>NC_141699.1:884929782-886129782 GCF_964263255.1 Lissotriton vulgaris | reverse complement strand
GACATAAAGATGTAATCAATGATGGATTCACTACCCCTAGCATTGTAAGTTACCACCCGTTCATTTTGATCAGCAAAACCAGGTTCATAAAGATCATTAGCTGATAACAAATGTTCCATAGTGGAACCCTTCAGGCTATGCTCAAAATGGGGAGGGGTCGTAAGATCAGGCCCATCGAGGTCTTTAATCTGACAATGTGATTCACATAAGTGAACATTAAAATCACCCATTAAAATAATTTGAACAAAAGTGGTTTGTTTTGACATGTAATCCGCAACAAATAAATTTAAACAATCTAAAACAGAATTTTGGGGGCCACCCTGCAGAGAATTATAACAATTTATAAGGAGTGTTTTATTTTTGTCTAATTGACATATTTCTACCAGTTGAAAATGGTATGAGGAACTATGAATTTCTCTCACACTCCCAGCTATATTGAGGGATACCAAGAACATCAGACCGCCAATGTCCCTTCCCGCCACGGAACACTGTGCTTTTACAAAAAAAAGAGGAATAACCATCCAGCCAAAAAGAGTTGTCCCTGGCCCATGTTTCCTGCATGGCTACTATATCGTATTCTTTCAGCTGGCCTAGCCAGATTGGGTCATTTTGTTTTGCACGTAAGCCAGCAATATTCCAGGTCAGAATCTTAATTTTTCTACTACCTCCCTCTGTTGTTACCTCCCCCACATTTGAAACTGCATTACACGGGATAGAGTTATTAGCTGAATTACAGGGGGTAGGGATGTCTATAAGGGCATCCTGTATAGAAGCTGAGTGGTTAGTTAGCATAGGATCTAGTAAGTCCATGACGACCTGGTTGTCAAGAACCGCAAATCTATTTGAAAGAGGCAGGTTGTCTGGAAATGTATTCATTACCGGTGTGGCTACACCACTACCCCTAGCCCTCTTAGTCACCCATTCATTTCCTTGCTGCTGGAAATTTTGGTTGCCCTGGTGCCCTGTATTGTTGTTTAGCTGGGGCCTACCATACCCATCCCCAGTTGACCTGGGAGTGGGGGGGTAGAAAAAACCCAGCGGCATAGCACGCACACCCTTACCAAAAGGATCTAAAGGGGAAGCGTCCCAGAAGAGTCGGCTAGTGACATCACGCGATTTGAAATTAACTATGACACAGTCACCCGCCACACATTTCTTGGTTTTACCAACCCAATTGACCCTTCTACACATCAATATATTAGCTGAGATGTTGCTTTCACCCGTGCAATTTGTATTGCACCACTTATCTGTGTGATTACGCAGCGTTGCATGATGTTCTACCTCCCCCGCACCTAGTTTAGGTACGTTAACCAGGACAGCCACAAAGGGTGTTGCATCAGGAGGTAGATGTACTGGGGGCACCCTAGCCCTCTGGTCTCCCAAGGGGCATGATGACCTAGCCGCTAAAGATGTGTCCAGTTGAACCTGGTTTGGTGCAGCTTGCGGTAAGGGTGTGTATCTACCATTTACAACTTTTCCTTTGACTGGTGCAAGGCTTTCTGTAGGTGCAAGGCTTTCTGTTGGTATATTAGTTACTGGGTTGCTTGGTGGGTCAATATCTATTGGTACTGGGACACGCTGTTGATTACTCAAAAAATTATTAATGCGTTCACATTTGATCAACAAATTGTTTACACAGTCCCTCAGTGTCTACCAAAGTAGCTAACCTATGATGGCTGGTACAGAACATTTGTTACACTGTATATATCTGTGTTGGTAATCGAAAAGTTAATAAAACAGGTTCAAACAAAAAAAAACTATGGGGCATATAAATGTAAAGGACATCAAACATGGGCTTCAAATGGAATTCAATAGAGCATATTATCAAGCCCATTATCGCCGTTTTAAGGGCAGTTTTCTGCCACTAAAGCGGCGATAATTTTATCGCCTGTCTTGATAATATGCCCCTATGTGTTTGGTCAGGTTCTGGTTATTACTCTTTTAAAATATATGTAGTGTTTGCGACCCCAACTTCGCAACCCCATGGCGAGCTTCATGGTCACTGTCCAAGGCATGGAGCTTTTATGATATTCTGCAGGAGCATGTTTGGAGCTATATCAGTCAGTGATGCCTGCAAAAAGGTTTAGATCGGGCCTATGAATTTTGCTGTGGGTTTACAGTCCCTGGCAAGGGTTCATGGATTTCAGTTGTCGCGCCCAATAACATTATGAATCCTGCACTAAAAATCAGCTATTTTAAATGTATTCTTCGAGGGGGTTCCCTTTTGAGCACCACAAACAGTGATCAATGCATGCTCTCTCTACCCCTTATGGCTTTTTCATTTTTTTTTCAGGACGTGGGACTGATTTCTTGCATTCTGTAATGACAGCAGCAACATTTTCCTAAAGATTCTGCCAGTTAATCAAAGATCCATAAACCTGTTATCTCGGAGGTCCGCGGATTAATGGTCAAGAGAGCTCTATAATTTATTCCTTTCTAGTCCACAAAAAATGTTACATGCTTTATTCACAAAATCTGTTAAATGCTTTTCTGCCATTCTAAGCAAAGGCAATTCCTTGAGCAACGTTTTACTTTTATGCCAAGTTTTGTGTAATCACATTCAGTCATTATTTCAGTATCAGCCAGTAAAGAATTCAAATGAAAATGTTAATTTTTTAGATCCCACTTATTTTGGCCTCCCCTTGACAGAGCTGCATTAAACTTGGCAAGCCAAATCAGAAGCACATGAACTTGTTTTTAGGAAATTTTCATGCGCTTCATCAAATGGTGCCAACGTTATTAAGAAAACAAAAAAATGGATATATATAACCTCCATTATTATCATCGTTTATGCCCTACCATACTATTCATTCTGTTTCAGGATTATAGCTGTAATGTACAGGGAAAGTAGTAAAGGTCAACCTTCCACAGGTACGCAGGATTAAACTGTCCAATATTCAAAGTTTAATATAACAACAATTATTGTTTATTGACATTTCTAATGGTTTCTATATTTGTTCTATTCATTTTTACATAGAACTGAATGTCATACATACTTTGTTCCAATACATTTCTGGATTTACACTTTTCCCTTTATCATGGAATATATTATTGAATTTTTAATCTCCACAAAAACAGCACATAAATAAACAAGTCTTTAATGTAGTGTTTATCAAATGTAATACAATTCAAATCCACATTTATAAATGACTAATGCTATTCCTGCGAAGAGTATTATAGTAGTCTCTGTAGAGTACTCCCAAGCTTGGGTACGCCACACATGGAGTTTAATATAACATACCTTTATTTGTCTGCATGTAACTGCGAACTCACCTGCATGTTCTTCTCTATGCTCTAACACTTAAGTCACAGTTCTATAGAGTCCATCAGGAGCCAAAAGGGTTCTATCATTGTAAACTCGCACTGCACTACATTTCCCCCTCTGTTAAACATTTTTTTTTACAAATGTAGAGTCATAGCTCTTAAATAAGTCTTGGTGGTGCGCTGATCACATATCCCGGTCATATTGTCAGAAACTGGGGACAAGAAGTAGAAGTGTTCGTGATTTCGGTTGGCAATATGGGAACAACAGCAGTCTGGGGATTTTTAGTTGTCCTTTCAGACCCAGTCTCTACATTGACATTAGTGCCGGACGAGCTACATGTCAGAAATGTGAGGAATCTCATGTAACAGACTTCCAAGGATGTTGGGCAGTCAAATGTGTCCTTTGCTGGTTACTACATGAAATGGCTCAACATTGAAGGGAGCATCACATTCCCGTTTTCTAGGCTGATGGACAAGCACTCAATCTCCTTTAGTAAACATAGCATATTTTGCATGTCAGCACTGTCTGCATAAGCCTTCATTTTCCTTTTACAATCAAAGAATGTTATATGGGTTGCTTCTTTAGTAATAGACCTTCGGTACTAGTTGTCATGGCTTTCCTGAACATAAAGGTTGCAGGGCTTTCACCTGGTGTCGAGTGAGGGGTTGAATTGTTAGCTCAAAAAGTAGAATTAAAGACATTTTCAAGCTCAAGCTTTTCCAATGTAGCACGCTGAGCAGCAGGCTGAACAGCTTTCTTAAGAACACTCATGAAACGTTTGAAAAGGCATTGCCCTGTGGCCAAAGAGATGTGCTCTTCTGATGATCCACATTTAGATGACTAAGAAAGTATCTGAATTCTGGACAGTTGAAAGGTGGGCCATTGCCAGATTTTAATATTACAGGAACACTCCATGTCACAAAGATGCTGTCTAATCTCTTGATGACTCTTTCTTGAGTGATAGATGAGAGATCGTCTATCAATGGAAAACGGGAGTGTTCATCAACGATCCCCATCACGTGATGCGCATCATCAAGAGGACCAAAGATGTCAATGACAATTCTTTCTCATGCATGCTTTAGCAATTCTGACATGTTGAAGGTATGTTGAATGGTTTCAAAAAAAGGCAGTTACATAAATAACAGGCCTTCAATTCTCTTTTAACTCTCTCATCGAGATGAGAAAAGCAGTCTCAATATCAGAAAGCTCATTTGGTGGCAACAGTTCCACAATGTCCTTCATGGGCCACTTCAATTATTTGAAAGAGCACCTTTGCTGAATTGTCTGCGGATTAAATTTTTTCTGGCAAAGTATTCTCTCATAATGCTTTGTTTAGTTTTGTGACTTTTTTTAGCGCCACTTTGTACGTTGTTTTGGCAACTGGATCGTATGTGCGGCGCCAGAGGCGTTCTAACCGTTTACATTTGCTTTTTTCTTCCCGTAGCGACTGGGAGAACAGGGGTGCCGAAGGTTTAGTTCTGGCTGAAGAGAGACTAGTTAAGGGAGCAATGCTCTCAATAGCAGTGGTTAAGTATTGATTTAGGTTTGCCACATCAATATTTATATCTTTGGATGGTTGCCAATTGAGCTCAGCTAATGCAGGCTCTAACGCCTCAAGCGTTACTTTGAACCACTTTCAAGATTAACAGATATTTCCATTGTATCAATGCCGCCTGCCCTCGCTGTCGCCTTACTGATGCAGACCTACTACACATGTTATGGGAATGCCCCTCTCTTCAAGGATACTGGTGCATGATTGTGGGAGGCCTCTTCTGTTGCGCAGAGTGCAGCATTCCTTTTGAATGGGAGATTCACATCATACACCTCTATAGTAGAAGCAAAAAGCATAAAGTAACCTCTCTCTTCCTAGATTTTGGATTGGCAGTGGCTAAAAGACTGATCAAAAGGAGAGCAACTGAGCCCCCAAATGTGTTGGCCTGGAGGTGCTCTCTCTTGACAAGGGCCCAGGCAGAGAGCATGGCACTGCACCAGGAGGACATATTGGGCATCCGTAGGCTCCCAATCACTGCAAGCTAGGATGCAATACTGGCTGAGTTACAAAACTCCCATAGCGCCAAGCTGGACACGCCAGACTCAAAAAACAGCACCACCTCTAAACATGCACCGAGGGAGGAACACAGTGCCTGAAACGACTACAGCACAAGGTCACTGGCTGGTGGGCATACTTATTCTATGCTTGAAGCACATCTCAGAGTAAGCACCAAAATAATCTAAAATGTGGCAAGCAGAGAGGACGTGTAGGCATAGGGGATCAAGAAGTTCTTCAGTTTGATACACAAACCCCTCATTATGTTTTACTTTGTTCTGGTTCATTACTGACGCCTCCCCTATTAACAGATACTACACAGTAGACACGCGCTGAAATTACTAACAAAATGTATTTGGTCATTCAAATGCTGCAGACAGAACGTGAAGTCAACCTGTGATACGATGTTCATGTTGAGTATATGCGCAAGATTATTATTATTATTATTTATTTATTTTTTTTGTCCTCATATCACCGTAAGCGTCTGCCATCGTAACATAAAAGACCCTATTGATCCTGAACGCCCTGGGTCCATGTTGCTGCATTCGCTTCTTGGTATGAGGCTTGGTGTAATCATCAGACTATCTTACACCAGTCTTAGTTCCTTGCCCCAACAGACCAGGGGCGACCAAATATTTCCTTCACTTCGAACAAGTCTTGCCATATTTAGTACCGCCCTAACCCATTTCTCATATGCTGGAGGAGCCGGATCTTTCCATAATATACACATTTCCCATCGGGCTAACAGGATCAAACACAAAAATAGGCCCATTTGTAATCTAGATAGATGGTTTATAAGATCCGGACTCAAACCAAATATAACCAAGACTGGATCTAGAGTGGTCTCTAAGCCAAAAATTCCAGTCAATGCCAGCTCTATATTCCGCCAATAGCCCCTTAGCTGAGTGCACTCAAAAAACATATGCAGATCATCTGCTTCTATTATACCACATTTAGGGCACCGAGGAGGTGGATCTGAAGCGAACGTAGCAATTTTTTTAAGGGTGTAGTACAACCTATTAATAGTGAAAAAAAAAAAATTTCTTCAAAGAGGCGGACTTAACAAACTTATATAGATTGTTAATAGAGAGAAAGTAAAATTCTACAGAGCTGTTCTCCAGTATAGATGAATCCCAAACAAGATATGGTGGAGGAAACTCAGTATCCTCTCTATCTAGTAAGCTTCTATACCATATCCCAACCTCCTTTTTCATGGGAGCTGGGTTTTGGAATTTTGATTCCACCTCGCAGTTCCCGCCTATATTCACCTTTTCTGCTGCATACCATGACCAAAGTTGTAAAAATTTAAAACAAGAAAAGGAATCTCCAATCTTTGCTCTCAAAACCTCCCAAAGTAGAACTCCATCTGAAGATATTATATCAGACCACATCTGGATATCTGCACGCTCTATTGGAACAGCCAAGCTGTCTTTCAAGCAGTCAGGAAGTCCCGGGGAGTCCCAGATTAGGGCAAAGTCTGAGTAGTATTTTATCCCCCACCTTGCTTTAAGATTTTGCCAAGTGTTGAGTGCAGATCTAATCACCTTTAGGCGTACTTTCTTGAAGAACCTGGGGGCCCCGAACTTATTCAAAAATCCAGTCTCCCCCCCCTCTTGATTCACCATGACATTCAGAATCCTCCCCCAGTTGTTATCAGTGGGGCTGGCCAATAGACATCGAATATTTTTAAACTGGAATGTAAGACAGTAACAGAGGATATCTGGTAATGCTAAGAGCCCCTTAATTAGCCTTCTCTTTAGCTTCTTCCAGGATAGTCTGGAGGTTTTATTGGCCCAAATGAAGCTTCCGATCTTACTCTGAATTTTCCCAAGAAGTTTACCGGGGAAATCAAGAGGGATAGCACTGAACAAATATGTCAATTTAGGCAAATTTGACATTTTGACTATGTTCACTCGGCCATATATTTTAAGTGGAAGATTCCTCCACCTGAGGAAAAGATTATCATTTTCCTTCGAGACTCTCCTCAGATTTGTCAATGGGATGTTTGCTAAGTCCTGCTCTATATTGATCCCCAGGTATTTAAATCCAGAGCTGACACTCCTTTCCCATCCTTAAACCCCCAACATATTATCTCCGTCTTTGAAGGATTAACTGCATACCCAGAGTATCGTCCACACTCACATAAAGTAGCCTCCACTTTAGGAAAAACCACTATAGGATTACTAGTTTAGACTAACAAATCATCTGCTTAGAGGGCGAGTTTAACATTGAGGTCTTGCACACAAAAGGGGGTAATCTGAGGATCTAGTCTGAGTGCTTGCGCTAGGGGTTCAATGTATATATCGAACCGCAGGGGTGAAATAGGACACCCCTGACGTGTCCCCCTCTGAATTTTGAACCTCGCTGATAATACCCCATTTAGGAGGATAGTAGCCGAAGCCCCCTCATAGCATTTAACTAGAGATCTTATAAACACTGTACCAAATCCCATTACTCTAAGGGTTTCCCAAAGGAAGGACCAACTGACGCGGTCGAACGCTTTAGCTGCGTCGTATGCGGCCACTGCAAGAGGCTCTGCTCGTGTAACTGTCAGGTCTATACAGCCTATTAGTTGTAAGGTCTGTTCCTGTATATAACGTCCCGGAATGAACCCCTTCTGATCTGCTCCTATTAATTGCGGTACCACCTTGACCAATCTCCCTGCCAAAATACTAGTAAAGATCTTATAATCTGCATTTAGCAGGGAGATTGGCCAGTAGGAATCTGCCCTTAGTGGGTTTTTCCCAGGTTTTAATATAAGCACAATAGTTGCTTCTTTCTAGGACGGAGGGGTTCCCCCCTCTGATAGATAGATATAGTTAAATAACTCATGCAATCTAGGTATAATTATCTCATCGAGAATCTTTTAAACTTCTCCTGGGAGGGCGTCTTTCCCTACAGCCTTATTATTTTTGATCTTTTTAATATGGAGCCTGATTTCTTCCTCAGTAATCGGCCTTTCTAACATCTCCTCGCTATCCCTGGTCAGTAATGGTAGAGCCTTATTATTTAACCACGCTTGGATACTATCAATGTCTGATACCACATCCTCTTTATATAGTTGGGAAAATAGAGAGAGAAGACATTGCTGCATTTCTTCATGCTTGCTTTACGTTGCATCAGCCTCATCAATTGTTAGTTTATTAATATTTTTTTTAACTCTATCCGCTTTTGTCTTCCAAGATAGGGTAGCGCTTGCTCTTTCTCCATATTAATAATTCTCCATTCTATGGACCTCCCATTGAACTCTCACTTTTTCTTCCAGCTTACTTCTATACTCGGAACGAACTTGGTCCAATTCCTTAAGGATTAGAGGGGTTGCCTCAGGTTGACAGTGTATCCAAACATTTTGTAATCTAGATATCTCCGTATCCATTTTGGGGAATTTCAGCCTATCTTGCTTGTTTTTAGAGGATATCAAGCTATGGAATACCCCGCGAATATAGGCCTTAAAGGCATGCCATACATAGTCAGGAGATGTTGACCCTACATTATCTAGGAAAAACCTAACAGTTGATTCCTTTATGTTATTGATTAGCTCCTGATCCCTAAACATACCTCTATTTAATGTCCACCGAGAAGGAGATTTAGCTTTACTTGCCGTGTATACAAATGTTATAGGGGCATGATCCGAAAGGATAGATGGGAGGATGGAAATATCCACCACATTTTTCAGGCTTGCTCTGTCAGTGAGGATATTATCTATCCCCGAAGAATGGCTTTGCTTGTTACTAAAATAAGTAAACCTAGATCCCAATCCCACTTTGGCTTCCCAAACATCGACCAGGCAAAGATCGTGGATCATATTAATCATTGCTCGCCGTGTTTGTGGAGATGCTGCATATCTACTGTGATTTGACCTGTCTCGGGTGGGGTTAAGAAGCACATTAAAATCGCCTCCCAATTATTTTGAGGTTGTAACCTCTATCAGGTTGGCCTGTACCTTGAGTAGGCAAGTGGGATTGTCTAGATTAGGTCCATAGTATGACGCCAAAGCAACTTCAGCCCCCTACAAAGTTGCCCACACCAGGATCCACCTACCAGAGCAGTCAGTTAAAACAGAATTGATAGTACTATTGACTCCCTTTCTTATCAGGAAAGCAACCCCCTTATTGTGTGTCGTATGTTGAGAGAGGAGAAAATGCTCTTTCCATTTACATTTACCAAAGACTTCCTTCGTCTCTGAGTAGCTTAAATGTGTTTACTGTATAAGAAACACCTGTGCAGCCGACTGTTCAAGATATTTCATAACCAGCCGCTGTCTTCTGCTGCAGCGCAACCCATTGACATTCCATGAGATAAACTTAATCTTTGTGCCAGTCAATTTCTGCCTACCCCTTTCTCCCTCCTAAATCCAGGAGCCCGAGCTACCATAATCAGTGTTACCAAAACAGGGTATGAGGATATTATTTTTTTGTTTTCTCCCACTGCAACCCCACCTGTGCACCCCCCCAACCCACCCCTCTAACCCCCTGTGACCCTTCATCCTACTATGCTCCCGGGTAACCCTCCCTTTTCTCTTGGGCATATACCCTAGGTCTGAGCCCCCTCGATATTTAGCTATGTACAAAATCATCTGCTGCTGAAAAGTGAAAAGTATTAGACTATCCCTACTCTGCTTCTAAAGTGACATCCCTACTAAGCATCTCCCAGGCAAGATCAATTAAAGGTGTCAGCTCGTGAAGACTTCCTAAGAAGCACACTCACATTGTATGGGTCAAGTAGCCAAAGCTACAGAGCTCGTTCTAAGATGCTCTCTCTTCTCCCATCGCCTCACCCCTTCTCCTAATCCTGTCTCCTTCTGCCTCCCCTCCCTCGGAACACTGCCCCTAATACAAAAAGCAAAGATATAAAACACGCCCACATATCACCTCATCCCAATGGACACCTCTCCTAGGTGATTTTCCACCATCTTCCTCGCTCCACCCGAGTCCAGAATGATGACCTTGATTCCCAGGCCTCCTTAGTGAGAAAGAACACAGCTTCCAATTATCGACGTTCTATAGACAATATATCTACTCTCCTCCATGCCTAAGGCGTTAGTTCTAACTAACAAAGGCAGCTTCTTCCCCCTGCAACTGAAACATGAGAACAGAAAAACCTTGTATGCTCATGAAATTTGCTGATTACCTCCAAATGGGAGAGCTTACCTGGAAAATTACATTTTCAGGCCTACACAAATCGGCCAACATAAGAATAAACGAATAGGCCTTTCATTTACACCACGTGAACATTTCATTTAGGCTTTTAAACATCAAATTATACACAGATGTTAATGGTGCCTTGCTTTGCAAGCATGTACAATTATTACACGTTAAATACAATTAGTCATATCCACGTGCAGCCTTCAACATGGTACATGTTTCAATCAAAATGCATTACATTACACATAGGCTCTTCATTAGGCAGTTGCAATATACTGAAGGTTACAGTTTCCAAACATAAATGCCATTTTGTTTCTCTTGCATGGCACAAAAAAATTTCTATCCATTCTCTTGCACACATGTATTATTACATCACATTTTCTAATGATCAAATGTTAATTCAACATAGAAATATATGCGGGTGCGGACTATCCATGATTATGGTACACCCCTACAACTTTAGAGCTCTATTGCTCTCCATCACATTTCTTCAGCAAAGGGTTGGAATAAATCCCCTTCAAGGGGGGGAAGGAGATCAGAACAACCATAAACGTCATGAGGGTGGATGAGAAAATATTTTCCAGTGGAAAAAAGAGTGAAAAAAGTTTCACCTGCAGAAATAAAATGTACATCTGCACAATGGGGGCTCCCTTTCCCGAATTGCAGTTTTTAATCTGCCTAAAAATCCACTGTGGGGAAAGTGCAGCTCATAAAAATGCCATATGATATTACTTGAAGTATTACTTGGAAATATGCTATTAGTACTTTTTTGTGCACTGCAAAATAAAATAATAAATCTGCTCCCGTTCATAGAACTTCTTTGGCTTTTCTTTTAAAGCATGTTTGTAAATCAGGTCCTCTGAATGTAAGCCAAATGACGAGAGGAAGAGAACGTTGAGGTTAAAAATTATCGCCGGTTTAGCGGCAGAAAACTGCAGCTTAAACGGTGATAATGGGCTTAATAATATGCCCTTTAGAATTCTAATGGAAGTCCATGCTCTGGTGTGTTTTCTGCCGCTAAAACGGCGATAATGTTAACGCCATTCTTGATAATATGCCCCTCGATCTCTTTGAATGTGTGGACATTCGTATTATTTTTGGCAATTTATGATGTGACCTCATACTTACTTAAAAGGGATGACCAGAACCAATTCATAATTTACTCCTCGCTGGGTGCTACACATATAGGAGTCTATTTACTAAAATATGTTTTCACTGTGTTATGCCGCAAAAATAATAGCGCAGGTCTAAAGCTTTAATCCAGCATCATATTTACGACGCTAACATACGCAAAGCTAGGCCAGGCTCCGATATAGTGTTGCAATCCAACTCAGAACATCTATGCATCACGTAAGTTGTAAAATAAAAGACACTTCGCAGCCCAAAAGTATAAACAGGCACCACAAAAGTGATCTTTTAGCGCTAAATGGAACACAGAGATGAATATCAAGATCGCCAAAGAAAAAAATCAATAGAAGATTGATCTCAAGCGGCTCCACATGAACAAGGACATAAAAAGAGATATACATTTACTGCAGAAGAGGTTAAGACTTTAATAGCAACGGTGTCCTAGTATCAGCATCAACTTTTTGTCACTTCCAAACTGCCTCTTGCCAAAATGACAGCTTTATGGAGAGAGATCCTAAAAAAATCAATGCAGTAGCCCCAACTGTGGAAACAGCAGATGAGAGTAGAAAGAGGTGGCATGCCTGCAAGAAACGCACAAAAGAAAACATAGCACACAACTGTCGTTGTGCAATGGCAATGAGGGGACCGAGGGAAGAGTGTCACGTGCCACTAACAGCAATGGTAAATCATGTAGCTTCACTAATAATAATAATAATAATAATAATAATAAAACCATTTTTAAACCGCCTGGCTACACAGAGAACAGTGTGTCCCCGCGCTAAATACTGCTGAATCGCCAGAGGCAGAAGAGGGGATGGCCAGGGAAACCAGCAAAAGGTTACACAGAAGGAAAAAGGAGCGTCTTGAGTTTTACACGGAACCTGGTCTCAGAAGGCTCCATTCGAAGGTCGAGCGGAAGTTCATTCCAACACCTGGAGGCCAGGTATCTAAATGAGCGACCTCCCATCCTAGCTCTGGTGATTCTCGGGAGTTTAACACCTTGGCTGCTAAGGGTTTTCCCCTACTGTGCTGGAAATTGCACTTTTGCATGATTCATAACGAGCTCAGCTCGTCATAAGCACAGCTCCACTGTGCCTCATGACGAGCTGAGCTCGTCATGAGCAGGGAAGGGGTTAAACAACATTGCACCGGGCGATCTCAGGTTTCTGATGGGGCGGTGCATGCTAAGAAGATTTTTTAAGTAGTCTGGGCCTTTGCCCTGGGCAATTCGATGCGCAAAGCAGAGGGCTTTAAATTGAATTCGCTCCTTGACAGGGAGCCAGTGGAGTTTAGCTAGAGCGTTCTTCCCAGATGCACTGCGAGGGAGTTTGAGCACAAGGCGAGCAGCAGCGTTCTGGACGCACTGCAGTTGGTGAAGGCCTTTTTTGCTCAAGCCTAGAAGAAGAGCATTCCCATAATCAAGATGGGGGTCACCAAAGCGTGGACAATAGTCTTTCTGGCATCGATAGGGAGGAGATCTAAAACCTTACGCAAGACTTTCAGAATGCTGAAGCACCTGGCTGTCACTTTACTGACATGAGATTTGTAAGAGAGATCTGAGTCCAGCATTACGCCCAGATTACGTACCGAATCCACAGGACGAGGTGGGCTACCCAGTTCCGTGTGCCACCACATGGGTGACCATGCAGAAACTGATTTCCCTACCACCAGCAATTCTGTTTTTGCGCCATTAATTGGGCCAGAACTGGTTGAAGGTCTTAAAGGGGCCAGCTACAGCTATGACTGAAGATCATTTTACTAGTAATAAATGTATATTCACCATACATTTGTTTTTTAGCTAAGAAAACTATTCAAAATGTTTCTAAATAATTTATAATGACAACACAAATTTAACAAATGAACTTCAGTATCAATGTTATACTGATGAATAATTTGACAAGTAGCCATAAGTTTGCATGTATTGTTTTTAAAGGTGAATAAATCAAAATCCGAACATTTATAATTATTGTTTTACATATGCAATGAACTACGTTGGGCTGGTATTTAAAATGGTGTTCAGTACTTGTCAAACTCAAAACTTGGATGGCTATTACTGAGACTGTGATGTGGTTGAGCTTAAACACGTAAAGGTGTTTAAACTCCTTTTAAACACCATATATTTTATGGATGTTATCATAATAAGAAGGCATTAAAATTGTCATGAAGACTTTGTGTATGTTATGTTTTTGAAATGTATGCATTTGTATATGCGTTCTCACAGCATATTAATTAAATATTATATATAAATGCACCCTGTCTGCTGTGTGTACTAGACTTTTGAGCTATCTTTGTATTGTGTGATTTTTAGGCTCCATTAGTGAACATAGTAATGGAACAAAGTGTGCTGCTTATACATCCCTCCAAAATATACCATAAATAATTACAGGGTTTGTTACACCTGGCAGTCTTGGCATGGTTTCCCATCTAACGTTTTGCCATCAAGGCCTCCTGTTTTGCTGACTCTCTTGTTGCTGGCACTAGGACTCTGCATGCTTTACCACTGCTAATCAGTGAAAAGGTTTTTGTGCATCTCTTTCAAACATGGAAGAATTGGCTAATGCTCAATTGGCATATTTAGTTTACTTGTAAGTTCCTGTGCCCAGGGCCTGTAACTTAAAATTCTACTAGTGAGCCTCCAGCACAGATTGTGCCACCCACTTAAATAGACCTTTAAACATGTCTCATGCCTGCCATTGCAGCCTGTGTGGTCAGGTTTAAACCTCAAGTTCAAACGGACAAAATAAACCTTTTTTCAGGCCCATACCTTCCTTTTTAACACATAAAAATAACCCATGGAGCAGACTCTTGACAGTCCAGAGGGTGCAATGTATTTAAAAAATAGGGCACATGCTTTAAAGCATTACATGTTCTGGTATCGAAAAACTCTTACATTTGTTTTTCACTACTGCAAGAGCTACCTATTCCATAGGATAACATTGGAGTTACCTTATTACAGTTAACATTCTGTCATTTTTAAATGGGAACAGGTAACCAGTTCATGTCTCTGGAACTGTAATTCAAAATCCTAACATATAGTGAAGATGGATTTCAAATAACAATTTTGAAAATACCACTTTTAGAAAGTTGTCCATAGTCATTTGGTCCCTGCAGCCTGTCTGTGGGTCATATGACTGGGTGTAGTAGACAGTTGGGCTTTGCACATTCCCCCTAGACACACACACAAAATAGGGAGCTTATATGTGGCTGGATGATCCGTCACTGTAGGATGGGAGTGGGGAGTTGGTGCCAGCCTCATTTACACTTGAATAGAGTGTGTTCTTCCTCCACACAAAGGGCTGCATACCCCCTGTAGCTATTCTAGAGCCAGGGCAGGTATGGCAGACCAACTATGCACTTCAAACGTATGCCTCCAGAAGCTTCTCTCCACTTCAAAGGCACAACTGAATATAAATAGTGAACCTTAGAAATTAACTCATTGGTGGATTTCTGGATCGGTGGATACTCTGCCAGGAAGAAGGACTGCTGTGCTTCTGAAAGGACTGACACTCTGCTGAACTGTGCTCTTCTGTGCTGACCTGGTGTCTACTACCCTCTTGCCTGGGTGAGAAGAACAGAACCTGTATTTATTGGACCCTGAATCCCAGAGTGACTCCAAGGGCGAGTTGGCTTGCTTCCTAATGTGAAGCCTCTGGGGAAATTACAGCCTTCCAACAACCCTGCACCTGCACTTGTACTCTGCCATCTGTGAGTCTACCCTGCCTAGTGGTGCCACCCCAGTCCTGGACCCTTGAAAGTAGGCCTAAGGTACTCTGCCTCTTTGGATCCAGCAGAACCAATGCATCTTGTTTGCTGCATAGCGCAACCCCGAGCAGAACTGACACATCACAGCTGCTGCATGAATCGTACCTGTTGCAAAGTCCCACAGTGCCTCCGGAGTCTCTTCCGAACCACCGCTGTGCTTAGGCCCTCGCATCCCTCATCAACTGCAACCTCGATGGCGACACCAGAATCTGCATAGCAGCCTCGCAGCTCCACAGAATCAACACATTTCCCCGACCGCACAATCATCCTCAATGCCATACTTTGCCTTACAAGCCCTCATTGACAGGATTATCAAATACGATACAGGACCTCGAATCTCAGCCTCAACGCACCTTGGAACCACTGCTTCACTTTGACACGGATCTCTCCGATGCTCCTCAAACTAGGATTTAAGGTACTTTGTTCAGTGGTTCTAACCAGGCTACTGTAGCTGGGCTGCACTCCATTGCAGTCGGCCTGAACTAGTGACGTAGTCCAGATCCAGTGCGACCAGATATTCACAGTTGTTGTTTTCTGTTTTTTTTCCACTAAAAACCTTACATTTGCATATCTCTGGTTCTATCTTTTGGATGTTTGTTGTTTGAGTCCTGTTTTATTTTTTAAATAAATCTCTATTTTTCTAACTTGATGTAGGATGCGGTTTGTGTGGTGTTTACACTTTATTACTGTTTTTTACACATTACAGTGGGTTGAGTACAGGTTAATTTAGGTTTGGCTTGTGCTTCACCTTGACAAGGATTACAGTTTCTGCGTGACCTAGGCTCACACTCGAGCCAACCTGCAAACCATATTATCACTGGGTTATTACTTTGTTGACAGCAAATAATAGAATTTTTACTTGTGGAACATCTATGTAAGGTTTGTCAGATATAAAGGTTAATATGCGCAACTTGCTGATCTATCAATGTCCAGTATGCTGTGACTTTCATCTGAAATTTATCTTTAATATTCAAAACATTATTTACTCTCAGTCATGCTGTAGGTTTCCTAATGTAACCTGAAAATGATGATGTTGTATCTGCTTCTCTGTGTAGCTATTTCCACTGTGTCTGACCAACTACCTACAAAGTATCATGCACATGAAAATTATGGGCTGACATTCCTCCCCTAGATGATGGCAGCTTATTCTTCATGTTAAATGATTTAGAAACCCCATTGCAGCAGAATGTTGCTCAAAATGACAATGCTGCAATAACTCAGAATGAAAGGCAACCCAGTTTTCAAAGGACCAGAAGTACATGCAGACAGAGATCCCAGAGACTGTTAGATGTAGATAAATTGGATGTTAAAATACATATATCACAGAAACAAACTGATGAAGCAGTGATGGAAGGTTTCATAAACTTGCCTTATGATCTCAAGACATAATAAAATGTCAACATTCAAGCAAGTCTGTGTCAGACAAACTAGAAGGTCCGTATTTTTGTTTAATGGGATGTGCAATTCCTTCATTAAAATACTTGAAAAAGTATAGTCAATTAAAAAAGTGGATGTTAACAATATGAAAATCTTGCAAGATCTAACTTCATCTGCCTCAAATAGCGATGATGTTTTGAAGCTGATGTCAGAATCTCACCACATGTTTGCCAAAGTGGTAGAATCAGTGCAAGGCCTGATACAAGATATGAAAACTATCATAAATCTCAATTAAAAGTTGCTTGCAATTCATGTAGCCATTGCTTTTGCACTAAATAGAATAATTGTAGCCCATGGAGCTAGATTACGGTATTATCTTTTCCCTTCAGCTTGGCAAACACCATCTGTCCCACAACCTCCAAATTTGGATTCTTCAAAAGAATCCCATGTTGCTTCATCAGAAGTTGAAGATTTGGTTAGTCAAAAAATATTAGCTAGAAATACATTTCCACTTTAGATTATTTAGTTGAATTACATGCTTGGTGACATAGTGCTTGGCAAATGTATTAATAACTATAGATTTTTATGTGATTGTTCCATTCTACAGTTCCATGTAAGAGTGTATTGCTATGTAAACACAGATGTATCTTCGAAAGTTTAGACTTGTAATAGTATGTGGGCATGCAAGGGATATTTATATTAAAATTGGAAATATACAATTTAATGTTGTCTCACATGCAGTACGGTGGTTAATTTGTTTCAATTTGTTAAGTAGACAGCACAAAATATTGTGTCCAACATAGCATATTAGTGAAGTATATGTTATGCAATTCAGAAAACTTTATTTCTGTCAATAAGACCATCAAAGTATATATACAATACAATGCAATAAATTCCGTTAGAGAATAAAATGATAAAAGGAAATCCATCCATCTTACAAAAGTGCATGTGCATCACCTTAACATTCCATAACAACAATCTACAATAACACATGTCCAATTCCAGTGGCCTCAATTAAGTGCGTGTGCGATAAATGTGCATTAAAAAAAGGCAATAACAGGAAGAGGCAAGCACAAAATAGGACCAATCACTGGTGGCTATATAAGTGCAGCTGGTTTTCAACAGCATTAAGGTGCTTTACAGAAGTCATGAAATGGTCGATCCAGGAAAATCGTATTACAAGCCATCTTAAGGGTAAAAATAAATTACATCTATGATCAAGGAATAAAAACTTAGTTCATCAATAAGATTAAGATTTAAAACATTAAAAGGATTAATATTTTAGATTAAACTATTAACAGAAAGGGACAGTAGGTGCGCTTGCGAATATGATAAATTTAGAAAAGTCCAGCGCCTGCGCCACATTGAGATTAAGAATCGAGATACAGCAAAAACAATAGTTATAGGTGTCAAACTTCAGGACTCTAAATGCCTCATCACAGTGCACGAACCCTAGATTAACATGTATTTAATTCTTCTGTAAATACTTGAAGTGGTATGTAACAGATTGCATCGATATCACTATGTTTACTGATGTATATGTGCAAATAATCAATCAATCAAGTGTTTGTTAAGCCCGACTACTCACCCGTAAGGATCTCAAGGCACTGGGCGGTCACAGGTTCAAGTCCATTAAGGAGGGTGTCTGTCGAAGAGCCAGGTTTTGAGGTTTCTTGCGAAGATGGGAAACGATGTTATCTGTCTGAGGTGGAGCGGAAGGTCGTTCCAGGCTCTGGCCGCGCGGAAGGAGAAGGAGCGGCCTCCCGATCTAGTCTTTCTGTTGCAGGGGACCACGGCGTAGGGGAGCTGGGCTAATCATAGGGTCCTTTGGGGTGCGTGGAATTTGAGCTGGATGGTCAGGTATGCTGGTCCGGTGTCGTGGAGGGCCTTGTGATCGTGGGTTAGTGTCTTGAAGGTGACTCTAGCTTCGATGGAGAGACAGTGGAGTGTGCGCAGGTGCTGGAAGATGTGGCAGTGTCTTTGCAGGTTGAGGACCAGTCTTACGGTGTCGTTTTGGATGTTCTGTAGCTTGCAGGTGAAGTTTTTGTTTATTCCAGCATAGAGTACGTTGTCATAGTTTAGCCTGCTGGTGACAAGGGTGTGAGTGACGGTCCTTCTGTGTTCGAAGGGGATCCATTTGAAGGACCTACATAGGAGGCGGAGGGCGTGGAAGCAGGAGGACGAGGCAGAGTTGATCTGGCAGTCTATTTTGAGCATTGAGTCCAGGAAGATTCCTAAGTTGCGTGCATGTTTCGTGGGGGTGGGAGGGCTTCCGAGGACAGGGGGCCACAAGGTGTCGTTCCATCTCCTGTTGCTTGTTTGTTTTAATGATAACAATATGACAATATACAAAACATTTATATGTAATCTAATTTCATTTTAGTGCAAACTATCTCAATGAGGAATTATTATTTAGCTAAAAATGTCCTTTTCGTTATTATGATTTAAAATGTAATTTAATCTCTGAGTCATAGTAAACATTAAACTAAACTAAATTTTCTTTGTTATGACACATTTCTCCAGGTTCAAAAAGAAGGTTTATTAAAGATGTCTTAAAACAGGAGTACATAATACAAATAAAACAAACATTAAAATGGAAGAGTATACATTTGAATAAGTTATTCATAACTGGAGATAATATACATCAGGAAATAAAGAAAGATGGGTTGTACACATGGTATAATATAGATATACAATTGTTTGGGTAATACAAATAAACATACCAAAACAATATTATTACCAATAAAGGGGAAAAAAATCAAGGAGACTGAAGAACGTTTTGTTGAGAGGGTGAAGGAGCAAAGGAACGTTTTGCACTCTCGTCTAGGAACCGTGTTATAGGAGACCATAAGTGCAAATGCTTCACAGCAAGAGATATAGCTTAAACAAAAGTGGTATCCAATCTGTGATTATGCCAAACATTGTACCACCACCTTTGAAAGGATAGTTTAGATAAGTCCTTCCAATTGCTTGTGATCTGCTGGAATGCAATTGCTTGCAGTAAATCCAAAGTACGCAACTGAGATAAACATATGTCCCATTTATCCATCAGACGTCCCCAAAAATAATAGCAAATGAAAAGGGGAATTGCGGTACAGAAAATTAAATTGATCTGAGTCCAAATTTGCATCTAAAAATCAAGCACAAATGGACATGCAAAGAGTAAATGATTTAAGTGGCAAGTTCATAGGGACACGACCGGCAAGTGTAAATAATATATGGGTATGGTCTAAAGTAACAGGTAGTTACTTTCAAGTTCCTACTATCACTTGAAAAATTTTAATGTATGCCCTTATACTAAAACAAATATTCTCAATAAATTAATATCATCAGGTAAGGAAGTACATGTTGAAAGATAAATGTAGGTTTATAATGACGGGATAGATTTTGAGATGATTAATGGATAATAATGTGCCTTTAGAGATAACTATGAATAATTTGGTTTAAAAAATAAAATCGCATCAACGCCAATTAGTGAATTGGTGAACCTCAAGTACAGCATTTAATTATTAGCTTTAATAGCTGGGCGCACAGTAGGAAAAACATCTATCTAGCTCAACACTCCCTTAGTATCTATAATTAGACATTTATTTATGATCCTCCAATTTTACAGGGATACATGCCTCATCCACCACAGCACTGCATATTATTATAGAATAATATAAAGTTTTATTTGTAGAGTAATAAGGAATCACCCTAAATACATGTTAGTTGTGTTTTCTTTGGATCAGAGAACGGTTTGTTTGCCCTACACTCTTAGCTGGTATTGTCAAATAGATTTTAAAATATCATGGTTATTACTAACTTGTTCATGAGAGATGAGGAAATGGAATGTTGGCCTGCTCTGTCACCTTCTCCACTTAAGAAATGTATAAAGACACAAATTCAAATTGTAAGCATTATGTATCAACATGGTCTTCTGCATTTAATTGTAGCACATTTTCGTCTTTATTATCACATTTGAGACCCGGAGCCAGACTGAGAGGAAAAATTGTGACATTTTCCATGTTGTAACGCAGAAGGAAGTACAAATTCTGCACAACAATTCCCTGAAATGTGTCTTCTTCATGAAATCCTCCTGGGAGCAGATAGTGTGGGAAGTGAATTGGGGTGGGTGCCGGTAAACTATGCCACACAGTGGTTGCAGACATTTTACTGGAGCATGGAGTAGGCAAACTCTACCAGTGGAGCAGAGTTTACTGCCCACCCTTACATAATTTCAAGGTACTTGGGATTCGATTGATTATTGAAAACTCATAAGAATTGGAATGAGAAGGATAGAGATACGGTATTTGGCAAATTATCCCTTCACCGAATGCTCCTACTAAAAAACAACATTACAGTAAGTAGCATTAGAGTATCCTCAACATCAATGTGTAAAAATTATGAGAGACATAAAACAATGATTGAAGTTAGATTTTTAATATAAGTACTGATTTTAGCATTTTTACAACATAAATCCTAATAGAATTCTAACAAGCACAAATTTCAAGTGAAACATCATTTAACAGATGCACTCTTTTATAATATACTTTAGAATTTATTATCTCCTGTTCATGTATTTGACCATACCTTTAGGCAGTTAGCCCAACGTCATGCCAGATCTTGTTAAGTAAAATTGCTTTCTCATTTGATGAGGTACAGGTAGAGGATGGAGGGGGATATTATCAACAAGAGGCGATATTTATCACCAACTTGGCTTAGCGCGAGTTTTTTATCACCGCCAGAATCTATTGCCACGTTAGCGACGTATTATCAATACGTCGCTAGTCGGCATAGTGTCCCTCCCAGGCAAAAAGAGGCGGCGATAGATTTAGTGTGACGTCGCTAAAGAGACGCATGCTAGCGTGAAAAAAATGACGGTGAGCCAATCAAAGATAAATATTGCGAGCTAATAGGCCCACAGCTTTCATTTAGCGCTTTCAGCGACCAAAAAAGCCCCCGAAAACGCCTGCTAAGCCGGAAAAAATTGCTATTATAATGCAGAACCCTGTAGAAGATGATGAACAACCTGGGACAAGTGCAGAGGCCAGAAACAACACCCAGGAAGGCCAGGCAGAGACCCAAGGAAAGGCCTAGAGGAAGAGGAAGAGGAACCCCAAGCTCAGTCCTATGAAGAACCAGGTACTGGTTGAAGAGGTGACGCAACACCAACAGGAACTCTTCGTGAGTTCCACCGTCATCTTGGCAAGGAAAAAGGAGATATGGCAGGACATTGTGTCCAAAGTCAATGCTGTGGGAGAGAGGAGGAGGAGGACAGTGGATGAGTGCAAGAAGCGGTGGCACGATACCAAGAGCAAGACCAAGAAGAAACTGGGAGCCAACCTCAAGGCAGCGAGGGAGACTGGAGGCGGTGGACCAACTCCACAGCAGGAGCTGGATGATCTGGAGGAGCAGGTGTCCCGCGTCATCAGCGAGGAGATTGTTGTTGGGGTCGCAGGCCAGGATAGTGCTGAATGTGAATGCCCACAACAATGATCGAGACGGCATCACGCTGGAATACCACGTGACGCTTTTTCACTAATAATGAAGTGAAGAACGCAACTTTAAAGTGACACGCTCTGACTTTAGGACAGTAACACACTTTTGGATTGCTGGCCCTTGCAGCAGAGACTAACAGATCAAATAATGGACCAAAATCAACAGGCGTTTTGAGATACCTGTTCCCGCACGACAATTCTCACGTTATGTGAATATATCTACATCCACACATTATAGGTCTTGGTATGGCTCTTTTCTCGTTATGAGCCCAGATGGAAGAAGATTAAGCATCACATACAGACTTATCACGCCGGTGCATCAGCCAATTTTTGGGTCCGGTATTCCGTTATCACAAACAGTCATCATTGATAAAGAATATATACAGAATTCCTGAGGAAGGCATTGCCGAAACGCGTTGAAGGGAATTTTTTCTGTATATGATCATGGACAACATTATTGTATCCTATGAATTTTGAATTTTGTATCATCAATGAACCTGTATAAGTAATTTAAAAATGTGTATATAAATCATTCCATTGTATATATATGTTACATAAAGAAGGAAATGATTTCACATTTAATGAAGAAAAAATAATATATATGAAAAACGCCTCTTTCGTTGATGCCACAGGAGCTGGGACCTTATCACAGGTGCGGCTTCGCTTCTTTGAGTCTTGACAAGGGTCCTTACTGGACCCCTGGCGGTTAGGCGACGCTAACGGCTACTATACTCTGGAACTTTTCAATATTGGATTAACTACATGCGCCACCGCACGAATATGAGCATTTGAAACACACTTGATTGCACTACACTGACTGGAACCACTCGAGGACATCCCCACTTGGGTGTATTTCTCTCGATACAAGGCAATTATATCTGGCCTACCGAACTTGCCACTACTTCCGGCTTAATCCTGCCTGGCTTTTGAGCTCAGCCCTTCCTGAAAACTAACTGGCCCTGACGAAGTTCCTAAAAGGCAAAAAAAAGGGGAACGAAACGCGTTGGCTGTGCCTTTGCTTCTTGAACACTTTTTTGAATAAAGAAGAAGATATTTAAAATTACATTCTCTATTGACTTCATTTTGAGTGCACCTTCCATTCTGTTTCTTTGAAAAAGAAAAACGAATTTAATAAAAAGAAAAGTTGAATCAGAAGTAAAAGTGTCAGTTGAATTAAATTAGATTAAAATAGGCGTCTATAGGATGTTTAAAAATATGCAAAAAACCCGGTGCTAATTTTGAGATTTTCAAAAACGGTTTTTCCTTGCCAGGGTTCATCCTTTAAGGCAGGGGCCCCTAATATTTTCTAAAACCACGCCCACAACAACACCAGGGTGAGCATCAACCAGGGACGGGGGGAAGGGGGTGGATGGGCACAGGGGCACCCATGTACTATGAAAGTAATTATAAGTAATTATATTTCACACCCTCATGTACTGTCCAACAAGTCCTGGATACCCCTGTGCATGCTGGCATAGGGTCATATCACCATTCACAAACAGCACATCACACAACACACAGGGCCATAGTAACAGGAATGATGCCGGCATAAATGATGCATTAGCGGCAGGAACCTGCTGCCAAAGCACTGATGAGGGGCATGTTAATATGATGAATTGAATGTAAATTGTAGGCCAGGTGCACACCAGAAGCTTGTTTGCCATTTGAATCCAATAGTGCATATCAGCAAGCACCGTTGTGTCACTGAAGCAGCATTACCCCCCTGAAAAAGCTACTACTATGTTGGCAACACATTTCATATTAGGGCCCAATGTGGCGACCAGACTGACCATAAAATGTGCACAGAAAAGCTAGGCAAACATAGTCCAATTACAATGCCAGAGCACCCCACATGAGCATCTGCAAAACATACAGTGGCACAACAACGTGACATGTGGAAAAGTATCCACATGGCCCCCTTTGCCACATCACCATGCACATACAAATTGACTGCACAACTACACATGTTACTCGGATGCCACATTGTGGATGTACAGCAAATGTCTATGCCCCTGCGCACAATCAGGCATGCCTCCACTAACGTCACCACACCTGCAGCATTGCCCACATGTGTCTGAGTAGTGTCCAAGCTTGTGCATGCCTTGCCAGCCTGACATATACGCACTTGCCTGCAGACTACTCAAGCACA
Organism: Lissotriton vulgaris; assembly: GCF_964263255.1. Taxonomy (NCBI): domain Eukaryota; kingdom Metazoa; phylum Chordata; class Amphibia; order Caudata; family Salamandridae; genus Lissotriton; species Lissotriton vulgaris. Next base: position 886,105,430 of record NC_141699.1, on the reverse strand, counting down.
TGTGCCTAATGTCCAAGGCGGCATGCCTAATTGTGCACATGAACATCAACATACACAGTAGATCCACATTGTGGTATCAGAGTTGCATGTGTCTGTGTGCACACAGATCGAATATGTGTGGTGATGAGCAAAATCAAAAATTAAGACAACACCTGCAATCTCATGTAATGTGTCTGGCCTATCCATAAGATGTGGGGCCACATTACCCAGATTGGTGACAAAACCATTGCTGCCTTTCAGCAGAAAAATGTAGGTAAGGAGGTGGCAAGAGGCGTGATGAAATCCCCCGTAGAATAGCATCCAAAATCCAGTGTCTGGTGTGACCCTAGGCTCATTTGGGGGCATATCAGCAACAATTGCAGACAGTGACGAACAAAGGCCTGTCTCACCTTAGTAAATTTTCGTAACCTCATTCCACTAATCTCCTTCTTCCATTGTCTTGCAATGTCCACAAACACTCACATGGGACCCATGCATGGACTTGCAGCAAATCTACTTTTCATTGACAATGGCAGAACAAACTCCGCCTCTTCCCTTGGCTCTGACACTCACAATGTACTATGTCTGCCACTCCAACATCCATCAAATCATGTGTTTAATGGGCCAGCACTGGTGCTGTCCCCCCTTGTATTGTAAATAAATTCACTTAATTCACACTGATGTGTGTTTACATGACCAAGCAAATATTCAACCTTGGCAATAAGTAAGGGGCTGTGAATCCACAAGAAGGTCCACCAAGGGAAATAGAACCAATCTACATGTGTAATCTGACACGGATAGGCAGTGAGATGACTGCGTATGAGCCAAATATATTTCTCAAGTTATCAAGCAGCACATCCGTAAAGCACACCACTCAGCTGTGAGTGTCTCAAGGCGTTGGTGGGGTATCCTGCTACTGCATGAAAAGCCACGTCATGCAGAGTCACCTGAAGGTTTGCGTGTCCTGGGTGTGCCGTAGGAGTATAAGGAGAGTGCTCCAGGTCTAGGTGGTGAGGAGGGAGAATTTTCAGCCCTGGAGGTTGCTCACTGGATGCGGGGAAGTGTTACAAGGGCGAGGTTGGCGTAGCAGAGCTGGCATGTTTGTGGGGTAGAAGATGAGTAGTTGTTTGAGCCATGCTGGGCCTGTGGTGTGGTGTGCCTTGTGTGCGTGTGTGAGGAGCTTGATTGTGATCCTCTTGTTGACGGTGAGCCAGTGCTGGCCTCACAGGTGGGGTGTGATGTGGCTGCTGCGAGGAATGTTGTTGCTCATGCGTGCAGAGGCCTTTCAAATGTGTAGAAGTTGGTTCAGGAGTTTGGTTGTTGGGGCAGCAGAGAGGGCCTTATCTCTTGCCAAGCCTGCTGCTGCTGTCGAAGCCAAATGACAGGTCCAGGAGGATAAGGAATGTGGTTCAATGTTGACCTGCAGGTCCCTGATGTCATTGTTGGTGGCGATGATGGCACTTTTGTTGCTGTGGTTGCCTAGGTGTTCTTCGAATGAGGCCCTATTGAGGATCAGATGAGGTGATGGTATCTGCCGGTGTTGTTCTTGGGTGCTGCGTAGCTGCACGTTGTCTGTACATGGTGACATTCCTCCTCTGGCCATTGGCACGTTTGCTTGAAGTCCTGGAGTTCCTCAATGATTATGATGGCTCACTTGCTGGTGTGTCTGTGTGAGGCTTTTGTGTTTGTTGGTTGGCACAGTTATTGAGCCATTGTCTGAGGAGGTGGGTGGTGGGGTGGGGTTCGGCGAGGTAGTTGTTTGGGATACGAGTGAAGGTTGTGGTTAGATGGTCTACAGTGACTGTGCCCCAGCAGTGGTGGGGGATCTGTTGTGTGCGGTGGTGTATGGTGGGGTGCCGGGTGGTGAAGTGGATGCATACATGAGCAGTCCAGTGGAGTTGGGTGGTGTGTTAGAAGGAGACTTGTGACGAAGCGGATAAGATGTGCACAAGCCTTTTGCAGACAGAGTGGGTGGGTGTTCTGAGTAGTATGCTGAGTCGGAGTCTTGCGAGGCTGTCAATCTGGGCAGCGGAGGTGGGGGTGGTGTCCTTCCTGAGGTGAAACTCCAGGTCCCAGAGAAGGATGTAGACTGTGGAGACAAGGGCATGTGTACTGATGAAGTAGGCAAAGTAGTAGCTGTAATGTAATCGGGGTCGTGGGCTCTGTCCACGATTGTCACTTTGAGGGGTGTGTTGTGATTGGTGTGGATCATGAAGTGCAGGTCTTCTGCGTTGCTGAGGATGTTGTTACTGTTCTTTGAGACTCTAATAGTGCTCCTGTGGAGGATGGCATTTTGTACTCCGACTCCGTTGGTGTGGTCCCAGCGGATGCATTTGTAGATGTCCAGGATGTCAATGACGATGTTGTGTGTTGTGGAGGGGTTCAGGCAGGTCTCCGGTAGGAAGGCAACGTCTGGGGAAGTTGTGAAAAGTTGGTCCCAGAGAACAAGGGCATATTTGTGGGCAGAGTGTGTGTTGAGAAGAATGGATCTGAGGAAGGTGAGTTGACATTCTGGTTGTTGGAACAGTGGATCAGAAGCAGAATGAGCTGCAGATCAAATGTGAGGAGGGTTCTTGTGTGTGTTCTGGGGATGCTCGGAAGCAGGTGTGTGATTTTCCCTGTTGAGTGTGTCGAGGCTGCTGGCAATGGAGTGGCATAGTATTATGTGGAATCTGTATGTGGCAGGCGTGATTGCGCTGTGGGCAGTCCAGGTGGAGATGGGCACATATGGGCCTGCATCATGAGTGCCTTTGGTGTCCCTGCAATGTGGATACAGATTGTCTGCCATTGGAAGGGGACGTTTGAGCTAGGGCAATCTGTGAAGGGGTAGCGGGTCAAAATTGCCTTGCGTGGGTGCGTGGGAGCAGGGAATGCAGCAGAGGGAAGCGAGGGTGGAGATGAGCGGAAGAAAGAAATAAACAATACATGGCTAAATATAGAACTTGAGGTATACTACCATTTCAAGGTGACGGGGCACAATGCTCAAGATGAATATACATCTGTAAAAAGGTGCCAAAGAAACTTCAGAAGCCAGACAGTGAAGAAGGTGCACAGGGGTTAAAACAACAGTACACAGGCCAAGGTGCTGCACCCACATTTATTAGATATAGCAATCTAGCTATTTACCAACTCTGACCCATGCCCATTGTTGATAAATGCATGTAAGACAACATGTACAAGTCAGTTGCAGTAGACAAGTAGTGTCCCCCAAAAGGATTGGAAACCATATTCGACTGCCATATCTCCTTATACTGGACGTATTGGACGAAGCTATTTGTGACGTTGCGCATTGCATATCACATCCCTAGATGTTGCACAGCAGATTCTCATTAATGAGGTGAGCTAAGGTCACATGTGTAACATACATATATGGTACTACAAAGTCTGCAACACTACATTTGACTCCACAATAGTGACTGTAGCACATTTGCTAACTGTCATACTGTCCATACCTGTGCACAAACAATGCCTCTCATGCTGTGCACAATGTCTTCATATTGGCCTATGTGACCATGGATGTCTGTAGTACAGCATTTAACATCTAGTGTGTATCTGTTGCAACAATTGAAGTGTGTCATCACTATGAGCCAATGGCAAAAAAAACAGCCTGGATGAGTGGCTATGGCACTGTTGGTACAGGGAGCAATGCAACATGTCACCACCTTGGTGATGCAGAACAGTGTGCCTGCAAGAAAATATCATCTGTGACTAAGGCATCACTTAACTGATAAAGGGTGTCACAAAAGGAAGAGTGTACAAGTTTTGTCTGTCTACCTAACAGTGCTAATCAAAAATGTCATCTGTGAATGACCACAATTCCAAAGTCATGAGTCTGTACCACTTTACTCATGTGATTCACAAACACTGTTGTGACCTGTGACGTTAACAATAGACACACATTTGACCTACAACAAGCATGTAGACGAGATTGGTCATCCATGCACAGGAACATGGAAGGCTGACCAAGCTGATGCATTGGCACCACGCATCAAGTGTGCCAAGGTATGTGCAATGGAGATGGACTCCGAGCCTGGAGCATCAGATGGGCAGTTGTCCCAGGCCATATGTGATATCTGGGGAATACATACATCTCCATGATGGATAACTGTAGCAACTCTGACAGACTCACAATGCTATGTTCCTACGTTGATTTTCAAATGTGCAACAATGTGCAGTTTAACTCTGTGCATCACACTTTAGATGTTGTGCGTCACTAATTAGATGTCATTAGACTAGGCCGTGAGCAATCCTTGCTAATCTGTCAGACATGCAAGTTAACTGTGCGCACATCTAAGGTATCTGGACACTATACATGCTGCTGAGTAACAGGTCTCATCTATAGTCACACATACAGGGATAATTCCACAGATGGCATGAGTAGCATACAATCTAGCAAGCTCCATCCTCCCTGACATCAGTGCAAGCAGTAATACAATTCAACAGTATTTAATATGAAAAAATGAAACTTATAACAATCTACACTAGCACTAATCCCTACCAATATTACTAAATCTAAAATACCTAAACATATATTAAACTCTACTACAAATGTAACACTAACTATCCACTAATACACATACAAAAAAAGGACATTAACCCCACACCCAAAGATAAAAGAAACTTAGCCCCAACACTATCTTCACCTATCCTATAAAATATCACTATAAAAAACTACCTATACCTATGCTAAAACTACTCTAAATATCTAAATACAAACAATAATAACTACACATCTAAAAACATGATAAAATTGTGGGAATGGAGAAGAGGGGATTGGGGGATAACTTGGGGAGAATCATGGAAGTCCAAGGTGTTGGCGGATTGCATGTATCTGTCTGTTCAGGTAGAGCATTTCTCTCAGAACGTCCTCAACAAACTTGTTGTTTCGCTTCATCTCCTGCCACATCCCCATCATTGTCTCTGTCATCTGGGGCAGAGTTGTGGGGGGTACTGGCACGTGGATGGGTGTGGGGGGAACTGGCACCTGGGCGGGTGGGGGAGGAACTGGCATCTGGGCGGGTGGGGGAACAGGCATCCGGGCGGCTGTGGTCAGTCTTTGTACAACAGATTGCTGTCCCACACTGGCAACAGCAGTGGAGGGGATGGGCTGTGTGGTGATGTCCGTAATCTCCGGCAGAGACCTCCATCTTCCTGCCTTCTTCTCCGGCAGGTGCTTCCTCGCCATATCCTCGTAGCCCTTCTTTACCCGCCGGACATGGTGGTACCTTTCCTTTACCACCAGGTAGGACCTGCGCAGGAGTCAGGTGGTATCTAAAATATGGTAAATGTCAATTATAAACCAATCACACTATGTCACGGTCCAACATGAAATTAATGTTCCAACTCCAATACAACATGGAAGGCAACACACAAGCCTAACTCTGTGAAGTCACAAAGTGACCTGTCCAAAGAAATGTCAAGGCATGCTTCGTTCACTACAGGCTATGGATAGGGAAATGACAGTGCATGGCAGGGGACATGTGCAGACAAATGTAAATACTAATGACACGGTCAGAACATGGCACCATTGTGCACCCTGAGTGTGTGCATCATGTACAATTTACTCAAGTAGGGAGGCATTAGCCCTCCTTGGCAAGCACAACCCTCATCCGATCCTGTGACACACTGCTGCTACTTCTGTACAATGCACACGTGCAGCCATGTGTGTCTACCAGCAAATGGGCAACGTTCATTGAGTCAGTGCCAAGACTGGCACTCTTGCACATGAGTGCTAACGTGGATGTGTGTAGGTGTGAAGGTTAGTCTATTTTAAGCTCAGGCCTACATGCACAGGAACAAGACTGGGACATCCCTACTAACAATTAGAATGTTGCTGCATCACGCATCACACATGAAACATGTTTTTTGTATGAACGCTGACTTTAGCACGAAGTGCAGTTACTCATTCAAAGGTCACTATCCAATGTATGCCTATTTGATACTGCGAGGGGCAGACATCATTTAACCAATTAGGCCACTCATGGGTGTCTTGTAACCACTAATCTCACTGTGTAGTAGATGAGAAGACACATGCATTCACAACACAAACAGTTAAAGTGGATTACACATAGCAATGGCACCCTGGGGTCATGAGGTTATGGTATTGCCAATGCCAAATGGCTACCCACAGAGTGTTGGAGAGCCCCGCATTGCCAAATCAATGTGAAATGAGATGATGCAGAGGGAAAGCATGCTTACTAAATGCCTGTTGTGTGATGTCACCAATTGTGACAGAGGTGTTTGTACACATGATCCAGAGTCAAGCATGGTATGTCACCACAGACACAACCTGACCACACCACTGCAGTGCACAAATATGCAATTGCAATTGATATACACATCCATTTAATGTGTGTGTCAAATTCCATCTCAAAATTTCCCTTTGAGCTACACATTGCCACTTCTGTGAAGCTGCAATGCAGCAAATCTTAGATTTCACTGTGCCAACATGTTTGCACTTACATGGCGTGAACAGCACTTCCCCCCGGTGCATAACGCAACACCCACTGCATGCACATTGGATGATATACACAGCATGGAAGTGTGCCTTATTGACTATGCAGTGCTACTCAACATGTGCTAAATTCAAGGAGCTTATTGCCTGCCGCATTTTTTGAACAATGACTACTTTGCTTGATTCAGTGCTAGATATCATGCACAGGAATTGAAAGCTGTATCACTGTCTGTTGATGGGCAAAGTCACAACGATGAATGATATGCCTTGCCCCACATCCAGCTACAATTTTCAGACAAATCTGATTCACAAAATACATCTTCACATTGTGGCATAGTGACATGTGATACACACCCATAATGCCAAACAACAATGTGTAGCATTTGGTACTGACATTAATGACACCACAACATGGCAAATATTTTATGTCAATACTCACCAGTAACGTGTGGGTCCCAGAATCTATCAACGTCACCCTGTGTGATGGGTTGACGACCATCTGTGTGTTAACAAATGTAAATGTGTCATTACCAGGCATCAACAAACAAAACACAAACATGAGTAAATACAGGACAGTCACAGAAAAAGCAACATCACTGTGGAGGTGAATGACATGTTGTCCACATGACCATATTGACTTTGACTGCCAAGCACACACGACCTGTGAATGCAGTGGTGGGCCACACAAAACATCAGTGCTGTAATACATGCACATATGACTTGTGTCACACAATCTCAAGGCACCATTTGTAAAAAGGCATGATGTCTAAATACTTATGCGCATGATGGCATCTCTGCAGTTTGTACAAGGCAGTTACGCAGTGCTTTGGGACATAGGACACTCTGGAGCAGTCACATTTCCTTAGTGTCTTTTTACCTGACAAGGACATTACCGCACATAAACCATGTACAGGGGCAGTGTAGGTGCAGTTCTGCTTCTCATGTAGCTCTGCGTTTGTCACACTGTGTTCTGTCCTGCACATAGGTCACACACACACAATGGCTCTGCTTGTACATGTACAGTTACCCTTACTGGACACACACATACAGCATCCTGCACACAGTCTTTGCCCAACAGTTAAAACTTTGGCCCTACAGTGCCAAGTGTTGATCCTGCACAGCGGGTCACACATAATAGCCCCCTATGCTTGTCAAAATGATGCAGCATTGTGTGTCAGATGTGACCACATCATGCGTAGACATATTGCATCTCCCACCTCACTTAGCAAAATTGTGACAATTGCACCACTACTCAATGACATCCGCTGTGTGGACAGAGGAGCAGGACCACTGACTATTTGTCTGTGAAATTGTTCTACCCGCTTACAGATCCAAAATTGCATGTGGACTCACACAAGCTTGTGCACCACCTAGTGTGAGTGTCCGATGGCCTCCTCCATCCACCGGTTCACCTGTGGCTCATCCATGGTGTTCTAATGGACCTCTGCCACCTGCTTTCCACTCCATATTGCAATCATTTGAATCTTTTTACATCCAATCTTTTCACCATCATCCCTCTAATATTGCTCCTCATTTCCTGGCCATCTGCTACTCACTCTTTTTGTCCTTTCAACTTTCTTTTCTACCTTTCACGCACGTGTCTTTGCCACCGAAGCTGCCCCGCGTGCCTCTTGCCATCTCCATCACCGACATCTTCTCCCTGCATGCCATAGCAACCACCAACTACACCCCATTTGTGAACCGCAACTTTCAAGTTGATAAATAACTGTACCCCAGCACAAATGTAATCCAGCACAACATACATAACATTGTGCTCTGCCAGATTGTGACTGATCACAGGCACTAATCGGGACCCACAAATGCGCCACTCTTCAGAACAGGAGAGTTAATGAGCTACTGCCACATCCCCAAAATGGCATTGACTGACCGTTGATGTGTCCACTCCACCTTCAAGCCAGTCAGCATCCACAGGAACATGCTCCCACTCCCACAAACAGACAGCACCTGAATCGGTGCTCAACATCCACACTCATCAATCAGGAACTCCATCACAAACATTGAGGAGGACTAGACCAACGACATCGCAACACAAGACATGCACAGGTGCATCTCCAACAGCGACACCACCACCGACCACAAAATAGTAATCAACAACTGGACACCCATCACCAATGCTGACACACTGTACTGAATGAAGTCAAGCCACTCCGGGTGCCGCACGGAGTCCTGCAGCCCCAACATTTTCTACTTGTTTGCAAGATACATTTCAGCCATACTCTGCCACAACATCTAACGTTCTCAGGCACATGCATTGTTGAACAAGTACATGGAACACAACAAGTTCAAGACACTCCTGATGGAACACAAGGCCGACCCCACAAACATCCAAAACTACATGGCCATCTCCCTGCTAGCTATACCAGCCAAACTCATTGAGAAATCCATTGACAGCCTACTTGAAACTTTCATCAGACAGTACAACATCATCAACTCATCCCAATACTGAATCAAGTCATATCACAGTCTATGAACCCCCATCCTCAATGCAAGTGATGACATCTGCACTCAAATGGACAAAGGTAACAGTGCTGCCCTCATCATACTTGACCTCTCTGTGGCGTTCAACACTGTCTCTCAACACACACCAATGTGCAAAATCCATTACTCATGGATCCGAGAGAAGGCCCTCTCCTGGATCTGCTCCTTTCTTTCTTTACAAACGCTGTGGGACAGAGTCCCCCCTTCCCTCTCAGACCCTACTACAGCAACCTGTGGAGTCCACCAGGCGACCACCCTCAGCCTGACGCTCTGCAAAATCTACATGGCTCCACCTGCAACTATCCTCAGAAGCTGTGGAATCTACATTGTACCATACACCAACGACCAACAACTCAGCCGCTTCACATCCAAATGACACATCTCGGCCATACATAACTATTGCTAAGGCATGGAAGGCCTTGCCATAAGGATGACAGACAGCTGCCTACAACTGTACAACAACAAATTGTCAGTTCCCCTCATGCTCCAAGGCGGAAATGCATGGTTTTTCACATGGGCATACCATGCATTTGTAAACACCCCACCAGGTCAATGCATGCAACCTGTGATTCTTGATGAACTGTAATATGTAAATGAAACCCAAGATCTACCCCCATCTCCTGCTTCTGCTTCCATACCCTCTGCCCCCTATGTTAGGCCATCACATGATTACCACTCAAACACACATGGACAGTCACTCATGGCCTGGTCAATAGCTCACCCAAATACAGCCCCAGTATGACAGCTGGAATGAAGACAAACCACATCTGCAAGCTACAGGGCATCCCACATGCCACCACAATACTGATACTCACACTGCCAGGACACTGACACATCTCCCCCCATCTGCGCACAGTCCACTGTCTCTACATTGAAGCTGGAGTCCTCCTCCAAGATGTTCATCCCCGCTCACACAGCCCTCCTCAACACTGGGCCAGCTTACCTCAGCGTAAAACTTACTTTACACACATGAAAAGACCCTATGATCAGGTCATCTGTCCTACAATGTGTTAATTGGCACAAGAGAGACAAGATTGTGAGTCTGCTCCTTTTCCTACCTTGTTGACATAGCCATGATGAGATTCGTCCTCACCTCCGACAGTCAAAAGTGTTCACAATCAAGGATGATAAAAGCTGGACACATCTCTTCGACTTACTACACCCTTGATGGACTTATACATGCAAAGACCCTCCGCGCCTTGCGACCCTTACTGCTGAGTGACCACTCACAATATCATTGTTAGTTTTTGGCAAGTGTCACCCGGGAGACCTTTGTACCATATGTAGTCTTCAGAGCGCAAAAATGTATTCACACGTCAATTACAACGTGACTACTCACTACAACTGGCACTTGATGGTGCTATACAATAAGGGATATTTGGATTGACTACTCACACACCTACTCTACTGTTGCACACACTGCGTTTGGAAGAGTTAGTCTTTCCAATCCTAAATTAAGTGAATCATGCACAAGTGTTTCTGGCTAATAACATTGTCTGGACCACGTTGTCACAGTATCACAGTTCTGAGACAGCATGTGATGTCATACCTGCTTGTCACACACGTCACTCACTTTTGTACCTAACTTTTGTAATGGAATAAAATGGGCTTTGTTCTTACCACCCTGTAGGCCAGGCATCACTCCAGTGTAGTCCAGTAGGTCTGCCTCACGCGCCAACATGTCCTGCCAGCGGTGCGTCCACTGGCGCACGTTCCGGTTGACGCAAAAGTACCTTTGCATCTGGACCCACACACGCTCCCAGCGCAGCTTCCTCTCAGACGCTCTGTACCCCTGAAGGATAGGTCCCCCAGCCTCCAGCATCAAGGGAAGATAAAATTTAACCAACCACAGGAAGTCCCCCAATGCCCCCTCGGTCATCCTCCCAGACCTTCCCACAGCCGGCATCCCCCTGCACCCCGTTACCCACTTAAAACTAAGAAATAATAACCCACTTATCAAACTCTAACTAACTAACCCCACACAAATACAACAAGACTGAGAACAGTAGACACACAAACAAATTAAAACAAATAAAACAGACTAAACAGACACTTTGCACAGGACACAGCACACATCACCACTCTCAAAATCTCCAGCCAACACCCCGATCCACCATACACCTCCTTCTCTCAGCACATTCACTAGCAATGTGCTGAAAAGTTAAAGTGAAAGTGAATACCACACCCCTGTGACAGGACATCACTTCCTGTGTGTTAGCGTAAAAAATTTAGCAAATGCGACGAAAATCTGGATGCAAATATGCCGCAAAGGTCTTCAGTGTTAAACTGACATGTGAATGCGGCCCGTTTTTGGAAATACAATAAAAATATGCACGCTGATAGGCCGCAAAGGTCTATACTCCTAATGTGATGTGAATGCGGCCCGTTTTTCAGAATGCTATATAAATATGTACGCTGATAGGCCGCAAAGGTCCATACTGAAACTGCAAGGTGTAAGTGGCATTTTCTTTGTTCAAATGCGATGAAATTAAGCTCGCTAATAAGCCGCAAAGGGCCCAATGGTGATACGGTATGATACAGTGCTGTATTTTCATGGTGATGATGATTAAAACTTGGCCTGGACATTCTTTTTTCACTTTAAGACCATTTTAATTTTCATTAATGTTCATATAAGTTTCATTTTGCAATCAGACTTTATACATTGCATATTACGTGATACAACAGCATGCAGTTGTTGCAAGGCAACACCCATTAGGGAAGATCTAATCTCCAAGGACCATATACATGGTGCTGTTTACACGCCCCTTGCGCCTCTTTTATGCCGCATTGCGTCCCTTTTTGTGATGCAGCTGCGGTGTTAAAGATGCGCCAATGTGACGCAACTGGGAGAAATGTCAAGTTCCAAAGGCCTGTACCAGAAGGAGGTGTTCCTGCCCAGGGGGTGTCATTCCGGCGCTCGAACGCCTCATACAAGTGGCTGAGTGAAATCTACAAGATTTCACTCACTCACTTTTGGACCCATGCTGCATCAGAACGCTGCGCATGCTTGTAGCAGGTGTAAGTATTGACGCAGCATTGTAAAAATATGGCCCCCCATATCATTGCAGGGGCTGCGTCGCACTTGCAAACCCACTCAAGCAATGCGCCACATTTATGGCACAGATGCGTAACGCATCGGTTTCGTTTGGGGCCCATACCGCACCGCATTGTATATGCGGCACATCCATGCTGGCTGAGGCGTGGTGCACAATAACTGGGGCATCCCTGCTGACATGCAGGGATGAGCCAGTTATTGTAATTATGCCCCCTAATGTCTAACACTTTGGGCCTAAGAAGACGTGTAGGACGCCATGTCGTAATGCAAGCAATCATATCATAAGCGGTACAAAAGCTTTATTCGAGGATTAGACTCATAAAAGCACAATCATATCATAAGCACAGTGGCTAGTTGGATGCAAAGAAAGTCCCATACTGGCATCCTGGAGTCCCAACGGTTTATAGGCTGGCAGAAAGGCCCTATGACACCAGGACAAGCATCAGCGTTTCATGACTCTATTGCCAGTGTCAATTAACATCACAGGGCATATCATCAAGCACGGCGTTAACATAATAGCCGCTTTAGCGGCAGAAAACTGCAGCTGAAGTGGCGATGATGGGATTGTTAATACGCCATGGAGACTTACCATAGAAGCCCATGTCCACACCAGAATATGGGCTTCAATGGGAATTCACTACTGCGTATTGTCAATCCCATCATTGCCACTTAGCTTTAGTTTACTGATGCGTAAGCAGCGATAATGTTAACACCGTGCTTGGGAAGGGGCGCTAGGTGGCGCTAGACTGGCATGGCCGCTCTAGTGTAGACCTCTCGTCCTGCCGGGAGAAAAATATCCATCATCCCTATCCTGCCGTTGAATAGCAACCTACAAATACCACCGCAACAGACCAGAAGACGCGGAGCACAATTGGTGCAATTCCCTGCTCCGTAGTTATCACGACGAGCCCGGAATCGGTGAAAGAAACTGCCGCTCCAGGAAGCGGGCGCGAACGCTGGGCTCTTAAATGGCCTGGGGGACATACGAGAGAGCCGGGCTGCGCAGGCCTACAGACCGCAAGTCACCAGATCGGCGTTGCCCATAATATACTGCCCGGTTTGCAACATCCCGGGGCGAGGTACGTGGATCCCCATCACGCTTCATTAAAGTGCCTACCTGCAAGTGCGATGTGGCTTCCCCCCTTCTCTACTTCCGCCGATAGCCGCTGGATTTACCGGCTACATCAGAAACGTCTGGAGGCTGGGGGGGAGCCCTGTCCAATTACTGCCCCTCAATGCAGTTGGCGGCTGGTGGGGACGGAATACACTGATCAGGACCGGAGGGAAGAGGAATCTCCGCTAAAGGCGATAGAGTCGGGGGCCGCGGTGATGAAGTTGCGCCCGCCATTTTTCCGCTCCTGGCGCGCCTAGATCCCCGTGCCTATGTTGTTGCACAGCGCTTGACTCGGACTGTATTGGACCCCCATTCTCCTGGTCGGGGCGCAGCTCTGTGGATCGCTAGACGCCCGCACTACCATTTGGGGAGCTTTTAAGTACAGTGTAGGGCCGGGGTCTGAACTGTTTTTGGCCGCCATTTTCCAGCGGGCTGCGGCGCTGCAGTTATCTCCTCACGCAAAGTCCAAGCACAGGGCCATCCTTGTGTTTTGGTGAAATTTTTACACCCAGGCCTCGACCTCTGGGACCCTGGAGGAACCTGCCTCCGAGTGCTGACACAAGATACTACGTTGTTTTAGAGAACAGTGGTCCCTATTTTGGAAGGAAAAATGGACAACCACAATATTCATACGCTTAAATAGATCGTATGTCTTTCGTCCAGCCGGACAAGAATTTATTTTGATATAAGTTCAGTTGATTGTGATTCAAAACATTAAATGACAAGTGGGCACAGCCGTGACCCACAGAACACAAGACAAACCAACGAAAAACAGAATGGCGAAACGCAGGGTATAAGATGTGTCTGTTTGTTTGTAATCACTATGACAGATTTAAATATCCATTTTCACACCATTGATCATTACAATATTATAAAATCATATTGCATATGGTGCTTTTAGTGTCTAAAAGCACTAAAAACTAAAAGCACCATTTGCAATATGATTTTATAATATTGTAATGATCAATGGTGTGAAAATGGACATTTAAGTCTGTCATAGTGATTACAAACAAACAGACACATCTTATACCCTGCCTTTGGCCATTCTGTTTTTCGTTTGTTTGTCTTGTGTTCTGTGGGTCACAGCTGTGCCCACTTGTCATTTAATGTTTTGAATCACAATCAACTGAACTTATATAAAAATAAATTCTTGTCCGGCTGGACGAAAGACATACGATCTATTTAAGCGTATGATTATTGTGGTTGTCCATTTTTCCTTTCAAAATAGGGACCACTGTTCTCTAAAACATGTTACTGCCCAAGGTCCCTATGGCATACCTTCTGGATTTCCCTTGTTTTGTATAATATGACACAAGATACTAAAGCTTCCTCCAGGCCCACACGGTATGGCCTGGCGCACTGCTTCTTCTTGCTGAATCCTTGATTACCACATATCGTGCACTGCTTTGCATGGACGGCGAAGCTCCTAGAGGGCGACACGACTTGGGGGTTACTGCCACCGCTGATTATACCTCCATCAATGGGGAGGGTGCGTTCTAGCGGGTTACACTTGTTTCATTTCCTTCCTCCCCCCCACAGACGCTAGTTTGCACAACTGCGCTTGCCACAGAGGATCAGCTTGGAAATCCATCGTCCTAGTGCTTTCCTAAACTGGACTTGCGCAGGCAGCCGGGAGGGCTTGGGAAGTTCGGCCGCTCGTCTCCCTCCCCGACGTCACACACCACTTTGCCCGCCAAGATGGGAAAAATGGAACCAAGACAGGCGAAACTGGCCTTTGACGGGCGCAAGACATCGGGCGCAAACTCTAAAACCTCAGGTGATGAAGATCCGCCGGAAACGCGTGATGACGGCTGGAAAGCCCTCCTGGTGACCATGCAACAAAGCCTAACCTCTATAAACTCCAAAATTGACTCAATGAATCACAGGCTAGATAATGTCGTTGCAAAACTAGATGGGCATGAAGTGCGCTTTAAAGAAACTGAACAGCGAGTTTCTGATCTCGAGGATGGGGCTACCTCCAATCGGCAACAAGTGGCGCAAATGGACAAACTGTTAAAAGTAATAGCTGACAAAAAGGAGGAGTTGGAGGCCCGTTCCCACAGGAACAATGTCCACATGCTAGGCCTGGCGGAATCTACCAACACGGGCAGACTGGAAGACTACATAGAGCGCCTACTGGGCGACCAGATCGGCCGCGAATCTTTTTCTGCGCATTTGGTCATTGAACGTGCGCATCGATCCCTGGCGCCTAAACCACCTCCGGGAGTGACTCCTCGCCCAATCATCATGAAATTCCTCAATTATCGAGACCGGGATACCTTGCTGCGACTGGCTAGGGAGAAGGGGGAAGTGCAATTTGAAAACACCATCCTGTCTTTTTATCCGGACTTCACCCAGGCGGTACAAGATGCTCGGCGAAAGTTCTTGGCGGTGAAGAAACAACTCCAAACCCACAGTATCCAGTATGCGATGCTCTACCCTACAAGACTACGGATTCACCATCGAGGCCGACCGCACATTTTTAAAACACCTCAGCAGGCCGAGGACTATTTGAAAAGAGACAGGAGATCGTCCTCATGAGAGGCAGCTGCACGTCGCCGCTCGCGCTCCCACTCTCCTCTGTCAGAACCTTCCTGAGGCGCAATCTCCTTAAGGTGTCAACTGTGAGCTGGGGATCCCCCCTTGTGGCACGACGGAGATCAACTGACTGGTGATGTATAACAACTCTATTGACTTAACGGCGAACATTGTCACCTTGCCGCTCGCCTCCGTCCCGTCAGCTCGACCCCTGTGACCCAGGTGGTAGTAGATGGGTGAAATAAGGAGGTGGAGTGGAATGGACAGGAGCCCCTAGTGGCCCCCTCTAGAGGGCATTACCCATTGTCAGTTCATGACTGTTAAAGTTTGGGACTTATTAATCTGGCAGCAACGACTCAGTGTATTGTTCAGGGGGGAGGGCAAATGCTTCCTGGCAAGTTGGGGCCGCCAGTGTGGGTGGTGTGGGAGAGGGAGGGTAATTGCAATGTTCGTTCCAAAGTATCATTGATCTTTGCGCTGTACCTTGCAAACAACGTTCTGTCCTCAAATGTTTCATTAATCAAGTCTTCAAAACATACCTATCCGCCACTTCAGTCCACATATGCCTATGCACGCCATGACCACTTCTAGCCCGAGCCAGACTATCAGGTTGACTTCCTGGAACGTTAGAGGCCTCAATGACCCTAGAAAACGCAGACAGATTCTGGGATATTTAGATAGGCATGGTATAAACGTAGCTCTCCTACAAGAGACACATTTTGCTCCGGGACACTCTCCGCAATTCGCGGCCAGGTGGGCCTCAAATCGCACCTTCTAGTACTACTCCAATTATGCTAGAGGAGTTACAATTCTGGTAAAGAGGGGAGTTGCCTTCACACCCACCGGGGTAGACACTGATAAGGAAGGTAGATTTTGTCTTGTGTGGGGGCGCTTACACACTCACGATGTTCTATTCGCCAACTTTTACGGCCCCAATGTAGATAACCCCTCCTCCCTGCTGTCATTATGGAGTAAGATCCAAACACCGGGCATCACACACGTCATTTGGGGTGGGGATTTTAATGTTGCGCTGCTGCCTAGCTTAGACAGATCTTGATCGCTCCCCTCACAATACTCAAAAATGATGCTTGGCGATACGTGCATCCCGCGCTCCGCGAAGGCACACATTACTCTACATTCCACTCTACTTGGGCAAGGCTGGACTATGTCTTCATCACTGCGGGAGTAGTTCCCTGGCTGCGGCATGCATCCCACTTGGCCGGCACATTCTCCAACCACTCACCAGTCCTCCTGGAACTACAGATTCGTCTAGAAAGTTCCCCGTACCTGTCATGGCGCCTTAACCCGGCGCACCTCCGTGACGCGGCCTTCAAGGCCGAACTGGAACAAGATATTCAGGACTTTTTCGACCGCAACATTTCATCCGTTGAAAGCATTGTAACTGTTTGGGAAGCCTTTAAGGTAACAGTTAGGGGTTGGTGCATAGCCAAAGGGGGAGGCATTTTAAAATCCCTGTGCACCGATTTGCGTAAACTAGAGACCGAACTGAGGGATCTGGAACGCTCTATTGAACGGCCCAGCTGACCTTGCAACTCATGAGCGCATGCGTAAGAAACTTTCTGAGTACACACAATCAGCTGACAGAGAGAGTAAATTCCTTGGCCGCCCTTACATGGCCTGAATATACGGAGAGGGCGACAGACCCGGGAAAGCATTTGCAAATGCGGTTAAACCCCCTAGATTTGCTAACTATGTTACTGAAATCCATGACGAGGTTGGAAATGTCCACAGAAATCTTCCTGATCTGATACTCATATTTAGGGACCATTACAACACACTGTACACCTCACATAGGACTGAACCCCTGGATCTTCTCACTTATTTTGATGGAGTTGCTCTAGCATGGTTGGGTAAGGCTCAGCAGAAGTTTCTACACGCTGACCTAAAATTAGATGAAGTCAACAAGGCTATTATGGGTATGCGATCAGGCAAGGCCCCAGGCTCAGATGGCCTTCCTATTGATTTTTATAAACTCTTCGCCCACATTCTGGCCCCCATTCTGAAGAAAGTATACTACACCGCTCTGGAAGAAGGTAGCCTGCCCCACACTATGCGGGAAGCTCTCATCACTTCCCTGCTTAAATCTGGTAAGCCCCCCTCCCATTGCGATTCCTATCGCCCGCTATCCCTTTTAAACTGCGACACCAAGATACTTGCCAAGGTATTGGCTACACGACTCAACCTCCTCATGGAACGCCTGGTCCTGCCAGACCAGGCCGGTTTTGTGCCCAACCGTGCTACCTCTCATAATCTGCGTACCCTTCATGCCGTGCTACAAGACCTCAACCCATAGTGTGATACAGAGGCAGTGTTCCTGGACGCTACCAAATTTTTTGATTCACTAGAATGGGATTATCTGCTTGGTACATTACAACATATGGGGCTGCCCTTCAATTTCCTGGACTGGGTGAGGTTGCTCTATCATCAGCCCACAGCTACTGTGTTGCTCAATGGTACAAGATCCACCATATTTCTTGTCCAAAGAGGCATCCACCAGGGCTGCCCGCTATCCCCTATCCTCTTCGCCATCGCAATTGAGCCCCTAGCTGCAATGCTCCGACAAAAACATAACCATCGATCCCTTATTTATCGTGCTCGACCGCTCCTCGTTTCGCTATAGCGGATGATCTTACGCTTTATATCGAAAAGCCCTGTGATAACTTAAATCTCGTTTTACGCAAAATTACAACATTTTGGGGTATTGCCGGAGTGCAAATTAACTGGACTAAATCGGCGATTTTCCAGCTGACGGATAACACACACCCTTTTCCACTCGATTACCCGCTGGTGTGGGAGCAGGATGACTTGAAATACTTGGGCATCCACATTCACAAGGACAAGGAGGCACTGATGCGCGCCAATTATTGCACCACGCTGTATAAAATTACTGAAAATGTCACTAAGTGGCTGCACCTCCCTCTTTCTATGGCTGGCCGCATGGCGTTAATTAAGATGAATATATTGCCAAAACTGTTATACCTTTTTGTGAACATTCTGTATAATCCTGGTGCTTTCTTCTTTCGCTCCCTCAGGTCCCAGATCACGCGGTTGATTTAGGGAGGGAAGCAAGCACGCCTTAGTCTCAACACCCTTATGCTTCCATTTCACTTAGGGGGTTTGAAGTACCTAACTTCTAAAGGTATTGTGACTGTGCCCAAGCGCACTTTGCAGTATACTGGTATCATCCGCCACCATACATGACGCACTTGGCTGTTGAGGAGGGCTACATGGCTCCCATACTTCCAACAGGTTATATTCACACCTCGGTAAGCCAGAGGAGTAGGGACCCCATCACTGTTGACTGTATGGTACAGGCCTGGAATCGACTGGTCAAGGTCCTTGAAAGTCCTTTTGTCTACTCACCTAACCTTCCCTTGATAAATCATTCGAGACTGCAGGTCACCTGCGAAGTAATATGTCACAGATTGCTTCGGAAACTGAAAATTTGCTGCTTGGGGGACTTATATGTACAGGGTACTTTCCGAACTACGGTACAGTTTTTCGGAGATATGTCCCCATCATGTATGGATACCTTTTTATTTACCAGACTGAAGCAATATGTCCGGGCCCTTACCCCTGCATTCCCCGCTGAACCAGACACGTTTACTCCGCTTCACGCCATAGTGCAACCTGAAAATCCAAAACACGTAATATCCACGCTGTATAAACATGTACAGGCCGCGCCTACTAGTACTCCCATTAGGGCCAGGACAGAATGGGATAGATACCTCAATTTGCCACTAACGGATGAGCAGTGGGAGATTAGTTGTACTCATACACGGGCGATTACAAGCAATAACAGGCTGCTGCTACTACATTATAAATTCCTTCATCGTATATATTACATGCCTGCCAGACTGAAAAAGCTTCACTTGCGCGAATCAGACTGCTGCCTTTGCTGTGGCTCCGCTGGTGCAGACTTTATACATCTAGCGTGGTCCTGCCTCCCGGTTGCTAGATATTGGGAACAGGTGTTCGCTGGCCTTGCAAGCATGTTGGGGATAGCACTGACTCCATGCCCGCTACAGGCACTGCTGGGCTTGACGCAGACCATTTCCACTAGCCACAAAAGGTTTTTAGCCTTAGCCTCTTACTAGCCAAGCACCTAATTGCCTGCCGCTGGGGCAGGGGCCGAGCCCCAAAATTTAAATGCTGGATTCGCTCCCTGTCCACTTGGCAAGACAGTTTACACGACTACGCAGAACTCCTGCCCCCGAGATCACAGCCTAAAGACATATGGGCACCTTTCACGGCATATCTCCTTAAGCAGCGGGCAGATGAGGAAGATGGCCTGATAGACTGCCAATATACCACAATCACCGATTATGTAACATTATTCTTTGCATGAACTACACAATTGCTTGCGGGCAAGTTACAATCCACTTATAAGTTATCAGTTCCTTTTTACGACTGTCTACAGGATTGGGATCCACTGGTGAGCTCCTGGCTGGTCATTACTCGAATGTGGTACTTGTTGCACTGTTTTATGGTACTGTGGTATTTAGAATGCGGGGGTTTTTCTCTCTCAATTGAGGCTTCAAGACTTGCCTTTGCTTTGAATTTGTTACTTCAGACATTTGACTAATGTGCAATTCTACTATGTTGGGGGGAGGCAGGTTGGGGGGACGATTATTACACATTGATATGAATGGCCGACCATGGCTTCACATGCAATGCATGGGAAGATGCTTATATTTTGCTCCACATACTTAGTACATCAACTTGTTTTAATTGCATTGATGTACCGTGCTTAATGATTCAATAAAGGTTTTTGAAACTTTAAAACAAAAACATTTTTTAACACCTTGCTTGGTAATGTGCCCCAATATTACTAATGAGTGTTGCTCTCGCTACACCAGGGACTATCTTTGGCAGCATGCGACGCTGAACATATGATGGAAACAGTGATCTATGCGTCGGAAGACAGGGTGTCTAGGTCTTGAAGATTGTATGGGGTGATATGCAGCGTAGTCAGTCCGTAGGATTCCAAGAACACTCTGGGTCAGTGGGGTGTACTGCATCATCAAGCAACTGTAAGGCTCAGAGTCACGGTGGTTGTACTCTAACGTTTTCCATTCGCCCCAAAAAGGTACATCAAGGCTTTTCCAATATTCCCAGAATTTATGATACCGTAGCTGAAGATGCGCCATGAGCAACTCCATTGCCACTGTGTGCCATAAGCAGCTAACCACACGTTTATAAAAGGTGTTTCTGCTTTCTTCAAAAAGAGGGCAACCGATTATTTTGCCAGGACCCAGCATACGAAGGCTAAGATGCCAATCATGACGAGTCATGGCTCTCAGGTTCACCGGCTTCCGGCCCAGAATGATCATGAGCGTATCATCAGGCAATGGATATCCATTTACCCGTTTAATATGGCAGAGGACTTTCTTTCCAATGAGCAGTCAGGAGAGGACACATCCAACAAAAATATATTCTATCTCCTAATGCATTGGTACAACGCCAATATAAGAGGGACGCGATGGAGAACATTTTCTGAAGTTTAGTAGGGGTATAGTACCACTGAGTCATTACCTTCTAGGCAGATTCCTGTTGGGGGATGCCATTGAAATATTTAGGAATGTCACACCTGAGACGCGCCCACTGACAAGGGGTAATATCTACACCTGAAAGGGACAGCCACCGACGCTGATAGTGATGGCTATCAAAACTCTGCCAATGCTGGAGCACTTGGTATATGCAAGAGATTAGTCCCTTTGTGGTGCCGGTATGACCTGCCAAACACTCAATTGTCGTGAAGGGTTGCGTGACCATCTGAACTAGAGAGGAGCCCTGTAACCAATGTTGGAGCTGGCTATATTTCAATCTGTCCTACTCTGCTAAACAGAGTTCCTGCTTACATTGTTTAAAGGTTTTGAGGTTGTCTCCCATAAAAAGGTGTTGTATAATTCTACAGTCTCTCTCCGCCTAATTAGCAAAATCGGTTGGTCGACACGGGGGGTGAACTGCGGCTTGTGAGCAATGTGAGTGTGCGGAGATGGTAAAGAGGTAAGGCCCCTGCATACTGCCACTCTGTCACCATTTTTGTGTACTGTCTTAGTCGGAACTGCCATGTATGTGCTACGATGATGCACCTCCCGAGGCATCCATGCGTGAACCTAGAGTGGGCAACAGGTGATGACCCAATCCATGTGTAAGCACACCTTGTCCCTCACCCCCACACCCCATTCCAAACTAAAGCAAAGATGTGATGACCAATAGTATCCTGTCAGATTATGGCAGGCTAGTCCCCCCCCTGTCCCGTTGGAGCATTACAATTTTGCTCAGAATGCACAGTTACTTAATGCCCCATATCTGAGCTGTAAAGTCACGTTGTGACACCCTGATTTTCTTTGCTCTGTGATGGGCGTTGGCAAAGTCTGAATGGGATATGGAATCTTTGGCAACATGGACATTTTCTTTGTGTTGAGATGTCCTAAACAAGAAAGTGGCAGGGCTTTCCATGTGCGCAGGTCAGCGAGGACTTCTTTTTCATATTCCTTCCAATGAGCATTGGACCAGGTGTGTAAGTCTGGTGTTAGCCTAAGACCAGGATACCTTACAGATCTAGCTACCCACTGATAATGAACTTGAGTCTGAAGGGTCGCAACCACCTCGTCCAGGACAGTGTGAGTATGGGCCTATTAATTTGTTTTGCAGATTCTGAGCCCTGAGATTGGCTGTTAGACCTGGAGCAGTGAGTGTACCACTGGAAGTGAGCGCAAAGGATCGGATGAAGTGAGAAGTAGGTAGTCAGCGAAGAGATCAATCTTGTGTTTGATGGACCCAAGGGAAATCCCCCATCTACTGTTTGCCCTTGTAGTGGAGGCCCTTGACATTATGTTGCGCCAAGACCCTGGTCTTCGTGGCATTTCCCTTGGGGGCATCAAACACAAGATAGCTACGACAAATGTAATACACCGTTGGATACTCAGAGCAAATTTAACATCAAGGCCCAATGGTACAATGCAAAGACAGATTTGCACAATGAGACCTTTTAGACGATCTCCAGTTCGGTTTCTGCCCTGCCCACGGCACCGAAACTGCGGTTTTAACAGCCATGGAGGATCTTCGCATGCGTGCAGACAGGGGCCAGCCAGTAGCACTAATACTGCTGGACTTGTCTGCCGCATTCGATACGGTCAACCACAGGACGCTGCTGCTGAGACTCAGGGAAGCTGGTGTGGAAGGCACAGCTCTGCTTTGGTTTCACTCTTACTTCCAGGACAGGAGACAGGCTGTCTCCCTCCCCCCATTCCAATCCGCCTTCTCACCTGTGCCACAGGGAGTTCCCCAGGGATCTTCCATCAGTCCCATCCTTTTTAATGTGTACCTTAAACCGCTGATCACATTAATTAAGTCATTTAGGTTAAAAACAATTAACTACGCAGACGACACCCAGCTCATTCTCTCCTGGGAAGGAGAAGATTCCATCTCTCTGACCTCCTTCCATGATTGTCTTAGAAAGACGGCTGGATGGCTCCATAGAAACTCTCTCCAATTCAACGCCTCCAAAACAGAGGTTCTGTTTTGTGCTGGCACCAATCTATCTCGCCAGTTCCCGAATGACTTCTGGCCTCCTGAGACAAGGGAGAAACCTAAACCTGTCTCCTCGGTCCGCAACCTGGGAGTCATGCTCAATAACAAGCTGAGTATGGAAACCCAGGTGGCAAAAACAGTGGGGACTTGCACGGCTCTGCTACGCTCCCTGCGAAAAATTATGCCACTTCTCCCTGCACAAGCCTGGGCGTTGGTAGTCAGGTGTACAATTCTCAGTCGCCTCGATTACTGTAACGCCCTGCTCCTTGAGTCTCCAGTCACGTTACTGGACCGGCTGCAACGAATTCAATCAGCCACGGCCAAGCTGGCTCTTGGCTGGTCGAGAAGGTCTTCGGCCACAGCGGCACTAGCCGAACTGCACTGGCTACCCCTAAAGCAGCGTGTGGCCTTCAAGTCCCTCTGCATTGTATTCAAGGCTCTGCATGGACTCGGGCCCAGGCCCCTGCAAGCCCTGTTTCTGTGGTATACTCCTACCAGAGATCTGCGATCATCCTCGGCTTATCTGGTAAAGGTGCCCAGATACAACAAAGCCAGAACTGGGGGTAGATCCTTCAGGGTCGCAGCGGCCAAATTATGGAACAGCCTGCCCATTGACATACGCCAGATCCCTCAACTCCTCCCATTCAGGAAACGCATCAAGACCTGGCTTTTCCCTTAGACTTCCCCGCCTTTATATATACTTTCGGTCTCTTCTTCAGTAGAGTATTCTCCAGCGCCAGGAAGCCTGTAAGGTATCAGCTGCGCTATATAAATGATTAAAATAAAATAAAATAAAATAAGGAATGGCCACTTTTCATATTTCATGGCAGTTGACAGCCTAAATTGCATGCAACATGTCTGATCACCATACCCATAGCAACTATCACAAATATTAATTTTAAAAATGTTGTGATTTGTCAGTGAACCACTCACCTGTGGTTGTCTGTGGGAGATGAGTATGTGTGCTGATCAATCAGACAATGAGTGTGTGCATGATTTGCGCTACTCACCCATGATGTTAACAAGTCGCCTTGGGTGACTGAGAGTGCTGCTCCGTTGCTGTCAAATGTCCAATGCTTAGTTGTTCTGCATGTAAGCATGCATGGTGGTTTGGTGTTTGATGTTGACTGTCATCTCGGTCATGGCTTTGCCTGCAACATAGGTGGAAGGTCTCCCTCCAACACTGGAAGTGTAGACACAGCGAGTGTGCAAGTTCAAGGTTGGCGGAGCTGCAGTCCCTCTTGGGGATGTGGGATGAGTCTCTCGTGGATGTCTTTGTGTCAAATTATGTAGAGAGGTATTTAGGCGTGTATGAGTGCTTTGACAGTGACTTTGTTCTTGACAGTGAGCGAGTGGATGTTTTGTATGTGTTGGCTCATGGGTTTGTGAGATGGGGTTCTGATGACGGCTCTGTCAGCGGCCTTCTGTGTGTTTTCTAGCTAGTGTAGTGGCATTTGGTTTATCCCTGAGTTAAGTGTGTTGCTGGTGATGTGTGCGTTGTTAACATGGTTTAGTCAATATACCCATTGCAATATATTGTGTTGGCTCATGATGCAGTTGGAGCTGTTGCAGGCAATGGAGTAGATCTGGCAGGTCAGGGTGTTGAGGGAGTTGTGGATGATGCCGAGGTTGCATTCGTGGTGTGTCACTGGGGGCAGCCTCACAAGGCCCAAGATCCACCAGGGTTTTGCACATGCGCATGTGGATGGTCCAAGGTTGAGGAGGTCATTCTCCTCTGATTTGAGCTCATGCAGATGGTTTCCATCCATACAGCTCGTTCCGACATTCCTTTCTGTGCCCAGCATTACGTGTCTTTGGCTTTGTTCGTGAGGGAGAGGATGTGCTGTGTGTCCTCTGTGTGTGATGATATGCTAAGCCCATGCTGGCTGGCAATGGCGGTGAGGGTGGCCATGTACATGTTGAGAAGTGTGGGGCTTAGTGACAGTCCCTGGGGTACTCCACAGTTGGTGTCTGTGGGTTTGGCGATGGATCAATCAATCAATCAATCAATGGCATTTATAGAGCGCACTACTTACCCGTAGGGTCTCAAGGCGCTGGGGGGAGGGGGGTGCCGCTACTGCTCGAACAGCCAGGTCTTCAGCTTCTTCCTGAAGGAGAGGTGGTCTTGGGTCAGGCGCAGGTCGGTCGGGAGGGCGTTCCAGGTCTTGGCGGCCAGGTAGGAGAAGGATCTTCCTCCTGAAGTCGCTCTTCGGATGCGGGGGACGGCGTCGAGGGCGTGGTTGGCCGATCGGAGGTGGCGTTTGGGAGCGTAGAAGTTGATTCGGTTGTTGAGGTAGCTCGGGCCTTGGTCGTGTAGGGCTTTGTGTGCGTGGGTGAGGAGGCGGAAGGTGATTCTTTAGTTGACGGGGAGCCAGTGCAGGTCTCTCAGATGTCCGGAGATGTGGCTGGTTCGTGGGATGTCGAGGATGAGTCTGGCTGAGGCATTCTGGATCCGCTGGAGTCTCTTCTGAAGCTTGGCGGTGGTGCCGGCGTAGAGGGCGTTGCCGTAGTCCAGTCGGCTAGTGACGAGGGCCTGGGTGACGGTCTTCCTGGACTCGGTGGGGATCCACCAGAAGATCTTCCGTAGCATGCGTAGGATGTTGAAGCACGCCGAGGAGACGTTGTTGACTTGCCTGGTCATGGAGAGGGAGGAGTCCAGGATGAAGCCCAGGTTTCGTGCGTGGTCTGTCGGTTTGGGTGCGGTGCCCAGGGCGGGAGGCCACCAGGAGTCGTCCCAGGCGGAGGGTGAAGAGCCCAGGATGAGGACCTCCGTCTTGTCTGAGTTCAGTTTCAGGCGGCTGGTCGTCATCCACTCGGCTACCTCTTTCATCCCTTCGTGCAGGTTGGCTCTGGCGGCGGCGGGGTCGTTGGTCAGGGAGAGGATCAGCTGGGTGTCGTCGGCGTAGGAGATTATGCTGAGGTTGTGTTGGCGTGCGATGGCCGCGAGGGGGCTCATGTAGACGTTGAAGAGGGTGGGGCTCAGCGAGGATCCTTGAGGGACGCCGCAGATGACTTCGGTGGCCTCTGACTTGTACGGTGGTAGGCGGACTCTCTGTGTTCTTCCGTCAAGGAAGGAGATGATCCATTCCAGAGCCTTCTCCTGGATACCGACGTTGCTGAGGCGCTGTACTAGGGTGCGGTGGCAGACGGTGTCGAATGCCGCGGAGAGGTCTAGGAGGATGAGGGCCGCTGTTTCACCGTTGTCCATCAGGGCTCGGATGTCATCGGTGGCAGCGATGAGGGCGGTCTCGGTGCTGTGGTTGGCACGGAAGCCAGACTGTGAGGGGTCGAGGGATCCATTCGTCTCCAGGAAGGCGGCCAGCTGCTTGTTGACGGTCTTCTCGATGACTTTGGCGATGGAGCGGCTTTGTGTGATATTTTGGGTGTTTGCGTAGGGAAAGAGTGGATCCATGAGAGGGTGTTGATAAGTGCATTGCTCACACAAATGAACAGGGTAGACAAATTGTGATGCCTGTGTGTAGGGATTGTACCTTCACTTCAGTCACATTAAGAAAATGTGCTACATATTAGCAAGAGGCTCGATCTAATGTGCACCACATCAGCTGCAGGAAAATGCTGCCAAAGCAGCGACAAGGGCCCTCATGAGATGCGCCATTTATTTCCAATACAAGCCCATGGTAGATGTCCTCCACATGTAACCTGGCCTTCTACAGGACATCAATTGCGCATATCATGAAGCACATCATCTCCGCTCAAGTGGCAGTTTCCTTGAGCAAAAGCAGAGCCATTTAAATTGGTCTTCTTGCTAATATGGCACTGTGATACCACCATGTACCACTACAACTTCACATTAGCAACCTCATCAAATTTATTACCTTTTGCCAAAACAATGTCCCCCCTCCAAATCAGTATGAATTGCCATTGTCCTGCTGTCTCAAAGTGAAATAATCAAATGCATGATTGTAGCTGACAAACACTGATACATTTTATCTCCCATATCACATTTCAGAGGGTGAGACAGCACTTCCTGAACAGCAGCCTGGCCCAGCACCCGCTGATGACGTGGATGTGTATGATGACATCGACGTCGACTCCCTGCAACTCCTGATCAACACCATCAACCACTCAGCCTCCAGAGCAGGGCAACCCAGCAGCCTGTTTAGTATCATTTTAGGACCCTTTTGTAAGTTTCCTGATTCATGCCCTTATATAGGTATAAATCACCATATCCTTATATAGGCATAGAAATCATAACCATATTTAGGCATAGCTCATGCAGTCCAAATAAGGCAGGGCTACTTCCACTAGTTCCGAAAATCCACAACGATTTCTTGGAAAACTCAGCTTCAGCAGCCGGGGACTTCCCCTTGCTTGATAATTGATTGGTCCAAGAACTCATGGAGTTTTCAAAGAACTGAGACTCTTTGATGACGTTATTATATCCAACTGTACGTCAAACTCGTCACCTTCAAGGTATAAATATGCCCACACTCGCCCAAGCAAACACACGGTGGTTTGGAGCAGTTCGACTATCTACTTGCCCGACGGGCCCTGCTACAGCGAGTGCCGAAGGAAGCCGACCCTCCAGCAGACGCACTGAGAGAGACGCTGTCTTTTCTCCTGCCGAGAAATCCAGCTCCAGTGTTTCCAAGCTACCCTTGCGGGTTGTTGGGAAATCGAGTCCCAAGACTGACCTTCTCCATTCTAAACTAAGGTACGGAGCTGATTAGACCCCTAGAGAAATCTTGGGCAGATTCTTGGCAAAAGAATACTACATGTATGCTACACCTCACTTACTTCTTCCCTTGTACTAAGCTTAGGTTAGGTACACCAGGGTAGGTGTACTTTAGAAGCACCAGTTAAGTACTTTTTAGCCTCTGTTATTTATGTATGTATTTATCTATGGTTTAGGAACCATACAATGCTCTTACAGTATAATTTTATCCTACTACCTATACTGTACGCATTATATTTTATAAACAGTTTTACGATTGTAGCAGTTCAATTCAATTAAATAGACCTTTATTCGAATTTCATAAAATTCATAAAAGTACATACAATAAAAACAATCTCATCTCTAAGCAAATCTATTTACAGTAATCATGATACTTAACATTTGTTACAGTTTTCATAAATCTAATCATCAGGGGTTTTCCATCATTTTACGTACACGAGTTATCAGTCTCAAGAAAGTGCTAGTGCGGAAAGTTAATTCATCTGTTTCCAAGGAGAGCAACATTAAGTAAGACTCCCCTAGGGAAAGGGGTTTTCGTTTTCTAATATATGGAGTTAAAAACAAGTTAATGTACTTTAAGGAAAATTTACAGAAAAATAGGAAGTGCAGATCATTCTGTATGCTTATCCCGTCACACGGGCATGGGTTATAATGTGCTGTATGATGATAGCCCAAAGGAAAGCCCAATAAAAATTTCACAGAGCCTGCCCTTAGGCAAAATAACAGTGATCTTTCCCAGTTAGTCTTGGGGAGAATAAGATAGGGTGGGAGAGGATGCCTACACACTTCATTCGTAACAACAAAGAGAGAGGTAGGGAGATTCAAAAGACACTCTCTTAATCCCCAGTTATATATCCAACAACAAAATAAGAGAGAAGTCTGAACTGGTCAAGCTCACGGCTGCCATAGACGTGGAGCGATAGGATAAGCAAGATATTAATGACCACAGTCACTCAAGTTGAGTGGGATCACAGTCACTCTATTTGAGTAGGAAAGCCCTCACACACCGACCTAGTCAGTGTCATGCTTCATCATCGGGCCCCACCGAAGAGACCGAGTGTCTCTTCGGTGTGCTGCGACGCCAGAAAGACTGCGGAGCTGGTTGTGTGGGGAGGAAGTGTTGTGAAGATTCTCAAATTAAAAGTGACTAATAGGGTATCAAAAAAAAAAAAACCTTTAATAAGTGATCCCTAAGACACGTGTAAGTGGTAATATGTGTCTGAATTTAAAAGCCAAGGTTCTTAGGATCTAGTTTAAATTCAGCTAAATACCACAAATTTATTAAAATCAGTCAACATGTTTCTGCCTTTGTGGTATATATTCACCATGGCATTCTTCAGGACTATAACCCCGGCGGTATGGACACTCTAATAGTCCACCCTGACCTGGGGACGTGAAAGTGAAAAGGAAAGTGAAAAAGTGCTTAAAATGGGAGAGCAATTTGCTCAATCCAAAAAGCCCCAAAATTAGGGGTGTATCAGCACTTTAAAATTTGGCGCTACTTGCACCATGGGTCTCGGGAGGGGGGTTGAAGCGCGATTGGCACATCGCCCTCAGCGCTCACAGCCCGCTTTTAAACCTGCTGCAACCCTCTAGACCGGACCCCGACGGACCCCCTCCCGAGACCCATGGTGCAAGTAGCGCCAAATTTTAAAGTGCTGATACACCCCTAATTTTGGGGCTTTTTGGATTGAGCAAATTGCTCTCCCATTTTAAGCACTTTTTCACTTTCCTTTTCACTTTCACGTCCCCAGGTCAGGGTGGACTATTAGAGTGTCCATACCGCCGGGGTTATAGTCCTGAAGAATGCCATGGTGAATATATACCACAAAGGCAGAAACATGTTGACTGATTTTAATAAATTTGTGGTATTTAGCTGAATTTAAACTAGATCCTAAGAACCTTGGCTTTTAAATTCAGACACATATTACCACTTACACGTGTCTTAGGGATCACTTATTAAAGGTTTTTTTTTTTTGATACCCTATTAGTCACTTTTAATTTGAGAATCTTCACAACACTTCCTCCCCACACAACCAGCTCCGCAGTCTTTCTGGCGTCGCAGCACACCGAAGAGACACTCGGTCTCTTCGGTGGGGCCCGATGATGAAGCATGACACTGACTAGGTCGGTGTGTGAGGGCTTTCCTACTCAAATAGAGTGACTGTGATCCCACTCAACTTGAGTGACTGTGGTCATTAATATCTTGCTTATCCTATCGCTCCACGTCTATGGCAGCCGTGAGCTTGACCAGTTCAGACTTCTCTCTTATTTTGTTGTTACACAATTCATTCGCCATGTATGTCACAACAGTAGATTTGAGTAATTCCCTTCCCATTTTTTCTGAATTATAAAGTGCATGTAGTGCATGTTTAATCTCATTCTTATCTCTGGGCTCGATCTTAGATGGGTCCGAGAAGAGATCTCCCCTACCCACGGCACATAATGTCTTAAAAACTCCCGCAAGCAAGGGGATAGCTAAGCCCTTTTCACATTTAAGGCAGTCATTTATAATATCCTGTTTTAGGCAAGCTAGGTTATTCCTCCAGATTCTGAGCCAGAATAGGGCTGGCCTTGTCCTAATAAAATCACATGTATAGGGGAGATTTAATTCCTTGTGACAAATAAACTCTGAGGATGAGATTGGGGCACCCAGTATTTTTCTGCAGAATCAGTTTTCTTCTCGTTGAATACTCAGACTTATCCCCGAACCCCAGACCTCTGCCCCGTATGTGGCTAGTGGTATGCATTGTAACCTAACATTTTTTTAAATGGCTCTAGTGGCACCTATTTTCTTTGGGCGAGGCAAGCTCAAAACGGAATTGGTGGCTTTCGAGAACTTGCCCGTGGCGTGGGCCAAATGCCCACACCACAAGCCGTTTGCAGCGAAAACCAGCCCTAAATACGGGAATGTGTTCACAGACTCTAATTTGTCTGCCCCTACATGTATAGTGTTGAGCTTCTGTTTCCCTGGGCCACATGGCATGATGAAATAATTTTTTTAATTCACACGCAGATCTAAGGCCTCCATATATTGAACAAATGTTTTAACAAGTAAGCGGAGGGCATTGGGTGTGCGACCCATAAGGACCGCATGATCTGCGTATAATAAAACCGGTAATGGTTGCCCCTGGATTATTGGTACATCTGAAGTCACTTGTTTTAGAGATTTTGCTAAACCATTGATATAAATAATAAAAAGCAGGGGTGCTAAAACACACCCCTGTCTGACCCCCCTGCCTATTTTAATAGGTCCAGACACTTCCCCACCCGCCCCGCTCCTAACTTGTGCCTTAAGGTCAGTATGGAGATAGGCCAGAAAATTTACAAGAGCCAGTTAATTTCTTATGCTTGAGAAAGAAGACTGTTCAATAAAACCTTTTATTGAAAACGCCCATCTTTCTACTTCCTCTGCACCTCTAGTGAAACGAAGCATGCACGATTGACTGAGTGAAATATCTATCTATTGTTTCCACGACTCTGAAGATACGTTTTATCTTGGGGAAACAAGGTTGTCATGTTTATGTGGTTGTCAGAGACTAATCCCTTCTTGTGAATTCAAGAAGGTTTCTAGTGACCTCTGAGCTAGCTGGCACACACAATTAAGTCTAGTATATTCAATAGAGACCTGGTCGACCTCAGTCCTATGTCTAATCTAAGGATATATTATTCCAATGCGCAGAGCCTATTGGGAATATAGGAACTACACTACATGGCGCCAACGTTTGGTAAGGCACTAATTTAACGCTAGATACTAGAGTAACTTAGTCGTGCTTTTCACAGAGACCCCTTTATCCCGTAAAAACTCCAATACACGTCTGGAGTGGGTTAAAAGGATAAAATATCCGCCTTAAACTGAGTAGGACAAAAAATCCTTGGTTTTGTTCAACGTTGAAGGATACAGTCTCCAACAAAATGACCCGGATGCTATATTCATCCCAGAAAATGTAAGAAAAGCCATAGCTATATAGCTTATAGAAAATGGCCTATCACCAAGAGGTGGTACGGTTATATTTGTCTTAGAGGCACATGAATATCGGCAGACAGAGGTATTCTTTTCACGGATTGTATTTCCACAGGCAAATCCAACAACACATGTGTTCCACTTCTATAAGATCAGAAGAACATCCAGCAGAATATGTTCCTTTCGAGGACGTTGAAATTACACTAACTTACCAAGAGCATCAGCTCTGGTTTAAAGGTGCCCTACAACATCAAAATCACATTACCAGGCTCGGTCCACTAGGTAGACCAGGAGCTACATGGCCTGTACTAGCCAACTATACACCACATCCTAACATTGAAAGAATGTCAGATGCAGAACTGTAAGCTCAGCTAAAACAATTAATTAAAATACATGGACAATTGGTACAATATGTCATGCGGACTTTAACAGTCCAACCTGCTATAAGAATTCCACAGCACACCCCTCATCAGGGGAACACAAACAAAATCACACCACAGACTATATAGTCAGTAATCGGTAAGTTGCCCGTAAAAAGGGAACAAATTCAATTCTGGTTATCCCAGAAAATTACTCAAATAGAGGCAGTATTTCCCGATAGTACACCTCATGAGAACCACAGGATTCTAACAATCTGTTTACCAATGGGGATCGCACCACACGTAGAGGACTGTGACACTTGGGGTACAGTCTTTGCTTCAATCTACACAAAAAAACATGGTGTCCCGTCTATGGCGGTAATACCAGACGTTCTGAGACAGATTCAAAATGAATACCGTCCAGAACCAGCCTTGAATCTAGGTATGAAATTACTGAAAGATTTCAAACAGGTCTCAGCTATCTTGCTAGCTAACATTAAAGGTGAAGCAGCATCAGTGGCAATCCGCCAAAAATTAAAAGAACTTGATATTACTGAGCAACCATATGAACTTGCCAGAATTATTGAAAAATCCTATGAAGAACTAGGAAGAGATAGTTTAAGAGGGAAACCTGTAAAGCCTGAACTAACTGAAAATCCAGAAAAAGTTTTTATCAAAAACTATCTAACTACTCCTAAAAAGAAATGGGAACATAGTAGACAGTCACTTCCTAAAGAGAAGCCCTCTCAGTCCAGAGATAGATCTCCTCAAAAGGAGCACTCTGAAAAGAGATATAACCTTAAAAATAGGGATAATTTAAGAAAACCTGATAGATATCAAGATACTGATACACAATCCACTCGTACCTTTCAGACTTCCTCACAGAAATCCGAAAGAAGAGGACAATCAGAACAAAAAGAAGATCGCGTGAAGTCCAAAGACGAACAACACGTTCCAAATAATAAGGAAGCTCAATCCTCCAAAAAGAAACTAGCAAGTATTAAAATCAGACATGCCATAGATCTTGAGGACACAAGTGGGCCGAGACTATGCTGGACAGCGCAGCAGAGGTCACCATAGCTCGCAGTATTCTGAAAGATCCTCTGGAAACAGTGGATCTGAATGAATGCATTCAGGTTGAAACTGCCAACACCAGAGTTAGTGTACCCCATATGTTATATGAAGTAGCACTCTGAATAGAGGGGGACATAACTAGAAAAATAAAAGCACTCTTTTGGGAAAAATTATCTAAGGGTTATGACATCTTTCTAGCTAAAAAAGACTGGCCACCTGAATTTGTCAGGGTGTGCCCACATGGCGAAGAGATCATTATGCCAACCTTCTCTAATCATATTCCTATTCATAAAAAATACACCTATGCCAGAAAATGGGCTAAAATCCAGTTGGAAAATCAACCTACTGCTCAGAGGCAGTATCCAGTAAAGCAGGAAGCTAAAACACAAGTCAGGGAGATCTTAGATCAACTTGAATACCAAGGTGGTGATTGAAACATGCACCTCGTCAATGAACAATCCTTTGTTTCCTGTCTCCAAACCAGACGAAACATATAGTCTAGTTTTGGATTACAGATATTTAAACTCTTGTTTCAAAACTTTTGCAGTACAAAATTCACACAGTGCAGCATTGATGAATAATATAGTTCGGAAGAAATATAAAACTACTTTAGATATTTAAAACGGTTTCTTCTGTCAAAACGTTGCACCAGAAAGCAGGTACTTGACCGGTTTCTCAATAATGGGGACACAACAACACTTCTGTCGCCTCCCACAGGGATTCAAGAACAGTCCTAGATTATTTTCAGCTAGAGTAACAGCGTTACTACAAATGTACGATGATGAGGCATTATCTTATGTCGATGACATCTATCTTACAGATGATGACTTGGACAGGCACTTGAACAGGGTGAACACCATAATACTTGGGTTTGCCTCAGAAGGGTATAAATTCAACTTTAAACAATCAAGAATTGCCCACCTCAACATCCTATCTTGGGATACGAACTTTCGAGTGAAGGCAAAAGCCTGGCAGCAAACTTTTTAGAAAAATGTGCGCTGCTCCAAACTCCAAAAACGCTGAAAACCTTACAGTCAATTCTAGGATTCCTAAACTTAGGAAGAACTTACATTCTGGATTACGCAGAAAGGTTTAAACCTCTCTACGAACTAATCAAACCTGATTTCAAACCAACTAATTGGACTCAAAAACACACAGAAATTGTGCGTTCAGTACAAACAGACATGTTGGCAACAACACACTTACAAACACGCGAGAATGTACGCAACCTTGTAATCCGAATCATCCCAAGGAGATGCGGATTCATGTACCTAATCTTTAATGAAGGTGAAAAGGTATCAATAGCTTACGTCACACTTGTTCACACAAGCTGAAATGAAATTCACTTCAACAGAAAAAATTCTGACAGCGGTTCAGACAGCTGTAGCAAAAGAGAGAGCCCTCAAACAGGGTAAACGGATTAAAGTCGTTACACCTGTACCTGCCTTAGAGGCAGTGACAAAAGCAAGCATTCCGAAGGCAAAAGCTCTACATGCAAGATGGATTGAATGGGTTAATTCTCTTGCTGCAACAGACGTTGAATACGTGTTTGAACCTTACTTGAAGACACAAGAATTTCTCCAATACAAACAAGAATGTCCTCTGCCTACTGAAATTCTACCTCTAGAACATTACGGCTGTATAATATATACAGACGGATCAGCACAGCCCGCAATTAGGGGAAAACAAGCTTATAGTGCTGCGTGCGCGATTGTTAAAAGTCGCTGGCACAATGGTAAATTTAGACCTATGGTAACAAAAACTCAGTCACTAGGAGACTGTACAGCTCAACGAGCTGAACTCCAAGCATTCAAGATGGCGCTGGAAAATACTGATCGCGAATTCCCCACACTCATAGTGTGCGATTCATACAACTGCGTCCGAAATTACAATGAGTATCTGCAGACATGGGTTCAAAATGGTTTTAAAAACACAAAAGGTGGCACAATTAAGCATAAAAAGCTTTGGGAACATGTAGTTCTTTTGCACAAGGAACTACAAAAGACTCACGTGATCCATACACTGAGTCATCAGCGTGATGGCGTTCACGTTGCAGGGAATTCATTGCCTGATGAAGCCGGAAAGGCAGCTGTGCAAACGGCTTCCGTAGCTACAATCAATCGTTCAAAAACAATGATAGATGGTGAAACCATGCTCGCTGTCAATGCCACGAGCAAAGGCAGCGGAGCCGCTTTACCTCTAAATTATCCACTCGAAAAAAACATACATAATTGATGCAAACTCTGTTTCTGTTGCTCGAATCGCTGGAGTGGGGGATAGGGTAATTCCAAACAGGAGCAGGAGAGGTGCTCTAATTTTTTAAGCACATATGGGAGAGGGTCTGATACATCAAGGGATCTCTAAATCTCTACTAGAATTAGAAGAGATGTACTGGTGGCCAGGGATGAAAGCTCACGTATACGAATTCGGAATTAATTACGAAGACTGTTACAAATACCACAGATTTGAACACCACCAGATTCCTGACTACAGCGTAGCCAGCCCAGTACAGACACCACTGTTAGACAGCATAAGGCTATCTACATGCGAATGTCTGAATGGACTGATGCAGTCCCACAAATATGAAGACAGATTCATTTGGATGTGGCCTCAGCGCTCAGCTGACGCCTGAACTGTTATAAAAGACTTGCTAGTCTTTATCGGCACATACGCAATTGGCACGCTACATCCTGACCAGGGTACTGCATTTAGCTCTAGGGCTTACAAGGAGGCCATGGCCAGTTTGGGCGTTGCATTGTGATTTTCGAGTCCATTCCATCCTGAGGGAAATTCGGTTGTGGAGAGAAAAAACCGTGACATAAAGCAATCTATAACAGCTAGGTTATTAGGTTCGGGTGATGGGTAGGTCAAATATCTAATAAATGTCCAACATAGTCTTAATAACCTGCCAAGAAATTCTCTGGGTGGAATCACTGCATACGAAATCCTTTTTTGTACTAGAATGTTGGTTGAAGACCTCGATCGTCACCCTTCAGTGGTGGAACACAAACCCTTTGATATCAAAGATCGTTTGGCTGTTTTACAGGGCTTAAATGAAACAAGAAGAAGTCTGAGCAACACCAGCAAATAGCCAACGACCACTGAAGAAAAACCACATCTCCCAGCAAGACCTGTCTGGATTCCAAAGACTGGGGATCTGGTCAGGGAGAAAATAGGGGACAAGAAGGAATTTGGGCCTACTTGCAGAAAACCAGTACCTGTACGAGCAATCCACGATCAAGAACAGTACTACTGTCGCCCCTTGCTGGATAAAAGGAGAATCAGAATGTGTCAATTGACCTGATAAAACCACACCATGTGGCCGATAATAAGTAGTAGGCCCAGTGGACTCCCAAGATGTAGCAGATGACCAAATCTTGCTACTATCCAAGAGGTTCAAACTGAAAGACTCATCACCTTTGAAGATTCTAAAGTGAGAAAAGAAGGACTATGCAATAAAGCAATGGAACTTGTGCCTCTTGAAACCCAAATAACAGTTCGTCAAGAAACTCCTGTCTACAATGATTTAGCATCTGACTATACAATTATGTCACAGGAGAAAACAGCTCCAGCGATTTCAAAGAATCAGGATGCAATACCAACAATTGACAGAACTGCCTCTGGCTATTTTATCAACTTCGATAACTTTTCTGAGGATCCCAGTGAACCTGAAACTACGGGAGAAAACAAATCTTTCAAGGAAAAAGTAAAGGAACTTGGTCAAGAGCTTATAAATACATATCTGGTTTCACCTTGGGTTGAACTTTGGATTGTGTTAGGTGTACTTTATCTCCTGCTATGGCTCATTCTTGTGTTAAGTTTGGGAAAGCTGATAGATGGAAAGCACATTAAAATAGACACAGCAAGTAAGAACATCAACTTGCTCCTGAAGCCACACAAATCATCTCATCGTGAACAACAAGACCTGTCATCAGTAAACATCACAGCGGTCCCACTACCTGGCGGAATAGCATGGGACACAGCTGATTATGACATTCATGGCCCTGTTGAGCTGCTAAAGATTCCTCATCAATTTAAGGTTTCCTTAAGTGATTTCGTCTCACCAAGCACATTTTCTGATGATTGGGACTTTGAGATTGTTAATAACATGATGGCAGACTTAGAAAGGTCAGCAAAATTTACAAAACATGAATACTTAGAAGGTTCATCAAATTATCAATGGGAACATTGTCCAACACCTCCAAAAGGTAGTTCTAAAACGTTTCTTAGAAAATTTCCATATTTTACAGGTTTTTTGTTACAAACCCAGAAAGTTTTTACTTTAAAATGTGAATAAGAGGAGCGTGGCTAGCGACTGAACATGGCGGTAGCATAGCCGTGAAGCTCTGTGAGTGAGGCGGCTTCCCCACTGAAATCGGCACAATAATCCGACAAGCTGTAGCCTCTAACCGGAGGAACCTGGGTCCAGGACCGAGCGGAGTCCACCCGACAAAACCCTGGTGAAAATCGTGTGCCGGGGAGTGATGCTGAGGACCCCGTCCACTGAGGGCCTTGAGCCGGCTGAAACACCGAGCACCAGTATCCCTAGAGGCAGGGCGGAAGTGCGGGCGACGCGGCAGAAGGAAGCCGGAAGTCCGCGCTGGCTGAAGACTCCCGATACGCCTCGGCAGGCGACGGACGGAATCCTCCCTCTCCCCTCTCCTGTGCCCCCCTGAAGCCTACCAGCACCCGCGCGACTCGTGCCGACGGGTGTGAGCAGCGGGAGAACGCCCGACGTAAGGCTGACCGGGGCACTGGAGAACTCGCGGCCCATCGCGCGCCACAGCAGCAACGAGGAAGTAAGGGGCAATCACCCGACCCGGGGGGAATAGCCAACAGATACTCCCAATTATTACCGTTGGAGGCTGCGGCGGACTCACAGTGCGAGCAATCACCCGGACACCGGGGGAGGGAGACATAGTGAATTGCGATAGGCACTGGCCCCACCTCTCCACACAGCAGCCGGGTGTCGGCGGCGAGCCATTCAGCAGTCTGTGGAGGCACCACAATGCATTATTAGCCAACAAAACCTCGTCCCGGTGCTCGTACTGGCTCATGCCCAAGTGGTGAGAAGGCATTATATGACGCAAAGACTGCGGAGAAACAGGCGGAAGGGCACGAACGGCGTGGCGGGGGCTCGGGCGCCCAGACGTGGCAGGCGCGCCCGCAGAACTTTCCAGCAGCCGAAGTGAGACAGAGGAGTGCTCCCACGAGACAAGTACAGTAACGGCGGCATTAATAGAAGAAGAGGCCTGGGACGGCCCTGGTGGGGAGGAGGACTGCGGCGAGTGGTCTTATAAAAGGAAGGCCGGGCAAGATCTGTGGCGCCGGCCACTAATGACATCCTGAGACACCGCCAATAGTCAAGATTTCCATGCGCTAGGGTAGCAATAGGCCGTAAAAACTGAAGTACGGCCTGAAGTCGGACTGGGAGAGGCACCCCTGAAAACGCGCTACAGAGACGGTGGCTAACAGGCACCACTGGAGGTAACTATGGCAGGCAGGGAACCGAGAAACAACGCATCGCAATCCAGGCTGGAAAAATTCACCTACGACAAACATGCCCTCTCTCAATCGGAGCCTCGCACGTCCACGGGGAAAACACCAGAAGGTGAGGGATCCAAGAAAGCAACGCTCAAAGACGTAATGAAGGCATTGGCACAGGTGCAAGCAACGGTGGGATCCACAGCTGCGGAGGTCTCCCTGCTACGTACAGACTTTCAAAAAATGGGCGAGAGAGTGAAACAAGTTGAGGTAGTCACAAAATCCTTAGTGGAGGATGTATCGGAACTACAAATAGCGATGGAACGTGTTGCGGCGGAGAATAAAAGCGCTAAAGGGAAAACTGGATGACCAGGAAGGGCGCTCCAGAAGAAACAACATGAGGATTATTGGGGTACCGGAATCGGAAGGCACCCGCGCCATGGACCTATATGTGGAAGAACTGATCAAGACGCAGCTTCAACCGAAGGGACTGTCGCAATTCTTCTCCATAGAACGAGCACAGAGAGTCCCAGGGGGAAAGCCCAAGCCTGGGGCCCCCCCAAGATCAATATTAGCGAGGCTCTTTAACTTCCGCGATCGCGATGTCATCCTGCAAGCGGCGAGAGTGACCGCACCGATACAGATTCAAAACTCCACACTTGCATTCTTCCCGAACTACATTGCGGAGGTATCGCGTCGGAGGAGGACCTTCATTGAAGTTAAGAAGGAGCTAAGAGCTAAGGAACTGTCGTATTCTATGCTATTTCCAGCACGACTAAGAGTGGTGGCGGACAGTAAGGTATGGTTTTTCGACACACCAGAGGCGGCCCGAGATTGGCTGGAGGGATGGAGACAAGTAGGGTTGCCTCGTAGCTCGAATAGGACTAACTGTAACCAGCGAGGAGGCAGCCAATCGAGATCGCAAACTTCGGGCGGAGATGACATGGCCCGGTCTCCTGCACAGGAACACCTTGAAGCAGAGGACGGAGTGGAGGAATGAGTTCCTGGCACACCATACAATAACATTTTAAAGAGACATTGCCGGTGGGGCCGAGCTTGGACACTAACCCAGGGGATACCGGAAAGGGCAGGGGAGCCGTCTGCTCCGGGGGACATTTCACCCCAGCAAGCAAGTAACTGTTCATGGGATCGGTGAAGCACTCTGCTGAGTTGGGGGGGCGGGCAGTTCCAGGTCCGTTAAGCAGGGAGGCAGGGAGGGGGGCGGCATGGGGGGGTTGTTTAGCTGTTAAACAGAAAAGCAAGTTAAAACTATGCACACAGTTAGACACACTAGGAAGGGGGTGATTTTAGTTTGGTGGGTTTTGGCTCAGGATTTACACGCTATGGTACGCCATGACACACTCTACCCTCACAGGCTCACAGACGGCAACAGACGCAAGATACCACAACTGATGCGACCACTGAACATACTCATAAGACCACATGATGACACACCAGTCCTGCACAGTAGTCAATGAAGACGTGCCGCGCTCTGTGGCGGTGCCCCTCCTTCGACTACTTACATGGAATGTTAGAGGTTTAGGGGACAAAATAAAGAGAGGGATGGTCCTACAAGCAATTAAGCGCCAAGGTCCCGCAATAGTGTTACTACAGGAAACGCACCTCACGGGGACAGCATGCCGTACACTTGATAGACGAGGCTACAAAATGGCGGCGCATGCGGAGTTCACGGCGGGGTCACGAGGGATGGGTGTCCTAGTGAAAAACTCTTCCCCCTTTATTGTGATACAACTCAAAGTGGATGATCAAGGCTGCTTCGCGGCAGTCCATGGGCAATGGGAGGGTAATCTCTTGAATGTAGTGTCTATTTATATTCCTCCAGCACTACACTCCATAGCATTGCCGGCACTAGGGGAGTTCCTTTTGAAACTCCCGACGGGAGATACGATCATAGGGGGGGACTTCAACGCCATTGTAGACCCAGCGCTAGACACGTTTCCCGTTAGGACACACGCGTCGGGCACCTCTACCTTCCCAGGCTTCATGGAGGCAATGGGGCTAAAAGATGCCTGGCGCCATATCCACCCCACAGCGCAACAATACACATATCACTCTCAGGTACACAATAGTCTGTCCCGTCTGGATTACTTTTTGCTTCTCGGCGACGGGATGAGGGACATAGACGCCATAAACATACTCCCCAGAGGAATTTCAGACCACTCTCCTGTTTTACTATCCCTCTCCACTAAGGAGAAGAAACGCAATAGAATCTATCCCAACTATCTCACGATCCCCTAGATCAAAAAAGACCTTAAATCTGCGACCAAATTCTACTTTGCAGAACACACAACGTCGGTGACCTCCCCCTCAACTCTGTGGGAGGCATATAAGACGGTACTGCGGGGGAGCGCGATTGCTTCAGTCACGAAACATAAACGAACATACCAGCAGGAGCTCTCGGAACTGGAGCTGGCGCTCCAAGAGGCTGACACTACACACATGGCTGATCCCACGACGGAAACTGCACACATACTGAAATTGCGCCAACAACAATGCCGAGCCCACCTCGTGTCACAAGTCAGGGACAACATTTATAGCACTGCACATAGGATTTATGACATCGGAACACGGCGGGGAAAATGCTGGCATGGTTAGACAAGAGAAGAGGCGGTAACAGAGGCATACAACACCTGCATACTTGTGAGAGGCAGCTTCAGACACACCCAGAGGACATAGTGAACACTCTGGCGGAACATTTTCAGGAAGTGTACACCCCAGAACAGGAGGCCACGGCGCAGGCAGCGATGACCTCCCTCACTGGCATAGACGTCCCCACACTTCCGACAGAGGCAATACAAGAACTTGAGGCGTATCTGTCAGGAGAGGAAATACAACGAGCAATCCAGGCGATCCAACCTGGGAAAGCGCTGGGCCCCAACTGGATACCCATAGAGTGGTATAAAATCATGTCAGAGACTCTTAGTAAGCCCCTGTTGGCAATGTATATTGACAGCCTGGAAAGGTCGGAACTGCCGCTAGACCAACGTACCGCGACGATCGTGGCTATACCAAAACCCGGAAAGCCACGGGCGGAATGCTCCACATATTGCCCCATTTCCCTTCTTAACGTAGAAGTAAAAATTCTAGCGAAGCTACTGGCTAGCTGCCTGATGAACCACCTGCAACTGTTAATCTACCCGGATCAATCGGGCTTCATGCCCCACAGGAGCACGCCCCTTAATCTTAGGCAGGTACACGGGGTGGTGGCGCGAGCCCACTCACTGTCGGAAGCGGCGGTGATCCTTTCTCTAGATGCCAAGATGGCGTTTGATTTGGTGGAGTGGGAATACTTATTTGCTGTCCTGACCCGTATGGGCTTTCGCCCTAAGTACATTTCCTGGATCAGACTCCTCTATACCAATCCTGTGGCTCAGGTAATCGCCAATGGTCACATCTCGCACACATTCCCGCTGGCACGAGGGACTCGACAGGGCTGCCCCCTGTCCCCCTTACTCTTTGCCTTAGTACTAGAGCCACTGGTGATACTGATTAGAACGACGCCATTGCTTAAAGGGATAGGGTGGGCGGACGGCTGGGAGGACCGAGTGTCCCTCTATGCCGACGACAGGCTGATTTACTTAACGAATCCCGAGGGAGGCATCCCGGCGCTTCTAGCAATATGCGACACGCACGGAAAAACGTCGGGTTATACACTGAACTGGGCAAACTCAGTGATTTACGTGTTTAAGGGACCGAGACCGGTGCTGGCACCGGACTTCCCCCTTGCACAGACAACGGGCTCCTTTAAGTATCTGGGCATCCATATCACAGATAATGCCCCAGACTTCTTCGACAAAAACCTGAGGCCCCCCATGGAACATCTCCGAACAGATGTCAGACACTGGGCGACCCTGCCATTGACCCTCCTTGGGCGAGCGGCCCTGTATAAAATGATGGCACTACCAAGATTTTTGTACGCTTTGGAGAATACACCGTACTTGATCGTGCCGCGTTACTTCAAGCAAATGAAGGCGCTAGTGTCCAACCTATTGTGGAGCAATGGCCCGGCGTGCATCGCACATGACAAATTGACAAGAGACTGGTATAAGGGGGGCATGGCCTTGCCGGACATACAATTATACTACTGGGCGGCGCAGCTCAAAATTGTAAACCAGTGAGTGCACGTACCGAGAGATGACCCGGCATATAGAGCCGATTGAGCGCAGCTAGGAACGGAATGTATGCTATCACCGCTGTACAATAAACAACAAGTCTTGCGACTATGGGGGCCCGCAAAACACACGATCACTTTATGGCATGCAGCGCAGGCAAAACTGGGTTGGAAGGGGACAATTACCAAACTAACCCCTCTCTGGGACATGAAGGCCCTGGGGCAATTGAGACACAGCAAGTGGGATTTATTGGTATTTCCATGGCGGGTGACTTGTGGGAGAAATACACAGTAATCCCGTTAGAGCGGCTACAACAAACATATGGACTAGGCCCGAACGAAACTTATAGGTACATCCAAATCAGGCACACGCTACTACAGGCGATACCGTCGGGCACTAAAGTGCCAGAATCCTCACCATTGGAAGATAGGTTACTTACTGACTACATGCAACAGAGGGCCACCTCACTCACCTACAAGAAATTGAT
Source organism: Lissotriton vulgaris (assembly GCF_964263255.1). Lineage (NCBI taxonomy): Eukaryota > Metazoa > Chordata > Amphibia > Caudata > Salamandridae > Lissotriton > Lissotriton vulgaris. Next base: position 886,062,034 of record NC_141699.1, on the reverse strand, counting down.
TAACAATCTGAAGGACCCCACAATGGCGTTACGAGAGAAATGGGTGGGAGACGTAGGAGAAATCGACGATGCAGAATGGAATGCAGCGCTAGCCTCCCCAAAAGAAGTGGGCATATCGGCAAAATTCAGATTAGTGCAGCTCAAAATCCTACACCGCATGTACTACACACGGTGCATGCTACACAAGATACACAGAGCACTGCACCCCTTCTGTCTTCGTGGTTGCGGGGATGAGGGTACACTGTACCACACGCTTTGGGACTGTCCCCATATAGTAGAATATTGTCGGCAAATCATGCGTACTATCTCACAAACACTGCAAATCTCACTTATCCCTGAACCACGCAAATGCCTGTTACACGTTTGGGAACCGAACGATTTGACTAGATATGGGCTCATATGGGCCACATTAGCTATCATGGTGGAAAAAGAGACATTGCACAAAAGTGGGGAGCCTCAGAAACACCCACGACATCCATGTGGAGTAAGAATATAGACTTATTAATGTTTACGGAGAGGGCGGTGTATAAGATTAGAGCCTGCCCCTGTAAATGGAACAAAGTGTGGTCCGCCTTGAATATATACAGAGGAGAGTTGTGTGAACCTTTACCTGAGAAGTTTATTATACCCCTGTTAAAGGGGAAAGGGTTCAGGCAAGTTAAGCCAGCTTTATTGCATCTTCAACTATTAGTAGATATATGGGAAATTTACAATGTAGCTAAATTTTTAACCATAGCGGTGAGACTCAGTAAGAATATTAACTGGTCCTAGATGATTTACTGTAAATATTGACCTCTGTATCTTGAATCAAGTTTTAATTTAAATTTTCTTATGTTGCTCTTTTTAACTACAGAATGACGTATACATTGTTGTTTTTAAATCTTGACATCATGTGCTGCATATTTTAATGGGTACTCCCTCCCTTTTTATATTGTATTTCTATGTCTTTATGCTGCCTGGTGTCCTATGGACCGTTCTTGTGTGTTTTTGTACTTTTATGGTTTTTGTAATTGAACCGAATAAAGTATTTCTTGATCTACCTGAGGACGACGAAGTGAGCTCGGATGAGGACGAGGAGGATGTCTAGAGGGTGCGGGTGGGTGACTCAGCTCATAGAGGAGTTAAGAGATAAACCGTGAATGAGGCACGACTGGTGGTTAAATCGAGATATATGGAGGTACTAATCAGTGGTTGGAGGTAGTGATAGAGATAGCCGTTGAGTGTGAATAGCGATGCGAGCCACAGTTTTGAGTTATGGACAAAATGAACATTAAAAATGATAAGGCCTAACAACTGTTAAACACGTATTAGAGGACGTTATGTAGGAGAGAATTATATGACGCGCCGCCGCCGGAACCCTGGGTTGTCGGTCATATGACTGTGTACTAATGTACAGTTTGGATGTTGAATACGTCTGAGGCGGCCGGACCGATGGGTTGTAGGCCCTGATATGTATCTATTTCCTCTGTAAACAAATTAAATAAAGGTCTTTGAAAATAAAATGTGAATAAGACAGGCATGAAAAGTATGTTGACAAATACTAAGCACATTTATTCTGCTGCCTTTTATGCTCAATTGTCCACCTCAGGCTTTTACTTTTGGAAAGACAACATTGAGACAAAAACTGTTTGGGGTACAAAAGAATGGCAGGTACAAGGTTTAGAAGCTTTGTTCAGAGCCTGCATCATCCCAGAACAAATGATGTTCCTAAATGACATTGTTCAACAGACATCTTGTCTTGGCATTGCTAAGATAAAAGATTTAAACAAACCGTCCATACCTAAGCCCACATCTGATAGTAATTTAACTTCAGATGAGGAGGTAGACATAAATTATATTTTACAACAGAACAGAACAAATCCTGAATGGAAAAAATGGTTAATCTGGCCCACAGACACAAATAACTATCAAGATAGATTACTGAACAAGACACAAGGGTTTACAGTAACTCGGTCAGATCCAAGATATATCCAAAGACAACATCCAGGGATAATAACAACTCACAGTGTAGGAAAACTGTGCCTTGAATGGCTACAAAAAAATCCACACTTCCAGAAATAAAACAACACTTATCTTTGCTTAAAAATGGCATTGATTTACGTGAATTCTTAATGGGACCTCGTAATGGACGTCATAAACGTTACATATTCGCCAGTATATACGCTGCTTACAATGAAGCTTGGAAAGTCGCGCAAATAGGAACAGCTGAAAGAATACGAGAAATTGATCGTATTCATTTAGAGAAATCACTCTCTGTGGTTGACAATGGGTTAACAACTCTGTCGCCCAGAATGCATTCTTTGGACAGCATTGTATCATCTGCCATAGACATAATGGAACAGCACTTGCTAATGCTACAACATGGCCAGTCTCAATTACGTTCTATGATGCTATTAGGCTGGACGTTGCAAAACCTTCGTTCTGGCTATGTGCCTTGGCGTTTAATCAACACTACGTCACTGTTTACTGTATTTAACCTTACAGATAAACAAATCTCGTTGGCACAGAGGGGAGCCGACTATGCGGTGCTGAGCATTGAAAAACTGGAGAGATTACCGCTGACCGTTTCTGAAAAACCATCAGTTGAATGGATAATACATGGCACCATCACAATACCAGTGAAGACTTTCCAGTTTCAGTATTGCTTAAAACACATACCAGCAGGCCTGTATGAAAGGTTGGGTAAAGAATACATTAAGTCGACCTGGGATTTACCATACAAACACAAATGTTGGAGAGAGGGAAAGGAAGTATTTCTTAGTGGTAAAAATTGTGAAAACACACAAAGCTGTACACTATTGTATCAAGGTATTACTTTGCACGGAGCCTGCGAAGGTTCTTCCAATAACCTTTCTTGCTACCTGCAGGCTTCGCCCACAGCGGTGACAGATCAAATTTCCAGGCAGCTTTCCAATGGTAGCTACATTATGTTAAATGATCACAGCTGTTGTGGAATGATGCCAGGAATAAGCTATCTCGTTACTGTGTCAGCCAGGGTCACTTGCTGTATGCAAGTATTGTTTCCTACAACTAAGACAGATGGTGAGTCGCCACTATGGCCTTCACTAAACATCTCTTCTATACGAATTGATACTTTAAGCAGAATGAAAGCCATTCTTTTGCAACAAACTGTGCCACTGACCTCGTCCAGAGAGACGTATGATCTGCAAGTTGCAAGGTCCTCTGCAGAGATTCATGCATTATTATCAACAAACTGCCCAGTACATTTCGCAGAAATGTTAGGTCGTATCTTTAACATGCCTGATACCAGCGGTATTGCACATGTATTTAAGACGATTTTTTCGGGACTGTTAGCACCCTTTGAAGCAGTCCTGGGCATTTTTCCTAACTTCGTCCACTCTGTGTTCGGCGGACTGCCTCTCATTTTGGGACTCGTAGCAGGGATCTTATTTTTATTCCTCCTGCCCTGTTATGGCAAATCCAGCCACCAGCTATACTCAAGCCAGCATGGAAAATGTGCTCCAGGCCATTAGGTATCGTGAGAGAATAACACAGATCCTTGGCTTGGCTCGTTTGAGAGATCTGAATACCACATGGTTCCTGTCATTCAGACCAATCTGGCAAGATTTCATCTTACCTGTTCTACGATGCCAGCTTTGTGGAGAGGAATGAGTGTTAGATGTCTGTCTAACACTACCATCGGTTATGCCAACGGATGCTGACGCATTACTGGGTCCGGTAACGGCTCATGTGTTGTGTTGCCCCCAGCGGCTACCAATCCTGATGACAGTATTCATTGAGATCTCACTGGCAAATCCAACTGGAGGTGAGATACGCAGACCAACAGGCACACAGGTACCATCTGATATGAACATTGCTAACGCGGCTGACACTGACGGCAATGCTTCACATCTGTGCACAATTGACCTTCTTAATGAAGTAGTCGGACTTTCACCTACTGTGGTAGACGACTTCTATGCCAGCCTTGATGACTTAATGTTTTCTCCTGACACCGAGAATAACTTTTGAAATTAGCACACAGCGTTCTTTCGAACTCTAAGATTCGACCTTCAATTTTTTCAAAACAAAAGCTACCAAGTTTGAAACTCTATTTTAACAACAGATTTATTTGACTTTTTGCAAAAAAACAAACTGAACTTTGGCACAAAAAGTAATCTGCTTAAAGTAGAACTATTCTTAGAGAACAAGAATTCCTTGAATACTTCCTGGAAACAATATTAGCCGAATCCACAAACCAAAAAAGTTTGTATATTCTGCTATGGGATGGTCTCGACCTTTTTCTTCTGTAACTAAGAGCCATTTCATGAATGTAATTTTCGTGATTCATTCAGTTAGCATTGATAATATCATATCATATGCTTACAATGAAGTCATTTTTCTTAAATGTTTATTATGCAAAATGCTCAATTTTTTGTGTGCAACAGTTGCAAATGCATTCTATATGATTTTTTGAGGGTTGTAAACACATGCTCTAGATTATTTGTTTTAGTGCTTGAACTTAGATGAACATGATAACGTGGAGTGGGTGTTATGTATCATTTTAGGACCCTATTGTAAGTTTCCTGATTCATGCCCTTATATAGGTATAAATCATCATATCATTATATAGGCATAGAATCATAACCATATTTAGGCCTAGCTCATGCAGTCCAAATACGGCAGGGCTACTTCCACTAGTTCCGAAAATCCACGATTTTTTGGAAAACTCAGCTTCAGCAGCCGGGGACTTCCCCTTGCTTGAATATTGATTTGTCCAAGAACTCATGGAGTTTTTAAAGAACTGAGACATTTTTGATGACGTTATTATTTCCAACTGTACGTCAAAGTCGGCACCTTCACGGTATAAATATGCCCACACTCGCCCAAGCAAACACACAGTGGTTTGGAGCAGTTCGACTATCTACTTGCCCGACGCGCCCTTCTACAGCAAGCGCCAAAGGAAGCCGACCCTCCAGCAGACGCACTGAGAGAGACGCTGTCTTTTCTCCTGCCGAGAAATCCAGCTCCAGTGTTTCCAAGCTACCCTTGGGGGTTGTTGGGAAATCAATTCCCGAGACTGACCATCTCCATTCTAAACTAAGGTACGGAGTTGATTAGACCCTTAGAGAAATCTTGGGCAGATTCTTGGCAAAAGAATACTACATTTATGCTACACCTCACTTACTTCTTCCCTCGTACTAAGCTTAGGTTAGGTACACCGGGGTAGGCGTACTTTAGAAGCACCAGTTGAGTACTTTTTAGCCTCTGTTTTTTATGTATGTATTTATCTATGGTTTAGGAACCATACAATGCTCTTACAGTATTATTTTATCCTACTATTTATACTGTACGCATTATATTTTACAAACAGTTTTATGATTGTAGTTGTTCATTTCTTATGCTTGAGAAAAAAGACTGTTCAATAAAACCTTTTATTGAATACGCCTGTCTTTCTACTATCTCTGCACCTCTAGTAAAACGAAGCATGCACGATTGACTGAGTGAAATATCTATCTATTGTTTCCATGACCCTGAAGATACATTTTATCTTGGGGAAACAAAGTTGTCATGTTTATGTGGTTGTCAGAGATTAATCCATTCTTGTGAATTTGAGAAAGTTTCTACTGACCTCTGAGCTAGCTGGCACACACAATGAAGTCTAGTATATTCGATAGAGACCTAGTCAACCTCAGTCCTACGTCTAATCTATAGGATATAATAATCCAATGCGCAGAGCCTATTGGGTATATAGGAACTACACTACAAGCCTTGCGCCAACCCCACCCCCTGCTCAGACCACCGAGCAGCAGGCACCTCCCGCCCCAGCTAGCTCCCAGGAGCCCAATCCCACCACAAGGGCTTTCCAAAGGCGGGTTGTTGAGCTCCAGGAGAAATTGGGGAAAAGGTGCAGGTGGGGTTTCAGCAACTGGCAGACCAACTTGAGGGCCTATGTGGGTGTCTCAGTCCCATTAGGGACTATATGCAAAAGATCACAGACACCCACAGACCCTTCAATGCTCTCCAACAGCTCATGGTTGACATTGCTGGAGTCATGATACAGAGGCACCAGTCTGTATCTGCTCTGGGTGGCTCCAGCAGTGTCAGTCAGGATCTGTCCAACATCTGCCGGATCATGGAGAGCATGAAGCGGATGCAGGCCCAAGACTTGGCTGCCAGGGCTGCCCACATGTGCGAGGTTGCTGGGATTTATCATGCCCTGCACCTGCTCATTGCCTCCTTGCTGCCACAAGGTTTGGTGCAGATGTATGCTGCTGCTGCCTCAACGGTACAAAAGGGGGTGGTGATGGGCAGAGCATCTGAATCAATCAAACACTCTGCCACCCCAGTTCAGACATGGCTATATGCAAATCAGTCTGACCCTGTGCCTCATGGCTGAAGACGGCTGGAATGCCAGTTACCGGTCCTCGGAAGCTTGTTCCCGGTCCAGGGAAGACATGGCTTGGCAGTTCGGGCTGGACTGTTCTCATGAGGCATAGGGTCAGACTGATTTGCATATAGCCATGTCTGAACTGGGGTGGCAGAGTGGGCTAAAGAACGGTGATGGATTAAACCCAGATCTTTTTGACTGGGTGCGAGTGTTTGATTGATTCAGATGCTCCGTCCATCACCACCCCATTTTATACCGCTTTTGGCCGCCTTAAGTGTGGCAGGGTATGCCTCAGACGTGAGTCCCTTGCTCACTTTGCCACTGGATTCAAGCAAGCCGGGCTGAAGACGGCTGGAATTCCAGAAACCGGTCCTCGGAAGCTTGTTTCCGGTCCAGGGAAGACATGGCTTGGCAGTTCGGGCTGGACTGTTCCCATGAGGCACAGGGTCAGACTGATTTGCATATAGCCATGTCTGAACTGGGGTGGCAGAGTGGGCTAAAGAACGGTGATGGATTAAACCCAGATCTTTTGACTGGGTGTGAGTGTTTGATTGATTCAGATGCTCCGTCCATCACCACCCCCTTTTGTACCGCTGCTGCCTCAACATCCTCATCTCCACCACCTGGTGTGTCAGTGTCTCACAGTGCTGCACCCACAACACCAACAGAAAGCTGTGAGGCACATGACACACCAGATGCTGAAGATGAGGATGACAGTGCATTTCTGCTGAGGAGGAAGCAGTAGCATTCCTCTGTGCCAAAGGCCCAGTTTCTTCTGTGGTGCTGTGCTCAGTATTTTGCCACACATACACATCTTGCACTTTATTCCACTGTCCCCTGGATCCTCCTCGGACACCCCCATGGACTGCCATATCACCCCATTCCTTGCCACTTCAACCAGCCTGTATACTGAACGATGCCTCTTCCCTTGGTCCTGTTAACATCATTTGTCTCTGCCTGGCCCTCCAACGGGCACCCTCTGCACTGTATGGCCCTGCACTTGTCCAATATGCCTACCAATTTTGTAAATATTGTAAATAAAAAGTAATTAATTCACACATATGTGCATTTGTACAATGATATGAAGGAACAAAGTTGCCGAATAGGGTCTGGAGACAGATTCAGCCAGAAGGCACACCAATGGAAATACTAGCAGTGTGCATGTCTAACCAGATACTGAGATGCTGGAAATTGGGTCGATATGTGTAAACAGGTGGGGCCACCATTGCACCAATGGAACGGTATACCAATGTCATAATCTCAATAGCCCATCAGGTAAAACCATGTATCCGTACATGCCAAAGTCAGTTGCTGCCCACAGCTTGTGTCATCAGTAACACTAGTAAATTGATATTACTTGTCACATCCACTCACACATGATGTGGAGGACTGACCCTGTTAGGCATTGAGCAAATTGCACATCACATTCCAATAGTCAGGACACCACCTCCCCATTGATGGAGACACGGAAGGGCACATGTCCACCACAGACATACCCCACCGCATTGTCAGCATTAATGAAGTAGAGGCCTGCATCCAATATGCAATATTAATTACCTCCCAACGGCCTAGTGACATCATGCCATTGAGCTAGTATTAGCAAAATATGATAGAAGAACTCCCCCTGTCCCATGTTTGCATATAGTGAGGCAAGTACTACTGGCCAGCTGTCTAGTATGCCATGCACTGCTACATACCTGTTTTTGATCTCTATTTTGACATCAGTGAATTGAAAGGGGACCCCAAGTCTGACCCATATTTGTTCCACTCCTGCATAGACTGAGCATCCCGTGGCATCCAACTGTCACAGCCAATGACGATGTAAATGTGGCAGTTCAGGTTTTTGACAAATGATTTTTCTGTAGCTGTGCTAGCTGTATATGGTGTTGTTTGAGATAGGAGTACATTTCCTATCCATATGACAGAGTGTGTATGCTCCGCCCATTCCATGTGCCCATTTTGAGGGAGGTCATAGTAGATGAAGAGTGTAAACAAAAAGAGAGCACATGTGCATGTAGACGTTGCAACAAGTAAATGTGGTCGCAGTGTTGGCTACCCTGGGAATAAATGTTTGCACGTTTTACAGATGTTAGATGGCAATGCAAACAGTTCCAAAAGCATAAGTGATTACAAGAGGGCTAATTTGCAAAAGTCAATCATCCAAACCTTGTACCAAGGCAACATTCACACATTGCCAGAGGGGTGTGTGCTACGCACCCCGTGATGGACCAAGGGTTTGCAAGTGTCTTGATTGGTTCTTGTGAGGTCCCCAGCTGCCAGACAGTTGTAAGTGGGCATGCGCCGCACGGTGCAAGATCCCAGCCCGATGATCCATACCGACATATGGAGAACACGTGGGAGCACAGCTTGGGAATGTGAGGGCCCTCAGGGTCGTCATAGAGTCAGTGATCGTGACACAGCCAAAATGCAAGTATGTTTGAGTTCACAGGGATTGTGACACAAGAAAGTTCAGGATAGGCATGCCATGACTGCTGGTCCCAGTAGTTAGCAAGGGTGTGTCACCCAAGTGGTGCACAAGTGCAGCTTGTTAGTCAATGTAGCAGGACATTTGTGGAGTAACATTGGGCAGTTCGTGAGAGTATTGAGATGCCTGTAGGTCTTTGGAGGAGTGATTGTGGCTGAGCTGGTCCCGTTGGCTCATGGTAGAGCCAGGTGGTCCAGTTGAGATCCAGTGATGTCCGATTTGTCCTTGGGTACCTTGCAACATTGAATCAGCGCTTGGCCCACATCCGGTCCTGCAGATTATGAGGTGTGAGATTGCCTCCACCTTTTACCTGCATTGGGGCGGCAGAGGATGCATTTTGCGACTGCTGTTGTGGATTAGTGGGCACAGTCTCAGTGTTTGCAGAGGTGTAAGTGTCCATCCATTCTTCAGCCTGTTCTGACTTTTGAACAAAGTGAGTATTTCCCTTTGCTACTACACGTAGACGTGCTGGGAACAGGATAGAGTACAGAAGCTTGTATTGCCTAAGATGTTTCTTGACTGCCGTGATTGTGTATCTGTGTTTTGTGACCTGTAACGTGTCGTCCTGGATGAAAATTTAGAATGATTGACAGCTTGAATGTCTTGTTGTGTTATAGTTTCTTGCATTACGGCATCCCTGTCCATGTAGTTGAGGATGCGGATCTAGAACGTAGGTGGCTTGAAACCCGTTGGCAATGGTCTTGTAGGCACCCTGTGCCCCCGTTCAACTACGATGCAAGAAGAGAGAGTACCTTCAGGTAGCATAGAGTAGGGCCAAGTCTCAGTGTACACATCCGGATCTTTCCCCTCCTGGCCTTCTGGCAGGCCCACCATGCGTACGTTGTTGCGTCGTGTACATCCTTTGGCATCCTCAACTCTGTCTTCCAGCAACTCAACAAGGTTGAGTAAGTTTAGTATATGTAGGTCTGCAGCTGCAACATGCAGGGCAATTTCAGCAATGCCAGCTTCTACGGGAATCGTGCGATCTATCAGTTAGTGATGATCTGCACATAGATGTGTGAGATCTATAGCCACCTTCACAATTTTGTTTATTGAGGAAGAGCATACTTGCTGTAGTGACTCACCCAGCTTTTCATCTGCTACTAAAACTGCATCCTGCTTGCCAGAGCCATAATCCATCATGGTATGCATTGCCATCTTACTTGATTTGCCCCTAAAGGACTGAGGGCAGGTCAGTGCGCCTCCGGCACCACCTTGGCACGAGTGCCGTGTGACATGTGGCTGGGGTCTCAGCCACATGTTGCCTCCTGGCGTGGACTAGGCGGGGCTTCGGAATGTCCACCCATCGAAAATGTAGCTGCCACACCAGGGCAGCACCATTCAGCAGGGAGCGTAGGCTGCAGTGTAGGGCACCTGGAGATCTACAATACAGGCGGGACGACAGGTTGGCGGGTTGGTGGACAGTGTCCAGCTGGAGAGTGAGGTGTTGTTTGCTAAAGCACAGCTCTGCGTGGTGCGTTTGAGAAATTTTCCTAGCCGCTTGGCTCAGTATCACAGGGGTGGAGGCCTTGCCTGCACTACGATGTCAGGATGAACATGCAACCGCTCCCGTCTGTGGGTGCAACACTGTGCTCCGCATCTGCAATGCGAGTAGGGTTGGCTGGTAAAGTGTCCATTACAAGTCACTTGTTGTGTGGTCGCAGTATGGCACTGGTACTGAGCGTCTGTTGCCGCACCTATCAGTGTTTCTCAGGCATCGAGTCCTCCCCGACACACTTGTGCGCCCACGCCAAAGGCACAGCAGTTGGTGAGTGCTGGGACATGGCCGCAGTCATAGCTAGTCCACACAGCAGAGGGGAGCAGTGTGGCTGGAAGTGGGGCAATGCGCAGACTGTGTGTTGCGGCTAGGCCAGCAGAGCCACCACCCCAACACGCAGGATCACCACGAAGCTTTGGTTGCCTACCTGCACTGACCACCAGATCCACAGTGCCCAGGATCAGACAGTCTAAGGTCAGGAGAGGTCAGGGGTGGGTGGGGTGTGGGGAAGGCCCTCAGGGATGTCCAGATGCACTGCGACTCATCGTGACCTGTCACCAGTTTGTCCTAAGTCTGTGTCCCCACTTTTAACAAGCACCCGATTAGCAGCAGGACTCTTGGAGGACTCTGTAGTCCATCTAGGGATCTCTGTCAGGAATATGGGAGCATAGTGGTCCGTCACAGGATGTAGGGTGTGACTCTCCGGGTCATCCTCCCGGGATCCGGCATCAGTGCGCAGGACCACGCAGGTACACTGAGGGTTGGCGTCAGGTTCCAAGTTGCTACAATGGTCCAGTCCGGTGTAGCAGATGTCCCGGGCACAATTTGCACTCCCCTGTGCATTGTGGCCCGAGTCCTTCTCCCATTGGCACCGTAATGGTAACTGCACCACTTGCCACAGCCTGGGGCGGAGCTCATCCGTGGCATCACATAGCCTGTGACTCAGATATGTTATGAGTGCACTCTGCTGTTCAGGAGTCCCTGGCTCAGCGGTGCGATGAGCAGGCCTTGATTTTCCTACAAATTTGCCTCAGGGCTGCAGCAGGTATGTAGTTTTGCCGCCACTCACCAAGATGTGCAGCAGGTCAGCGTACAATGAATGAATGTGCCCGTAGAAAGGAAGCTCCCGGCAGCGCTGTACCCAAGCACGTCTGCACTATTTGCTGGCTTAGCCACCACACATGTCACGCCATGTTGGCATTGCTCACAAGTGGGCCATCAGTAATGATGTTTTCTTTTTACATGTGCTACTCACCCATAGGGGACACATGACATAGGGCCATCACTTTCTGTACACTTCCAGGTGTGTGTACCTGCATGTGTATTGTCATATGTTGATGTTACATAGTGGTTCATATGCAATGGGAGATGTGTCTCACTGGTAGCTATGAATGAGCCAGGTGTCTCTCCAGCTGTAGGAGGTGTCTTCACCCATGCATGGTGCACTTTTGGAGATGTTGGTGTTTTTCGTGTGTCTGTGGTGGTGGGGGTCCATCAGTTTTAGCAAGTAGCAGGTCAACATAGTTATGGTAGACCTTATTGATCTGTATGTGGTAATGGATTCCAGGCTAATGTCTTCTGACAGACAGATAAATGCTGTGACCCCATTAGACTCCCCATTTCCCTTTTTTCTCCAATATGTCCCCTATATTTCATAATGCCCAACATTTCACGCTCCATTTCCATATTTGCACCTCAACTTGACGCCCAAATTTCATATTGTGCCACATTTCACGCCCCAATTCCATATGAGCACCCCAACTTGACGCCCAAATTTCATATTGTGCCACATTTCACGCCCCATTTCCATATTTGTACCCCAACTTGACGCCCAAATTTCATATTGTGCCACATTTCACGCCCCATTTCCATATTTACACCCCAACTTGATGCCTAAATTTCATACTGTGCCACATTTTACGCCCCATTTCCATATTTGAACCCCAACTTGACGCCCAAATTTCATATTGTGCCACATTTCACGCCCCATTTCCATATTTGCACCCCAACTTGACACCCAAATTTCATATTGTGCTACATTTCACGCCATATTTCCATATTTCCAGACATTACATGCCCTCTTTGCAGCTCTTACCCGATTCCACACATACCGCTTCGGGGCATATGGTTGAGAACCTCATTGATATTATGGCCATCTGTGCAGCTGTTAATTGCCAATTATACAGCGACAATGGTCTTGCTAATATGCAAGATATATTTCCAATACAAGCCCAGGTTCGATATCCTGCACATCTGACGCAGGCTTCTATAGGAATTGTAATACGCAGATCAGCAAGCCCATTATCGGATTTTTTGGGACAGTTTCCTGCCGCTAAGACAGACATATTTTTTACAAGGGTCAGGATAATATGCCCCAATGTATATTGGAAGGTTGCATGCACTATTAGCATCCTTTACACCATTTCATACACTCCTTAATTAGAAATTTCACACTCTGTACACCCTCCAATATACCTTGATTTGGGCAATGTCAACAGATTCTAAATCTCATCCTCGCCACAAACCACAACCTACTTTGCTTGTATTAAACTAAGGGGAAACAACCTTTTTACATTGGCTAGCCTATGTAGCACCATGAAGACTCTAGTGTCATACATTTGACACACCGCAAAGCATATCTGTACTGTGGGCAGATTCCCAACATCAATGGCGTAGTGTTTTTTTTTACCACATGTTGAGCCACGTACATGTTTTATGAGTACAGTGCCCATGGCAGACAGTGACACGTAGACATGGTATGTGTTTCTGACATTTTATTTGTCACACGCCACATGTGGGGTCATTTTGCTGTGACATACATCAGAGGGAGACCGTCACAATGTGACTGACTCAGTCAAAGAAATTGCTTATTATTTTGTTCCTTCGTGCAAGTCCAGCTGCATTTGCTGTGGGGTGTACAGCACCAGCCTCTTCTTCGTCCTCGTCTTCATCTGGTGGTTCTGGCACTTGTATCCTTGGGGCTTTGTACTCTCACATATGTTGTGCAACACACAACATGCCATGATGATTTTGTTCACCATTTCAGGGCTGTACAGCAGGCTGCCACCTGTGATGTCCAAACAACGAAAACGTGACTTTAACACACCAAATGTGCGCTCCACAATGGACCTTGTGCATCTGTGTGCAGCATTATACTGCCTCTGGCCTTGGGTGGTGGGGTTTCGTAGGGGTGTCATCATCCATGGTTCGAGTGCATATCCTTGGTCCCTTGTGACATATTTATTTTTTTTTTTATTTATTTATTTGATTTGTATCGCGCGTTATAGCCACCGGGGCCTCTAAGCGCTGGTTGTCCAAATTTAACTAGTAGGGCTGAGCATATTACTTGATCTTGGAGGGCGCTTAGTGACTGCTCCATGCCTGTTTGAATAAGACAGTTTTTAACTTTTTCCTAAAAGTTAACAAATTGCGCTCCTTCCTTAGATCTGGGGTCAATTTATTCCACAGAGCCGGGAGTGTTTTAGAGAAAGCACGCCCCCCTACCGTGGCCAGTTTAAATCGGGGTTGGGATAGAAGAGTAGCATCCGAAGAGCGTAAAGTCCTGCTCGGTGTATAGAGTGAAATTCTGGACTTAAGGTATTTTGGTGCATTTCCGTACAACGTCTTATGCACTATACACAGTCCCTTGAAAACTACTCTCTGCCGAATTGGGAGCCAATGAAGCTCCTGCATCAGCGGGGATGAGTGGGTCATCCTGGGTTTCTTATAGATCAACCTGGCCGCGTCGTTCATAACCCCCTGTAGCTTATCCAGCAGCCGCTGGGGTAGCCCTATGTACAGGGAGTTTCCATAATCCAATCTGGCCAGTATGGTAGCTGAAACCACCTGTTTCAGGGTAGAGAACGATAGCAGTGCCGATATTTTTCTCAGTTGCCGCATTAAACCAATGCAGGTACATATAAGGGAAAGAGGAATACATTATTGGTTGTGCTGGATGTGTTGTTGATGTGGATGGATTTGTGTGTTGACATTTATGTAATGTTGTTTCTCAGGTTGGCCATGTGTTGCTTCTGAATGCTTTAGTGCATGTTTGCAAATAATCTTGGCTCTCTGCTGTTACTCCCTCCACCACCCAACATCTATTTGGTGCACAGCTCAGTTGCATGAGTGTCTCTTCTGCCGACTGCCACTGACACTAATCCACCACACGCACTGTCATTACCATTTGCAGTATAGGATGCTGTAGAACACACAATACACTGTTGGCATTCTGTGCTGCTGCAGCTGGCCAGCCGGCAGCAACACACAACACATGATGTTTCCCGTCATGAGCTGACCCAAAACAACAGTTAGCTACCCCTTACATGCATGGACCATTGTGGGCTTGTTTGCTTCACCAACACCATCAACTTCAGCAGAGGCAACACCATCCACTCCCTGGACCACGTGCTCCTTCCTGGCTTAGACTCCAACTCACATGCCATGACTGCTCAACATACATTGTCCATGTTGATATATGACATGTTGTCTGACATTAGGCTGACCAGGGTTGTCACCACACTGAACCACAATGCAGGACACACCTTAGACTTCTCATTATGCCCACCTAGGGCCAGCACGTTGGCACCTGTCCGCACCCAGCCATGACCAGACCCCTAATTCCTGCCAGTCGTACACCCCATCAAAGCATTTAGTACAAGCCAAATGAACTGCCGAGTAGGACTCCAATATTTGGAAATGTTTGTCAGCAATGTATCCTGGCTGACAAGGATACTTTAAATGGTAGACACTGCAAGAAGGACATCTCAAACTTGATTACTGTCACACAACTGGGTAGAGACTTGTCCTTCCTCAAGCTGAATTTTCAGACCATTACCTAACATAAATATGTAGACCACACCATACTCAAGGGACTAATGCCCAAATGAGATGCTCACTGCCAAGACGTTGCTTGTTGATAATTCCACCCCTGACATCCTTGATGCTGTACCCAATGGCTATGGGACCACAAGAAAGGATCAGGTGGAACAAAGAAGGGGTGGTCTAGCAATAAGTTACAAACTATCTTTCAACATGCCAAATGGGAGAGGCATACATGTCCAAATGTGAAGGGTATTTATCCACACTCACCATCATTGACAATAACAACATAGCATGCTTCCTGATTTCATAAACCACTGGCCCAGGATCTCACTATTCTTCAGTAACCGTAGGTATTCAGTGATACATAGAGCAATACGACACAATGTATTTATCTTCTTAGGGTGTCTCTACATACACTTTGATGATGTTGGGAAATCAGAGGTACCACTAGTCTGTGATGGGCTCATGGTGCTCCACCTGACACAAATGAGACATTGCTCCCACACACCAAACAGGGCACTTCCTGGATACCATCTTCAATGACATAACAACCATGGAATTTTAAATGCTCATGGCCATTTTCATGGTACTACCACCATAGTATCCCCTTTTCACATCCCATGTCAAGTTGTAACAACATGCCAACACAATGAAACAGTGACCCACAGGCAGTGGGATGATTTATAACAAATATATTTGCACTGGCTTTACATGATAATGAACCCATATTGGGTAAGGACATTGACATAGCCAGCAGACAAGTAGAAACCTGCTTCGCAGAGGCACTCAATTAGTTAGTACCATGGTCCAATGACAATGCCAGGAGAGCTATAGCCTCTGTACCCAGGTTCAACAAAAACTTACGATAGGCAAAAGCAAAGATGCAAACAGCTAACACACCAATGGCATAAGAACTATTGTATCATAGTTAAGGGGGCTTACAAGCAAGTACAATCACAATGTTCCAAACTGATGGGGGCAGTCAACGCAACATTTATGACACGGGAATTGATATGTCTGAATACTCATGTGCAAACATGTTTAGCTTACTGATAGTCTTACAATGAGATGTGAGATTGACTCAGCCCCCTCATACATCCGAGGAGTCCTGTAATGCATTATTCTATTTATTGTCAGATGAGGTTACAGAAATTTCTGTCAACTTTCCTCTGGAGGCTCACCAGGGCATAGGCACCATAACCACTATGGATATAGCAGTCAATAGAGTAACCTTAGATGAGTTTGGAGTGCTCGCAACAGATGTGATTAGGAAGCTAGCAACTGTTGTCATAAAAGGCTCACTGCAGGAACCTGCACACACAGAAATTCAGATGCAGGTAGATCACTTCATCATGCCATTAATGTCATTACTGTTCATCCACTCCTTTTGATCATGTACAGTCCCCTTAGAATGTCAAAAAGACATGGTTCGTTCATTAAGATGAAACCTCACATAGACCATGAAGTGCATTTTTTTGTGGCCCATTTCAACGCTAGCTTTCCTGGGGAATAGTTTCTGTAAAAGTAGTTAATGTACAGCTCACCAACCATTGCACTGAGAATGCCCTACTACACATGTCGCAATTTTGTTTCCAAGCTGCACACTCCACTGAAACTGCGTTGCTCTTGCCTAGTGAAACCCTGGGACAACGAGCAGCCATGGGTCAGACTGATGCACAGATCCTGTAGCTTTTCGGTGCAGCATTTGACACCATCTCTCATGGGCTAATTCTCCTGTGACTGGAGTCATGTGGAGTCAAGACCTTAGCCCTTAGATGGATGAGTTATTTCATTACATCAAGGGGCGATCAGATGTTAAAAGCGAGATTCTCTTCTGAAAGTACTCCCCTCCTACATTGAGGCCTTGAGGGCTCGATATAGAACACCAAACAGTTTGATCTATATTTGTAATGACTTTCCAGCATGGTGTAGGTGCACTGGGTCTCAATTGTATCATACGCTGATGATACTCTGCTTATCTTCACACTGTTCAAAATGCCAGACCTCATCGCCTAACAATTTTCCCCTGTATGGCGGCTGTTACTGCATGGATAGCTAATCACTGCCTGAGACTTAATGGCAGTTCAACAGAGGTGATGTTTGTAGGAGGAGTGTCATTTGGTATGGACATCTGCCTGGTGGCCTCATACGCTTGGGCGACTCCCAAATCACAAAACAGACGGGAATTACTTTCTTATATGGCATGACTCCAAATTCTGTATGGGAGCCAAATTAGTAAAGTAACAGGGACATGTTTATGAACACTGCAAGTCCTGTGTCAGGTCCTGGACCTACTTCCCAGGGTCAGCAAACCATAGTACATGCAGTGGTCACATCTCATATTGATTTGTGGAATCTCTTGTACCTTGGTGTATCAATGATTTGACCTGAGAAACAGTACTACCTATTGAATATGCAGCTGATCGCATTGTGTATATTCAACCATGGATTGGGGCATATTATCAGGTAGGGCATTACATTAGTTGCTGAACACTGCCACTAAACCGGCGAAAATTTTGACCCTGGTCTTGATGATATGCTCATCAGTCTTTTGGCTGCCAGACATTGGGGCTCATTGCCAGTGCTGCTGGGCACTGAGCCATGGGAAGCCACCTTCTGTAAAAGGCTAATGACATGGCTCTTCGCAAAAGGCATCAAGAACTGGCAGACATGCATGCTGTTTCCTCTATCTTGCTCCACCATCTGTGTATTTGCTATTGTCACAGGGACACAACAGCGGGGTGAGCATACACTTTACAAAGGATGAATGTGAGACTAATTTTATTGCATATGTGGACTACATCTGGTTCATCAGGCACACTGAAGGGACGTGTGTTGTCCACTTACGCACACACAACCTTGTTGTTGTACCCCGAGCCACCAATGAGTACATGTAGGCCACCACTGAGTTGGTGATGCACAGTCACCCTGTGGTATGGTACACACCACCTTCAACAGCAACGGCCACAACACTGCAGTTGTCATCAATGGCACAAGACTACATGTTTGTATACATGTATCTACAACTGGTCATGCATCCTTGTCCGATTATGCAACTGCTACATACGGCAGGCACTGGAGGACAACTCAGTCAGCACCAACATCTAACTTGGTTGATTCCTCTGTGTATACATGTGGTGGAGCTGGTACAGGCTTTGGGATATTATGGGACAGCACCACCAACATTGACATGTGGCTCCTATCCACCATCAACAACACACACACACACAAATGCTCTTCCATGTGGGTTTTCTGTGAGTTGCAACATTGCTGATCTGCAGCTGGTACATCATCTACACAGGTAATATATGGGCCATCCTCCTGGTGATGTAACCTTCAGCATGTGTGATCACCTGGTTGTCCATTGCCTTCAGATGTACACACCACTAAGCTAGGTTTATGTGCATCATATTTGAAACCTCCATCTCCATGTACCTACAGGTGTACCCAGTGGCCTGCATCTGCCTCGCCTGCCTCTGCATCCTCCATGCAGCCTTCACAAGTTTTCCCACATTGTTGTGTGCTACTGGGTCACACACAGTAAGTGACATCAAGCTGGGCTACATTTGCACACTATATGGCAACATGTCCACATCTGCTGTGGGATTCATCCTGCCTGTCCAGCACAAGACATGCACAGTGGGACTTGTGTTTCAACTTTCTTTGTGAGTAATGTTTCTCCATCGCACATGCATGTTTCCCACCTCTCACCACATTTGCTTGAGGTGGGGACCATGGTCTACACCTTAGAGTGAGGTTGATCAACGTATCTAGATGCAGTTCCCACAGTTCATGGTGTTAGCGTGTCTGGTGTGGGGTGATGTTGTTTGACCTGTTGTATGGGAAATTGTGACATGGACATTTGCACATTTCTATTTTGCATATGTGTGTAATGTTGATGCAAGTGGTATGTTGGATTGTTTCTTACCAACTAGGACTGAATTTCCTTATGTCCCATCCTGGAAGCGGTGATTTATGATGGACTGTTGGAAGATGTACGAATTGTGCACACTCCCTGGAGTCCATGGTGGTCCACTATCGTACTATCGCATGCACATTCATGGAGTGAGTGTGCTTTCTGTTGCGATATATGTGTGCCCTGTAGGCAGGGGGCACAAATCGGACATGTGTGCAGTTGCACCCAGAACTTGTGGGAATCCTGCTATGGCATGGAATCCTTGCTTGACCAGGAGCTGTTCCTGCACGGTGTTGGGGAAGTAGAGTTGCTGGGGTATCAGGCTGATTATGCCATCCAACACAGTTGGGAGGAATATTGAGAAGGATGCCTGTGAGACTCCTCCAGGTCTGGATGTTGTAGGCTGAAAAGTCCCTGAAGCCAGGAAATGCAGCACGGCCAGCAGCTTTGTTTACAGGGGGATATTAGTTATCTGCTGAGTTGGTGGTGTCAGCCTGTGAGCTATCTAGTTCAGGAAGTAGTCAATGGATATCCATTCGAGCCTGTAGTGGGCTATGACATCCTCTGGGTGTAGGTCACCAAGGATGAGACATTTGCGCAGGGGCCGCTGTCGTCTTCGGTGCACCCTTGGTCTTGGTACAGGAAGTGGTGGCAGTGGCAGTGGTGGTTGTTGCCTTTGTGGGTCTCCAAGCTGAATGATTAGTGCCTCCATGGCATCTGCAAGTCCTCAGCTTTTTGTCTGGGCTGGTCTCCCTTATTTGACTCTTTTTATCACCAATGTTTCAGTTTTAGAAACTGCTTTTAGCAGTTCTTATTTATCTCCAGCTAAGGGGCCTTAGGCGAACATTGCTAATAGTGCGATAGTGCGTTAGCGACTTTTTCGTGAGATTTAGTGAGGGTACGCCTACTTCACATATCATTAGCGATATTTATCGCTTCCATGCATGGCGATAGTTTATATGGTCGCTATCGCCAGAAAACTGTTGCTAACTGAAATTAGAGACAGCTTGCTAATAGGGCGATAAAAATGTCGCCGCTTTAGCGGGAAAAAGTCCCGCTAAAGCGGCGATAGTGCCCTTGCTAATATGCTTCGTAGTTGTCACACTGCTTTAGCTTGTACCGGGTACTGCACTATTCGTGGTTCCAGAGTATATTTTTTACAAGCTTTTGTCCCATTACTTTTGCTGCTTGTTATCTTTCTGGGACTATTTTATCTTCCAAGCCCTTTTTTGCCTTATGCTCATATATTAATTCCCCAGCATGGAGTAAATATGAGGCAACGTCACCCATATGCGGAAGCCTCATCTTTTTCAGCTGCTTTGCAGCACTATCCATGTTAGTTAAAGAGATTTCACATTACAAATATTATTTTAAACATTTTATTAATAATTAAAATAACAATATAGTGCTGTATACATGTCAAACACTGATAAGTATACTAATTAAAAATTACATTCTTCACACCCATGTATCTTGTCCAACCATGGGGTCCTCCTAATCATTAGACACACTCAGAATCAACAATGAAGTACCATAGACAAACCGGTCTGCTTAGGGTGGAACTAAATGTCATCAGACAAATCCACAAACAAACTAAATGATCAGTGGTATAAATGTAACAACAAATTATACCAATTATTTTTGTAGTCACTTGTTCACCACCCATGATGACAACTTGGATAAGGACAAACTCAACAGACTGTATGCAACTGTACACATGGCAGGTGGTATACATAGTGTTTGACGAGGGTGATGCTGTTACAATGACCAGTCTTTGAAGATGTAGGCAGGACCACACTTACAGCCATACTTTAAAACCTGGACTACTGGTCCATCAACTGATGATTCATGCCAACATATGCAATGAGAACATGAAGGTCATTGTTAAAAGTGGCGATGTTAGGGAAAAACACTCAAATATGACATACATCCTCCATCAGAAGCTACCAGTTACAACACCATCACCCTCTCTAATGCCCCTGCACCAAACTCACCCATTTATCTTTGGATAAAGAATGATGTCTGATAACTTACACAGAACAACCTGAACCAACTAAATTTCCTACGTTACTCAGCATATTTTACAATTTAAGCACAATGTGGTTAAGGCCCACCATCTCAACAGACTCTGTGCCTCTAACATACAATACATCCCTTTTTGTCTCATATTGGATCCTAGCATCCTACACATGTTTGGCAAAGGACTACAAGCCATCAGCCATGTCATCCACCCATGGATGTCATTTGAGGCTAGTTAGTAGTCGCAGCTGCACCCTCTAACTTACTCCCTGCTACTCCTGACACCTCCTTAGTGATCTCAGGCCTCAGAAGTAGCAACACCTTTACCTCCTCTGAGGACAGCAGTCACAAAGGAAGTGCCAGGAATAACAGGGAACAAGTTAGAGGGTGCAGATGCGACTCTTAACTAGCCTCATATGAAGTCCATGCCTCCACCTCAACCAGAACTCTTTCAACACAACAACCATCTACCCACACAAATGAAAACAAGCCACAATTAATGACGCTGCTAACGAAGGCATACACCAAGCAACAATAACAATTGAAACACCCATTACCATACATTACATTAATCATCCACTGTCTGTAACTGTGTCAAGAAATAATACCTTATTGCACAGCTCCTCCTCAACCCCATACCAGTTAGCTCAACAAACACCACAGAAACAATGCTCATGTGCCCATGTCATTTTTCCAGCAATCCTTCACAGAGGAGAAACACTAGAGAAATTTCTGCTGCACCTCTCTACACCATCACATAAATATTCCTAATTCTTCTCCTATAAAGATCAGCATGATGTCTGAAGAATAATGACCACACTCCAATGAAATTGGTTCGTCCTGACTGTTAGAGACAATTTAGTCAGCCTGACCCCCTACTGCTCCAATGTCTGCAAACTCATCTATGGAGCCTCACTAGGACCCTCTTCTATACATACATATTCATGCTTTCAACCATCATATACACCCAATATCATCCTTGTTACAAAATACAAGTCATCAGTTTGAAAGGCCTTAAACAGCCCTTAGGGCAGCATGCATTGTGTATAACAATTATGACGTGTTTTTAATTTTAAATGTACTGGTAGTGAGAGCCACCTAAATCAGTTGAGCAAAACAGTAAGGGCTACTTTTCCTACTGGATGCAATGGGATTGCTAATGACATAAAATATATTTTAAATGCGAAATTGTAACAGGTAGGAGTGTCTACCCTAAATGATTTGAAATTTAAATCCAGCTTCAATTGCACTTTAGGATTAAAAATCTATTTTCAGTAAATGCAACAATAATAAAGTTGACATATTGCTGTAGTAACCATTTGGTGGCAGCTGCCACTGTCCAGGTTAATATAAGCCTGCAGTTAGACCTTGTATATTCCTCACAGACAGTGAGAAAAAGGCCTTAATTGTGGGCGCTCTGGGCCATCCGGACAGGATGGGTGGGGGGTGGCTCTGTACTGTGAACTATGTCAAATTCTTAGGGAGTTGGTTCCACACCGTCAAGGCAACACTAGAGTTTTGTCTCGCCACACTTCTTTGAGACTTTTAAGAGGAAGAAAATATATATCTAGCTGTAGCTGTGGGTATTGTGCAGGTTGTTGTAATTACTGCTAAGATGACACCAAGTAATCATATTGGTCCCTCAGGGAAATTTTAATGGATAATCCTGGAACTCTGGACACAACGGATAATATACTTTCTGCTGCATGACTATTGTATTGATGTCACAAAATTAAGATTGGACTTGATACCTTCTTCCAAGGCTACCTGAGTGATCCAAGGGCCTGCTGGCTAACCACCTGTTCTGAGCTAAAGGGACTCAAATTCCTTCATAGGTCTTTTTCCACCCAAAGGCTGAAAAGGAAAGTTGCTGGGCTTGTCTCCATCCAATTGAAAATCCCCTCTTCTTTACTTGATACCGGGTAATCAAGTCAAGAGATTTCTCTTGATGGCACACACATACACTGCTGCCGGAGCCAAAAATAGAGAGAAGGGCAGGGGTAAGAAAACATCAACCTCAAAAGTAGAAATAACCCCCTCTTTAAAAGCATTTTATAAGATCCTGTCTTCATCCTTATCTACAACCCTGGGTCTGGATAAGGAAGGTCTTTCTAGTTCCAGCAGGTCACAGTCTGTTACACCACCCGACTGCACTCAGCTCAAGTCTCCTCGTATGTCGGCTTCCCCGCAATGTAAAGTGCAATCACCAGGCATTTCTGGCACTCCTGGTCCTTTGACCAATGGAGTTGCGGGCCTTGGGAATTCAGGGAATTATTTATCTGTCATCCATCCTATAGTTGACATCTCAAATAGGTTTACCCCTCTAGAGGTTTATGACGCATATGACGGAAAACAAGATCTCCTCCCTGCGACTGATAAACTAGTGATGCCATCAGGCTCTTTAGCAGAAATGTTATTGTCTCTTAAGGATGCGATGAGGAACAGGTTTACAGTTTCAGAGACAAACCAGGCAGCGATTTAGGCATCCTGTGTCATGTTAGCACAGAAGTTGGAGGAGGTCTCATTAAGAACTGATGCATTAGAACAGGAGATACTGAAAATTAAGGAGGCACTCCATATCTCTACAATGGAAATGGCTAAACTAGAAACCCAGAATAAGGAACTGAAGGAAGACCTTGAGCGTTTGGAGAATCACACTAGAAAGAACAATCTGAGATTTATTAATGTCCCTGAAGCACTAGAAGGTGCAGATATCAGGGGGTTTGTGGTATCCTTGTTGAAAGAGACAGTGTTAAAAAACTCTCCCAAAATAGATCTTGCCCAGGAAATTCAACGGGTATATCGTGACCTGTTTAAAAGAAATCCAGCCAAACAGAAGCCCAGGAAAATAGTAATTTATTTACTAACATATACTGTTAAAGAAGCAATTATTTCCTTGGCCTTAAAGGAAGGAATATAACATCTAAGTCCTTCTCTAATCCTTTCTCTTTTCTATTAGGTCTGATGTATCGCACATCACTGCTACAAAACAGTGGGAGCTGGGCAAAAGAATGGAGGTTTTAAATAAGCTGGGGGTTAAGGCTCAACTGAAGTTTCCTGTATCACTGTGCATCATATGAAATATCCACATGTACAATGTTTTGCTTAGTCAAGGAGGTTGATGCTCTCATAGAAAAAAATAAAGGTGGGGTGTAAGTAGGAGAAGGCAGAAGAAAGGGAGGGCCCTAGCCATGAAGACCTGTGATAGAAGCATTAAGTCATTGTTTTTCCTATATGGCCCAAGGAACAGAGGCCGGATAGGCTCCAGCCTAATAGAAGGGAGGGTTTCCCGAGGGGGGAGGGTCACAGGGGGAGGGATGTGTGGTGGTGAGATGCACCGGGTAGGGAGCAGTGGGTGAAAATCTAAAACATTCCTCAATCTCACATTTATAAGTGTGTGGCTTTACTGGATTCTACCAACGGATTGCAGGAATACTCCCTTTGAGTAGCAAGG
The DNA here is from genome assembly GCF_964263255.1 of Lissotriton vulgaris. NCBI lineage: Eukaryota > Metazoa > Chordata > Amphibia > Caudata > Salamandridae > Lissotriton > Lissotriton vulgaris. The sequence continues at coordinate 886,037,489 of NC_141699.1, read as the reverse complement.
TAACTTTTATCTCGTGGAATGTCAATGGGTTAAGGTGCCCGCATAGACAAACATTGGTGTTGAAATATCTAGAACTACCCCCTGCTCAAATGTGCCTTATTCAGGAAAAACATTTAAGCCACTAAGGTTGTTGTATTATATTCCCTAAATACTCTTGGGTAAAATATTTTTTGCTTCTCTGAGCAGACAATTCATAGCAAGGGGGTGGCCATATTGAAATATTAGGGGGCAGGATTCTCCATTAAATAAATTCATTCCGACTAGTCAGGGAGGTGTATAGTGGCCATATTAGATGTTGGAGGCCTAGAGTTAGCATGTGCTTCCTTTTATGGTCCCAATACCGACAACCCAACATATATTTGTAAAACGCAATCTAATTTGCATTAAGTAGTTTTGCCAATAATTATAGGAGGCGATTTTAAAGTTCTTCTTGACCCCCTAAAAGACAGATCCAATCAGAGCCACTATGTGGGGCCACCTCAAGTACAACAAGCTTTGAAAAACGTTACACGATCTGGAGCTCATGGTCGTTTGGAGGGTAAAAATGGGTGATAAACAGGGATTTACCTTTCATAGCAAGAAGCTAGGCCATTCTACAAGAATTGATTATGTTTTAATGGACAGGCCAAGTTTGGATAATATGACCTGTATAACTATTTTGCCTAGTCATATATCAGACCATGCCCAGTGTTGTTCTCTTTTGTGGGAAAAAGGCATAATTTACACTCCAGATGGACACTTAAAAGGTCTATGCAGTCAGATGTGGATATAGCGAGGGCTCTCAAATTGGCTACCCTAGACTATTTTTCTTTAAATATGGGTTTAATTTCTATGGACTATGTTTGGGATGCCTTTAAGGCTAATATTAGGCGCCTGTTGCACAGTCTTATATGTTCAAAGAATAGGGTAAAAATTCAGGAGTTATTGTCCCTGGAGGGGAAAATCCGCTTACTGCAGGAGGGAAGGTCTCAGACCACCCATGGGAATATCGAAAGGCTCTCACTAGTCCAGAGAGATCTGGAAAAAGTCAGTCATGAGTATAGGGGTAGGTTAAATCACAAGTGTAGGGCACAATGGATTGCTAAAAACATGCTGAACTTTGAGTATGGAGAGAGGGTAGGCGCCCTCTTGGCGTGGAAAGCAAGAGTAGATCGCTCAAAGAATAACATCAATGAATTGATAATAAATGAAAGAGGCGAGAAGTCAAGTATCCTGGAGGACATGCAAGCCTGCCTTCTCTCTCTATTCTTAGAACTATATAGGGAAGAGACGGTGCCTAATACTGAAATCCTTCAAAATTGGCTCTGAGAGAAATCCCTGCCGACTTTAACAAATGACTGTCGAGAATGCTTAGATGCTCCAATTACTGAGAATGAAATAGGAGACAAAATAAGCAAGTGCAAAATAATAAGGCAGCAGGCACTGATGTGCTTCCCAGTGAGGTTTATAAATTCCTCCTGGATGAACTGGTCCTGATATTGGGTATCCTATTCAATTCAGTGCATAGGTTGGAAGGACAGGCTCCGAGGTCTTGGAAGGAAGCAACCATCGTACTGATCCTGAAGCCAAGAAAAGACCTCCAAAAAGCAGATTCAGATAGCCCAATCTCCCCGCTGAATGCCGATTATAAGATCTTCATGGGTGTTCTTGCAGGGAGATTGGTCAAGTTAGCCCCTCGACTGATAAATTCCAACCAAAAAGGTTTTATTCCCAGGAGATATATCCAGGAGCAGACGCACCAGCTAATTGGTAACATCGACTTGGCAATGGGGTGATCGGATCCCTTGGCCATAGTGACACTAGACTCTGACAAGGCGTTCGATAGAGTCTGCTGGGTATACCACTGAGAGGTACTTAGGGTGATGGGTTTTGGTCCTTTTTTGTTCAGACCTTAATAAAGTGTTATGAAGGAGAATCCACAAAAATCTTGTTAAATGGCATGTTAACCTCTAGTTTTAACATCCAAAGAGGAACAAGACAGGGCTGTCCCATTTCCCTGTTTTTAGTCGATGTTTACATAGAGCCATTAACATAAGCAATAAGATTGGATGACCTGATCTCCCCCTTTAAATCTCAGCAATATTGTAGCAAGTTGGCTCTATATGCTGATGATTTGCTGTTATACACCAACGATCAAGGGGGCGGTTATACCTAGGGTTGAAGCATTGTTGGAAGAATTTGGCTCCCTTTCAGGATATCTCCAAAACAGAGGTGATGTGTTGGAATATTGGCAACTGGGAGGGTATCACAAGCAATGAGTTTAACTATCGTTAAAGATCGTGATAAAATCCCCCAGCTTAATCTAAATAAGACCATTAAAAAAGTTGAACGGTTATTTGCTAGATGGAAAAACCTCCCCTTAACAATTTTCGGCCGGGTCAACTTGGTAAAAATGGTCATTCTACCCAAGTTGACATATCTGTTTAATGCGATCCCTCTTGATTTCCCTAGTACACATATTTGTAGAATCCAAAGTAAGATCAGAAGCTTTATCTGGGCAAATAAAGGCTCAAGATTGTCGTGGAAAAAGCTGAGATGCAGGATTACCAACGGGGGCTAGCTCTTCCAGATATTAGCTGGTACTCTGTCACTTTCCAATTTAAAAACATCCAGGTGTTACTTGTTAAACCACAAGAGATCCTGGGGGAGACTATTGGGGGAAATGGTGAAGGCAGAGGGTGGCGGTGGAGGAGAAGGTTTTCTATATACATTTGGGTACCTAGGTTCTTTAAAAGGGTATACTTGAAAGTTCTGAGGGCCGCCCTTAGTCTCTGGTACAAGGTCAGATGTAGATGGAGGATTGGGTACTATTCAGATTTTGCCCAGATCTGGGACACCTCGGGACCCCGTTATGCTTGAAGGATAGCCTTGCAATCCCAATTAAAAGGTTTACTATTACATTACTATTTGGTCAGAGCTTTTATCCACCGATGGAGTGTACCCCTGGGAGGTCTTAAGAGGGAGGGTCGGCAGTACCCTTTCTAGATTTAAATTCTTGCAACTAATCTCCTGGTTAACAGCGGAAAAGGAGGATATAAGAGGAGATTGTGAGACAGAGCAATCCTTGCAAGAAGTACATCTCAAAAGAAAGGAGGTTACTAGCTGGTATAAGAAGTTATTGGAGGTGGAAGATAGGGAACATCCTCCGCAGCACACAGTCTGGAATCAGTCTCCCTTCGAGTCCGTGATTGAAGACCTGTATAAACCTTCCCTGAAGCTCCTCTATAAATATGTTAAACCGGCTATCCTAAAAAAGAACCATTTCTTTGTTATCAATAGGCTTTACTATACACCTGCAAAGATTGCTAAGTTCGCACCACTATCCTCCCCCAAATGTCCAAGATGTAACCTTCTCAACGCTAATGATATCCACATTTTCCACGAGTGCCTCACACTTAGAACTTTCTGGAGGGGGGGGGATGTTCTATGTGGCATTTTTAAAATTAGAATCAAGGTCAACATCTCCCTGGTAATGTTTGGGGATGACGGTGTGTCTGGAAAGAATCTTCAGCAAGAACATAAAGACTTGCTATTATACAAGGTTTTAATAGCCCGAAGAGAAATCTGCATGAAGTGAAAAGGACCGCCGCCCCCAACGTGTGAGGATTGGTTAAAAGTTGTGTTTGCCATGGCCCGTCTGGACCAGGGGGGAGAGATTGAGAATGATGTGAAGATCTGGCAAGCTCAGGTATCCTGGCATAGGGACCTTGCTATTATACAAGGTTTTAATAGCCCGAAGAGAAATCTGCATGAAGTGGAAAGGACCGCAGCCCCCAACATGTGAGGATTGGTTAAAAGTTGTATTTGGCATGGCCCATCTGGACCAGGGGGGGAGAGATTGAGAATGATGTGAAGATCTGGAAAGCCCTGGTATCCTGGCGTAGGGAGCAGAGTATGGTATACCTCCACTTTGGTTCAAACTGGTCCTATGATTACACCAAGCTTTCAATAAAGGGGGCTGGTCCGGTTTGGCCTAGGCGAATGCAGCAGACGCAGGGAGCACAGTTTCGAGCGATGGCTTCTTTTCAAGAAATTGCAGACGCTTATTGGTGAGATGAGGACAAAAAAAAATCCTTGAACCAAGAAAGCATCAACAACAATGTGATGGGGCTGCCAGTGTGTCATTCTATAGCCATGTGCAATTCTACTTTTTATTGACATCTGCACTGCTCCACTGTGGCAAAATGGCTACTAGGTTCACACTGACAACTGTAAGCCATACACAATTCTGTGGTAGGGTGTGCTTCTTGTTTTGACATCAACACATTATACTAAAGTGTACACATTCATTTTTCTTTTTTAATATAGTTGTTCACTCTTACAACAGCCAACATTTCGGGTATGCTGACCACCTCTTGAGGTATATGACTCACTGCAACAGAGCCAGTGGCAGGGAGAAGAATAGTTTTATTTTGTACTGGTTAGCAGGAACAATATTTTATTTCCTGATTGCGCCCTCGCTTAGCTTATGTTGGCCCTGTCCCATCAACCCCCTAACCCTTGCAATCACTTCCGATGTCCTTTTGAGGAGGCAAGCAGGTCCTGTATGCCTTCTGAAGTTAGACATCTCACCATTTCTTCTTCAGGGTCTTTATAGGTTAAGGAGTATTTTTATTTAGGGCTCTGCCCGTGGAACTTGTATAGTCAGTGGCTCCATAAGGGTGTTAAACTAATACTTTCAGTTACTCTTTACTAGTTATGGTCAGTTACTATCTGTTTCCTGCCCTCACCTCTAGCTTAGGTTGTGACACATAAGCATGTGCTAGCATGGTGTCATCTTATTTTGTGTATACTGGGTGATAGCACCTTTGAAGTTTAAGAATGACACAGTCTTTATTCAGGGTAGTTAACTGGCCACTGTGCAACTGTAATTCATGTTGTAATAGACAGGACTCTGACATTTTATTAGTGTTGCAGTCCACTATTATTTGCTGATTGAGAGGCCCTTAAGCCAAGCAGTATCCTATAATAGGATGCTTTAAGTAAATAACGTATGCCAGTCATGTGTATACCAATATTAGCGTGTTTTAAAGGACAAATCACATACAGTTTTTGGCAGGGCTAACATGAACAGAGTAATAATGTAAATAAATAAAAAGTACTGGGAACATGGTGGCCGCTATGCAGTAACGGTCGTGAGCTCTCCTACACCGATGGCAAACCTGACAGTTTATAGGCCGTATCTGTGCTCACCGAAAGGATCCGTCAACACAGCTTTGCAGTGAAGGTGTAGCGGGGGTGATTCTTCTTTTTTGCGGTTGCGGCATTAGTTTTCTCGGCCGAATCTGTCTTGGCGTCTTGGCAGCACAGCGGCACGGCAAGGCTGAGGAGGATTCACCGGAGAGACGCTGGGAGGAGAGTGGGTGGAGGCGGCACAAGGAGCCGCCGACCGCAGCAAGGACTGACTTCCCGCGAAGTAGCATCGCGGGGAATCAGGCACAGAGAGCCGTCCAGTACCAAAAAAACTGCACTGGGAAGTACATGAGTACGGCTACACCTTCAACTTTAAAACAGAAGGAGCAGGGAATTGTGGATAGTGCAACTTCGATGACCCCGTTAAGGAAGCGGGAGCAGTTTTCACCAGAGGAGGGTGATCCTGGGAGAGGGGCAGGAAAAGGGGTTACAAATTCTGGAGGTTCTGAAAGTGCTGGACAAACTACATATACCGCAACGAGTAAGGAGAAAAAAGATAAGAGAACAGGGGCAAGGTGGTAACAAGCAATAATAGCAACGTAACCCGATATACATTAAGGAGTAGAGGGGTTTGGGGAAAAGAGGGTGTCACTTTAAGCACTGGAGGGATTAAACCTAAAATCCAGGTGAGGTGGAGAAGTGTGGTTCACTGGTTAGAGGAGGCAGACCTGGAAGCAGAGGTCAGCCCGGGACCAGGGTTCAATTCCCGGCTCGGCGGGGTCTTAAGTCCTAAAATGTTCATGGACTCGACAATTCTCGCTCCGGTGCCTACTCGATTCACAGGTTCACACTCTGCGACTCTGGGCAATAGCTTGCTTTATTTCCACAACGGCCCCTCACGGCGGGATGCCTGGCTTTCACCTTGCGGATACCCTGCCGGGGTTATCTCTCAGGGGAATACCAGGACGGGTTCCCTAAGCGAGCGCTTAGAAACCGCTTGGTGATTTGCGCTATATAAATTCCTGTACATTTACATTTACATTCCCCGACTTCGCAGCACGAGATGCTTCCGAGACCTTAACCACATTAAATTCAAGTAAAGGACTTGTTGGTCCGGAAGCGAAAAAAGGACATACGCAACTGAAACAACCTAACCAATTAAAGAAGGGTAAGCCTAGAAAGGTAAAAGTCACCCCCTTGCTGCGTTCCTATTTTAAAGTACAGTCGTAAATGCTACATACCAAAGCAAAAGAGTACCCCAGTCCACAACAACCCCTTAAGGTTATATTAACTAGCCAAAGGGAGGAAAATATGGCTACGGTACTAAGGGATCAATCTTAATTGAAATATCAACAAAAAATAGATTTGATCCTTTAGTGGGCATTGAGGACGGGCCAACATCGGGTCCAGATAAAATATTCCTCATGGCGGAGCAGAATGCAATCACCTCACAATCCTCTCCGGAGCATCAAGTGCAAGCTGACCCAGGGGATTCTGGGACAATGACAAAATGGAGCATAATATGGCCCTTGACCAATCCACATCGGAAAATGATATACAAAGAGTCCATCAAGACCCCTTCCTGCTTCGTGCAGGTAGGAAAACAGCTAGAAGAATTCTTGTAAATTTTAAAACCTACTCTTCAAAAGAAAGTATTCTCACGGGGCATTAAAAGCAGGATCATACAGGAAAAATGACTGGTCTTTCCGTATCAGGTTGGATATATCTCGCACAACCCTTGATAGACAGTGGGAGCTTGGCAAATATATTCAGGAACTAGGAGACCTTGGTGCCACTGCAAATATCTGGTTTCGTACATCTAAGGGTCATGAGGAATAACAACATGCATAATTTCCGGGATCCAAAAGATGTTAAAGCTTTTTTAGAACAAATTAAAGCACAAGCGGTATAAAAACAATATAACTAGACCGTCAGGAGGTAGGAGAGCTCAAAATGAGGTGTCGAAAATATACCTCTAGTTGTTAGAGAGGGTTCCCCAGGGAGGGCTGTGAGGGTCACGGGCACATAATCCACTCATAAGAAAAATGGGTGGGGGAGCGTGTGGGAGAAAATAAAAAAAAGTCCTCAAATGTCACCTATGTTTTATTTTTATTATGCAGTTAGTCCAGTAGTGTTATGGCTCCCTTGGCTGCTTGAATTCCGAGGTTTTATAGGAAAACATTGGAAAACAATCTCACTAAATGGCAGGGTTAAATAATCCCAGAAGTCTGAACATTTTGACATGGAATGTCAATGGACTAAGAGTGATACCGAGGAGGAGGAAGATATTAGAGTATTCGAAGCTGTGTGATTCAGATGTTATTTTTCTCCCGGAATCACATCTTCTAAAAGAAGAATGGTTGGAAATTTTAAAAACTCAAACATGGATAGAGCATTGCATCTGCACCACTAAATCGGTTACAGTGAAAGGGGTGGCAATTTTGTTTAAGAAATCTGAAATTCGGGTTGACCCATTAGGTAGATGGGTAATAGTAAAGGTGAAGATCCAGGGAACCTGGCTTGCAATCGTAGGATATTATGGGCCAAACTTGGATGACCCCCTTCCCCTAAATACACTATTTTTACATCTAATTGTACTGAATGAACCCATTATTATGGGAGGGGATTTTAACATACCTCTTAACCCGTCCCTGGACACCAATTCTACGAGAGCAGTTGATTCGGTACCATAAATGAGAGCGTCCCTAAGACAAATGTTCCAAGACCTAGGTCTTGTCGATATATGGATTTTAAAGGGCGATACATCGGGGCGGAAGTGGCAAAATATACTTTTCATAATAAAAAGCATGGTCACCAATCGAGGATACATTTTTTCCTGGTAACAACTGCCATAAGTAAGCATATTAAGAGTGTTGCCCATATACCGGAGCATCTATCCGATCACTAAGCAGTTTCACTTTAATTTCTGGTAAAAGGAAAAACAGCTGAAAGGCGTTGGACCTTAAACCGATCGCTACTTTTAGACGTTTCAATAATTGATAAATTGAAGCACTTAACTAATGATTTTTTTCTCTGTAACCTTGATTCAGCTCCCTTAAATAAGGTATGGGACACGTATAAGGCGTATTTTAGAGGTATATTAGTAGGTATAAAGGTGTCACACATTAAAAAAGTAAAAAAGGAGATCAAACTTCTATAGGATTCACTTAAAATGATACAAAGGAATATAGGACGTTCCTTAAATCCAGTAAATAACCTAAATCTAGAGACAGAGTTAGCATCAGCCAAAGCTAATCTAACAGATTATTTCTAAAATAAGGTAAGAAAAAATGGGAAGCAAGCAAACTTGCTAATTATGAATACGGGGAAGGCTGCGGTAAACTTTTGCTTGAAAGGTTAAAGCTGACCAGGCCAGAAATGCTATTAAAGAACTAAAATGTCAAACTACCGGCAACAGTATCACTGACGATGGGGAGATTGAACAGGCATTTGCCCAATTTTTTCAAGAACGTTATACAGAAGAGCTAAATCTAGATAAGGATCCTCTGGCTGCCTTCTTTCAGGACCTGAATCTCCCTCTCCTTAGTGATGATCTTAGAGAAGAACTATCCGCCCCCTTTACAATAAAAGAAGTTTATAATGAAATAAAAAGTTTAAAAAAGGGCAAGGCTGCAGGGCCTGATGCCCTTCCAAATGAATTCTATTCCCATCTGAAAGGAGAGTTGGCCCCTATCCTGCTTAACTTGTTTAATTCTGCCTATATTTTAAATCATGATCCTCCATCATCCTGGGACTCAGCCACGATAGTCATCTTGTTAAAACCCAATAAAAATCCAAGGGTATGTGAATCATACAGGCCGATCTTCCTTCTTAACAGTGACTATAAATTGTACAAACAGATAATTACTAAAAGGTTGGATCGGATGGTCGGCCTCTTGATTCACAGTGACCAAAAAGGTTTTATGAAAGGCAGGCACTTACATGATTTGACCCATGAACTAATCGATGCAATAGACTTAGCAATGGAAAGCGCCAGCCCCCTAACCGTGATGACATGCGACGCTGCCAAAGCTTTTTACAGGGTCAGTTGGCCTTTTCTTCAAGAGGTAATCCAGCATTTTAATTTGGGTCATAATTTTGTTTCTGCAATCAGAGCTTCATATAAAAACCCATCCGCCCGAGTTTTAGTGAATGGCAATTTATCTAAACAGGTTAAAATAAGGAGGAGTACAAGGCAGGGTTGCCCTCTTTCTCCCCTATTATTTAACTTATATATTGAACCACTTGCCAATAAATTAAGGGCATGTAGGGATATCATACCATACTCCTGTAACGGGTGGGAAAAGAAAATTGGGCTTTATGCAGATGACCTGATGATATTTACCGGTCAGCTACACGAGACAATTGCAGCCATATGGGAAATGCTGGAGAGGTTTGGCGAACTATCTGGATACGCCATCAACCAAGCAAAGACAAAGATTATGCAATGGAATACAAACTATAGGAGCGATCTAGTTTGAGAAAATATCAGGTATTTAGGGATTGAAGTGATCCAGTTACCTCTAAGGTCAAGAAACAACTACAACAGTGGGAATATTTCCCCTTATCCTTTCTAGGCAAGTCTACTCTTTTAAAAATGTCAGTCATACCCAAATATACCTTCTTATTCAACTAGATCCCACTGTAGTTGAAGAAGGAATGGATAAAGAAAGTTCAAGGTCTTTTTTCTAGTTTTATTTGGGGAAAAAAGACCTAGAATAGCTTGGCGGAAGCTCAGGGAAAAAAAGGAAAACAGAGGTATTGCAAGTCCAGATCTCCTCCAATATCAGAGAGCATTCCATTAAAAAAATGTCAGGCAATTGTTAAAGGACACCGCTAATCTTTCACCATTTTTCAAAGCCCTTACTTTTGGCCCTTCGGATCAATCCAACTTTTTTCTCTTTACATTCAGAGATCCGAAATTTTTCAAAAAGGTGAGACTGAAAATTCTCCAAGTAGCATGCAAAGTATGGTCACAAATTTGGGCATATTACAAATTCTGTACGATAGCTGTTATGCCCCAATTTGGAGATCACCTGGAACACCAGCCTGCCTACAAGATTCTTTAGCACTTCCAATCAAGGAAAAATAAATCTATAGATGGGGTCAGTTGCTAGAGGGTTCAGATCTAATTGCTTGGCAAAAAATGCAGGAGATTACGGAAGGAACTATCTCCAAATTCAAATACTATCAATTGTTAAGTTGCTACAAAGCCAGAAAAAAGTGCGAGAAGGGAAAAAAGTTTTTTGAGTCAAAAATAATTTCATACCCACTTGGTCAAAAATAAGTTTCAGTATGGTAATGGATGCTGATACAGCCCCATGAAGATTCACAGCCTTGGTCTAAAGAGACTTGGAGGAAGGAGCTGCCGGATTATGAGTTGACATATTAATGCAAGTATCTCTATCTTTTTTATGGCAAAGTGTGAAGTCTGCACCTCTAAGAAAAAAACATCTATTTACCATTCATAAGGCATATTGGACTCCTGAAAGGATTTAAAAAATGGGTCTACAAGCTGTGAAGAAGTGCCCAAAATGGGGGGAAGTCAATGCAAACAAAGCGCATATGTTTTGGCGGTGTCCTTTCATCCAAGTCTTCTGGGAGAAAGTGGGTGCAACGCTGTCTGGTATTGTGGGGCAAGAAATGAAGGTGAGTTTGGCACTGGTAATTTTTGGGGTTATTCCGGATGAAGACTCCACAACTACTTTATCTAAACAATAAAAAACCCTTATTTTTATGTTAATATTACAGGCTCTTAGAGAGCTGTGCATTAAATGGATATTACTGGTCTCTCCTTTAGAAAACTAATGGTGTATCTCAATACATAGAATTGCAAAATTAAACAGAGTACCATATAACACAAAAATTCTGGAGTTTATGGGATAACTAGTGTAAGAATACATCTTCATAAGGGGAAAACGCTACTAACATTTTACTTTAGCTCTATACCCTTGCTATCTTTCTTGCCTTACCTCCATTTCTTAGTGTCTTTTTTCTTATTTATTTAGTCCTATGATTAAGAAGCAGTACTACAGGTTGTCAGGGATTGAGTGCACTTGTACGATTGTAAGTAAGTAAGTAATATGTTTATTGTACAGTTAATTAAAAACTTTACAAAAGTTGGCCATCTTTTATAAAACAGTAAAACATCAATTTAAAAGGTTAATAGCCACAGTTAAGAACACACTTAAAGTTGCAAAAGAGATCCGCTCCTCCGGCCTTGGTAACCCATAGTCCAGTTTCTTCATTTATTTATTTTGTTGTCTTTTTTGTTTGTGGGAATTTAGCAGCAGTTCGTGAGGTACAATTGCCCCCCTGGTCAGGGTCTTGGCTGCAAAATGAGTGTGGGTGAATAGGTACCAGTTGAAAGGGCATGGTGCTGCATCAACTTTTGTTGCTGAATACAGAAGTGGCAGAGGTTAGCCTGTTGATGCTTTTCCTTGAGGCTTGGATGCACAGAAATGCTTAGTGCTTGGTTCCAACGTTAGGTAATGGCCAATTTGAAAACCACTGGTCACTTAAAAATAAAATAATGCACTGGTTAGATGTCAACAGACCTAGCCCCAATGGCAGAAAAAGTAGGGTATTGATGGTTCGCAGAACCCCCTGGGTAGGGCCAACGTTGAAATCCAGTCCGGGGGACTGCATAGTAGTGACCTTCGAAGATCCACACACGGCGCACTACATTTGCAGTTGGCCCAGTAATGATGACTCCTTAGTCAAACCCAAGCCATTATCCTTTTTTTATCCTCCCCGACCTAGCTGTAATCAGGGGGACAATTGGACATTGGTTCAGCACCATCAACGGCCGAATAAGTCCCGGGGCCACAGGGAGACCTTGCTACACTGGAATGGCCTCTCTACCTATAACAGATTTGGTGGTCTAGAGGAGGTGGATTGACTCCGTGTGCAAGCAGCCAAGCAACCTCGAAAGGTATTCTTAACTTCGCGAAGGCATCATTCCACTGATTGTGCTGCCCCTGAATCTGCAACAAGCCGAGTAGGACGATCCAGCAATGCAAGGGTTGATGGTGTGACAATGTCATTGGACATAATAGCAAATTGTAACAGGGAAGACTGGCCAAATCCGCTTTGCGTGACCCTCCCTGCATCCACTTCTCTTGAACAATTGGATCCTTCCTGCCCTGCCCCCTATGTGTCCTCCAATCTCCCGCAAACCGAGCCGCTTGTGAGGTCTTCAAAATCTGTGGGTGCAACTGTTTCTCCTATGCCGATGACTATTGACCACATCAGGGCTTCTCCACCAGCTGACTCTGTCCTAAAAATTCTATCTTGGAATGTGGCTGGTCTTGGTCGCAACTTTGACATCCCCGAATGGAGTGACTTCCTGGAACCCTTCCACATCTGCCTCTTACAGGAAAACTGGTGTCTGGAGCCAAGACACCGAGTGGGATTCTCCACTTTTTTTATCCCCGCAGTCCAGGAACAAGGATCCAAAGGTCGTCCGTCAGGCGGCCTTATAATATGGATTAATATTGCTTTAGGCTTTAGGGTAAAAGAAAGAAACACCCAATCTTCGGATCTCCAGTGGCTAACGGTAACACACAAAGGGGGAAAAAGATTGGAAGTCTTTAACATCTACCTGAGGGGTGCCAAAGGCGGTGCATTCCATTTACCATCCACAGGCCTAAACTGCAACCTGGCCGCCTGTGATGCGGATTCCCATATATTGCTTGTTGGGGATTTCAACTGCTGTTTTGAGCCCTTGGCCAATGAAGATATCTTGGACACTTTTGAGGAGGACACCAGGAGAGGCATTCCCATTTTGAATCTTGCCCCGATCCCCAAATGGTCGCAAAATGCAATAGAGATCAATGCCCTGTGCATGGAGCATAACTTGTGACCGACAAATGGCCGATCCAAATCTGACCATATGGGCGCCCACACCTACAACAGACAAGATCACACGTCTAGGATTGACTATATCATGCTTAATTACAACCTCTGGCAACACCATCTAGATATGGAGGTTATAGTGTCGGTGATAGCGACCACAACCCCTTATCGCTATCTATTTCATCCCCTTGGCAGGCTGAAAGGCAAGGCCCAACCGGTCATAAGTGGAAATCCTCCCATGAAATAGTCCCTACAAATTGCAGCAGGCGGTTAAAGTGGGCCAAAGTCTTAGCAGATGATACAAGAATTGCCCAAGCCGGAACAATTTTGGAAGAGGTGGAGTCCCGGATGATCACTTCTAACCAAAACGATAACAAGATCCTACCTCTATTCACTAAGACTGTTCTGGCGCTAAGTGACTTATTTATTGTTCCCCAAACCACACGAAGGGGTATTTCAAAATCATTGCCTAAACAGTCAGACAAGTGGTATACTCCAAAATGCCGTGAGGCCAAGAAGGAACTTGTTGTGACATTAAAGTCTAAAGATGCGGTTTCTATTAGGGCTGCTAGAAAATTTTATTAAAAAATCATAACTGAAGCCAAACAGATTTATGATTCTAATTTCTGGGGAGATCTAGTAGAGGCCAGCACTAGTAAGGATGCCAAGAGGTTTTGGGACCTATTAAGATCTAGGGAAAAGCCCATAGACCAGCAGCTAACATGTAACATTACAGGGGGTGCATGGTTCGAACACTTTTCACAACTGTACTCTGCTCCCTCAGGTCCAGCCCAGGTAGCTTGCCCATTTATGGGTCTTACAACTAACCTCCCGTGCTATGATGGCCTATTTACCAACTTAGAAGTAGAAAAAGCAATCCAATGCATTGTCCCGAACAAGGCAGCGGGTCCGGATGGAATCCCAGGAGACCTAATTAAGAACTACCCATCTCCTTGGAGTAGACTAATCGCCTTGCTTCTGAATGAAGTGATGTTGGGTGGAGTCTTTCCTGACTCTTGGAGGGGCGCTGAGGTCGTACCTATTTTTAAAAAAGGCTCTAGGGACGACCCAGCGAACTACCGCCCAATTAGCTTATTGGATTCTTCTCAAAAGGTAGCAGGGAAGGTGGTACTGGGCAGGATCATTGAGTGGGCAGATGAAAATCACATCCTGTCAGATCTCCAAGCAGGCTTCAGAACAGGAACAGGCACAATCGAGCAGACGTTCCGCCTTCTAATGATCTATTGGAAAGTGGTGGTGCTGGGAGGGGGCAGTCTGTATCTAGTCTTCATTGACCTACGGACTGCCTTCGACCTGGTACCACGCACGCTCCTATGGAACGTCCTCGACGGGTTAGGCCTCCCCCCCTATTTGCTGTCACTGCTTGTTAAATTCCACGATAGGAATTTTGCCCAAATTAGATGGGGTAGACAGGGAGAGAAAACATCTCATATCCCAGTGGACAGAGGCGTCCGCCAGGGGTGTGTGCTTGCCCCCACTCTGTTTTCTCTTTACATTAACGGAGTGGTGGAGCATCTTCTACAACAACCATCAGATGCACCCACCCTGGCTGGAAGGAAGATCCCAACGCTTCTGTTCGCCGACGATACCCTCCTAATTTCAAAATCACCGATGGGCATCCAATCGTTGCTTTCTAGGTTTCAAACCTTCTGCAACGAAAGGGGTTTGGCAATAAATATAGGCAAAACTAAGTTTTTAGTTCTTAACCCGCCAAAAAAATCTGTTTATCCCCCGGTCCTGGATTCCATTCCACTTGATCGCATGAAAGAATTCGACTACCTGGGTATACGCATCAGTGATACTATGAGCTGGAAGTCACACCACCAAAAAGTCTTCCTTACCCACAAAAGGGTGGCAGGTGCGCTGCTCAAGGAGCAGCGAGCATCATCATCAAAACCTATTGGGGCTCCCCTAGATATCTATAGGGCAAGGGTTGTAAGTGCGGCACTTTACGGTGCTGAGCTGTGGGGCACTCAAAAAGTTGACACTCTGGCCCACCTTGAGAACAACTTTCACAAAGATCTAATGGGTTTGCCCCACAGCACACCAACAATTCCATTGCTGATAGATGCAGGTACCCGGGCAATCTGCGACCAAGCGAAACTACGCCCACTCCTGTTATGGTCCAGAATCTGGAATGTGCAGGAATTAAGTAGTTACGCAGATGCCTTATCCGACATTTTGTCATTACCGGGCTCTCATAAGATCATTTGGCTTAGGGAGGTTAAAAAGCTGCTCTATAAATTAGGCCTAGGAGAGGCTTGGTCCACTAAATCTGTACCCACGAAACAACAGCTAAAGAGGGTCTATTGGGCATGGGTAGACAGTGAGAGGGCACGATCCACAACCCATTGTAAATCTGTAGTTTTGTTTTTGTCAGCCAAGGAGTTACCTCTAAGGGAACCCTATCTAGACACCATTCAGAACCCGAGGGACAGAGCATTGTACATCAAGTTCAGGTTGGGGGTGCTTCCATTATTTGAGTTTACTTCTACATGGAAACCGCCCGCTCAAACTGTACCCTATTGCCCCTTTTGCGATCTAAGGGTAGAGTCTGTGCCCCACATGTTGTTCGAATGTAGTGTCTATGTAGCCCGAGACGTAGGTGGTTGAAGCCCCTCTGCAGAAGTTTGGGAACTCGCTCTCACTTGGAAGCCCTGCGTATTTTACGTACAGATGCTAGACCCTTATTCTCCATTTGCATGGCAAAATTCTTGGGGTGGGCTTGGCGTCTAAGAACTGCAAGAAAACTGTTAATCCAGTAAATGGGCCTATCCACCTAATATGCTGTTCTGGATATGAAATGTTTTATGTTGATGATTGTTGTAAAAATGTTTTTTTTAAATGATGTGTAAATGCTTTTATGATATGTTTTTATCGAATAAAGCTACTACTACTACTGCTTAGTGCTTGGTGTACAAAGCGCTGTTAAGGCTATTACATGATGGATTAGAGGGCCAGCTCCATCCCGGTTCCAGTGCTACTTCTTTGATGATCTGGCGGTATTCGTTTTAGTCTGAGATCCGCAGCAGTTAAAAATGTTCCCAGGCAGCAGCTTAGTTGAATATCTTCACCGGAGAAACTTGCGAGCACCGCTTGTCTGCACGACCGTATTTGTTTCTGATTTTGCTGCTAGTCGTGCCCTGAGGCGGAAAGCCGGGGCATTAGGCCATTGAATCTGTTATTTTCAGCCTGATTAGTTGCTATTGCGTAATTTGCACATTCGCATTCTTAAATTGATTTTAATTTGATTTTAAGGGGTGTTGCACTTTGTTGGGCACTTGCTTACTTACCTGGACCCTCACAGCTGTCCCCGCAGCCGAATAGGAGTTGACTCGGGACGCTGTAAGGCAAGCCGCCATCTTGGGTGAGGCGCCGGGTTGCGGACAAGTTGGTTCTTCCGCTCCGCCCTCGCCAGTATTTAACGCCTCATCCAGAACCCGCTCTTGATTTGCTGCTAGTCGTGCCCTGAGGTGGAAAGCCGGGGCATTAGGCCATTGAATCTGTTATTTTCAGCCTGATTAGCTGCTATTGCGTAATTTGCACATTCGCATTCTTAAATTGATTTTAATTTGATTTTAAGGGGTGTTGCACTTTGTTGGGCACTTGCTTACTTACCTGGACCCTCACAGCTGTCCCCGCAGCCGAATAGGAGTTGACTCGGGACGCTGTAAGGGAAGCCGCCATCTTGGGTGAGGCGCCGGGTTGCGGACAAGTTGGTTCTTCCGCTCCGCCCTCGCCAGTATTTAACGCCGCATCCAGAACCCACTCTTGATTTGCTGCTAGTCGTGCCCTGAGGCGGAAAGCTGGGACATTAGGCCATTGAATCTGTTATTTTCAGCTCGATTAGCTGCTATTGCGTAATTTGCACATTCACATTCTTAAATTGATTTTAATTTGATTTTAAGGGGTGTTGCACTTTGTTGGGCACTTGCTTACTTACCTGGACCCTCACAGCTGTCCCCGCAGCCGAATAGGAGCTGACTCAGGACGCTGTAAGGGAAGCCGCCATCTTGGGTGAGGCGCCGAGTTGCGGACCAGTTGGTTCTTCCGCACCGCCCTCTTTCGCCCTATCCAATTCCGGCATTTATGGCGAGCTTCTCCCGTCCACGCCCAAACGGGCCCAGGGGCCATAGGTTACCCTATGGCCAAATCTCTAACCTACCCCAGACACTCACTTATAGTGCCAACATGCTGTGAGCTTATAGGCCCCACCGTAACGCGGATTGCATGTGTTTAGTTTGCCTAGTAAATCTTCTCAGTCATGCTTAGGCTACTCTCTGTCATTAGAGGCCTCACAGCTATGTCTTATTTGTACACCTCAACTGCTGATTACCCCAAAAACTGTGTATAACTTTCTTAGCATGAACTGTCGTTCCGTACCCAAGCATAGGCGTGAGATTTTTGACCTCCTAAACGATGAACAACCTGATGCTCTCCTCGTCAAAGAGTCATGGCTTCACGATGGCTCTGGCCCGGATGTCGCAGAAGCTCTGCCGGCCAACTATGCCATTGTTAGGTGTGACAGGGTGGCGAAAGTTGGCGGAGGCATTGCCATTATTTTTAAAAATGTGTATCAGTGTCAACTGGACCTTATCGCCTTACACAACTGTGAAGCCGCGTCCTTCAAACTCACCCTTCATCCCAAAACATCTCCGACCAGCCTTTTAATCTACCGTCCCCCTGGTCCTGTCAACGATTGGGCCTGTCATCTGTCTGAACTCATTGCCTCCACTTTGACTAACTCCAGCACTCTGCTAGTCGTTGGTGACTTTAAAATTCACCTGGACGATTCTAGCAACGGCACAGCTAGAACCCTGATTGCTGATTTTCTAGCAATGAACGTCACTCTCCACAATCAAGGCCCTACACACAAAGGTGGGCATCTTTTAGATCCCATCTTTTCCAACCTACCTGACCTACTATGCTATCCGGCCTGTCTGTTCTCTGGTCTGATCATTATTTGGTCAGTTTCAGGGTCACACCTATGAACACCCTAGGTCCGCACAGTGGTACTCAGACAGAAAGCAGGAGGGCATGGAAAAAATTGGATACTGGCATTTTAAACAAAGTTTTAGCTTCTCACCTCCCTGCAGAACTGCTCATGTCAGCTGATGTGGAAACTGCAGCTTCATTGACAGACTCCTGGCTTAAAAATGCTATTGACATCTGTCTCCCTATCTCTCTAAAGGAGGATGCACCTCACAAGACGCCTGCTCCTTGGTACACAGAGACGCTAAAAGTTGAAAAATCCTACTGCAAGAAGCTCGAGCGGATCTGACGTAAAGACTATTCCCAGTCTGCAGCTTCCGTTTATAGAAACGCCCTAAAGTCTTATCACAAAGCATGCGCCTCTACTAGGTCTAAATTTGTGACGAAATCCATATCGGATGCCATTGACAAATCCAAAGTTTTGTTTGGCCTAGTCAAAAATCTTGCTGGCTCTCTCACTACGGCAAAAGCTCCCCCGCTGTCGAGTCATAGATGCGATGAAATTGCACAGTTCTTCACAAGTAAAGTGGATAAGATCCACTCGGACATTTCCACTTGTAACCGCGACAATAATAAAGTGGCTCATCCCACTCTTGTTAAGGAAGACAATTGTCACGTGGCTTCTATCCCCTGCCCATTACTAACCTGGCCCAACTTACAGCTAGACGGTCTTCACGAAATGCTCTGCAAAATTAAATCTGGCTCCCCCTCGGATCCCTTACCCATTGCTATTCTTCGGTCCCTTGATCCTCCGCAACGGTCTGCAATCTGCTCCACCTTGAACCTATCACTCAAGACTGCCATCGCCCTGCCATCTGATAGCATGCAATGGTTACGCCCCTGCTGAAGAAACCTACTGCAGACCTTGAGTTCCTCTCTAATTATCGCCCCATTTCACTGTTACCTGCCTTCTCTAAGGTTCTGGAACATCACATCCATCACCACCTCACTCAGTTCGTGACTAGAAACAATTTACTTCATCCTTCGCAGTCAGGATTTCGGCCAGGTTTCTCTACGGAAACTACACTCCTGGGCGTCACAGAGAATCTTTGGTCCTTGCTTGACAGAGGGAAGATGGCCACGCTGATATTACTTGATCTCAGGGCGGCGTTCGACACCATCTCCCATAAAATCCTTCCGGACGCCCTAGCCACCATGGGCGTGGAAGGATCGGCCCTGGGCTGGCTGACCTCTTTTCTTTCTGATCGCACTTTCCAAATCTTCTCTCACTCAGCCACTTCCAATACTTATCCCCAACCTCACGGTGTCCCCCAAGGCTCTATTTTTAGTCCCTTACTTTTTAATATTTATGTTAACTTTGGCCTACATAGCAGACAGCGTCGGTCTTACTTTGTTTACGTATGCCGACGATTCGCAGGTCGTCTTTTCCCTCTCTCAATCTGACATGGCCTCCGCCTCCCTCCTTCAGCTTGGACTTGCAGAAATTGCCAAGTGGATGAACCACAATCTTCTCAAGCTGAATGGTGGGAAGACGGAGGTCCTTGTCCTGGGGCACAAACCTGACCTCTGGACTTCGAGACACTGGCCAGCCGAACTGGGCCCTCTTCCTGCACCGGTGGAACAGGTATGAAATCTGGGCATTGCAATTGACAGGGACCTGACAATGCAATGCCAAGCCAACAAGGTTTCTTCCACGTGTTTTACCATTATTCGCTGGTTGAGAAAGATCTTGTGGATGCTGCCCAGTGACACCCAGAGGTCGGTGGTGAATGCCTTTTTCACCTCCCGATTGGATTATGGCAACATACTCTACCTGGGGGCGGCCAAGGCAGTCACTCAACGCCTGCAGTTGGTGCAAAATGCTGCAGCACATCTTCTCAGCAGTTGCCGCAAAACCGACTATATATCTAGTCTCCTTCGTGATCTTCACTGGTTAAAGGTGGAAAACCGAGTGAAGTTCAAGGCACTCAGCTATATGCACAAGATAAGGCATAAGGTGGCACCTAGCTACCTACAGACCTTAGTGAAATGCTACTCCTGACCCGTTCCCTTCGCTCCTCCTCCCAAATCCTCTTCTTTGTGCCAAAGGTCAAACTCTCCAGAAGGGGAGGCCGCTCCTTCGCCTATCTGGGACCTAAGTTATGGAATTCTCTTCCTCTGAACATCCACTCCGAGGACAGCTATACTCGCTTTCGTAAAGCAGTCAAGACCTGGCTTTTTGACCAATAACTGATTCGGCCTGACCATCCTCGTCTAACTACATTATCATAGCGCCGGGAAACCCTTTCGGGTAGCTGTCGCGCCCTAAAAGCTCAAATAATAAATAAATCAATACATTTCTTGTTAAACATTGGTAGTGACCGGCACTCCTGCATCAGTTCCTGGCATATGGTTATGATGTGGACTATGTCCTCCTCTCCTTCCCCACAGAGACGGCAAATTGCTGGCTTCGGAGGGCGTAACCATGGCGGCAGGTGATAAGCAGACGGCAATAAGCCTAACCGAAATTTCAGAAACTGCTCTTTGGTGGTTTTGGAGAAGATAGATAGGAGGTGTGCTTGAGAGGTCGCTTTACTGTAGGACTGTACAGTGAGCCAGCCGTGTGTGCGTTCTGTCAAGACCGCTTTGTCTTGTATAATAGATTCATTTTTGACAGTGTTGTTTGAGATTTTTTTTAACTTTGCCATGGACCCTGACGATTTCCATAGTTGCTGTAACCCCAGCTGGTCCGTTGCACTGTCCAAGAAGTGTCTGACTGGACTGATCTCTGAGGCTTCTAGTTCCCTCCACAAGTAGGAGTTTAACGTTTCTGGCTGCTCTTTTTTTAAATTTCATACCAGGTTTTAATGAAAGCTCCTTTACGGGCAAGCTCTTGTCTTTGCATCCCGAATTCAAGCCTCATTTGCGCCGGAGATGTATATCCAGGCAACCCATATATTATTCTCAGGGCTCTTGAAATAATGCCATTCAATGTTTCTCCCTCTCATGGCTTCACTTCCATAGGTGATTGATGGAAATAAGTTAGCCTGTATCACCCTGGTCAGGGTGAAAAAGCTTGGTCCAGCGGTCATGTTTTTCAGATTTCTTAATGCCACGGCTGTCGTTAGTCCCCTCTTTTTTATTGCCTCACATTGTCTTTTGTAGTTGCCTTTGTTATTGATCATGACCCCCAAGTATTTGTAGTCTTGTACAACTTCTAGCTTGGCTTTTGCCAAGTGCCAGTTGTACTTTGTTTTTGTTTTTCGGTAGTTTACACACGTGATTTTTCTTTTTTCTTGATTAATACTTAATTTGTTGGTCTCCGAGTATTGAGATGTGATGTCAAGCAAGCGTTGTAAACCTATAGGTGTCCGGCTCATGAGTACCAGATCATCTGCATACAGGAGATTGGAAAGCTGACGGCCTCCTAGCTTGGGGGCATGCAAGTTGCTTCCATTGAATTGAACTGAAAGCTTGGCCATGAAGAGAATAAAAAGTAAAGGGGCAAGCACACAGCCTTGTTTTAAACCTGAGGTTGTGTTTATCTTTTTCGTTAGATGGTCTCCAGCCCCCAACTTTACTTGTACCCAGGTTTTACTATGCAACAGAATTAGTTGTTTTAGAAGCAGTGCTGAAATACTTAGCCTTTTTAGTTTTTGCTACAGAATATTTCTGTTTATATAGTCAAACGCTGAGCTGTAATCGATGAAGCACATGTACAAGGGCTGTCTAATTACAAGTGCAGCATCTATCATTAATGAGAGGGCAAGATGTTAGTGGCAGTGCCCATATCTTTACAGAAACTGGTTTGATTGTAAGGTAATGCTTTGATATCTGTGGCCTATGTTGTTAGTTTTTGGAGGAGTACACCGGCAAAATATTTGGCTTCATTGTCCAGAAGAGCTACCAGCCGGTAGCTCTTTGGGTCACTCTTGTTGCCTGTTTTATAGATGGGAGAAATTATCGAGCCCCTCAATTATGATGGTACAGTTGACATTTGCAGAATTGTGTTGAAGATCGGTTTTAGAAGTGAAGCCCAAAATTCTGGATCTTGTTTAAATAATAAGGGCGGGATCCCGTTTAGGCCAGGAGCTCCCTCACGTCTGCCTTTCAAGATTCTTTTATGAACTTCTGTGTTAGTAATTATGAGATCCTGTCCCAGTTCTGCATTAGAGTTAAACTGGTGTGATTGAGTTTTCAGGGTGGACACAAGGTTAGTTAAGCAAATTTGGAGGGGTCTGTTCTTTATTAAAGTGTAATTCAAGATAAGCTGTCCAAGCCTCTTCTGTAACGTTGGATTTGATGCACTGGCCATGCGAAATAGACAGAGCGTTATTCTTCTTCCAAAATTGTGCACTATTGCTGTTTTTAATGTCGTGCAGGAGTCTAGCCCAAAGAGATTCTTCAGCTTCCTTTTTATTTTGCCAAATTAGTTTTGTGCAGGTGGCTTTTAGCTGCCTCAATTCTTGCAATGCTGTGGGGTCTTTCTTCAGCCTCCGTAGTGTGTGATTTATCAATGCTTTTAACTTTTTTTGTTCGGCGTTGTTCCATAGGTTGTAGCCTGACCATTGTGTTTGGGGGCAAGTTGTTCTTCTATTTCAGGAGCGTCCCTTTGTGTGTCTACAGCTGTTCCGTAGGGTTTTTGTAAACGCCTCCCAGACTTCTATTATATCTGGGTTGGCTGCTTCCGCTTCTTCCAGGAGTTGTTTCGCAAAGGAAAGAAGGCCTTTGGGGTCGTTGGTTCTGCATTTTATTCTTTTCTCATTATTAGTAAATTCTTGACCTTGCTACGGCGATGTTTAATGTTGCTGTCTGTGGGCGATCTCCGGAAAATCTACCGTTTATTGCACGAGAGCCCAGTTGCTCTAGAAACGCCAATAGCTTTTTCGAGGTTTTTGTAGGTCTTCCAGCTGTGTTGTTATCTTGAGGTGTTTCCTCCCATACAAATGGATCCTCTTCTGAATGGGTGTCCTCAGCTCTTTTGCTGAGCATGTTTAGATCAAAGTCCCCTGTGATTATCCAGCTGTTTACTTTCTCTTTTGTTATCATTTTCACTAGTTCTTCCTTTAATTGTTGACTCTCTCTGGTTTTATTGTGTGGGTGCAGATAAAGGTTTATGAGTATTATATACTTTTTCTTTGTCTTACCCTGTAAAGTAATACAAATTAATTGCATTGCATTGGGTGGAACTAGGTTGTATGGCAATAGTTCTGCTGCATAAATACTACTTATGGAGCTGTATGTTGCTAGGCCTCCCTTATTGTGGCCGAATTTGGCACTTCTTGTTGCCAGAAGATAGAGCAAGTTAAAACCAAGGTGTGCAGTTGGGGCTCCACTCCATGTTTTTTGGCGCAAGAAGATGTCAAATTTCTGCAGGAAGGATTGCAGTTACAGATCTGAGGTCTTATCTCCCAGGCCATAGATGTTCCAGGAACAGAGTTTCAGGGAGTTCTCACAACAGGATGCATTAAACTTGGAGTGTCATGGAATTTCAGGTTTGATGTTTACTGTCCTGGAGACCCTGCTCCACTCTAGTGTGGCTTTGCTTTTGAAAGAGTGTGCCCTTAGTTCTTCATGTCCCCTATACTCAGTGCTGTTGCTGCATGCCCCTCGCAGTACTGAGAATAATCATGGGCTTGATTGTCCAGAGCAAGGGTATTCTTCTTGGCTCATTAGTTCATCCGATAAGGGATCAGGGTACCTTGGTTTTACAAATGGGCATAGTTTAATGCCCTAGGCATTGAATCTGGTTTGTTCCTTCATGACTCTCTCAGCTAGGTCTGGTGTGGCCCAGACTGGTTTCGTTGTCTCTGTTCCATGTTGATCAGGTGATTCTCCAAACTTGACTGACTTCAGGTCCGTGGTTTTTATATTCCTTAAGCTGTTGATGGACCTTAGTAGTCGCAGAATGTTACCCCTGTTTAGTGCATCTACCCGTCCTTTTGATATATATTCTGGGTGAAACATGATTGTTGTTGTTGCGCCTAAAAGCACTGTTTGTTGGTCCGAGATGTGCTCTGTTGCTATTGAGAACTCTGTTAGCAAGGATGACCCCCACAATGGTTTTGTCGGGCCGGGGAGCTTGCTGTGACTTTCTTTGTGCTTGAGGCTGATGTTGCGATTATCTCTTCCTTTGAGCATACGCAACCCTGTGGGGTTATTAGTTTACCTGCTGAGTCCGTAGGTTCTCTTGTTAGTGATGTTGCTGATGTTGTTGAGCCTTGTGTGGCCTTATTGAATTCCCAGCCTGTTATTGTGGATATTGATGGTTCCCCTGTTGAGCGCCATCTTTTGTTCTCCAATTTCTGCTTGGGCGTCAATTACAGGTTTATCAATTACAGGTTTATTGGGAGGTATGCGCTCTTTCTTTTCTAATGCCTTTTCCTCCTCTTTTTCTCTCCCAGGCTAGGTCTGTCGCTTCTTCCTCCTTACTAGGGGGTCTTGTTGGTCATTCATTGGCGCATTCTGGGGACTATAGATTCTATCCCTGCTGTGTAGCAAAATCTGCGTTGGCTTTTGATTTTGCCCCTTCCTCCTTTGTTTTCTCTGCTGTTTGGAGGATAATTGTGCGCATTCGGTCGGAGCCTGTATTTCTGGGGATTTGCTGGAGCGCGAGATGTTGCTTGTTGGGGGTGCTGAGGCTCCTTGGCTCAATGAGCTGTTATTTGTCCTCGATATGGGTAGGTCCCCAACATCCCAGAGCTGCCTACCATCTGATGTCTGTGCTGCAATTTGCTGGGCCTGTGCCTGAGTTCTTGGGTTTTTTCTTGGGTTTTTGTCGATTGCTTGCCATTGCTCGTATGAGACAGGACAAAAGTTGGTTTGACTGGCACTGCCTTTCTTACACCGGCAAGGAGACTATCCATTGCTGATGGGAGTGTCGCCAGCTTGTCCACAATTGATAGGCAGGTGCAGCTTGCCTGGGTAAGTTGTGTCTCTGACTGTGCCATCTTAATCAGATTGTTGAGGTCTGCCAGCTTATCGTCTATATTAGCAACGAAAATGGACAGTGAGTTGAGGACAGACAGCTGAAGATCCATTTTGTCTGACTGATATTGCATTGCGTTCACAGACATTTGCATTGTATGCAGCAATGTGGACCAGATGTTGTCTTTGTCTTGTGATTTGTCATTTTAGATGTTGGGTTTCGGGGAGCTGTTGTTTCTTCCTTTTGGCTCATCTCCGGGGGCAGTAGTATATGATGCAACCAGTTCCTCCCATTCTTCTGGTGTAAGGTATGATGACTGGTTCAATTTCTTGAGTCATTAGTAATCGTGTTGGAGCCCATTGCGTATTACTATCGGGTTGAACTAGGACGCTGCGAGTGAAAAGGATCTGTTCGGAGAGCGAGACACTAGAATCTAATCTGGATATAATCACTATGAGATATGCATCAAAAAAGTATCCTAAAACTCTTCTGGATAAAACAAGAGAGAAAGTACAGAATCAAGTCAGAGAATCCTTGTTAGTAAACAAAACTAAGGTCACGGAACAACGACAAGTGTTTGTTTCTAAATACTCCACTAGCACGAATGAAATCAAGAGAAGCATTTATCGACATTGGGATTTATTGAGCAATGAGCCTGACTTTAAGGAACTGTTTGGAAGAAAACCGATCTTTGCCTATAATAGATCTCAGAATATTAAGGAGTTGTTGAAATCCAAAACACGAGAAACTCAAATACCCTACAGAGGAATGAGAAGGTGTCAGAACTGTGTTCAATGTAACAATGTTATGGTAACTAACACAGTGAAACACCCATATACAGGAGAAACATTCACAACCAGGCACAATGCTGATTGCAACACTATGAATGTGATTTATGCGATAAAATGTCCCTGTGGTTTTTTGTACATAGGTAAAACTGAACGCAAGATCAAGACTCGGATATCTGAGCATAAGAGTACGATTCGTAATAAGAATCCAAACAGTAGTCTGGCAGTGCATTGGGAGGCCAACAGACATTCAATTGCACAAGTTAAATTTCAGGTTCTTGAAGTGGTTGTACCCACACCCGGCAAAAGTATGACAAAGGCTTTACTCCAGAGGCAGGTATTCTGGATCAAGCGTCTAGATACACAAGATCCGAAAGGGATCAATGACAGAGTGGATTTAGCATGTTACCTGTGACTACTGTCCCACAGTTGTATGCATGAAGACATGAACAGTGTTTATTCGTATCTTTGAATAATGAATAAGGTTACATTCAGGCTCTATGGTAACAGGTTTATTATTGCATAATGACCGTTATATACATTCATTGAAAAGCTCCCATCCATTTTATTTGTCATTTTAGTTTTCAACAGAACGCACTTGGACGCGGACGTGTTTTCTATCGGCATGCATACGTTCCAATATGGCGCTCATACATTGTTGTCGTTGAGTTCGTTTTTTTGATCACCACACTAATTTTCATATACGCATGCGCATCTTCGTGTTTGTTGAGCACATTGGGCGTAACATCGTACCAAGAGCTATGGCGTGCGGCTGCTCCTTGCACCGCTGGCGATTTTGTTTGTAAGGTATGGCGGACTATTATGATTGTGTTGATTAGCACACCGTCAAAACGTGTTGTATTATTCTTAAACTCATGGGTTGCAATGTTGTTAAATTTTCAGAAACACTTTTGAAAATTAAAGTTGTTTCTAAGATACGGGGAGGAAGGCGGTATTGGACAGAGGCCACGAGTCTACTTGCATGGTAAAGGATATCACGAAAGGTCAGTTTGTAGAATTTGATCAGTGAGAGCCTTTTTTTGATTACTGGTTTGCACCTCCAAGGGGTTCACAAAGTTTATGTACTTTACAGGCAATCGACGAGACGTGGTACTTTCATTGATTACACATACGCCATTTTTTACTCAGGTTAGTGCCGAGATCTTTCCGACCCACTGAAGTTGGTTTATGCGACGTGCAGTATAGTCAGTCATTCTTTTCTTGTTTACAGAAAATTGCCACGCTACGGTGTGATCATTCCGGTACATACTAGGACCCCCATCCATTTTTCTCTACCACAACGACTAGCGTCTATTTAACATAAGCAAGTGAGTAGATTACTTCAGATAATGAACAAATTATGAAATACATAATAGGAAGATAGAACTTCTTGGAGCTTATGTGTTTTTTTACATCATTTAACAGAGATAATGTGTATCTTTGGAATATGTGAAATGTATATATACAGGTTGACATTATGTTTCTTACAAGCTAATGTGGTTAAGCACTGTAACCTATGACGTTGAAGATCTTTCAATATTGTGAATGTATACATCTTTTTATGTTTTGCAGGTACAGCCCCTGATGAAGGGCCGTGTGGCCCGAAATGCATTGGGCATGGGCATATTTTGAAAGAGAAAAGGAATGTAACAAAAGCATTGTATTATATAATGTTTATTGAATGTTATGAAGCATAATATTGTTCTGATGGACTAAACATTACAGTAAAAAAGTTTTTGAATCAATTCAATAGTTGACGATTTTATATGAGATCATTGAGTACAGTTGATGAAATTTGTTTATGATTTCCAATAAGGATTGCAACAGTGCACAGAGGGCAAGCGGTTTCGCTTGGTTATATTATTCTATATCAGCAGGCGCAATTTGGACATTGCTCTAACCTCAGTGGCACGCTTTGAATAGTTAGTACTATATATTGATTTAGATTGGATCCAATCTAGGTGTGCCTCTCCCACTAACAATTTTTGAACTAGGACGATGCCACAACCATGTTGGATTTTAAGTTGTCCCAAGGTTATTTGTGAGAACTCGTCTTGCACTGTTGAGTGATTGTACGATTGGAGTGATTGTACGAGTGGAGTGATTGTACGATTGTAGACAATGGATAAGCGGCTAGGCTATTCGAGGGCCCGAGATGTAATACATCCCCTCCGTAAAGGAGAGACTGGACACCCTCCATACTGTATGCTGGAAAAAAAGCTGGAAATACATTTGATCTCTTAGCTTCAACTGTTTTGACAAATAAGGACAAAAATAAAATTAAAAAATAATGTAAATAAATACAATTCTGCCTAATGCCAATTTAGGCACCCTTGCACCAAGGTGTCCCTTCCTGCACATAAACAATCCATAATGGCGATTTGTACCTACTGTGTGTGCTGAAGAATGCAGCACACATAGAAGTAGAAAATATCCAATATTATTATTTTTTTCTATAGAAAAAAGCAACAATGCAGAGAAATTAAAGTATTTCTCCTCGTATTGCCATTGCAGCACCTGCTCGTGCATGATGTTAGTTTTTGGCGCTGCACGTCCTTGTAAATCTGGCGCAGCATCAGTGCATGCTTAACGCCACTTTGTAAATATTGAGCAGGGCATTGCACCACAGGAACATTGTTAAAAGTGACATTTCTGTGGCGCAATGCCCTTGTAAATATTCCCCACAATATCTCAAGTTAGGACAAATCTGAAGGAATACCACTCAAAACATGGTGTAGCACATACATTCTTGGTTACACTTATAGTTAATTTGTGGAAGAATTAACCTTCCTTTCATAACACACTAGAATGTATGGAATACTCTAACAAAATTGGCATAGGATTTTCATGGCATATTTATAAGCGAGACACATATTTGAAATGAATTTGAATATCACATCAAGAAATATTGCTTTGTGTATGTTGTGTGGTATTTGTGCGATTGTAATTGTATTTACATTGTTTGTCCATGTGTTCCTGAATCTTTCTGTTGCTTTGTCTGAACAATGGTTAAATTACACCTTGTGATGTTGATGTTTAATTTTAACATAAGGTATGGTGGTATATGATTTACAAATGTACCCATACTGTTAGTATTTTTAATTACTTTAACTTGAAAAAAAAAAGTTTCATACAGCCATAAAACAAAATGCTTTTTTTAGGAAGATTAGCTTTTTATTGTTTTATTGTTGACAACAAAAACGTATTTAGATGTCAGCAGATCATTTAACATTCTTGGGTGATCAAAAACACAACGCAAGGACAAATCAAAAATGACATTGCTCTGATGATTTTGCACTCATGTAGTCACAGACTTATGAGTTCATTTAAATATGTTTTTTAGATTTCCTGTACACTTTAGAGACAACCACAGCCACATGGGGATTGCAGTACTGATGTTTCTGTTATTGTCTGATTATGTTAGATTGATTCAACCTCAAAAGAACATCTGATCATACTTTATAATAATAATTACCAACTATTCCATTCCTTCTAATATGCCCTTCCTGTGAATAGATTTCGACCAACAACCATATTTGACATGGTGGATAGATTGTCAACAGTACATGGTTCTTCTAGAATATCAATTGTACCTCTAATCGCAATGTTGTGCAAGATGCAACATATCTCAATCATGTTCCACGCTGTTGTTGTCCTAATCAAAATGTTCACCAGAAAGACTTTAACATCAGAACCTTGGGGCATATTACCAAGCAATAGCGATAATTATCGCTATTGCTTGGTTAGAGACAAAATGTTACCGCTGAGCTGCGGCGATTTCTACCGCTAATAACCCTTGGTATTACCAAGGTTTATCGCAAATGCGATAAAAATCGCCGCAATGCATGAATATCGCTGAAAAGTCAGCGATATTCATGCATTACCGAGCTAATGCTCTTAGCCATGTTATCCACCTCCCATTGGATAACATGGCTAAGAACTGCTCAGGGCAGGTGTTAGCTTTTGGAGACGTTCGCGCTTAGCGCAAATATCTCTAAAAGTTGGTAATAGGAGATAGCGATGTTAGCGACTGTTTTCAGTCGCTAACATCTTGGCACGCCCACTTTGCATGTCATTAGTGATAAATATCACTGACATGCAAAGTGGGGCCCAAGATGGTCGCTATCTCCTACTAGCTGTCGCTAACTGGTGTTAGCGAGAGCTAGGTAATAGGGAGATAATTTTATCTCCCCTTTCTTGGCTTTTAAAGCCAAAAAAGCGAAGATAAACCCCTTGATAATATGCCCCCTTGACTTTAATATACCAAAGCTATGCTCAATTATTGGTCTGGTCCTACAGTGGGCATTGTTATGTGCTTTCTCTGCAGACTTTCTTGGATAAGAAAATGCCCCTAGAGTATATATACCTCTGAAAACAAAAAGTATTAAAACATTGTAAACTGTTTACTGTTCTGATAAGAAAGCATAAACACTTAAAAACAAATTCAGCTTTATTGAGACCATAGTTATGACATAGTGCAATAAGTATAGCTACTTTTCCTACAGCAAAACAGAGTAAATGTGTTCCACTTTATTACATATATAACACATAAACACCAAATTCAAATCACAGACTGTAGCATGCTAAAACTAAAAGTAAACATTTATGGAACATCGTTGTAAATACACAACACTCGATAGTAATTTAACTATGCATTTATGCATTTAAACATAGGTGACAGAATCCACATGGATGGAATAAAGAAAATCTTTTTTTTTCCTTTCAACAACTTTATCCCTAACTTAAGACACACATATCCACCAAGCAGTATGCCTTGCCCATACATTCCACTTCAAAGTGTTAATTGGTTTTGGAGTGGCGAAAAATGAAGGCGTCATGTGCTACATTAGTAAAACAGTAATGGTCATCACAAATGACCTGTACGCTGGTAGAGTATGCAGGGAGGACATTGGAGGTGGTGGACTCTTTTTGTTCCTCAGGGATATTTTTTGATTCCAAAAACAGATGGAAAAAAATGGTGGCCAATACGGGGTTATCGATAAAAAGAAGAATAGGGGACTTATTTAGATTCAAAAAAAGGCTTGGGTCGAAGCCAATTGACGCAATAAAAAAGATTTATGAAGCAAAAACATCTGGTGCTACCTATGGGGGTGCTACTTGGGGAACCACGAGCATAACTGCTTCACAACAAACTGAAGATTGCTTTTGGAAGTGCTTGTTAAGCCTTTCTAAAACCTGTTCCTCCTAAAATTGTCACCTTGAACTGGACGTTTCTTTTATCTCGGACCAGATCAGTACCGCGCCACCCTTTTTGTGGCTTTCAGTGAGGAGAAGGGGTGACCTGAAGCTCACACAAATAATTCTGTGAGATTCCTTAAACCTTGATGGCTTATCTAAGATAAAGTGGCTCCCATTTGTTAAGAATATTTTTTATACAATTGGTCACGCTAAACTATTTGACGATCCATCCTCGTGTAGGTCCATCTCAAGGTCTGAACTGAAAGAACTACTGCTGGCAAAGGAGAGGAGAGTGAGATGAGAGTCAAATTGTACAAAGTTTAGGGTTAAACTATATCTTTTAGCACCGACAATAAACTTTATTGACCACACGTACCTTTATTGACTAATTCTAAACCAGATATTTACTAGCAAGGTTTCGGTTGAATTACCCCTTATTCTGGGTTATCCTTCTAATACATATTCCATGGAGGCCCTTACTGTTTGTCCATGTGATTCCTGTTCTTCCCAATGCGACTTACGCCCCCTATTTTTTGTAGCTTGCACAGGGAGTAAAGGAAGATGTATATTTCTTCTCTAATGCATACAGAATCTGTACTGTGGGCCAATATGAGCAAGATTTAAAAAAAATGTTATACGTCTCATCACTTGATTTTAAAAGTATGTGCATCTCATTATGAAATTCAAACTGGCACCATTTTATTTACAACTATACCTTTATGTAATCTTATGATAGGTATTCTTAATCTGTAGTTATACAGCATACTTTTTATGCTGAGTTTTTTTTAATTTTCAAAATAAAGTGATTATGACTGAATGACTGAGAAAGTAAAATCTAGTAAAGATGGGCCGTTGTCTCACTCACACACTCGCCTAAAAATGTGTTTCTTTCTTATTTTTTGTCCATTTCATGCAGCGCGAACTGGACCCGAAGGTATTGAAGAGCTTTACATTACACAAGATCACATATTTTTCTTTAGGCGCAGGGAGATTAAGTGGTTTGTGAATGAGCGGACACCAAGATTCGCATCTTTGGGCATATTTACACGGGCACTGGCCCACTGGAGTGTCACTTTTATGTTGCTTTGGTCGGGCAATGCCCTTCTCCATATTTATAAGGCAGTGCTATGACACTTTGCATTACTTAACGCCGCCTTGTAAATATCATTCCCTTTGACGC
The DNA here is from genome assembly GCF_964263255.1 of Lissotriton vulgaris. Taxonomy (NCBI): domain Eukaryota; kingdom Metazoa; phylum Chordata; class Amphibia; order Caudata; family Salamandridae; genus Lissotriton; species Lissotriton vulgaris. The sequence continues at coordinate 886,005,451 of NC_141699.1, read as the reverse complement.
AGTTTTCTGTGTGAAAGGGTGTGTGATGGATGTTGCTGTGGGTGTTCCCAAGCAACACCCATTGCTTTTTGACACTGCCCTAGATTTACAAGAAATGGTAAATCTGACGCAGCGCCAAAAACGAACGCCATTGAAATGATGGCGTTAGAATGGTGCAACAAGGATAAATACTTATTTTTCCCTTCTGTGCCCCTTTATGCAGAGAAAGAATCATCCCTGAATGACAAACAGACACCCTTGCACCATGGTGCAAGGGTGTCTGCGCTGGCGCTAAGCAGCTTTTTCAGCCCCAGAGCAAGGGGCCACACAGGGGTGCATCATATTTTTGTAAATGCAGCACATCCCTGCATTTTTTAAATGACACAGTGCAGCGAAGCTGAATTTCTTGCAGCGCTGCACTGTGTCATTTCTTTTTTAAATATGCCCTCTGGTTCCTCAGTTTTAGAGTTGGCAGCTCTTGCCCTAATGCCACATCTTTTCCGCTTTCACTCCCATATTCATTTCTTAGTTTGTTCCATTTGCATTTTGTTTCCACTCTCCTTTGCCTTGTTCAGAATCTGACCCTGTCGTCAATAAGGAGGTGCTTGGTAAGGCGGTCAGCAGTTTATCTGTGCATATACATTTGGCAAAATCAGATTACTAAATGTTTACCCTTTCTTAAGGCAAATGTCTAAAAAATATTCCCCAAATACACGTGGTTAAAAATAGCTCCTCTCTGTGTGGAACAATAATTACATAGCTGCGGTCAACAGAAGGAGCAAGGGATGTTTGTAATTAGTGCCTCCATTTAAAACATTATAAAACTTAAAAGAACACAATTAGCAGCTTATCGTTTCCCTTACACACTTGGGGGCTATTATGTCAACAAATATCTCAATATGGAACGCATTAGACCCATTAGGAATGTTTAGAAATTAAGAAAATTCGCCTCTTAGAATTCAAGGAGGCACATTTTCTTTCCTGCCAGGGCCTCAGTGCTGCATAATGTTTCTGTTGAATTGCTGAACGGTATTGAGCTGTTTTGGATCATGTTAATAACTAAAAAAGCCCCAAAAATTAACTAATCCGAAAAACACCACACCATCCGGTGACAAACAATATGCTAAAATGCTTTGTTGGCTTCTATGAGTCCTGATGTTCCAACAAAACACTTCTTTGATTGGTGGGATTTGTAACTCAATAATGAATTGGTCTCCGAGTACCAGATTAACAAGGGATGACTGACCCCCAGTGCCACTGTGTGTATTTGAACGGGGTTTGCTTACTAATGACAAAAAATGTGTGCCTCATTTGTTTAGAAAAATCTTCTTGTCTTACTTTATAAGTAAAGGCGCCAGTTAACACTAACGCAGAACAGGGTGCAACAGGAAAAGCACAGAGTGATAATTCACTGCTACCACTTTTTAAGCAGTGACCTCTCAATACTTTAGAGGGGTCCTACTGGCTTTAAGGTTTATATTCACCCTGCACCCACCTTCATTTAAATCTACAAGGGGACTGGGGCCAGATGTACGACCATTCCATTTTCCAGGTCGCAAATTGAGATTTTTTGCGACTCGCAAAACTGAATGTACTACTGTATCTCAGACACATTTAGCGATTCCCAATGAGGTCGCCAATGACCTACCTCATCAATATTCATGTAACATGCCGCAATTTGCAACCCATTGGGAATGGCCAGCACTCACAGGAAAGGTGGCCAGACTACCATGGCTTTGACTGCTTTTTAAATAAAGTAGTTTTTTTTTTCTTTTAAATGCAGCCCGTTTTCCATAAAAAAGGAAAACAAGATACATTTCAAAAAAGAAAAATGAAACGTCTCTGTTTTATTTTTTGAGAGTAGGTAGTGGTTCGTGGGACCACTGCCTGGTCTTAAAAAACTAATTTCCCTGCCTAACAAAGGTGAAGGGGTCCCCTGGAAAACCCATCCTGTTTGCGACTGGATTACTGCCTACTTGGAGTAGGTGGTAAATGCGATTGTTTTGCAACCGCAATGCGGGCTCAAAACCATTGCACATACCAGTGCGACTTGCTATTAGGAAAGGACGACCTTGGCACACCCCTTCCTAATAACCACTCACAAACCATATTTTGTGAGTTGGTAATAGATCACCGAATCGCAAAATAGAGTCTTTACATACCACAACCCATTTGAGTGGTCGCAAACGTGCCGATTTTCCTTTACCGACTACTAAAATTAGTCGTACATCTGGCCCTTGGTACTGTGTGCCCTTACACAGATAGTATAGTATAAAAGGAGAGGGTTAACCCAATAAAGCCACTGGGACCTGGGTGTATAGCGTTAAGAGGAAGGGGTCCCAGTAGGAATTGCTATTAGTTAAGAACAATTTAAACAAACTCAATAGAAACACAAATTACCAACTATAATGTTTAATTCACATTATAGGGAAAAGTTATCAATAACACAAATTACAGTTGTAACAGTGCCCCTGGGGGTAAGGGGGACGTGCAGTCGTGAGGGTAGTGCAGGAAGGGATAGTGACAGTAAAAACGCGTATTATTCACACATGTATATGAGATTCACATGTCTAGAGATAGACAATAAAGAGAAAATAAATCGACTCAAAGTTCAAGGTACACATGCCCCACAGTTCATACAATGGAAGAATATAGGTAGATGGGAGCTGTGTATTGGCGTGGGGTAGTCGACGTTTCGACCCAGGGGAGCAGGAATTAGTGAAGTCCTTGCATGTGGGTCTTCATCAGGACGAAAATGGGGTAAAAGGGGCGGACAACCTAAATTAAATAAATATAATATAATCAGTCAGAGTGTCATATTCAGAGCTGACCGAATCAAGATCCGTATAAGGGTATAGTGTACTTTATAGAAACATACCTGAGATAGATCAGTATTGTATAATGCTCGTATCAATAGTAAAGGTATTGTAAATTCTGTGGGAAAATCAATGAGAAGTCTATCAAAATAAGAATGTTAAACTAATTAACATGTCACGAGATAAGGGACAAAAGAATTGGACTTACTTGAAAAATAATATCCCCAATGGGGGTATGGTGAAACGATCCGGGTGCTGGACTGGGGGGGACCACTCTGTGATTACGAATAAAGGGAACATTAGGATGGAATTAGGCAGAGATGCAGATAAATAAGGGAAACTCGACACAGCAATGTTGGATAAAGCTTACCGGTTGATCGGTAAAATGTATCTAGTCCCCAGTCACAGGAGAAGACTACAGTCCGTGTTATTCAAGATCCGTGTCCTGTTAAGGAAGAGGACACGAGAGGGCGTCATGATCGGCTCGTGGTCCGATAAAAGGATTGGAAAATCGTTGATGTCAAGGGGCTGCAAATGCGGGGCGGTGAGGCTTACCGGTAAACTGCACACTTAATGCGTACTCGGCGTCTCTCTCGGCATCCTCGAGGAGAACGCCGGGCTTACACAGATAGTGGCAATGTGATCCCTGCCATTGTCTGTTTATGGTCACCTTCAGCCTAATTTTTGATGGAGGTCAAGAAGCGTCCGGTTCCTAGACATTCTTGACCCCTCCCAGAGCCACTCTTGAGCTCCAACTTCCACTTTTAATGCAGACATTTACTGAGGGGAAATAGTCTCAATGATATCAAACTTCAATGGGACAAATTATTACTTTATATTAAAAGTTAACACTCCCATGGAACTCGGGCAGCAACAAATTGTCAACACAAAAGCTAAAATTTTACATGCATGCAATAACTATTAGAGAAAGACCTGTGGGACCTTTAGTACAACAAAATTGTGTTGCGACACAAAAGCATTCACAAATTCAGTTTTCTGCTCGGCAGCCAATTTTGGCAGTATGGTTTCAGGTCTGCTGGAGTGGTCAAGGAACTGTTTCAGTGAAACGACAAAGAGCGGATTTACATTCAAACTTTTAATCTGAAATGTGCCTGCATAACCCACCAGGCAACAATTTTGAGGAGACAAGCTTGACCAGAAAATGACTGCTACTTAGGATGTGTTTCATTATCACCTCTCGTTTGGTTTTTTGAAATGTGTACCTCACTTCTTTTCCTGAAACTTATGGGATTTCTGGATGATGTCCTCATACTACACATGTGTAATCCAATCACATTCTGCCCCATACATAAAATATTGAAAGTGCCTTCATGCTGGTGCCCACACAACTCAGAGGTCCAATGTCATCTAGCTGCTCTATGATGCTACAACAAAAAGTTCCAGATTGCAACAGAAGTCATTGACTTTTTTGGAAATCGCATGTGTTGTAGTATCACCCAGAACAATGCTCTGGGTCATACTGGTACAACTTTGTTCCCAGTACATGCAATGGGAATGCAAGTCCATATGTGGAAATTGGTGCAGTCACATCAAATATCCTGTTGGAAAATGGCATTCGCTGAAGGGTCACCCCGAACGTTTTGTCTACCACCTCCTTTTTCTCAGACCTTCTTTTTGTTGACATTAGGGCTCTGAGCACTTTACCACTGCTGACCAGTGCTAAAGTGCATATGCTTCTCCCCTAAACATGACACCATTTGTGAATACACAATTGGCATATTTAATTCACTTGTAAGTCCCTTGTATGGTGTTGCTGGGAGTGAGCTCAAGGAGAGGGGAATGAATGTGGTCAGGAAAGCTTCCAAAGTAGGCCTACAGATAGCCCTCAGAGTCTATCAGAAAGTGAGAAGATTGCAAGCAACAACAGAGGAGGGTATCCCTGAACTGAGGGAGGACCCTCCCTCCCATGGGGCAGGGTGCAGTGTATCTACCAAGGGCCTTCACATATAGAGTTGGATATCAATGTCCAGCATGAAATTGTGCAGAGAAAGTGGACTGAAAATCCCTGACGGTGATCCCAAGTTTGAGTATCGGTTTGCCCATAAAGCCAGAGAGGAAATCCCTAGAAGGAAATCTGCACCACAAGATGAGAGTGAGGAGTATGACTTCACTACTCTAGAAAATGCAGCAACCTGGTTATACCTGATATCAGCATGGGGGCCCCCAGAGGACACTGTCCACGAGAAGAAGGAAAAGGAGCAGAAAAATGACTGCTACACTCTATGCAGGAAGCAGTGTCTCCTCCCAAACCCTATCTCCTGAGAATGTAAGACGGACAGGCTGAGCGGGACCGGGAGCTACAGCAGGTCCAAATGAATACGAGGAGAGAAAGGCTGAGAGATCCTTGTAGGAGAAAAATATCTTGTGGAGTCATGAACTAAGTCTCAATGAGCTAGACAAAAAGGCCAAACAGGTGGCAAAGTCTAGCAGAAATGGTGGTAGCAAAACTACTCTGTCCAGTGTGTAAGAAAAAGTCCACATACCCAGAGACGTGGTGCCTGACTTCAAGGACGGGAGCGACATAGGTGGTTTCAGGCATTTGAGGTAGCTCCAGAGGTGCGCAGGATCCCCGAGGAGGATTGGGGTGGTGGTATATGCAGTCACATTCCTGGTGAAGGGAGGGATGGTCTAATGGCTGAAGAAATGGAATAACCCACTTACTGGGTCTCGTCAGCGGGGGAATCGCCCAAGTCTTCCATACCCTTCGTACGTAGTAAAAGGAGACACAGGAGCCTTCGTCTGCAGGAGGAACCCATTTTTATTCAAATAGCCCGGGCTATGGAACAGAGCCCCAAGCTCGTCAGAAACAAGACAGAGGAGGCTGCTGCTTTACTCCGCAGCTTACAAGCCTTTTATACTTTTTCATTACAGTCTTTTGGCTGTTAGTTCATTGTTCAATTAGGGCAGTGTTTGCAGTTGATAGCTAGATCCAGACGACTTTTGTAGATGGTGACCTGGTCAAGGCTTGGAACACAAATCATTGTTTACTCTGCTTGATCAAGGCTCAGTCTTTCAGGTCATTGTTTAATCACCTTGATCAAAGCCCGGTCTTTCAGGTCATTGTTTAATCAACCTGATCATGGCCCAGCAGTCAGACCATTGTCCATATAACCTGATCACGGTGTCAAGGATGTTTACCAGGCTGGGAGCAGGAGATGGAAAACAAATCATTTACACAGGGTGCGAGTGTCTCGTGGCTTTCTGGTAAACTGCAAAGAACAGGGGGGGTTGGGTGTGTGACAGTTCCTGGGCAGAAGTGCAGGCTGCAAGATGGTTTTTGTTGTGTCAGTTAGAATTTCCTCAGGCATCAGTAGAAACAACCAGGTGGGTCGTGAGGAAGTGTTTGACATGAGATGGCAATGAAAAAGCAATGGAGTCGCGGTACAAATGATGCCGATCAGAAGAACACTTTTCCTCAGACCCTCCTTTTGCCATTGAGTGGCAAATACTTTAAGAAATGTAGACTAAGATATTGTTTCTGGATTTGGGTGTTTGGACGGCAGCCATTGTGCTAAGCCAGGGACCTCAAGTGGCTGTCTGTGATTGGTGGTTGCTTCACTGGGCGCAGGTGCCAAGGAGCCCTATGGTGTACTTTAGTCTGACACACCAGCACTACTCTCAGCCAGGAAGATCACAGCCCTACAGCCTATAGGCACTTGGCGAAGTCAAGGGCAAGCCTTCCCTCTGGGGCGCAAGTAGTATCAGTCGGAAGTAGGGACAGTATGGTCGGGAAACAATTGTTCTTGGTGTTGAGCAGAGTTAAGGGAGGGTTCCACCCTTCCTTTCAGTATGCTGACACTCTCTGCTTCCGTAGATGTAGAATGCAGTCTGGCATCGCTGAATGGGACAAACGTCGGGACTGTTTCTGTTTCTGAGTCTCCTTGTCCTTCCCTCACCCACTGATCATAGATCATAGGGGAGTGGCATAAGCACACGCCTGCAGTGCGACAAATGCACCCAATTCTTCCAACCTTCTACTTTCACTGCAGTGCGGGTGGCCAGCGACACCTGACAGGGCTGTGTCCAGCGGGGCTCGAGGTTCTTAGTCCATTGAAAGTTCCAGATCAGGACCCAGTCACCAGGTTGGATAACGTGTCCTGGGCCCTCGCTTTTGTCAGGTATGGCCTCATGCACCTGGTGATAAAGAGTACGAAAGGTATTAGACAGACTGTATAGATAATCAGTTAATACAGGGTATTCAACATCAGACAGTTTCTTAGGCCGCAGGACACCCCATACATTGGCAGGCCTTCCGAAGACAATTTCATGGGGGGATAGCCCTATTCTGGTGTGGGTCTTTGTTCTTGTGGACAGTAGGGCTAAGGGCAGAGCATCAACCCAAGTGACACCTGTCTCGGCTACTATTTTGGCCATTTTAGTATTTAGGATGCCATTGTACACCTCCACTAGAGCTGCTGACTGGGGGTGGTTAGCTGCATGAAATTTTTGTTTCATGCCAATGTTGTACAGACATATTCCATAATTTGAGACGTAAAGTGTGTCCCGTTGTCAATCCAGACCAAGCGAGGCAAAACGAATCGTGGGAGGTACTCTTTTAATAGCACTTTGGCGGTAGTGATAGGGGTGCAGTCTTTGACAGGGTAGGCCTCCACCCATCGGCTGAAGGTACAGACCACCACTAGGACATATTTCAAATTGTTACATCGGTCCATCTGGATGTAATCCATTTGGAGGACTTCAAAAGGGAATGTTGGATGAGAGAATCCTCCCTTAGGAGTAACTGTGCCTTTTCCTGGGTTATACATTAGGCAAGTCATGCATGTTTTAACCAGCTTGTCAGCATATGCTGGTATCTTAGAGTTGTACCATGTAGGTTCCAACAGTTTACATATCCCTTTTGCACTGATGTGAGCAGGACCATCGGCCATCGTAACTACTGTTAGCACGTGACTGTCAGGTAACATCCATTGTCTTTCCATAGTCGTACAGACTCAACAACCATCAATTCCCTCCTTTGCTAATTGCTCCTTCCACACCCTTAGTTCCTCAGGAGTAGCATGGTACTAAATATCAATCACACTCTGTACTGTGTTTTGAACCATGCCCTCGTCTGCCACCCACCTAGCGGGACCTCCTACATACACTCCTGTCCTTTTCCTAAGAGCTGTTTGTCTAGCCGTCTGGTCAGCCAGTGCATTGCCTTTACCAACATTATCTGTCACTTTCCTATGGGCCTTACATTTTATAATGGTCACCTTTCTGGGGAGTGTCTGGGAGTCTAACAATCGGTGAATTAGGGGGCCATGTTGAATCTTGGTCCCATGGGAAGTAAGGAATTCCTTTCTTTCCATAACCTCCCGAAGTTGTGGGCCACCCCGAAGGAATATTGGCTGTCAGTATAAATATTTACCGTCATCCCTTAGCTTAACACACAGAGTCTACTGAGGGCTACTAATTCTGCTGCTTGAGCAGAGCACTGCAAAATCTGAGCTGTTTCTACTATTCGCCCTAATGTCGTGAGGTTGTAGGCGGCTGAGGTGTTACCATCTGACCTTCTGAGACATGATCCGTCCACATACAGTGTACCTTCTGGTTCTTCTATCGGGGTGTCCTGTAAGTCAACCCATCCCTTCATCTCCTCCTCTGTCCTTAATATGCAGTCATGTGGGTCTAAGCGGGCATCCTGACTATCCAGTGGGAGTAATATGGCGGGGTTTAGTACAGTGCATTTGTTTATGTTAATGTGGCTGGCAAAGAGTGTCAGTTCATATCCTGTGAGTCGTGCACTAGTGAGGTACTGTGTCTTGGTGTTATTAAGGAGGGAATCTACAGAATGGGGGACCATCAGAGTCAGGGGGGAGTTCATGACGATCCCCGCACTCTGACGGACCATGAGGGCGGCTGCAGGGGTCGCCCGTAGGCATCCTGGGAGAGCCCTTGCAACAAAATTTAAGGTTGCTGAAAAATAGGCACATGGCCGATGGTGACCTCAGAACATCTTGGTCAAGACAGCGCATGATCTCAACAAGAAACCATTACAAGAAGGTCCAAGGGATTCAAAGTTTTAGAGACCCACACCTGGTTATTATCCCCAGCTCCTTCTACATATATAACACAGAAACACAGGGGGTCTAACAGCTTATTTCATTAACTGAGCTGTCAATCCGACTTACCAGAAACTCAGAGTGTTTGAATCACATGGAAAACAGCCTATTATGAACAAAGGTGGAAACTATGATAATGGAAGACACAGTTACTTTGAAGATCATTCAGAGATGGTTTTAATAATCCAAAACATTATAGCAATGGGTTTCCATCAAATTGACTTGATGATCAGTCCTATCATCTGGCCAAACCCAGGTGTGAGTAAGGCTAGTCCCCTGATCATTGGGACTTTATGAGCCACACCATTTGTTGCTGGTTAAGGATTTGGTCCACCAACACAAACGAACCGTCAATGATGGCTGATCTTTGATGGTAAAGTGAATAATAGTGCAACAAAAAACAAATTGGTGAATTTAAAATAGGATGATGTGTACTCCTATTACAAATTTTATTCTACGGACGAACAACACCTCCTAATTAAAAAACCTAGAACAGTGCAAAAGAGACAGTCAACAAATATCTGTCTAGTAATGGGCCAACATGTTTCTGCCTACCGGGCTTATCGTCCCATGGCTTTCATCAGGGTCTCTGTTCTTACAATAGTTGCACTTGGTGATTGTACACTCAAAAGACACCATCAACACCAAAGTGAGAAAATATATTAAGAAAAATATTCAAAAAACAACACGGTTGAATACGATACAACCTGTATCAACCGGAAACATTAGCCCTCCATGTCAAATGAGAAGTAAGATTTCTATGGAAGGAAATGTACAATGATTAATTATCAACTAACTGTGTCCTATTCCTCAAACATGTATTCCACCAAAAACTTTTGTATGAGAAATGATAATTTGCTCATGCTCACCCTTTATGGTAGGGGACTAGACCCCACCTCACCTGGACCTTGCTCAGGTTCTAGGAGGCCCCGCACTAAAAAGATATAAGAGGTAAAACAGACAAGGGAGACATCATGAAGCTTGATTAACAGCCTTCTAAAAATGCCCCAATCATGTACCTGTTTCGCAACTCTGCTATATCTATAGTTACACATGTGTAGAGGCTCTGGCACACCGACTATGTAGACCCAGTCTCAAAGAACCTCAGATATCTCAAATTTCTCCAACAAGTATCTCATAGTGAATACCTACTCAACATGAGTGTCTAAATCTGCTAACTTCACCCCAAATGGGTGACATACTCTGTGTGGTGGTAGTATCAAACCTACACACTCTCCCATGTACATAGCTACATAGACTGCCACTGTTGTGAAATGTTCCTTTTCTATGCAGCATTACTCAAGAAGATGTAAGACAAAAAGTCTCCTCAGGCTTACCTCTCTGTCGGTACCTCAAGCTCCCATCTGAGTCTTGGGGGGGGTACCGAACGAGAGAGGAGCCAACAATTTTACACAGTCTCGGAAGGGCACTGGTATCGTACCCCTCTGCCTCTCTTGTTTCATCAGTGACATAGGCAAGTTTATGATACACCCTTATGTCTCCATACCTCATTGCAGCTGTAGAGCGCCAATAATCCATGCCTAAAACTCCACTTCTCCCTAGATTCAGAACGCACTACTTTGCGTTCGAAATCCCGCGTGAGCTCTCGTGAGAGGGACTAGGGGATGACATCATCCCGCCCATGATTGTAGTTCCTAGTTCGAAAATAACATCATTCATCCACATGATGCAGCGTTTACAGTGAATCCACAAGCTCTTTGAACCCTGCACTCTTTTTTGTTGGTATTGAATGTTACTAATGTTCTATGTTTCACTCGTTGGTACACCACTGCACCCATCGGCAGAAGCGGTCACGTCCACCACTGACCTCGTCCACCACTGACCTCGTCAGAAGCGGTCGCTCCCCCGGCCCCTGGTGTGTTGTGGTTTACTCTGTGCTCCTCCGCTGCCTAACCTACGCTGTGCTGCTCTGTTGACTACTCTGCTGCCTTGGGTATTGTAGCGCTGCTCTGCTGTTATATTGCACTGTGCCTGCTTGCATTGTCTGACAATATTACCCCACATGTAGAATTTGCCCGCTTTGCCAAATTGCCAGACTAGCGCTCACATTGCCAAACTGTATAACTTAATTTGCGCTCCATTTCGCTAGTGCCTCCCTGCCCACAGCGCTATCTACTTTAAATCCCCAACCGGTTTCCGGTTTCGCTTCTGCCGCCATTTTTGTTGTTGTTGTGCCTCGGAGCCCGCCCTATCCGCCGCGCACCCGCCTCCCAGCTGCTCCTCCCTCCCACGGAGTGGTAAGGCTCTCCCTGCCGACTGAAGCGCTGTGACCGTCCTGACCTCGTCAGAAGCGGTGCTCCCCACAGCTCCTGGTGTGTTGTGGTTTACTCTGTGCTCCTCCGCTGCCTAACCTACGCTGTGCTGCTCTGTTGACTACTCTGCTGCCTTGGGTATCGTAGCGCTGCTCTGCTGTTATATTGCACTGTGCCTGCTTGCATTGTCTGACGATATTAGCCCGCATGTAGAATTTGCCCACTTTGCCAAATTGCTAGACTAGCGCTCACATTGCCAAAATGTATAACTTAATTTGCGCTCCATTTCGCTAGTGCCTCCCTGCCCACAGCGCTATCTACTTTAAATCCCCAACCGGTTTCCGGTATCGCTTCTGCCGCCATTTTTGTTGTTGTTGTGCCGCGGAGCCCGCCCTCTCCGCCGCGCACCCGCCTTCCAGCTGCTCCTCCCTCGCCCCTCCACTTTCCACATATGACAAATGCCTTTACGTGCAGCGTTCACGCGCAGCGGGCGCGCCCCATGCGCGCCAAAGGTGCGCCAAATGTAAGCCAGTCTACGCCCATCCGCGCCTGGACCGCGCCCAGCGCCAGACCCCCTGGTCCTCGCAAAACCCACTCCACCCGCATAACATATGACGCCTCTACTCTCCTTGCCCTTAACCCCGGACGCACCCCACAATGCCGCGTAGCCACCCCAGGACACACCCACGGACCATTCACCTGCCACTCCTGCAAGTTCGCCTGCATCAGGACCCATGCCAAATCCTCCCATCCCAAACATCACTCCGAATCAAACCGCCTGAAGTGCATCCTGCTGAACACCCGCTCGGTCCACTGAACTCTGGGACCTTCTCGACACTGCATCGCCGGACGTCGCCTTCCTCACAGAAACCTGGATGAACGCCTCATCAGCGCCCGATATCGCCATAGCCATCCCGGACGCTTACAAGATCATCCCAAAAGACCGCACCAACCAAACAGGAGGAGGCATCGCCATCGTCCATAAGAACACCATCCGATTCACGACCAGCTCCGACGATAACCTAGCGACCGCAGAACACCTTCATTTCCAGATCCACACCGACCCCAGGACCACACTTAGAGGCACCCTCATCTACAGACCACCAGGAACCCGCACACAATTCAACAAAGACATCACCGACTTCATCAGCCCACATGCCCTCACTTCCGAGAACTACATTCTACTGGGAGACCTCAACTTCCACCTAGAAAAGACAAACGACAGCAACACCACCACCCTTCTTGACAACCTGGCCAATCTCGGACTCAAACAACTTGTTGACACCCCCACCCACCTTGCCGGTCACACGCTCGACCCTATCTTCACCTCCAGCAAAGACATCTCCTTCGATCACACCACAGCTCTCCATTGGACAGACCACAACTGCGTGCACTTCAGCTACAAAAAGACCACGACCCACAACCCCCCACAATCTATTCCTCGAAGGAACTGGAACAAAATCACCACCGACCAACTCCTCACATCGCTCAACCAAAACCCCCCTGCCATACCATCGGACCCAAACCAAGCCGCCACCAAACTCACACAATGGATCACCCACAGCGCTGACGTATTAGCACCCCTGAAACACCATCAGATCTAACAAGGTAGCAAAAAGGCCCCCTGGTTCAACGATGCTCTCAAGAAATCCAAGAAGTTACGTTGTACCCTCGAGAAAACCTGGAGAAAAAACCCAACCTCTGACAACCTGACCACCTTCAAGGACGCCACCCGCAAACACCACCAATTGATCCGTTCCACCAAGAAATCAGCATTCAAGGATTGACTCGACAACAACGCCCACAACAGCAAGGAACTATTCAACATCGTCAAAGAATTTACCAACCCCACCGCCGGCACCAACGACATCACTCCCTCCCAGGACCTCTGCGACTCTTTATCCTCTTTCTTCCACAACAAAATCGCCGACATACATAACAGCTTTAAAAACCAGTCCGATGAACAGCCCACCCAACTCACCTCCAAACCTAAACAGCTCCCTCACAACCTTTTCGCCTGGAACCCAATCACCACTGAAGACACCATCCGCCTGATGAACTCCATTCACTCAGGATCGCCAACCGACCCATGTCCCCACCACATCTTCAACAAAGCAGACTCCATCATTGCACCCCATCTCCGAGACGTCATCAACTGTTCCTTCAACTCCGCCACCTTCCCGGAAAGCTGGAAACATGCCGAACTCAGCGCCCTTCTGAAGAAACCCACAGCAGACCCCTCTGAACTTAAGAACTACCGACCCATCTCATCCTAGACTCCTCCCTCTCGATGACCAGACAAGTCAACGCCGTCTGATCTTCATGCTTCAACATCCTACGCATACTCAAAAAAATATTCTGCTGGATCCCCACTGAAACCAGAAAGACAGTCACCCACGCATTGGTCACCAGCCGACTGGATTATTGAAATACCCTTTACGCCGGGACCACAGCCAAACTACAGAAGAAACTCCAACGCATCCAAAACGCCTCAGCTAGAATCATACTGGACATTCCCCGTCATGCTCACATTTCCGACCACCTGAAGGATCTCCACTGGCTCCCCGTCAACAAGAGAATAACGTTCCGTCTCCTCACCCATGCACACAAGGCCCTCTACGACCTAGGACCCGAATGCCTCAACACACGACTGTCCTTCTACACACCCACCCGACAACTACGATCATCCAATCTAGCCCTCGCCGCAATTCCGCGCATCCAAAGATCCGCCATGGGAGGACGATCCTTCTCCTACTTAGCGGCCAAAACCTGGAATTCTCTCCCCACTCACCTTCGACTTACACAGAACCACCTCTCCTTCCGAAAGCAACTTAAAACCTGGTTATTCGATAAGTAATGCACCACCCTCCCTCAAGCGCCTTAAGACCCTCTGGGTGAGTAGTGCGCTATACAAATTTCGGAACTTGAACTTGAACTTGAACATCGGCTAACAAAGTGAAGATGAACTACAGGATGATGTCATATCATCCATATTTGTAGTTCCATCAGCCGAGGCAGTGTACTTATTAGTGTTGGCACCTGCTGGGCCAAATCATGCGATAAAAGTGCCCTCATAGGACCTTGGCTATATTAGAGGGGTCACAAATTCAATTAAATCTCCTTAAAAAATTAATTTGTGGGCTAAGCTGATGTTAGGCATTATCATACCCATTAATTCTTAGGATGACCGCGGGAACAATCGCAGGATAAAATGTAGCAACCCGCCTCTATTCCGAATAGGTGGCTCATATTGTACACATCCCTATATTGCCTAAACCCATATTAGTTCAATACCTGTTTAATAAGGTTATCGACGAGTTGGCAACAGTTGCTCACTCTCTGTTCTATAAGGCTATCAGTAGGTTGGCTCACTCCCACATGTGGTGTATTATATTGTGCTGTGCTATGTGGTAGTTATTAAGTGCCCTATATGTGATAGAGTATGTGAGGTGATGGACAATGGATTGGGTTGTCTATATTGGAGGGTAGTCAATAGCTTAAACTGATTCCTTTCAGGGTCCTCCATTCCAATGAGCGCCAGGTTACACAGTCCCTCAACCTGGGTTTCTATAACAGGGTCCAGGGAATGTCATCGTTCAATCCCTCTGTGTCTGACCGAAGCTTGTAAATCCATTTCTGTTCTTTCAGAAAAAGATACTTGGATATGTCACTTTTATGTCAAGGTATGAAAGGTTTTTCCAAAACAGTCTATTGGAAGTCAGTTTCATGGTGCTGTTTCTCCAAGAAATGTTTAGTGAGTTTGGTCACGGACGTTTTGCAGCGAAAAGAGCTCTTATGCTCTAACATTCTTGTGCGGACCTTACGGGTAGTCATTCCCACATATCGAATGGAGCAAGTGCATGTCAGCATGTAAATAAGATTGTTGCTATTGCAGTTGATGAAATTACACTGTACCTATGGTCTATTTGTACCTATATCTATTTCCCTAGAATTGCTGCCGGCCAGTAGTATATTGTTTTGTAGGATTTCGTTTTGATAGCATTTCTTATCTGTGACAGGCCTGTGAAACGCTCCGATTCACAGTGCACTGCTGATGCACTTAAGAGTGCGCGTTCAGTAGTGTGTGAACTCGCGTTTCCCTACTTTATTTTTCCTTGCAATATTATATAGCGCGAACTCGACAACATGGCATGAGCACAATTTCCATTACAGAAGAACACATTCATTTGTAGTAGGCACGGGGACACAAAGCGATTTGGCCGGAATCACAGGATGTTGAGCTGATGCCGAGATTCGAACGCAGCTCCCCAGCTCTAAAGTTCGCAATTCTAGAAATTGTGGCGGGAGGTGTGTCTAAAAGTGTATGTCGGTGCTGGCCATCAATGAGAGAGACCTGTGCATTTTTCAAATGGGTGCTGAAAAAATATGAGTATGTTGCTGGAGATGTGGGCCGCCGTGCCACCAATGTACTTACCGGGGGAGGGTAAACACCCATTATTCCGCAACTTTCTTTCCGCATACCATCACTCCGCATACTTTCATTACGAAAGTACCAAGACTCCGCAATGCCATTATAACGTATGGCATTACATTTTATATGCTTTTACCACGCATACATTTACAACGAAATTCGTTGTAAATGCATGAATCGTAAAAGCATGTTTTTTTTAATGTTTGGATAAGGTAAGTTTGGGTATAGGGGTATATGTTTTGGGGTACTGAGGTATATGTTTTGGGGTGTTTGGTATTTTAAGGGTTCAGATATAATTTTGGGTTATGGGGTACAGGGGTAGTTTTAGGGTTTAGGGATAGGTATGGGTTTTGGGGTATAGGGGTATTTTTAGGGTTCAGGGATAGGTTTGGGTTTTGGGATAGAGGGGTATTTTAAGGGTTCAGGGCTAGGTTTGGGTTTTGGGGTACAGGGGTATTTATAGGGTTCAGGGCTAAGTTTGGGATTTGGAGTACAGGGGTATTTTTAGGGTTTAGGGATAGGTTTGGGTTTTGGGTTACAGGGTATATTTATAGGGTTAAGATGGGTTAGTGTTTAAGGGTGCTGGGTTATTTTAAGGAGTAAGGGTGGGTTATGATTAGGGGGTGTAGGGGTATTTAAAGGGAGCAGGGTGGGATTAGCACACGATATGAGACATAGCATGAAGGGCAAAACGTACCACATGCCCCCAGCGTTTGTCACGCCCCCAGCACACTTCCACAGCACAACGCAGACACACCCACAAGGGACTACTTTGCTGGCACGGTTCTTTTACCTTTTAAATGTATATGGTGGGCACCTGCAAAGCCTATGTCCTTCTGCTGCAAATGCCCTTTCCAACGCTGTATTGGGTGTTGTGATTGGTGCTGTATTTCCTGAGATTACCCGCCTCAAAGGTTTTTGCTCTCTCTTCATTATATTAGTATGGATTAATGGGGCGGTGTTTTGCATGGTGTTATTTAAATGTGTGATGACCTTGCGGGGTGAAGCGGTCTTACTAATGTGTTCAAGGGCTGGCAGTGCAGGCGAGGGGGTTGGGAAGGATTCATGTATTTGCCTGCATGTTTCCCAGAGTTTCTAATATCAAAAGAGTTCAGAGAAGGCCTTTGTGTTCTCAGCTGCCATTTCTGGACGGGTCTGAAATTGCCATCGGGATACAGGTCCGTAACATGTTCAAGCCTAAATTTCTTGCTATTGACCTGCTTGCGCCATCAGCTATTGCAGAGATCATAGGGTTATATGCTAGTGGAATAGAGGTGGCGTAAATCGTCTTCAGGTGAGCCCTATCCCGAAGTTTGTCCTACACCCACCTTAAGGTTTCCACCATGTCAATTCCATTTCGGGGTCACCTATAGGGCTGGTATAGCGCCACCTGAAGGGGAACCGGCGCCACCACATCTGTCTCAACCACCGTGTGAGGCTGAATGGAACAGGGTGCAGCCAGTTCTGCAGGTGCTGGGCCTGTACACAGTTGCCATAAAGTTGGATATTCGGGCCCCCAGTCCTCCCTGCGTTAATGGAAGCATCCGTATCTCCCAGGAGACACGTGGCTGTCGGCCTTCCCATACCATGGATATTAATAAACAGCGCATTGTTTTGAAGAAGGCTTGAGTAAGGGGGATTAGAATATTGACAAACAGATATAGGAATTTGGGCAGGATAACAATCTTGGCTATCGCGATTCTCCCAGCCAAGGAGAGGGGGAGCTTGGCCCACACGCTTACCTTCCCCTTTAGCCATGAAATGGCTTCACTGAAATTCATGCTCCACAATTCATGGTCATCACGGCTGAACCAGATGCCTAAGTTTTTGACGGACCATCTGCTGGAACTAAATTGTTAATCCTGTTCCGGATCTGTTTGCTTCAACTTCTTGCCACCTGTGTCTGGAAACCATGTCAAATTACTTATGTTGTTACCCGATTCTGAAGAGAAATATCTGCTGACGGGTTCCTCCTGTTCACAGCAGGTTGCATATGTTAGCCAATAGTGCAGTGGTGGTCAGAGAAAGGTTCAGGAGGCCAGGACAGGGTAGGCTTAGGCTGAATGGAGCTTATATGTTTCCCTCTTCATGCTGTGGGGGACAGGCAAGGGCTGGACTGTAGTCCTGCCTAAAGCCTCCCGCAACAGCCATACCACCAGATATAGATCTGCAATCAGGTAAACTGACAGTTATGAATCTAAACCTAGGAACACATTTATCATTGAGTTGCGTCTCTCTAGCACCATGCAAGGTGGCGTAAGGGGTGATGCAACTACTTTGTCAGATTTCTCAAAACACGGAAGGCCACCTTGGACGGCTCTGCATGGCTTGAAAAATCTAGGAGAATGCAAGGCAGCTCAAATTGCTCCTTTACATTACTCCGCACCAGGGAGGAGTTCCATGGGTGGAGTGTGGGTGTTCTCATGCATCCACCTATGGATTTTGATGCATCCCCAGATTTACTATTACTAGCAGACCTGGGAATGTGTCAAAATGCTACGCCTCTCCAGGTGAGGCATAACAAGGCGAAGCATCTTTATTTCTGCTTGTTTTTTCCTCTGTGTGCACAGATAGAAAGCAGAAAATGCCTCAGAGGTTTGTTTTTGTGAAGGAAGGTATAGCTTCCTGCACAAAAACAACTCTGTTTGCAATGCAGGCACCATTGCAACACGGTGAAAGGGTGTCTGCATTGGCACTAGGCAGCACATTGTGCATCAGCACAAGGAAAGGATAGGAATGCTCTGCTTGTTGGTAAATACAGTGCCCTCCTACCTTTTTTCATGCAGCACAGCAAGGTTGCTTTCTGCATCGCGTGAAATCATGACAAATCTGCCCCCTAGAGTTATTGGGTCTGGGGTGACCAGGCTACTTGTAATGACCCAGGGCAGCATTTCAACAGGCGGCAATGCAAAGATAGCAAATACTTAATGAGGGCTTTAGAACGTCTTTTGTCAATGAGATTGCAACTTTTACTGTCCATGAAGGTGTCTCAATGGTTGTTTGAGATACTCCTGCACATTAAATGTCATGCGTTATTACAAATCAACACTTTAGAAAGGTATTGTTGCTGCAGCACTCACTCCCAGCACCAAATTATGCCCCATATACAAAGCAGTGAACACAAAGAACATAACACATAGCATGTAGACTGTAAGAAATGCCTGAGAAATGTAACTGAGAAACAGGGGGTTCAGTAAAAAATGTTTTGATGCTCAGTGCCTAGATGCAACCTTGAGGGCGTCCTTGCTTTAACAGAACTTGATTCTCTTACAGAAATGTCTGCGACGAAACTGAGAAAACATTTAAGGAGGAGATACTATCCACAATTTCGAAGCTATATATCTGAAAATTTACAGAAGAAACTGCAAAGAAAAATGCTCTGTTTTCATGATAGGATAGGATGCTGGCCATCTCAAAGAGTTTGTTTTACTTTTGAACTTTTATCATTATACGTTGAGAACATTAGAGTCAGTCACTGTAACTAAAAAAGGTAACATGTGATTGAGTAACGGAGTCAGATAAGTCATAGTCATCCCACATTTTACATTCTTCTTTGATGAATGTCATGGTATGGTATAAGTATTTATATAACGTACTACCCCTAAGGAGTCACTGAGGTGCTTTTAAAGAAAGGTTGCACACTACTCAATTGGCACCAAGTGTAAGTAATTGGTTCCTGCCAAAATGTTTGCAATTCGTCAAGATATTTACTAGGTAGTTGTCATGGAGATTGTTAGTCTTCTCGTTCAGGTTTAACATGCAATTCAATATAGAAGTCATGTATTTCATCATGCATAAAATGGTAGCAATTATTATGCTGTTGATTACCAAGGAGACATATCGTCGGCTGAAAGATTCTCTTTCTTTATCAACTGTGACAGGCATATTATCATTTAGTCGGTTGTTTATAGAGTGATGTAGACCTTCGTGGCTATGCCTGGCATGGACAAAGAAAGTAGAAAGAGTTATCAAGCTGTTGTTATGTGTATGAAATGCACTTATAGTACATTGGGTTCTGTAATCCCTGAATAAACAACAGTCTCTAATGTCTTTATATTCAGCGACTAGTGAGGCACCCAGCCGCTGGTTCTTAAGAAAAGACATCAGAACTAGTAAGGTACCCTGTCACTGGTTATAAAGAAAAGACATTCGAAATCGACTATTACAATTTATTACTGTTGAATTTTGACATCAAAATGCCTGCTGCCAGAGCCAGCAGCCCAGGTGAAAGGCAAGTCAGGTCACAGAGTGTAATTGCGGCAGATGTTTAAAGCGAGAATAACAGAACTTCCTTTTCTTTCTTCTTCTCTATTTTAATAACTTTAAAAGGCAAGCAGAGAGAATATTTTTCTTTTTTGCACTCCTCAGCTAGGGAAAAGCTAGAATCGTTCTGCATGTTTCTACATATTCTGAGCCAATGAAGCATTCTTCTTAAAAAAAAAACGACTTGCATTGAACAGTTTCAAACATATGTTTGCAACATATATTCAACAGGTATTGCATGTGCTTAGTTTTGCGCTTGAGGTATTATTTATATTCTTAATGTTTGAAAACATGCCCACCCTCTTATATGAAAGAGCATTACACAAAGGTTTTAAGTGGATTGTGGGAAAGGTGATGGTGTGACCATGTATTATATGGGATAAAGTATTCCCTGCCGTATATGATAAGGAAATTGCAAGTCACCTATGAGCCCCATAACATTAGAAAGAAACTCAGCCTTTGGCCTCATTACTCATATGGTACTCCTTGGTTATTAGAAATATCCTTAGAATGTACAGCAGGGGGTAATTTAACCCTTTTAAAATGCTGTTATAATCTTTTTATAAAACTGTTAAGATGCATAGTTGTCATGTTAATAATGAGCATGAATTAAAACATTAGTTCTGGAAGAGATATTCAGGCCAAAGGCCATGAACTGTGGGCGGGTTGTGCACTCAACCCCATGCCGCTCAAGGCAATGAACATCTACTTTAAATTAACAAATATTAAAATTCATTGAAAAATCAAAGGCCAAAGCAATGTTATAGTTAGGAATGGTAATAATATCTTACCTTACATTAACAAAAAACCTAGAAATTCACAAAAAAACAAAGGATTAAGGCAAATTATGGTTAGATGAACAAAATCACTGAAATTCAACAGTTATAGATATCTTAAGTAGTATAAGCCGTGACCTCATGTAACTGTAACTCACAACCTCACCATGCACTGCTAATTACTTCACTTATTACATCACTCATGACATGTTCTATTACATCATTGATAACATCACTACAACATCTGAAATGACATTGATGACAACACTATGCATGGCATTATATTTTATTAGTTCTATGCTGAAAATAAAAACTTAAAATTAATTTACATTTATATTGTACACTAAAATATTGTTAATTTGTTTAAAATAAATGATAAACATTAATAATGTTCCCATAGAGAGAGTTTCATCGTTGTGATAGAGGATACCACCTACCTGTGCACAGTTAGTAATAGTAGCTTTACACTCATAAATCCTGTTCTAGGAGGCTTCACCCACGAGTTTAAAGAATGGAGACACCAAGGTGTAAATCTACACTCAGAAATGGGGAGTATCAAAAATGTGCAGATAACACATGACATGAAGAGTTATAAAATTAGAATAAAGTTGGTTTCCCCCTCTTGCCAGCACCGTCTCACCGATTGTGAAGTTGTGTTGGAGAGAGGGACTGCACCTCATGAACAAGTCAGTGTTCAGCCACCTAACTTGTTTCCATGTGTGCTGCTTGATGCAGCACAAATGTACGTGTAAGTAGGGCTGTTCCAGGATAGCTCCTGTGCAGGAAGGGTAACTTTCATACACATAAATAGGCCTCCCATGCACACAGACACCCTTGCACTCTTGCCTGTGTTGGAGCTGAGTTGATGAACTTCACGCCGTCTCTGGCAGATACCCAGGGCTGCACCTGATTATAGTCCCTTTAATGCAGCAGTGTGTTACAGAAGAGGATGAGTGAGGCACTACACCTAGAGGGCCAATGCCTCACTCATCAAATTTTTTGTACACGTCACCCTCAGACAGGGTATGTCACAACACAATTATTTTTGTGACTCTGGCCCACAGTTCTGCTGCACGAAGGAGGGGGAATGTAGCATTGCTCCCTGTAGTGCCAGTGTCATAGCCACTTCTCCCAGATGCTACTATTGGCAGTGGCTCATAGTGATGCCACCCTTGAAATGGAGGTACAGTGTCTGACTCAATGCTAATTGCGGTGCACTACACATCCCTAGACACATCGCCCCATCTGCTCACAGTGGTCAAAGCATGAGAGGGTTCCTTATTGGCAATAAGGCAGTGTTAGGCCACAGGAAGGGGCTGACTGAGGACTTGCAATTTGGGAGAAGTCCAAATGGCCAACACCACTTCACTGAAGCAGACATTGTGGTTCCAATAGCGGCTGGTAGGCATATGCCCTAACGATTTTTTATCTATTGTGAATATGGTCTACTCCATATTGGAATGTGACATGCAATGAGCCCCATCACAACAAGCTTTGTCCACCCCATAGAGTGTGAGTAGATATGCAAAGTGAGACTTTGTAGCAATGGTAAAGGGAGACACTACTTGTGGCATGCGACTGACTGGGACATATTTGCACACATGCCTATTTCCATCATGTACGTAGGGTGAAGTTGGAATCTTGCTAGTATGTTGTATTTGAGCAATGACAGAACGGCTAGTTCACACACACACGGTCATCTCACTGCCTATCTGGGACACAGTTAAACATGGACATTTCTCATATTTCCCTTGGTGTATGTTTTGCAGGATTCACTGAGACACTACTTGTACAGACGTCTATGCTTGAATGGTCATAGACAACACATACATGTGTAACTGAAATATTTTATTATTATTTAATGCTCATAGTCTCTTATGGAGACTAGCCCAGTATTTGGCTCCAACAAGACCCACATTCCAGAGATGTCCAGTGGAGGGCCTGACAGAGTACTTCAGGGGTGATATGTCCAGCGAAAGAGGTTGAGTTCAGTCAGTAGTCTGATTGTAGCGTCATTGGGAACCACACAAATCATGGCAGTCCATACTGAGGTCCAAGGTGAGTGTTGAAGAGTGGATCTGGGGACAGTGGAAGCTGATGTTCCAGGGCATTATGGTAAGCACTGATCCAAGGCAAAACAGTCAATTTGGGACAGATGGATGCTACCTCTTTCTTCTTCGTAATAATGCCAAATCATCCACATCTTTGTCCTCTGATGTGTCATGTACCTCACATGTGTGTGGTGAAAGATTGGCGGCAGCACTGTGAGGCACTGACACATCAGGGTTGGAGTTGTGGATGTAAAATCAGCAGCAGCATTCATCTGTACCAAATCCTGGCTGACATCACTGGAACCACTCTGACTGGATAGTTTTTCTTGTCTCTAAGTCATGACTCCAGCGATGTCAGCCATGGAATGTCGAAGAGAATGGAGCGGACTGTGGGTGTCTGTGATGTTCTGTAGGTGGTCCCGAATGGCACTCAGACAACCACATATGGCATCAAGTTTGGCCACCAGGCAGTCAAACCCTACCCGCACCTGATCAGCTATCTCCTGCTGGACCTCTACCACACGGCATTCAAATTCCAGAAGTGGGTCCTCATGGTCCTGGGAGACAGCTGTGGTGGTAGGTGCTTGCTGGTGGGTGGTTTGTGCAGGGGATGGAGTTTCCAAGATGCAGCTGGATGGCCCTGCTTCTGGGGATGGGGTGATAAATGAGTCTAGCAACTGTTGGAGGGTGTCCTGGTTGATGATGGTGAATTTCTCATCTTCATCAGTGAAGAGTGGGACAGGCTGCTGTCCAGGAGTTGAGGTTTCTCCCTCTACAATGTAAAGGGGAGAAGCAGTTAAATGTGTGTTTCAAGTATGATCATGCATTTGATGAGTTTACAAGCAGGCTGCATGACAATGTCCATTCTGACTGTTTAGGGGGAGATGCCTATTAGATACCGGATAGTGATTATTTGTACATCACGGATGTGATGTTGTAGTTGTACATTATCATCTCAGAGTTTACAGCTAAGTCAAATGTAAATGTCTAATTACTCTGCACAAGCGGCACCAGGTGTGTCCTCTATTCAGTAGTGAAAGTGATGCAATGTGTACCACATTGTAGTCAATGTTGATTAGCTCAGATTTATGTGTCTGTACACTGCATTGTGGGAGAGTCACCCCTGCAGCGTTGGTTTTACTGCCCATTGTTTCTTTCAGCCAGTGAGCCTTTCACTTATGCGCATTTGCAATGTGGAGATGTTGCGAACTGGAGTAAATATGGGTCTTGGACAGAGTTGGGACACTTGTGCATTGTTTGGCAGCAGATGTCTTCTTTACATCAGGGGTTGTATGTACACGAGGAAGTGTCAGACTGTGAACGCTCCTTGAAGGATGAACTCCAGACTTAGCCTCTTCAGTGACCGTGGCCTGCACCATGTTAAAATGTTTAGGGAGCAGGCATGCAATTCATCATGCATTGTCACTTGACTTGTCAGTGTGGCTCACAGTCACCTTTGCTGGGTAGTGCACATGCGCATGGGTTTGGTGCGAGAATGGTTATGTGTGAGGAGGCACCCCTTTAGGCAGATTGGCAATGATGGGATAATTGCTGTTTCTATGTGTGCTGCACAATGCAGTACACATGTACATCCAGGTAGCTTTGGCTCTTGTGATTTCTCTTGTGTGCATGTCAGTCATGTTTTTCTTTGCATGCATTGCTTACCGCCTTCCTGTTGGCGTACCCATTGTTAGTGTGGTGCAGCGTGAGTTTCTATTGGTTTTGCAGGCTGAACATACAGTGACAACACCCATTACCCTCAATGTTGGACCTACAAGTGGTGTGTACATGGGCCTAGATTTGATGGATGTGGATTTCAAAAGGAGTATTAGTGGTGCTCAGGCCCTATCAGCCCCCACCCCTCCCATGAGATGCAAATTGCAGGCTGATGTGTGTCTGTGAATTTGCCATGGAGATGCCCACATGAATGATACATGATGTCCTCGTTCAGAATATTGAATGTTGAGGTTTTTGTGTGGATGATGACAGACATGACTGCATATTTTTTCACTAAAACTGTACACTTAACAAACAGACAGGTTTAAATGTATATCATGGTGTAATGGGCAACTCACACCAGGACTGATGTGGAATACTGTTTTCCGTATGACAGATGTGCTCACTTATGATTGGAGGAGTGGATTTTGACCTAAGGGGTGATGGTGCCATTTAGCTACTTATCATTATTTGGTGCTACTTTGCTATTCTTGCTTGTTGTCATACTTAGGATGTCATCCTTCTTCACAGGGACATTGTAGTTCTTTGAGTATGGCACACAGACCAGTCATGTAGTACATATTTGGGTGACACATTCCTGATATGCATGGTCCAAGCACTGTAGTGTTGTAGGCATATCCCCCCTGCTCATAGTATGACATCACATTTGGACTCAAGTCTGCTGAATGGGTGCATTGTGGGATATGCACCTTTTAGACAGATGACTACACGATCACTTTGTTGTGGCAATGCATGTGTTTATGGTATGCAGACTCACTAGATGGTTTCTCACTTGGTGGACACAGGACTGCATTTCATGAACAAGCAAGGGGGCACATTGACTGGCGATTCGGCAGGGTGTCAAAAGGGCCCCCTTGCCTCAACACCACACACATACATGTGCCGTGTGTCTGAGTTGTGTGCAAGATTTTGTATGATCAGTATGGTCCCCCTTGATGCACATGCACATTCATGCATATAACTCAGACACACAGGCACATGCATATACGTGGTGTTGAGGCAAGTGGGCCATTTTGCCACTCTGCTGCATCTACGGTCAATGTGCCCATTTGTGATTTGATAGTACACTTTTTTGCGGTCTCATGTTAATTGTGAGCTGTTAGACGGGGACCCGGAGGGTCGGCCGAGCAAGGGGGAGAGGCCTCCTGGTGAGGGCCCTCTCCTTAGATCGTACGGACGAGCAACTACGCCCCCACAGATGGACGCCACACAAAGATAAGTTCTGTACACTTTTATCGGTATTCTTAGGCAGGTTAAACTTGACGATACAGCAGGACAAGGATACGATGATCCCTTCAATTCTAGTCTCTGGGGGTAAGGGGGTAGCGGGACAGTCTCAGTACCGGTCTGGTACAGGGGTAGCTGGTGTATAGCTCTCAATCCTCGAGCTGGAGGGTCCGCAAGGAGGGGCCGCGGCGGCGCCAGCGGGCCTTCAAGGATGGTTTACGAAGATGAGCCGCGGCAGCGCCAGCAGGCCGTCGAAGATGGTTCATGAGGATGAGCCGCGGCAGCGCCAGCAGGCTTTCAAAGATGGTTCACGAAGAGGAGCCGCGGCAGCGCCAGCAGGCCTTCAAAGATGGTTCATGAGGATGAGCCGCGGCAGTGCCAGCAGGCCTTCAAAGATAGTTCACGAGGATGAGCCGCGGCAGCGCCAGCAGGCCTTCAAAGATAGTTCACGAGGATGAGCCGCGGCAGCGCCAGCAGGCCTTCAAGGATAGTTCACGAGGATGAGCCACGGCAGCGCCAGCAGGCCTTCAAAGATGGTTCACGAAGAGGAGCCGCGGCAGCGCCAGCAGGCCTCCAAGGATGAGTTTGTCTCTGTGTCTCTCGACTCCAGGATACAACTGCCTTCCTGCTCTGGAGCTACCCCAGTTATAGGTCTGGCACCCTTTGATGTCCGGACCCTCGCACTTGGAGGTCGGGGGGTCCGGGATGAAGGAGTCCAGACACCCAGCAGGGGTGTGGAGCCAGCACCCAGGGAGGCTGGGGGTGATCGAAACCAGGCGGAGGGGAGCCATCGACACTCCTTCTTCCATTGACTCGCCAAGTGGTCTCTTTACAACCCTGGGTGGATGGTGGTGCCTCGATGTCGGGGCTTGGCTGGGCCTGAGGCTGAGGTCAACCCAAGGCCACGAGGCCTGGTCGTGGCGGGTCCAAGATGGCGGCTGGGCCAGGGACGGTGGTTCGGGAAGGGGCCCGGACCAGCCGAGAATTTTGTGGTTACGAGTCTGGGTTCCGTCGGGGAAGAGCTGGGGGTTGACCCGGAGGGCTGCAGGTGTGGTTCTTGTCCGGGGAACAGGGGTAGCAGTAGTTCGAGACCTGCCATGCGGGGAGCGGTCGGGCATGCCACGAGGCCTGTCCAACATGCGTCCCCCCCAGCTGAAGGCAGGGAGAGTCACCCATCCTCTTGGGTAATCTCCTCGCCGAGGCGGAAGAAGCAGGACAGGCCGTCTGCGTTGGCGTGGTCTTGGCCTGGGCGATGCTCCACAGTGAAGTCCATCCCTTGCAGGGAGATGGACCAACGCAACAGCTTCGGATTCTCTCCCCGCATCTGCATCAGCCACTGCAGAGGTCGGTGGTCTGTTTGCACCCGGAAGTGGGTACCGAAGAGATAGGGCCGGAGCTATTTGAGGGCCCACACCACGGCGAAGGCCTCTCGCTCTATGGTGCTCCAGTGCTGTTCTCGGGCCAGCAGGCGTCGGTTGATGAAGGCCACTGGCTGGTCAACTCCCTCTGTGTTTATTTGGGAGAGGACGTCCCCAACACCGTGATCGGAGGCATCTGTCTGTATTCTAAATTCCCGGCTGTAGTCGGGGGCTTGGAGCACTGGGGCGGTGCACATTGCGGACTTGAGGTTCTCAAAGGCGGCTTGACACTCAGGAGTCCAGTGTACTTTCGTGGGGTTCTTCTTGGACGTGAGTTCTGTGAGGGGCCCCACAATGCTGCCATAGTCCTTCACGAAGCGCCGGTAGTATCCGGTGAGCCCCAGGAAGGCTCGGACCTCTGTTTGGGTGACCGGAGGCTCCCAAGCCCGAATGGCTGCGATCTTGAGTTGGAGAGGGGCCACCTGACCACTTCCTACCTGGTGCCCCAGGTAGGTCACGGACCCTTGGCCGATTTGGCACTTGCTGGCCTTGATTGTTAGTCCTGCCCGCCGGAGGGCGGTCAGGACCTCCCGGAGGTGTTGGAGGTGTTCTGCCCAGTGTAGACTGTACACGGCAATATCGTCCAGATAGGCGGCGCTGAACTCCCCTAGCTCCGCCAATACTTTGTTCACGAGTCTCTGGATGGTGGCGGGGGCGTTTTTCATTCTGCAGGGCATCACTTTGAAGTGGTAGTGGCCATCCGGGGTGGAGAAGGCGGATCGCTCCTGGGCGCCTGGGGTGAGGCCGATCTGCCAATAGCCCGCGGTCAAGTCAAAGATGCTCAGGTAGCGGGCGGCCCCCAGACGGTCGATCAACTCATCAGCTCGGGGATGGGGTGAGCGTCTGTTCGGGTGACGGCGTTCAAGCCCCGGTAGTCCACACAAAATCTGAGTTCTGGGGCGATGCCAGGGGCAGCGGCCTTGGGGACCAGCACGACCGGACTGGCCCAGGGACTGTCGGAGGGTTCGATTACTCCTAGGGCCAGCATCTTGGAGACCTCTGATTGGATGCAGGCGCGTACCCGATCAGGAACTCGGTAGGCCCTGTGCCGGATAGGGAGACTATCCCCGGTGTCGACATCGTGGAGGCACCAGGGGGTAACCCCGGGCGTGAGGGAGAATAGATCGGCAAATTGTTGCAACAAGTCTTGGCAGCTGTGGCGTTGTGCTGGGGTCAGGGTAGAAGAGAGGTTGACCCCTTCCACGGAGACGTTTTGGGCTAGAGTTTTCAGGAGGTCGGGGAGGGGCTCGGAGTCCTCTTCAGCCCCTCTGTCGGTAGCCATCAGGAGGCTAAGTTCTGATCGAACAAAGTGCGGCTTAAGTCTGTTGGCATGGAGGACCCGGAGGGGGTTCCTGGGGGACTCCAGGTCCACCAGGTAGGTGACGGGGCCCTTGCGTTCCACCACCTTGAAGGGTCCGGTCCATTTGTCCTGGAGGGCGCAAGGGTCGACCGGGGACATGACCCAGACCTGTTGTCCCGGCTCGAACTCAATGGACGAGGCGTTTTGATCATACCAGCGTTTCATGTCCTCTTGGCTGGCTTCGAGGTTGGCCTTGGCGAGCTCTCGGAACCTTTGGGTCTGATTCCGGAGGGTCAAGAGGTACCTGTACACATCGGGGGGAGCCTTTTGGGGGGTCACCTCCCACCCTTCCTTGACCAGGCTGAGGGGACCCCGGACGGGGTGCCCATACAGGAGCTCGAAGGGGCTGAATCCTAGGGACTTCTGTGGGACCTCTCGGTAGGCAAACAGGAGGCAGGGTAGCAGCACGTCCCATTGGCGGCATAGGGGCTCTTCCAGGCCCATTATCATACCCTTGAGGGTGCGATTGAATCGTTCCACTAGTCCGTTTCCTTGCGGGTGGTAGGGGGTCGTAAATTTGTAGGTGACCCCACACTGTTGCCATAGGGACTTCATGTATCTGGAGATGAAGTTCGTGCCCCGATCACTGACGACCTCTCGGGGGAAGCCCACCCGGGAGAAGATCCCCATCAGGCCTCGGCCCACCACGGGCGCTATCACGGTCCGGAGAGGTATGGCCTCGGGATAGCGGGTGGCATGGTCCACCAGGACGAGTATGAACCGGTGACCTTGCACTGTCCGGGGCTCCAGGGGCCCCACAATGTCGATCCCCACCCGCTCAAAGGGAGTGGTGACGATGGGAAAGGGTTGCAGGGGGACTTTTAGTTTCCGTCCGCTCTTCCCGCTGGCCTGGCAGGTGGGGCAGGCCCGGCAGTGGTTTATCACATCGTTCCGCATCTTAGGCCAGTAGAAATGGGTCACCAGGCGGCTGTATGTCTTGTCCTGCCCCAGGTGCCCAGCGAGAGGCACATCGTGTGCCAGGTTCAAGAGGAAGTCTCTGAATCGGAGGGGGACCACCAGCACCCGGCTGGCCCCCAGTTCGGCAATCTTTTGCTCACTGTAGAGGAGCTCATTGTCCAATAGACCCAGTGGGCCCCCGAGGCATCCCCTGCGCTCTGGGCTATGGCTTGCTGTCGGAGCCCCTCGAGGGAGGGACATGCTCTTTGTTCCTGGCGGAACTGTTCCTGAGTGGGGCCACCTTCTTGGTGCCACTGGGCCAGCTCCGGGAGGTCTCGGAGTGGGTCAGGTTCTTTGTTGTCGGGCCCCGGTGGACCAGGTTCCGGGGTGGTCTCTTCCGTGACGACAGGCGGTGGAGGTTCGGGCCACTCGGGTTCTTCAGTGGATGGGATGGCTCGGGCGGCCATGGATCGGGTCGTCGCACAGACCCATTCAGGAAGACCAAGCATCCCCAGGTGCTCTCTTCGTTCAATGGCTGCCCAGGGGGAGCTCTCGAGATCGTTCCCCAGGAGGCAGTCCACGGGGGCATCGTCTCGGACGGTCACTTTCAGCATGCCCGACACTCTCCCCCACTCGAAGGGGACGCGGGCCATCTGGCACAGGCTTTCGGAGTTGTCCGCAGACCGTACTGGACAAAGTACGTTGGGCAAAATTTGATCGGGGGTCACCAGATGGCAACGGACTGCGGTCACACTGGCCCCCGTGTCGCGGAGGGCTTCGGCCCGGTGTCCATTAATGGTGACCCACTGGCTGTATTTCTGCGTGTTGGCTGGGATGGGGGCCTGCGGGACCATGTCCCTTTCTCCTAGACATACCAGGGACATGGCTGCAGGTTCCCACTCTGTCTGGTATTGTTCGCACTCTTCGGCTTCTTCTTCACCTTGCTCTTCTCCGAGGGCGACGGCGGTGATCTGGTGGTTCATTGGACCCGGGGCCTGGACTGACTGGTTTCTCGGACAGTTGGGATCATTGGCGTAATGGCCGGGCCACTGGCATTTGTGGCAGACAATGTTGGAGCGGAATCCCGGTCGCGTCGGAGGGCTTCCTCTTCCGGCCGGAGACGGGGGGTTGCTAGTGGGGGGCACCATGGCAGTGTCCCTGCCCCGACCCTGGCCTCCTCCTCCCCCTCGCGGACGGTGGGAACCCTGGGAGGCTCTGTTTTGTTCGTCCGGCCAATTCCGGGGGACCCGGGTGCTCTCCCATCGATCCGCTTTGATGGCGAGTTTCCGGGGTTCGGTCAGCTTGCTGTCGAGGAGATGCTGCCTTAGTTCAATGAAACAATTATTGAATAGGTGCTCCCACACAATGAGATCGAATAATTGTTCGTAGGTGGTGACCTGGCTGCCTTTGATCCACCCCTCTAAGGCTCAGCTAAAAAAGTTCACATATTCCACCCAGGTGGTACCGGGGATTCTTTTACAGTCTCGGAATCGCTGCCGGTACATCTCAGGGGTGAGCCCATAGCGAGTGAGAAGGGCGGCTTTCATGTGCTCGTATGAGGTCATCTCTGCGTTGGGGAGTTGTAGCAGGGCATCTCTTCCTTCGTTGACGAATCTCCCCCACAACCCGGCTCCCCAGTCTTTTCGCGGAATACGGTGGGAGATCATGGCTACCTCGTAGGCCTTGAACCATTGCTGGATATCGTCGTTCCGGTAGTACTCTCGGACCACGTCTTTGGGAATGTGGACCTTGGTGTCCTTAGGGGGAGCGGAGCTCTGGTTCTCGGGGACGCCGAGGTCCCTATTTTGCTTTCTTATTTCTAGTTCTTTTAACCCGCGCTCGTGTTCGTACGCTAGTTTCTTCTCTTCCCAGCTCCCTCTGGCTTTTTTTTTCTTCTCGTTCTTCCCGTAGCCGTAAGTGTTCGAGGGCTATCTTTTTTTCCGCTAGTTTTAGTTCCCCATCCAAGCGGAGTCGAGCCAGTTCCAACTCGTGGAGCCGGCTCCTCTCCCGTTCTCGGGCCTCCTCGGAAGAGAGGCCCGCTCTTCTTTCTTCTTCGGGTGTTGCAGTTGTTTCCGTGGTCTCGATGCTTTCGTCTTGGGGTGGGGACGCTCCCGTCTCCACCCAAGCCTCCAAGGCGTGCTTGAGGTCGTCTTTGGTGCTCAGCCCCGTGGTAGCGATGCCCAAGTCTATGCAGAATTGTTTCAATTCCTTGTGGCTGTATTCTTCCAGCCGTTCCATCTGGAATTTTGGGGTTGTTCCGGTCTCTTTCGTCGACATGGTTGCTGTGCGCCGTGGGGCGAGTTACTCTCCGTACGATTATGCGTCGGCTCGGATCGCGCCGCTGGCCACCAATGTTAGACGGGGACCCGGAGGGTGGGCCGAGCAAGGGGGAGAGGCCTCCTGGCGAGGGCCCTCTCCTTAGATCGTACCGACGAGCAACTACCCCCCCACAGATGGATGCCACACAAAGATAAGTTCTGTACACTTTTATCGGTATTCTTAGGCAGGTTAAACTTGACGATACAGCAGGACAAGGATACGATGATCCCTTCAATTCTAGTCTCTGGGGGTAAGGGGGTAGCGGGACAGTCTCAGTACCGGTCTGGTACAGGGGTAGCTGGTGTATAGCTCTCAATCCTCGAGCTGGAGGGTTCGCAAGGAGGGGCCACGGCGGCGCCAGCGGGCCTTCAAGGATGGTTTACGAAGATGAGCTGCGGCAGCGCCAGCAGGCTGTCGAAGATGGTTCACGAGGATGAGCCGCGGCAGCGCCAGCAGGCTTTCAAAGATGGTTCACGAAGAGGAGCCGCGGCAGCGCCAACAGGCCTTCAAAGATGGTTCACGAGGATGAGCCGCGGCAGCGCCAGCAGGCCTTCAAAGATAGTTCACGAGGATGAGCCGCGGCAGCGCCAGCAGGCCTTCAAAGATAGTTCACGAGGATGAGCCGCGGCAGCGCCAGCAGGCCTTCAAGGATAGTTCACGAGGATGAGCCGCGGCAGCGCCAGCAGGCCTTCAAAGAT
This sequence comes from Lissotriton vulgaris, assembly GCF_964263255.1. Lineage (NCBI taxonomy): Eukaryota > Metazoa > Chordata > Amphibia > Caudata > Salamandridae > Lissotriton > Lissotriton vulgaris. The sequence goes on along the minus strand of NC_141699.1, from coordinate 885,973,119 downwards.
GGTTCATGAAGAGGAGCCGCGGCAGCGCCAGCAGGCCTCCAAGGATGAGTTCGTCTCGGTGTCTCTCGACTCCAGGATACAACTGCCTTCCTGCTCTGGAGCTACCCCAGTTATAGGTCTGGCGCCCTTTGATGTCCGGACCCTCGCACTTGGAGGTCGGGGGGTCCGGGATGAAGGAGTCCAGACACCCAGCAGGGGGGTGGAGCCAGCGCCCAGGGAGGCTGAGGGCGATCGAAACCAGGCGGAGGGGAGCCATCGACACTCCTTCTTCCATTGACTCGCCAAGTGGTCTCTTTACCCCCTGGGTGGATGGTGGTGCCTCGATGTCGGGGCTTGGCTGGGCCTGAGGCTGAGGTCGACCCGAGGCCTGGTCCTGGTGGGTCCAAGATGGCGGCTGGGCCGGGGACGATGGTTCGGGAAGGGGCCCTGGCCAGCCGAGAATGTTGTGGTGACGAGTCTGGGTTCCAACGGGGAAGAGCTGGGGGTTGACCCGGAGGGCTGCAGGTGTGGTTCTTGTCCGGGGAACAGGGGTAGCAGTAGTTCGAGACCTGCCATGCGGGGAGGGGTCGGGCATGCCACGAGGCCTGTCCAACAAGAGACCACCAATATGTGTCTTGCAATGTATTGGTTGAGTAGGGTGATATGTATCTATGCCACTAGGGAGAAGGGTATCCATGAGATGATCCGCAGTCATTGTGGGTGTGCACTGAGAGTTGTTTAATTGAGCATGAGTGCCATTGGGACCATCCACCACGTCTCCCCAGACCCTGGTTGTTACTCACCCTGTTGCTGATGTGTCTGGTCCTGTTCAGCAGTATCCTGTCCCGGAACTCCAACCACCGTCTCCTTGCTGATGACAGCGGACACCTGTTCCTCCAACGCATTCAGCTCCTCCTGTTGCGCTGGACTCCACCTCCAGTCTGCATTACTGCTTTGAAATTGACTGCAAGTTTCGCCTTGGTCTTGCGCTTAGCATCATGCCAGAGCTTCTTGCAGTAATCCACTGTCTTGCTCGCCTCTCCGACGGCATTCACCTTGGCTGCTATAGCTGCCATAATGCATTTTTTGTTGCCAATGACACTGTGGAGCTGACATAAATCTGTTGTTGTTTTTCTATCACCTCCGCGATCAGGACCTGGTTTTCCTGCTGACTGAACCAGCTCTACCTCTTCCTCTTCTCCTTGCCCTTCCCCGGGTCTCTGCCTGGTCCTCCTGGGTGTTTGGGGGGTTGTTGTTTGCTTTGGTACTGGGTCCAGCTTCCTCCATGGTTCTTTAGATCTTCTTTTTTTTATGTGTTTGGGCTACATTGCAGGCGTTTTCTAGTGGTTTTGTGGCCCAAACGTGAAAAAAGTGGTGTCACGCTGATTAGCGTGCAGTTTCTGGCCACAAATTGGCCTTTCACCGCTTTTTTCACATTAGCATCAGGATTTTGATCACCCTGCCGCTGTTCGTTATGCGGGAAAGTTCACATGGTACGATAAACTATCACCAATTTGCGGCGTGTTGGAAATACGCCACTAACACGGCGATAGTTAACCGCGGTACACGGCGATAAGAAAACTAGCGCTAACTTGCGTTAGCGATAGTTATCGCCAAATCTTGTGCATATGCACCTGTAGGTCTGGAAATCCTGAAGGGGCTGGTAACTCAGTAAATTGAGCTGATCTCTTTAAATATACTCAAAATGTACAGTTATACCACTAATCAAAAAGAGAATAGCTCTCTATCCCAAGATATATGTTTTAGTCAGATTTCTATTAGCATTATAATTCTGAGTCACTTTTAATTTCCTTTTCCTTATATAAAGAAAAAATGACGTTAACTGTTACTAATAGTGTCAATGTTAGCACTGTGCAGATGTGATGACAATGATAATTGTGATGATGATGGGAGCACAGGAATACACCCAAAAATTATACATCGTATTTGTTTAATCCAAAATGAGCATGATATGATACTAGTGGGCGGTGGAGCAGTATTTCTATGATTTGGGCATAATATATGTATCCCTGATTATGGGCCATACCTACAGGTCCTTGATTAGCGCACTGTGATCCTCAGATGTCATGGAATCACACATGCCTCCCAGCTAAGAGCGTCCGGCACTGCAAAGAACACTGCATGCCTCCTCTCTCCATATTGACATATATCTATGAGACAGCATGGTGTTCAGCAGACTCTTTTGTTTTCTAATTCTTAGTAAATCATTGTTGTCGGTCACCTGCAGTGCTTACGCACTAAACCAGGAATGGACTCGACTAAAGCATTCAGGGGCATATTTGTGAAATAGTAACGCAGTGCAGTTAGTCCCCTTGCTGTGGTGCGCTGCGTTACAGGGAAAGGGCAGAAATGTGCTGTATTTATCACAATACTGAGTAGTTCAGCCTTTTGCCAGGCCTGGCACACAATGGACTGCCTGGAGCCAACTCAGGGACTCATGGTGCAAGGGTGCCTGCATTGCATGCAAACAATACCCTGATGTATTTTCCTCTTTCTATGTGTGCTGCAGAATGCACAACACATAGAAAGAGGAAGTAACAAGGAGAAATAAAGTTATTTCTCCTCGTTATGCCTCACCTGGGAAGACGTAGCCTTTTGGTGCATTCCCAGATCTAACAGTAATGGTAAATCTGAGAATACATCAAAATCCATTGATGTTGTGTGGGAAGAAAAGTTATGCAACACCAACATATATAAGGCCCTCAGTGTCTGAAAGGGCTGATGTTCAGTTGCCCCAAGTCCTTGTTCACACTGACAACTAGAACGCTGACTCTGTTTAGATTAGCTGCTTAATCTACGTTTTGTGTAAGTAAATCAACTATGTTTGTAAGTGCTATGTATACTTTTTTTAAACAGTAAATTGGAGATTAACATGTTTTAGCGTGCAGACGACTCTGATTACATCATTGTTCATTATGCTGGAGACAGACGCTAAGGGCTATAACATAGTGTTTTGCAATAAAAATATTATGACCTGTGATACTTTCAGATGCAGCCAGGTGAAGCGAGCACTATCAGCCCAATCTCCGTCCCTGCCAGAAACTGTCTTATTTCTTTGTTCTTTGTAAGTTCTAAGAAAAGCAAATAAGCGATCCAGGTGATAAGAGTCAGTTCTCTACTTTACAACATAGCTTTACACATTTGTCTGCACAAGCATTCGCCGCTTCTGAATTGCTTGTTTTGGATTCCTGCCCCATCACTAAAAACAAGGAGGTAAAAGAACAGTCCAAACTACTTCATTAAAATACTGGAGATCCTCAGCCAGGTGTGCCAACTTCTGTTTTCTTCCAGACGGCTTCAGTTCAGCTGTAAACCTGTGCATTTGCTAAGTCAGAAACAACAATGACGTTGTATCTTTGTGTGTAAGTGTATTATATAGTTCACATGTAGGTCTAAAGCACTTCAGTATTGTACACAATGGGGGTTTTATAGTTAATAACTCATAGGAAGGTGGCAGTGAACTGCCATGATAGAAATAATTCCCTTGAAAAGAATACAGAAAAAGCTAAAACATAGCCTCAAGGTGAACTATAGAGTCAAAACTAGTGCAATCACAAAAGTAAAATACAAGAAATGTATTGTGAAGTTAAGAATAAAAACAATTCATTTCATACCTATACATAACATGGTTATCTAAACAAAATAGTTAAAAAATTAAACATACACTTAATAACACAATCTATTGTGGCCTGCACAATGCAAAAGACAGACAAAAAAGTGTAAAACATAAAACTTGTTAAATACAATTGGTACATTCAAAGCTGTCTAATAATCGCTCCTATGTATCACCGCAATCAATTTCAATGTAAACATGGGAGGAGGAGGCTTAAATTGTACAAAGAACTGGCGTCAATTCTTTGTACAATTTAAGCCTCCTCCACACTCTTTAATCTCTTGACCACTGATTCCCCTGACTTTTTATTTCTGACCGAAACTTGGTTTTCTGCCGACTCTCTCCCTGACACCTACTACGCCCTCCGAGCTGATCGCTCGGATGGTAGGGCCGGTGGAGGGGTGGCGATGATCATCCGGTCGGCACTCAAATTTCAACTTCTCCCTCACTCCCCCATACCCAACGTGGAGTACCTCGTGGCCCGTTCCCTTAATCTTCCCTCTCCTCTTACTGTTGTTCTTGTCTACCGTCCCCCCCCATCGATGCCTTCTTTTGTAGCCTCCATCCAGGACCTCTTGGCCACCTTGGTGGTTAACAATTCCTCCGTTCTACTTCTCGGAGATTTCAATTTCTGGCCGGGAGATCCCAAGGAAGATCTCCCTTCCAAAGATTTTTCTGCCACTCTTCACTGCTTGAATCTCACTCCCTATGTCACAGCCCCTACCCACGCTCAAGGTCACATCCTTGATCAAATCTGGTCTTCTTGCCCCCTCCCCTCACTTCCCTCTATTTCCCCTTGTGTTTGGTCGGATCACCATATAATTTCCTTTTCTATTCACTTGGGTGTGGTCGACAAGCCCTCTTTTCCCAAAAATCTCCTGGTCCGCAATTGGAATCAGACCGACCTTGACTCTCTTTCACTTTCTCTGGCTTCTTCTGCTCCTGATCTTACCAACCTCTCTATTGAGTCTCAGGTTAATGCTATCAGTACATGGCTCTCCTCTTCGTGTGATCGAGTGGCCCCGCTAAAAAAGATCAAGGCGGTTCGCCCTTACGATGCGCACAGATGGTTTTCTCCAGAGCTCAAAGCTTTAAAACTCGACCTCAGGCGGTCGGAACGTCTCTGGAGACGGCAGTACTCTCCCTCTCTGCCCGCTAAATACAAACTACTCCTCACCGATTACAAAAAAGCTATCCTTGCGGCCAAAACCTCCTATTTCACTGAGAGAGTAGCTCTCTCTGCAAACAAATCTCGTGAAATCTTTTCCCTAGTTCACAATCTTGCCACTTCCGATCGCTCTTCCCCCTGTCTGGTCGCCTCTCAGTCCCTCTGCTTGTCACTTAATGACTTTTTTATAGACAAGATTGTGAAGATTAAAGCTAACATTCCGACGGTGCCCCAACCCATTCCCACCTGCCCTGTTACTCCCTCTCCTTCCTCCTTCGTCATTTTTCCCCCTATTTCTCCTGACCTATTTCACAACTACCTGCTCAAGGTTAAATCTGGCTCCCCTATGGACTGTGCTCCGGCGCGCATTCTCAAAACTCTTTTCACTAACTCTCCTGCTCCACCGCTCACTTTGCTTAATTCTTCTTTGGCCTCTGGTTTAAATCCGCTGTTGTTCTCCCTATTCTCAAAAAACCCGGTCTGGATCCTTCCCTCCCTGCTCATTTCCGTCCCATCTCCCTTCTCCCCTATTTAGCTAAAATCCTCGAGACCCATGTCACTTCTTGCCTCTCCTCGTATATCGAGGACAACGGCCTTCTAGCCTCCCACCAAGCGGGCTTTCGCCCAGGCCATTGAACGGAGGCAGTGGTTCTCGCGGTTCTGGATGAACTCAAGTGGAAGGCAGATTCCAACCTCCCCCAAGCCCTGGTCCTCCTCGATCTGTCCGCTGCGTTTGACACGGTTGACCATTCCATTCTCCTCGACCGTGTCAGCGCAGCGGGCATTCGGGCGCGGCCTTCTCCTGGCTAGCGTCCTTTCTTCGGGATAGGTACCAGGCGGTTCATCTCTCCGGCTTCTCTGCCCCCCCCCCGTCCGGTCACCCGTGGTGTTCCCCAGGGTTCCTCTCTCTCCCCTCTTCTCTTTAATCTTTACATCCGTCCCCTTGTCACTTCTCTTCTTGAGCTGGGGGTCTCGGTGTATAACTACGCAGATGACCTCCAGCTCGTCTTTGATCTTTCTTCCTCTCCTGATTCTCTCCCCAAGTTCAGTTCCACCTTAATTTTCATTTCCGAGTGGATGAGCGCTAACCACCTTAAGCTCAACCCCGATAAGACGGAACTTGTCCTCAGGGGTGGCCCATCTAACCCTTGGTCCCCAGCACACTGGCCCCTTTCTTTTGGTCCCCTCCCACACCTTCCTCCTCTGAACGCACCCTCGGCATCAAAGTTAGTTCTGACTTAACAATGCACAGTCAGATTAGCTCTGTTGTGTCTTCCTGCTTCTTATCCCTCCGTCTCATCAGGAAAATCTCGCGTTTTTTCACCACTGATGCACTCAAACCATAGTCCTGGCCTTAGTCATCTCTCGACTTGACTATGGGAATGGCCTGTACGTGGGCATCCCAGCCTATGAGTCCCGACGTCTACAGGCCATTCAAAATCAAGCTGCTCGCCTCATTTTCTCCCTCCCCAAATCCTCTCACATTACTCCTGTTCTTAAATCCCTTCACTGGCTCCCTATCCGCTTCAGATCTCTCTTCAAGTTAGCCTGCTTTGCCTTTCGAGCTCATTCCCGCTCTGCTCCTGTCTACATCTCCTCCCTAATCTCATCCCACGCCCACAGTCGTATCCTTCGCTCTTCTTCTCTCTCCCTTCTGCACATCCCCCGCTTCCGCAAATCCAGAACTGGTGGCACTCACCTCTCTGTTTTGGCCCCCCAGTTCTGGAACAGCCTTCCACTTCACATTTGCTCCATCCCCATCTACACCCACTTCCGAAAGGCCCTTAAAACCTTTCTTTTTACCCAGGCTTTTCCTTCTTAGGTCCCCTAGATTCCCTCTGTGAGCCCTGACCAGGTCCCCAGCGCCAGGAAGCCGCTTGGCCGCAGTGCGCTTTATTAAATATCTTTTTCATTCATTCATTCATTCATTCATTCATTCACTAAGGGGTTCCTTTCTTTTTCAAACAGTGAACTGCCATGAGCCTTTACAGAGAGGTTTGACAAAGTCAAGAAGGGAGGCAGAATTAATTCCAGGTGATGGGATGTGGTGAAACTGCCGTAGTGGGGTAGTCTGGAATTCAAGTAAATACCCTTTGATGCGGTCAGTGGCGTAGCTAGGGGGGTGCAGGGTGCGCCCCGTGCGGCACGAGTTTTGGGGGCGGCAGCCTTCTCCTGCTCCTACCGGCTGTCTCAGGGGTGGCCCCCAATTTCGCCACCGTCCTCCCCCACCCACCCCTTCCCTACTCCTCCAAGTGGTCGCCTCGGGAAGGTAAAAACAGGGACCACTACGGGCGGCCATAAGGCTAGCGAAGCCACTGGAAACGGTTTGGGCGTTCAGACCGTTGTGGAACTGAAACATGGCTGCAGTCTGATGGATTCGAACTAAGCTGGCCATCCAGTTCCGCAAAGCACAGTAGGAGAAAGCCTGGTGGCTCGTGTTCTCTTGCCTGCATTTCTGTTTTTTAATTGGGCGGCACTGCTACTATGAGGTGTATGTGCTCTACCACAGGACTTAATCTCAGTTGGATGGTACAGAAGGCCGAGATGGAGATACTTGTTGATGGTCCCGGAGGTCCCCCAAGATTTGTAACTGTCTATTCACCATTGGATCCTCTTCAAAGAGTTGCACCAAAACTGGGGCGGAAAGTACAAGCTTATGCACCCCTGATTAAATCTTCAACTAAATATAACATTCTTTAAAAATAACACGTCTTTAGAAGAAAGCTAGAGTTATGACTTTTTGAATCATATGATCTTCTTAATCTGATTATTCAGTGCACTGTCCCCTTAATAGGATTTCTTTGCTACATGAATATGATTGTTTGATGAGGTGTCCTTTTTCCGTTTCTGGAGTTATGTTATTCCTCCTGTCACTGACACCTGTTCGACTCAAGGTTTTTGCTCCCCCATTTCCAGTTCAGATCATGTGCCCATCCATGCACTGTGAACCTTTCCCTTGCTGTCAAGCTGAACTTTGTCCTTGTTCTCTGTTGCTTGTGCAAATTATCACAATGACAGCTCTTCGTCTTTTTATAGTGGATGTTCAGTCAATCCCTCTTCTCTCCAAGCATGGGACTTGACTGCAATCTGGGTGCCACTTGGTAGTTAGTCAGTGCAAGTGCCTTTATTGTGTTTGATGTACTGGGCATGTATTGAATTTAAATATTTGGAAATGTGGGCGTGTATGTATTGTGATACACATTTTGATCCATGACCTATGTGGGTAGCCTAGTTGACTGCTTCGTGTATGAGGGTTGTATGTGTAATATTTTGTAGTAATACATTACAACTTGAAAGATTCTCTGCACTTTGGCATAGTTTTACATGTATGCAGGAGCTGCCTATTGCATCTGTGTAGGGGCCTACTGTGAATTCATGCAATAAGCAGAAGCCCAATGTAATACTTTTCTAAGTGGTATGTACCATACAAACTGCATTACATTATATTACATTGCTTCAGATCTATAACACACTGCTTCCTGACACTGAAGGGCTGTTTGACTATGTAATTTAGGTTCACCACTCATCAGCTATAGACTGGTGTATTTCCATACAAGCTGTCATAAAGCCTTCATTGACCTCGCAGAGTCAATGTTAGGTTAGACTTAGATGCGCACAGACAAAGGTATAACATCAAAAGATTATTTTTTAATCAAACCATAAAGGGCTCATAGCTGGGAAAATGTGCAGGTGCAAAATGTGGGAGATAAACAGGCTGCAGTGGCTGCTCGCTCAAAACTTGTCACCCTGCAGAAGCAAAGATGTAACTATTCTCATGTAGGATAATGTATCTTACCAGGACCAGTATACTGGCACTGTTGGACTCGTGGACTGAGTTACTTTAGATACTGGAACCCCAAGCTGGACCGCCTAGAAAGTTTCCACCAAGGAATTTGTGAAGTGGGAGAAGCAGGTGGAGCTGCACATCATATGGCCTGCTTGTAATCTCACCAGTGATGGAACAGCCAGGCCCACATGTATTATGGGATTCCAGCCACCAGGAAATAGTTCCTTACACCAGAATTATGGTTTGGCCAAGCATGCAGAGTCATGAAACACCAAAGACTGGAAATGGCATCCTGCTATACCTCATAGTTGAAACCCGGCTTGTAGCCCATTCGTTTTGGGCCCCCTTTACTGACGTTGTTATCAGCGTCAAGCACCACCTGTGTTCTGTCACATTGTACAATGCTTTCTGTGTGGTAAGCAGGGCAAAGGTTTCCTGAACCTTAAGTAGACAGAATTTAGACATCTTGAATTGACCTAGGTAATACTGGGGTTCACTTACATTTCTGGGAATTATTAGGGATTAGTGCCCTATACTTGTCTTCATATTCAAGTGATGGTCACAAGAGACACTCAATTGTCACCAAGCCCTTGTCCAGGTTTCAAGAAAGACAAAAGCACCTAAGGTACGCCCTGAACTATCAAGCATGTACGCATAACAGACTGCAAGGCATAAAGAAGCATTGGGGAAAGCACCCCAATCACTGTTGAAATTGAGACTCAGGGGAGCAGAAGGCAATGCCTACTAACTCAAGGTAGCTGCCCTGTGCAGATAAAAAACAAAAGGGAGAACACTCTGCTTCTTACTCGGGCACAAGTTAAAGTAACATTTGAAAAGAAGAGAAACTGTAGCAAACATTTCATATATTACATGCCATTTCCTATAGAGTGAATCTTAATGCAGTAGCAAATACATCATAATAAAAAATCAATGATTGGCAAATGTTATAAAAATAGAGACATTTTATTTATATTTTCTATTTTTTCTTTTTCATATATATTTTTTCATATCTTTTTATACAGTCAATTCGAGGTGAATAAATATATCATATTTTTAGGCAACATTTAGTGAAACACAAACATACAAAAACATCAAATGACTAGATGGTCAAGGGACAAGTTAAAGTAACAAACAGCGGTGAAAGAAGGAATTCAGGTCAGGTATAAGCGAGACACCAAAAGAAATGGTAGCATCCCAAAATATGTATTCCTTCCTACTCCCTATAGAACAGCTCAACAGGGGCAGCACGGGGCAGACCCACAGACGAAACATTATAGTGCCTATGCTTTCAGATCCTCAAGGTTTCGATATTCACTTTCACTGAGGTAATAGGTTTTGCCTCTATATCTCGTTCACCTATTTGGGCGAACTTTCTCTTGAAAAGATAAGTGGTTCCCTTTGACTGAGCTAGTGGACTTACGGTAGATGTCTTTAAGTTTGGTGCATCTGGGTACATTATCAGCTTACTTAAAAACAATTACTTCTTCACCTCAACAAGTTTTACTTCACGCAGGTGAAGAGATCATAGGGGGCAAAGGAAAAGTCTACTGCCTGAAATGTCACATAATTGAGACATGCTTCCTTCTAGTTCAGACCGATGACAGCTTTGGTGTGTGTGTGTTTTGTAAGCATGGGCGGAAAATCCGTTTCGCTCGCGGATTTTGCGGATTTTCGGTAAATTCGCAATCCGCGAGATTTGCGAATCTCCCGCAAAATCCGCAAATCCGCGAGCAGCGGATTTTGCTCGCACTGTTCGCACTGTTCGCGTGAGTTCGCGCCCCGCGAATAAGTGCAAAATTGCAGAAATACGATCTTAGCAAAACTGAAACTACTTACCAGGTTCAAAAGTTCAGGCTCATCATTAGTAGCCATTTCCTGTAGTGCTTCCTGAGGGGCCCCTCCAGAGTTCAGTTGCCAGTTGCAACTATTATGTGACCCTGCTCTGAACCTCAGAATAGTTACACATATGCCACAAAGGTCCTGAATTACAGCTAAGGGAGACAAGCAGGAGCCAGGCTGGAAGTTCAAATCCATTAATCAGCCCCTAATTCATTATTGTCAGTTGGGGCAGGGCAGGTGTTGTAACTAATTTTGCAACAATGAAAGCACTTAGCAAGTGCAAAAGATCACTAATCAGGAAGCACTAAGGAAGCAGGTGCCAGCTAAAAAAATATTCTGTGACACATTAATCAGCCCCAAATTAATTCAGGTCACTTGAGGCAGGGAAGGTGTGCTTGCGTTGCCATAATAATGTACACTGACTGGACAACCAGAGGGTGCTGTGATGAAACAGAGGGTGGCATTGGTGGGCCAGAGGGTGGCATGAGTAGTCAGAGAGTGGCAGTGGTGACAGAGAGTGGCAGTGATGAAGAAGAGTGTCCCAAACAGGCTGGACACGTAGAAACAACAAGTTCGCGAAACTTGCGACCCGACAGGTAAGTTCGCAATTTGCGACATTGTACAAAACCCTCGCGAACTGGCAGAAACCCGCGCAAACACAAAAAAAAAATCCGCAAATTCGCGAGAATTCGCGGATTTTGCGGATTGCGAGTTCGCAAATCCGCAAAATTCGCGAACGCGACATTCGCAAAATTCGCCAATGCTTAGTGTTTTGTAACTGGCTAAGAATCATGTGGCTGAGGAGGCACACTACACTACCTCTTACACATATTCTGGACTTGCCAGTTTCATATTTTGAGAATGCCTGCACTTTTTTTGGTTGCATTGTTACAGGCGCGTGCTCACATTTTTCTCCATGCCTATTTTGTGGCCTCGCGGTGCGGACATCGTTTGTGTACATGTACAAAAAATGCAGTGCATGCACTTGTGCTTGTTTTGATATGAACGCCGAGTTTGTTTCTCTTTCGAACTTCAAAATTAAGGATCCAAGTGCATGAATGTGTCTAGCCATCTGCACCAGGGCGGTTGTACTCTGAATACTGAGTACAGGACTAGCGTGATACTGTGACATTGTACTTTTAAAACAGATCTACATTCAGGGTAGAATTAGTCCCCTAATTTTTTCATCATTCCTTCTGGGGACACTAATAAAATACATTTGTCCTTCAGGGAGTAGTCTAACCTGCTTCCTTCTGTATATTCATCACAAGAAGATACACCTCTTCCCATCCTCCACACCAGTCACTGCAGACCTCTGACCACTTTGTGGCTTTTTGTTTTTCAAATGAAATAGCTCCCCTGTTCTTCAGGGTAATAGCCAGATTGGTATTATTATATGCCAATGTGAGAAGAGGGCTTATAATGAATCATTCCACCTTTAAATGAGGGAGGGCTTTCATCATTAAAGGATAACACCCCTGAAGTGCACACTCCACTTTCTTCATGCACCTTTATTTCCCTATTCCCCGGGCACCTTATTGTACTCACAATTTATGAATAGTAGAAGGCCCCCAGGTAGTTAGCTTCCCTTCTTCCCCCTCATTGTTTATAAGATACTGTGGTAACTGAGTCTAGATATGTAGATGATCTTCAGATGTTTATTTCTAGATAGTTACAAGTCATGCAGTTAAGTCCAATACAAAACCCCACCAGGAGCAGCCAGCATGCTGCTCAGCCCTTCTCAACTGACATCTCTGACTCCCAACATTCTGTAATGCATCATCCATGGAACATTCCACTGGCAGAGTATAAGATGGCATGAAAACATTAAAGACAGGATACTACAGACACTTTGCTGTTTACAGGACACTTTGCTGACTTAACACCTTGGGGCATATGTCGAAGCCCCTACGGCCACCACAACGTCACTTTTATCAACATTGTGGTGGCGATAGGGGCTGAGCCTATTTTACAAGGGTGTTAAGCCACTTAACCTGGCTTAACACTGCCTTGTAAATAGGGCCCCCTTTCACGCTATGGTTAGCGTGAAACAGGTGGGCAGTGGGTGTTGCGGTGGGCGTTCCACCGCAACAACCATTGATTCTGATAATGTCCCCTATGTACAAGGGCAGCGTCAAAATTAAGAGCAGGTTAAACCTGGTCTTAAGTTGTTGAAACTAGGTGAAATGCATTATTCCTCCTCCTTTTTCCTTTTTCCAAGTGTGCTGCCTTGTGCAGCACAAACGGAAACGCCAAAATTCCTTGGATTTGTTATGTACACGAAGGCTCCCCTTTAAGCATGGGCGAATTTTGCGTATCTGGCGTTCGCGAATTTGCGTATTTGCGAACTCGGAATCCACAAAATCCGTGAATTCTCGCGAATTTGCGGATTCTTTTTTTTTGTGTTCGCAAGGGTTTCTGCCAGTTCGCGAGGGTTTTGTACCAGTTCGCAATTGCGAACTTACTTGTCGGCTCGCAACGGTCGCGACTTTGTTGTTTCTACGTCTGGCTCATCATCACAGGTTCACAGCGCCCTCTGTTTCACCACTGCCACCCTCTGATTCACCCATGCCACCCTCTGGTACATCACTGCCACCCTCTGATTCATCACTGTAGATTATGGGGGGGGGAAAGCAAGTACACCTGCCCTGCTTCAACTGACATGAATTAATTTGGGGTTGATTAATTTGTCACTGAATTTAAACTTCCTGTCTGGCACCTGCTTCCTTATCTGTAATTTGCTTTCTGTTGCAGTGCATTTTTTCCCCAGGACCTTTGTGGCCTACTTGTAGCTATTCTATGAGCCTGCTGTGAGGGTCAGAGCAGGGTCATAGAATAGTTGCAAGTAGGCAACTGAACTCTGGAGGAGCCCCTCAGGAAGCACTACAGGGAATGGTTACTATTGATGACTTTAAACTTTTGCACCTGCTGAGTGCTTTCAGTTTTGCAAACCTCGTTTTTCTGCTATTTCGCGGGATTCGCGGGGCGCGAATTTGCGCGAGATCGAATTCGGAAGCCGCGAATTCGTGCAAATACGCTATTTGTTTTTTTGCGGCGTGTTAGTTCACAAGGTTTTGTGCGTTTTAGCAAGCCGCTTGTAGCGCAACGGCGCGAAGTTACCCTCACGGTCGTTCACGGGCACGGCCATCTTGTTTGCATGACGTATTTCCGTTTCCGGGCGCGATGTGTAATCTTGCAAAGTGTGCGGCTCTCTAGTACAAGTTTGCGTGTGATCGCAAGGAAAATCTCGCGCGAACTTACCCACACGGTCGTGAACGGGCGCGGCCATCTTGTTTCTCATTCATTGCTATGGTTCTGGGCATGCTTTCTGTATCCTCTCTGAATCTCTGCCATCCTTTGCTTGTTTGAAGTTTTTTTGATCTCTTTTACTTATTATCTATCCCTCTATTTATCTAGCTCTATATTTTTGTGTTTTCTGCTACTTTTGGTTAATTTTAAACTACTTTTTTAAACTCTTTTCTTTTCTTCTTCCCTATTCTATTTCTTCTTTATTATTTAACTTCCTTTCTGCCCAGACCATGGTAAAGGGAGCTGGGAAGCACCCTGAGAAGGGGAAGGGTCCAGCACCCCGTGCCCAGCTCCCGTGCGGGCGTTTGAGGAGAGAGCAGGTCACAGCCCGGGAGATCTTCAGCCCGGAGGAGGTGGCCGCACTAGTTTTTTATATTCAGCGCCGCCTCCCCAGGACCATCATGGCAGGCGGCAAGATCGCTAGCGGGTACGGGATCCGGGAGCGTCGGAAGCGGTGGGAGAAGGTGTGCCGGGCCATGTACCAACACTCTCGGGTCCGGCGCACCTACAACCAGGCCACCCACCGCTGGACGGATGTCCTGGACCGGGAACGCGATCTGCTCGACCTGCTCGGCCTTGAGATCCCCGGGCTTGGTGAGTAGAAGTAGCTACTTCTTTACTACTCTGTTTTCTCCTGCTCTGTGTGTTATTATATTGCAAATTTTTGTTTTTTACCAAGAGCAATAATGCTGCTGATTACATTGTAGGTAAATTATATTTCAAAATCTTCTGTGCATTTCAGGTGCTCTGCTCTCCTTCTCAGTAGTGTTGCTACTATGCTTATTTGTTTTCGATTTTGTGTTCATTTCATTGGCCTGTGAAATTATGTATGAGTGTAGTTTAAAGAACTGCGTAATGCTAGACACTAAGGGTCAGATTTTTAATTACCGGCACATCCCGGCAAAGTAGCAGGGATGCGCCAGTAATTGTGCGCCACACCACCACCACCCATGGTGCGCCGTATTTATAATGCGGCGCACCATGGGCCCAAAACGTCACCAAAGCGTTATGCATCTGTGCCGTAAAGGCGGCGCATTGCTGGAGTTGTGTCGCAACGATGGCGCAGCTCCATCAATGCTCTGGGGTGCCCTATCTCCCCAATGCTGCGTCAAGCCGTACGTCTGCTTCAAGCAGGCGCAGGGTTTGAGCCACGCATCATTGTCCTCAAAGTGACTGATTGAAATCTTGTAGATTTCCCTCAGCCACTTTTAGGATGCGTTCCTGTGCAGGAACGCCCTCCCTTGCGCCGGAACCCCCCTGATGGCGCAGGGCTTTACAACGTGATGCAACTCCCATATGCGTCACGTTGTTAATATACGCCGCACCATGGGGCCTCTTTTGTTCTGCCGCTGCGTCACAAAAGTCACGCAGCAATGGAGCAAAAGAGCAGCAAGGGGCTTCTAAATCAGCCCCAACAGACTCAAGTCCAGTCCTTCCTTTGTACACATGGCGATAAGAAGAAATAGTGGTGGTGGATTGATAGTTTGAGTATTTTAATGACTGGTTAATGTAGTAGGAAACTTTTTAGTGTTGTCGCTGATCTGCAATCACGATGGACATTGTCTGTCACTTCGCGTGCTGCGGACTGCTACCTGCCAGTCCTAGGCGAACCTTTTTAGTAGTTAATTTAGTGAGTTACATAAGAACTTTCCAAGTCGACGGTCCGCAAATCAAGCAATACTAATAACGTAGTAGACCACATGAGATCGGTCAATATATCCCGTGGAATAGTTGTCTATTTGCTATTTCGCCAAAATATTTTGTTATTGTTCTTTTGAAATGTTTGATTTGGTTGACAAATATCATCCATGTTTTCTGGTCTTTCTTTCTTTCATGTTGTACATCAGCTCCCCCCAGGGGCAAGAGGGCATTGGAGGAGGCTGCTGCTGCTGCTGCTGCTGCTGCACAGGATCGGTCAGGCGAGGGCTCCTCTGCTGGCCCCGGTAAGTTTTAATTTTAATATAGAGTACCTATTTTTTCCTAGCGTTCCTCATTCGATTTTTTCTGAATCATCTTTGATCTTCTTGTAGACTGTATCTAAATTCTTATCCTGCCTCGACTATGACTCCCTGTGGTATTACTAGATTATTCTTATTAGTCTGTCTGTGTAGCTAACTAAGATTGCACATTTGGCAATTCCATTGGACTCCCATTCTAGTCAGCAATAGCTCTATGCACTGAGTGCAGTCCTCTGGGATTGTCCATAATGTCTTTTCAAGTCTTCTAAATGTTCATGCTTTGACAATTGCCAACAATAAAAAGGTGAATGACCACCAAGAAAGAATAAGATACTACTTTACTTTTGGTTTGGATAGGAGGACAATCCATTCTACTACTGCTGCAGGGACAAATCTGCACAAACAGAACTATGGGCACTAAATAATGCATTGCTTAGCTTATTAATTATAATAGGCGCTGTTAGACTTTCCACATACCTCAGTGATAACAGACTTTGTAGTTGAACCCCCAATCTCCTTACTGACTAGATAGTGTGGCTGAGTCATTTAGCTCTCACAGTCACCGATGATTGATCCCCAATGATGATTATCCAACGCAGGACAAGAGTACGGAGTCAGAGTCAAGAAGTGTCAGAGGCACGGACTCATGCTTGCAAAAATTGCAAAACATTTAGCTCAGCCACTCTAGTCTGGAGGACCAAAAACCACAGAGTCTATTTAAGTTTAAAGGTTTATTAAAAGTAAACACATTTATTAATATCAAGTTTGTCATAAAACTAAACGTTTAACTGAAAATGGAAAAGTGCTTAGTGCTGACGATTAATTGAACACATTTCTAGTGGTCGAGCCAAGCTCTCACCTGGTTTGAACTTGATCTTGATTTTGTTCTTAGAAGTCAAGCTTCTGTCTGTTAGGAGAAAAAGTGGTGCGTGTTAAAAATAAAAAGCAAGCATTCATCAGTTGTGCCAAAAAGTGCAGCAAGACAACAGCCTTCCCTGGAAAAAGGGACATTTTTACTTTAGAGTAGACAGTCACAAATTATTACATTGTTTTCTGTTTTTTTTTACATTTCTTTATTCCCAGACCAAATATTATATAGTAGTGAGTGGTGTATTCTAACATTCTTAAATGTACTTTGTAGGTGGAACATCTGGTGGCGGGGCCAGCGCGGAGGTGGTGGTGATGGACGAGGAGAACACTTCTGGGGAGGAGGCGGCGCAAGTGCTGGACGACACCAATGTGCCTGTGAGGGTTCACACGGTGGTGGCGGGCAGAGGTAAGCTATATATTCCGTACTTATTGAGATTGAAGACTGCAGAGTGTGCTTTCTGCACGGGTGTATTATAAATCAACCAGGTAGTAGCCTCCTCTAAATGTACTTCGACTTAGCTGTGAAGTTTTTGGCGAGAAGAATCCCAATCAGATCTGAGATGAACTTGATGGATGGGATGAACGAAATGCGAAAGAAGGGTATAAGTAAGTGTGGAAGGACAAGAAATTTAATGATGACTGGAGGAGGAGGACACGCAGTCTACTGGTACATCCACTGGGACAGCTGCATCCTCCTCCGCGCCCCCACGGGCTGCCAGCCAGTGCAGTGCTCCAGCGGTACGGAGCCGGGCTACCAAAGCCAACCGCCACCGCCGAGCAGCAAAGACAGCATCTGCCCCCCACAGGAGTTGCAAGGCACGCCAGCGCCGCTTATGCCTCAGAGTGTTCTACCTGGAGCAGGAGGTCCTAACATATAAGACCTTGGTGGAGGGCCTCTGCTCCGACCATGCCACCCTCCGCAAGGAGTATGATGTCCTGGCCGCTAAAGTGAACAGCATCCTACAGTAGTGTCCCTTGCCCCTTTTTTAGAGACTTTTGGGGGTGGGAATTGGGAGTTGGGTTGTTTTTGGGACTTTTGAAGGACAATCTTTGGGGTTAGGGAGGGTCTTGGGGGAGATTATTTTGTTAGGGCTACACAAATATACTTTTTGAAACTTTATCTGAGCATACCTTTTTTTTACTGCTTTTGAGTCTGGTGGGTGGGGGTTTAACAGTTAGTTTGTTTTCCTGAAACTTAAGTCTGTGTCATTTTCTTCCTTTAAGTGTAAATGGCTAAATGTTTTCAACACTAAGTGCCTCTCACAGAGTAAGTGAATTCAAGAGTCTTAGGACTTTAGTAGTACTACCGTCAATCTCTCGTCTCTCCTAATACTCCATTATACTACCTCCCACCAAACGCTTATCTTACCTGTAATTTGTGTTTGAAAGTAGGGCTAGGCCCAGGGCTGGCTCCACGGGAAATGGCGATTAAGGTTGGCAATCCTGGGCGGATGAAATGTCCTCATTGCGGTGGTACTAGTGGTGTGACACAGTGGCAGTTGCATGCCTATGGAAAAAAAGAAAATGAAACCTGCTTTGTCCTTACTGGAGCATTACAACGGTACGATAGAGAATATAGCAGGTGACAGTACACTAGAACAGTGCCACAATGTAGCCTGTATGTATGTATGTATTGGCATTTATATAGCGCACTACTTACCCGTAGGGTCCCAAGGCGCTTCGACCGCTGCGAAACCCTTCCTGGCTTCCCTGAGAGATGGTCCCTTAATGGGTATCTCCAGGGTGAGACCAGGCATCCCCGGCGGTCTGGTGGGGCCGTTAGTGAAGATGAGGCAAGCTAATGCCCAGAGTTGCCGAGTGTGATCGCTGATCAGAGTGGGCACCGAGGCGAGAGAATTATCGAGTCCGCTGACCCTGGTCCAGAAACCTGCCGCGCCGGGAATCGAACCCTGGTCCCAGGCCGTCCTCTGCTCTCGGGTCTGCCGCCTCTAACCAGTGAGCCACACTACTTCAAATGGTAAAGTATTGAAAGTATAACTAGTACTTGCGTTGAATTTCTTTGACATTGGCGACTACTACAAGAAATAGTACTGAAGCTGAGTAAGTCTAGAATATATCCTCGGATTCCTTCACCAGCCTGTTGCTATGACCTTATCCTCCCCAGCAAGTGTGTGGAATTATTGCTGTCATTTAGTCACACATCAATCAAAACCACACAGCCCGGGGGAAGAGGGTTAGGGTTTGGAAAATAGATGGGAATAGGGGTTTCTTTTTGGGTAAGTTTTGTTGAGAGAAGAAAAAAAAGCACAGCATGGACAAACAATAATTGAAGATAAAGAAATATTTGGGTACAGAGCTAACCATAAATCTTTTAAGTGACATAAAGGAAGTGCATGCACTACTGCATGCATGGTTCCTGAAAAGTAAGTAGTACTTTCGACAACTGTGAATGAGGGAATGCGACAGTACAGGGCTGTAGCGTTTTCACTTGCCTATCTCTGCACTCAGGGAAACACTTCTTACATTAAATTAGGTTTAAAAAATAGCCGAAGTAAAACCTATAGAATGGCTGTAAATATCAATTTAGAAGCAGAGAGAGATCCAAGAAATGCAGAGTCACACTCATAGAAGTTCACAGCAATAACATTACTTAAAAAATAATTTGAAAAGAATGGATACTGTATCTGTATGTTGTTGTAGTTGTCCTGTTGAATTTGGTAAGTAAGTTGCACGCATCAAACCATTCCTCTTATTAGCAGCACTCCTCCATTTCAGCTGACGCTTCGTCCATCAATGTTGGTGACCAGAAGACACCCTGTCCACTGCCTGCCTGGCGGATGCTGAATTGCGGCTCGCTAATGTGAAGCCTGACTTCATCCTTTTTTTCCCATTGCACAGACTGAAACCCGGCCTGTAATTATTGATGGAAAAACAGGAAGTGATATTAGAATACCACTGATAAATAAATATAAGGTATGTACGCTGTGTAGTGCAAAAAGTCACACTTTGAGTTTCCTAATAGACAGTACAATATTTTTGAAAGTGCGTACTCTGTCTGAGTCTCCTTTTGAAGGATAACTAAGTATAGGCAAATTAATTAAGCGGATCTTTCCCCTCAAGCTAGGTGTACTGTAAACTGTGTTTTAGAACAAAATTAGACCTTCCCAGCAGTGCTCCCACCCAGACCCTTACTAAAGCCAGTCGCAAAAATGTAGAAGACCCCCAATCAGATCTTAAAAAACGAGGCCTAGTAGAAAACTGGTGACAAAACGTACTTTGAAAGTAAAAGTAGGCCCAAATCCTCCCTTACCCACCGTGGATTGTATTCAAACCACTTGCAAGCAAGCAAAAGTATCCATACCCAGCATCGCTCCAAGACTCACAAACCCCCCACAAACAGCCCCCCACCCAAACACATGCAATACAAATACTGCTAACCCTAACGAGCCCTAAGTTAAGAATAGTGGCAAACGCTTTCTTTAACTATGCCAAATCCCCCCTTTCCCACCATGGATTTTCTTCAAATCCCTTGCAACCAAAATTACACATTCCCACGAGTGCTCTAAGACCCCAGAACTCAGTTGCAAAAATCTAGAACACCCCGAAACACATGCAATCCTGCTGCTAGGGCTAACCCTAACAAACCCTAAGTTACAAAAAGTGCCAAAAGGCTTTTCCGCATGGATTTTCTCCAAACCAGTTTTATCCGGTATTAGACCTTCCCAGGAATGCCCCAAGACCCGCCAACCCACCCGCAAAAAAGCACAACACCCCCAAACAGCCTAAAAGGAAAATCTCATACTTACAATATTTATCGGCCTTCGGTCCAAACGCGCTGTGCAGCTAGGTCATAACTCCCGTTTTCCGCCACGGATTTCCTGAAAAGCAAATGCTGTCCCAGCAGTGCTCCCAGACCCCAAAACCCACCCACAAACACCCAGAACCCCCCCAAAGAGCACCTCAAAGGCAAGCAAGTCAGCAAAAACACACAAAAAAATTCGCCTCCGATTTGGTCCAAACCACTTTTATCCGGTATTAGAGCTTCCCAGCAATGGCCCCAGAGCCGTCAACCCAGGCGAAAACTAGTAGAAGACCCCTAAACAGCCAAAAAGCAAAAGTACAAAAATGGGGACTTAGTCATTTTCATTGCAATTTCCAAAATTACTCCGCGCGCGCTCTGCAGCTAGGCCCTAACTTCCCTCTGCCACCATGGATTTGCTTCAAAACTCTTGAAATCAAAAGTATCAATAGCCAGCAGTGCTCCCAGACCCCAAAACCCACCCACAAACACCCGGAACCCCCCCAAAGAGCACCTCAAAGGCAAGCAAGTCAGCAAAAATGCAAATAAAATTTAGCCTCCGATTTGGTCCAAACCACTTTTATCCGGTATTAGACCTTCCCAGCAATGCCCCAAGACCCGCCAACCCACCCGCAAAAAAGCACAACACCCCCAAACAGCCAAAAAGGAAAATCTCATACTTACAATATTTATCGGCCTTCGGTCCAAACGCGCTGTGCAGCTAGGTCATAACTCCCGTTTTCCAACACGGATTTCCTGAAAAGCAAATGCAATCAAAATGAGACTGTCCCAGCAGTGCTCCCAGACCCCAAAACCCACCCACAAACACCAGGAACCCCCCCAAAGAGTACCTCAAAGGTAAGCAAGTCAGCAAAAACGCAAAAAAAATTTCACCTCCTATTTGGTCCAAACCACTTTTATCCGGTATTAGAGCTTCCCAGCAATGCCCCAAGACCCGCCAACTCACCCGCAAAGAAGTAGAACACCCCCACAAGTGCAGAGTCTTTCTTCAGTGGCGTAATCTAGCCCTCTGCTTTGAGAGAAATAGGAGTCTGGAGGAGGAGGATAGAGGAGCATGTTCTTGTGAACTTGTGAACCTGAGGAATGCAGACTGTGGCACCTTCAAATCAATAAGCAAACAAGTAAAGACAGTTCTGCTGATGGGCTTGTTTTTGTGAATAGGTGATTAAAGTTTTAATTATATTAACTGTGCAAAACAAAGAAAGACAGACACACAGGAATAAAAGGGAATAAGCACAAAAAAGAAAGTTATTGATTCATTGGCTCATTTTCAGGGCTCGGTGTCAGGGAATAAGAATAGGAGTTCGTCCTCATACTCTGCGAATTCAGGCAGGAGTAGGTCAGTGTCACCTAACAGAGAAGAAATTCCCTCATCTAAGTTGCTGTCCTCCTCGTCTTCATCCGGCATGTGTTCTGGTACTTTGTAATCTGGTGGAATGAGGTGCTGATTCATCTTGATCATTGTTAACCTCTCCACATTTTTGGGCAAAAGGCGGGTCCGTTTGGAAGTTACAATGCCACCAGCAGCACTGAAAACACGTTCAGAAGACACACTTGCGAGTGGGCAAGACAAGTAGTTTATAGCCAGGTTGGAGATCTGTGCCCACAATTCTTTTTTCCCATGCCAATACGCCAATGGGTCAGCATTAAGATAGACCTCTGTTGAGTCATTCAGATAGTCCTGCACCATCGACTGAAGGTTCTCCAAGGTTCCTCCACTTTGCTTACTTTTTGCTGGGACCTTTTGAGAACCAAACCCAAGCTGATTTAGCCAATCCTCTTCTTCACCCAATGTTACTGTTGTGTCTGGTGTAGATGATCCGGTTGCCGGTGTCTTTAATGGCTGAGAGGTCACTTGTGCCACAGCCACAGGTGCAGAAGTGGATTCTTTTGACTGGGGATGGCCTGCTGATGCTGATATACTGCCTTTTCCTTCAATTTGCTGCCGTTCTCTTTCAAACCTCATGGCTGACAAGGCTAGCCAACGTTTGTACTTTGTAACATCTTCATCATCAAAAGGAAAGAATGCTCGGCCTGCCAGCGCCTTTTTGTAGCGTGGATCCAGAATAGTAGCACAAATGTAATGCTGTTCTGAGTGGATCATTTTAAGACGTTCATCGCCAAGTAGGCGCTCTAATAATTTCTCAGCCAAAACAAAAGCGTCTTGCTTTTTTAAATCTTTTTGAAACATAGAAGGCACCGCCTTCAGTTGGTGCTCCAGCATGCGCAACAATGGGATAGCTTTTCCCAAATTACAGTCCTCCTTGCTGACTGCACACGTGAAGACCTCAAAAGGACGAAGCATGTCTGTCAGGCTTTTAACTAGGTTCCATTGCGCCACATCTAGCCTCAGGTCCTTCTGAGCTGTACCCAGTGTTAAGAAATAGTGATCGAGTACCGTATACTGCTCATACAGACGCTCAAGCATGTAGAAGGTTGAGTTCCAACATGTTGGCACCTTTTGGATGAGTGCTTTCACTGGCATTCGGCGTTCATGTAGCAGGCTCCTCACACGCTTCCGGGCCTTAAAAGAATGGCTGAAATGGTTGCACATTCTTCGGCAGGTGGCCACTAACTCGCACGCTGGACTGTCGTCATCACTCAAGAATTTTTTAACAACCCGGTTTATACAGTGCGCCAAACACGGCACTCTGAAATAGTGACCCAGATCCATGGCCTTAACTACATTGGCGCCATTATCCGTGGGAACATAACCAATCTGGCGTTTTTTTAGGGACAACCAGTGAAAGACCTTTGTGTTAAACTCATTCAAAATGTTTTGTGCTGTATGACGTTTCTCCAAGCCAAACATGGCTAGTGTTGCATGTTTCCGAGCAGCTTTAAAAACTTGGTCCGGGTCAACACCTGCGTTTAGCTTTGCTTTAACCCCTGAAAAAGAGACCCAGTGTGCAGTGATGCACATGTAATCATGACCTGTGCCACTGGTCCACATGTCTGTTGTCAGATGTATAGTGTGAACAGCACTCTTCTGCAAAGCTGCCCCAATCACCTCCAGCACATCTTCATGTAGTGCTGGAACGGCAACTCTGGCAAAATAAAACTGGCTAGGAACCTTCCATTTAGGGCTGAGCGCTGCCACTAATTCTAAAAAACCAACCCCTTCTACAAAAGAAAAAGGGATAAGGTCCAGAGCTAGCATTTTAGCCAGCTTAGTGTTATACAGACGCGTCAGTAGGTGGTTGCGGTCATATGGCGCTTCTGAAAACAACACGGTTCTAATGTTGGCCTGGACCATTTTACGGGATGATGATGATGACTTCTTCGACCCAGTTACGCTCGCTGATGAACTTTTTCGCATTGATGTCTCACTCTCTCCCACACTCTTAGTGTGGCTCACAGGGGGTGTGCTGCTGACAGGGGTACTGGGTATAAGTGAAGTGTTTGACACTTCTTCCTCCTCGTCATCATCAGATGAAACATCAGCGTTTTCTTGACTTGCAATTCGGGCTTCCTTGATCTCCTTTAGGTACGCAAACCACTGGACAGTGTGCTGTCTCTTAAGATGACCTCTCTGGCCTCCGGTACCATAGTTGGTACCAAACTTACCACGACTAACTGCATGCTTACAAATGCTACAAATGGCGAAGTTTTCCTTTTTTTTGCAAACACTAAAGAAGTCCCAAACTGCGGACTTTAAATGTCTGTGGGGGCCGGAGGAGGCGATACTGGTGGTGGTCATGCTGCTAATGCCAGATGAAGTGGAGGATGTGTATTGCCGAACTTTACTACGTTGTGCACTTTCACCACCACTAATTGAGGTCGAGGTGGATGGAGGTCCCTTCTGGCGAGGAAGAAATATGGAAGGGGTAGGTGTTGGTGTACTAGTTAACTCCAATGATTGTGGTGTTTCCATTGCCTCCTCGTCGACAACATCATCACGCTCAGCAGCTTCTCGGGCTAGGGTCAAAATGTCTGTTTGCTGCATGCCCGCTGGGGCTGCAGTGACCTTTATGATGACTGCGTCGTCGTCATGAGAGTCTTCATCAGCAGGAGTATCCGCCACTTCTTGTTGAGCCTCATCACACTCCATAACTATGAGACTTTCGACGACCTTCCTTTTACGCTGAACTACCTTTGTCAGATCATGGTGTGCCTCACTCTCAGACGGCAGTGATGGTTCCCAATTTAGATCCGTATCATCAGAAGGAGGTGGGCCTGAAGAAGATGTAGACACCACCCTTGATCTTTACATTGATAGGGATGTGGAAGACAATGAATGATCATCAGGAGGAGTGGCTTCCTCAAATGATACCTCGGCTTGATTGTCGATTTCCTGATGTGCCCCTACTTCGGGAGGAACAACTATTGTGGGCACTTGTGACCCTCCATGCACCTCTGCTTGCGCATCTCCTTGCGCTGCCTCTCCTTCCACATGTACTTGGGCTTGTACTTGCACATGTGGTTGTTGTTGCGGCTGTGGTTGTTTAATACTCGTCAGATGAGTTACAACAACCTGTGTTGATTGAGGGACATTGCTGCTACTTTCTAGCGATGAGCCAACATCACTGGTCGATGGTGATTGAACAACTAGACTAAGTGCCTCTGCAGCACTCAAGGGCTTGGACTTAAGTTGGCGTGGTGGTGGTGGCACTGAGCCCAATGGTGCGGGCGTGCTTCTCCCAGCTTGGTCCCCAGCAGATCCCGCTGCTGCTCCAGGCGTACTTTTTTTTTTACTCCCAAAAAATGTGGCGGGCGGCACACCAGTCTCCTTGGTAACTTGCTTCTTCTGCTCCTTACTGGCAACTTTCTTGCTAGAGGAGCTACGGGGAACTTTTTTGGGGCCATCTTCTTCAGAGGTCAGAACAGCAGGCCGCAGTTGCACGAGTTGCAGAGTTGTCTGTGGCCAGACGTGGCCAGACGTGACGTCGCGTGACATTATGCTGCACACACACACCACTGCAGGACTTCTTCCTGGCACTGGTGGTTTTCTTGAGTCTTGTGCACCTAAAAGCAATGGAAGACAGAGGAACATCAGTTCAGTTATACACCCCAAAAACTTGAAAACCACATAAACATCAGCACCATCCCACGCCATCCAAGCCCTCCATGATGTTTACATTCAAGACACCCCACAGAAAGACTAAGCCCATGCACCACTCTCTACCCCTGGGCCTAATGTATGAAAGCTAGGCAAAATGGGTGCAGGCCTGAGGACACTGCCTGCATTCAAAATGGCCCCTTGCCTCCCAGCACATGGCCAGGGCCTGCCTGTACCAGCACTCAAAATGGCCCCCACCCACATGGCCAGTCCCCATGAACACCCCAAAAAATCAAAAACCACATAAAAATCAGCACAATCCCATGCCATCCATGCCCTCCATGATGTTTAAATTCAAGACACCCCACAGAAAGACTAGGCCCATGCACCACTCACTACCCCTGGTCAAAAGGCCCCAACAACAGCCCAAAAACCGAAAAACACTGAAAAATCAGCACAATCCCATGCCATCCATGCCCTCCATGATGTTTAAATTCAAGACACCCCACAGAAAGACTAGGCCCATGCACCACTCACTACCCCTGGGCCTAATGTATGAAAGCTAGGCAAAATGGGTGCAGGCCTGAGAACACTGCCTGCATTCAAAATGGCCCCTTGCCTCCCAGCACATGGCCAGGGCCTGCCTGTACCAGCACTCAAAATGGCCCCCACCCACATGGCCAGTCCCCATGAACACCCCAAAAAATCGAAAAACACTGAAAAATCAGAACAATCCCATGCCATCCATGCCCTCCATGATGTTTAAATTCAAGACACCCCACAGAAAGACTAGGCCCATGCACCACTCACTACCCCTGGTCAAAAAGCTCCAACAACAGCCCAAAAAATCGAAAAACACTGAAAAATCAGCACAATCCCATGCCATCCATGCCCTCCATGATGTTTAAATTCAAGACACCCCACAGAAAGACTAGGCCCATGTACCATTCACTACCCCTGGCCAAAAGGCCCCAACAACAGCCCAAAAAATCGAAAAACACTGACAAATCAGCACAATCCCATGCCATCCATGCCCTCCATGATGTTTAAATTCAAGACACCCCACAGAAAGACTAGGCCCATGCACCACTCACTACCCCTGGTCAAAAGGCCCCAACAACAGCCCAAAAAATCGAAAAACACTGAAAAATCAGCACAATCCCATGCCATCCATGCCCTCCATGCTGTTTAAATTCAAGACACCCACCAGAAAGACTAGGCTCATGCACCACTCACTAACCCTGGGCATAATGGTTGAAAGCTAGGCAAAATGGGTGCAGGCCTGAGAACACTGCCTGCATTCAAAATGGCCCCTTGCCTCCCAGCACATGGCCAGGAGCTGCCTGTAGCAGCACTCAAAATGGCCCCCACCCACATGGCCTGTCCCCATGAACACCCCAAAAAATCGAAAAACACAGAAAAATCAGCACAATCCCATGCCATCCATGCCCTCCATGATGTTTAAATTCAAGACACCCCACAGACAGACTAGGCCCATGCACCACTCACTAGCCCTGGTCAAAAGGCACCAACAACAGCCCAAAAATCCAAAATTCCAAAATTGTAGTTGCAGCAACTGTAATGCCCCAAACAAACTTACTTGTGAAATTTCTAATCCAAAAGTGATCCAAAGAAAGTCAAAAAGGCCTCAAATCCAAATATCCAGCAGCATCCACAAAAAGTAATCCTTCCAGGTCAAGATCCGAATGAAAGTGACCCGCACATGAAGAAAGCACTAGGAGGAGCCTGCTGGACAGGAACAGGAAATTGGAGACTGTGGGGCACTTCCTTCCTCCCACCCCCCCTCCCCAAAATGGACTCCTTGCAAAAAAAAGTGCAGGCAAATGTCAACCTGAGGAGTTATTCTGATAAAAATCATCATTTTCAGAAGGTTTATGCTGCTTGCTGGTGAATTTCTTGTGCAGAATTGCAAATTCTGTAATTTGGCGAGTGCAAGATTGTTGCTGCCCGCCGCATCTACGTGTTCGCAATTGCGAACTCTCGCGATGCGTGCTGTGCAAGGTGGCAAGCCGCGAGTACGTAATCGCGGTCGCCAAACTCCCGCGGGATCCCGCAGCAAGATCCAAAATGGCGCAGCACTCGCAAAATATCGAGAAAAACAACTCGGCAAACACTGAATGATGGTAAGTGATCGCCGCAATATTGTATCACCAAGCAAAAAAATCCGCCGTGTGCGAATTTGCGGATTTTCGGTAAATTTGCGAGAGTTCGCGGATTGCGAATTTACCAAAAATCCGCAAAATCCGCGAGCGGTGTACATAAACGATCTGTAGAACAAAAATGCCATTTCGTGACTTTCATGTATGCTGCATTAAGCCGCACACATGAAAGTGACAAAAATGGCATTTCAGGATTGTTTATGTGCAGGAAGGGACACCTTCCTTCACATAAACAATCCTTCCCTGCACGCAGACACCCTTGCACTATGGTGCAAAGGTGCCTGCATTGGAGCTACACTGTTAAGATGAGCACCATCACAGGGGGAAATGCAAGGCTGCACCATATTGTTGTAAATATGGTGCAGCCTTGCATTTCAGAAGTGGTGGAATGAGGCGTTAAGACATGACAGCTAACGCCTCACTCTGCCACTTCCTAGTACATATAACCCTTTGTGTGTTGATTTGGCCTCCAGAAGGGTGTGTGTGCTGAACTGTTCTAGCCTATGCAAATGAAACCCTATAATGAGACGCCTTCTACCATAGTCATCAACAGGCCTCACAACTGCACACTCCTGACTACCTGGAGCCACACTGAGCTGGGAAGACGCTGCATCAGAAATGCACCAGTGTACAAACCTGTTTTATGTTAGATTGACAGCATTATAAACAGCAGACAGGGGTGATGATAACGTTTTAAATAACAGGCAATCCCACCAAGTTACAGGTGGTGCAAGGAGGTATTTTTTAATTAATGTTTTAGTGAACATTAATTTTAAGTGTTAACTTCATTTTTCCAGTATGCGAATAAAAACAAATGTAACAAAGCAGTAAAGATGAATAGCAGCACATTTTACACTTGGTATTCAATTTCCCACTTCATAAAAAAAACACAGATATTACCTGTACTCCTTTTCGTTTATAATAACACCATAAAGTAGTTGAGTTATGGGCGTTCCAATTCTTGGAAGGGTTTGACCTTATCAAATTTCCTGGGTGATAATTTTAAACTGAACTTCAAACAAGGCCAAATCTATCATTTGTTAATCTCAATACTTGAATTGAAGGGTTTGCTCTGGACAGTACTGAAGAGGGTACAATTGATTAACTAAGATATGCCTTAGATCCTGTCAGCAAATGAACAACTCAGGGCCCGATTATGATGCTGATGGAGTGAGATGTTGAATAAAATTTTGTTCAAACTCGCAAAGTTAAACTTCCATAATAATTGTAACCATACTAATAGCATGTGTTGAAATAATTAACCAACCTAGATTAAAATTGCATACATTACACGTGGGACTAATGTGCTTTCATGTTGCATTTGCAAGTACGTGAAAAATAATAAACTAACCTTGTCTAATGTTATTGTCGCTATAAAATGCGGCTGTTTTATTAATGGCATGTGCTATATTCGTGTGCATATGTTTTTTTTAAAATACATTTTTTATTGAGTAGAAAGAGGTTAAAATACAATTCATGAACGAGGAGTTTAAACAATGGAATTGAAAACAGGTTTAGAAAAAAATGCTTCTTCTTCAAGTTGAGACACGCAAAAATAAAACATGATTAAGGAGCGGATTAATAAAATGAGGTCGAAATTTAAAATACATAAAACACAAAGGCAGGCATTATTGTACTCCTTATTTCACAGCATATTGATTAATTTTCAAATACAATCAATGTGCAGCGATCGCCAACTTTGATCATAAAGTGCAAGTGCAGTACAGTACAATCCAACATAATAGAGTCAATGTGCAATATCCCCAAACTTAAGTGTAAAGTGCAAATGCAAAAATAGTGCAATCCAACCTGGATTAAAGTGCTTGAGCAGAGCAGTTTGCCTATTTAATTTAGTCTAACAACATTTCATGCCTGCTTTTAAAATCATTTTGATCTAGTTTTAGTATTCAATCTAATTTTTCATTTAACCCCCCTCTTATCGTTTCCAGATTCTCGAAGTATTTCCATTTTCTTTCAAAACTACTGACTGCTCCCACTCTACAAGCATAAGCTCTTTCAAAGTTCCGGGACCTCCTCATTTTGTTAAACCATTTTAGATGGGATGGGGTTCCTTAGATTTTCAATTTTGGAGTATTAGGGAACAAGCAACTGTACATGAGATAAACAGAAATTTTTTCTCGTTCTCATTGAGGGAACCTCTATCTTTGGATATACCAAAAAGGGCCAGTTCAGCTGAAGGTGTTAGTGTTTTCCCTATTGCCTCCTCGATGTCTATGATTATGGCCTCCCAAAAGGATTTCAATTGAGGAGAAGACAAAAAGGTATGGAGCCAACCCCCCTGGCCGGCGGCTAGGCATCTAAAGCATTTATTCTCAGCCTCTGGGAACCTTTTCTCGAGTGCTTCCGGAGTCCAGTACGCTAGCCAGCGGGACAAAAAGGCCATCCTTTTAAAATTAGCGGCGCGTAACGATTTATAGCCTAACAAACTTATAGTTTCCCAATCCTTGTGTGTTATATTACATTGGGTTTGGCTAAATATTTTCTCTAAATGTCTATCCACCGTGTCTAGATGACCACCACAATGGAGCTTTTTGTACCAATTTCCTATGCCGGTGATTTTGGCCTCATAAAGGAATTTAACCAGCTCACCCATTGTGGGAAGATGTCCACCAATAGTTTTTCTTAAAAAGTGAGCAATTTGTAGATATTCAAAGAAAATTGGTTGCATGGGAGTAGTTATTCTAGCCTGGACTTCTTGCCATAAAATTATTCTATTTTGGACGAAGAAGTGTCTTAATTCACGGAATCCCAAATTCTCCCAATTTAAAATTCGGCTACTACTAATTTGGAGGGCCAAACAGGAACACTCATATAAGCTTAAAAACTGGGAAGCTGAAGAGCTCTGATTTTTCTTAAAAAAGGACTGTAATCTAGATAGATGCTCTTTTATAGTCTTATATCTCGTCCTTTTGGGGAGTTTTGCGGTCTTTAAAAATACCTGGGTTTGAGAATCGGACTCTTGTAGCATTTTTACTAAGAAGAAGCTATTTCGTTTGTTTTTTGATCCTATCAGACCTGCCACCAAGTCTAGGAAGGCTGCCTCATAATATGTTTTTATGTGTGGAAGAGCCAGTCCCCCCTGATCAACTGGGAGTTGAATCACGGAAAGCTTTACTCTGGGGGTTTTTCCCCCCCAAATAAAGCTTCTGATCATAGATTTGATATCCTTAAAAAAAGTAGAATTCAACTTAATAGGGATATTACTAAATAAAAATATTAATAAGGGTAAAATCGACATCTTGATCAGAGATATCCTACCAATCAAGGATAGAGGAATGAAAAGCCATTGGGAAAGAAGATTCTTTATTTTATTCTTCATTCTCACATAGTTAAGGAGATAAAGCTGATGGTAATCACGGGTCACATAGATGCCTAAGTATCTAATTGGGTCTCTACTTACCGCCTGGACATGCAAACAGGATGGGAGATGGCTAAGACTGGTGTTTAAGGCGAGGACCTCTGTTTTTTTTGTATTGATTTTGTAACCTCCTATTTGTTCATATGCTTTGAATTCTTTTAATATACTTTTCATATTCTCCTTGTTTGGCTTTGCGTAGAGGATAATGTCATCGGCGAATAATTTGAGCTTAGCCATCCCAGTGATCGGGGGGAGGATATCGGGATTGTTTCTAATTTAAATAACCATGAGTTCAATAACTTTTTCTGAGTTTATTATAATCTGTGCAGAGGCGCCTTGATAGATGTTCTGGAGAATTTTAATCACCTGTTCTGGGAACCCGAATTTATTAAGAGAGTAGAACAGGGTTGCCCAATTAACTAGGTCGAACGCTTTTTCCGCGTCGACCATGAGGATACAGGCAGGGGTTGAATTCACATTAAAATAGTCTAATGCCTGAATTAAAAATTCAGTATTAGAAGCCATAATACGACCTGCTATGAATCCTGACTGATCACTATGTATGACTTCTTGTTCAAACTCGCAAAGTTAAACTTCCATAATAAATGTAACCATACTAATAGCATGTGTTGAAATAATTAACCAACCTAGATTAAAATTGCATACATTACACGTGGAACTAATGTGCTTTCATGTTACATTTGCAAGTACATGAAAAATAATAAACTAATCTTGTCTAATGTTATTGTCAGTATTAAATGCGGCTGTTTTATTAATGGCATGTGCTATATTCGTGTGCATATGTTTTGTCATGTCATTTCTGTGGCAAAAGCTGGTGGAGAATCCTGGTGGCCTGAAAGAAGAAGGTAATTATATATGCTGCTTTATGTGCTTTGCTAGGTAACATAAGTTAATATTTAGCAAAGGGGGTGGGTAACAGATTGGCTTTCAATTCTTTGATTAATTACTGTCTTGTGTTAGTTTAAATACTAGTTACCGTGAGAGGCCTTTTGGGCCTATAAAAGATGGCGCTTTTGAAACCTGTCCAGAGAGGAGCCTTGCACACTCGAGAAGTGGAAAGATTTACCACATTGCAGAAATTATTGCTGAATAAAGACATGCATAATATGCTCATGAAGTTTATCCAAGGACAGGAAGCGGCAGGATTGCCAAAGCAAGGAAGCTGAGAATTGTAACTCGAATGAACCTATTTTGAAACATTTTCGAGGAAGCAAATGACACGAACAATAGGGCTAAAGAAGAGCCTGTGCATAGTTTGAAAGCGGTGATGACATGGATGGTCTGACAGTCGCTCAAAAATTGTCTCGTTAGTTTATGGGCCTTGGTAGTGATTCATGATTAATGGTGAGTATTGTGGAGATGGGTAGCGTTCGTGCGACAGTTTTTCATTAGGAGCGCTGGATCAATTACTTGGTAGCAGAGGATGGTTACTATGGTAATTGACATGCTACATGTAGATACATAGGATACATGTCTAAAACATGTTAAGTTTGTTTAGTTGTTACATGTAGTCGAAAGGTCTTTTCCAGCAGTGTGAAAATTCCTAGTGTGCCGGCAAGAGTAGTGTGACAAGTGAGGTTACACAGTGCATTTGTTCTGTTTCAAAATAGTGGTATTGTCATATATCACTAGTGTTGTGGACGTAGAGCACAAGTTTAGGGATTTTAGGTATGATAGGCTGAATGTATAGTGAGGATTGTCTATGAAATTGTAGCTTTTGAGTATAGGGAGAACTGTCCTGTTTTAAAACTTACTGTGAAAAGAGTAGTAGAATTTATCCAAGCTTGAGTGAAGGGTAAGGAAGCGTTGTTTCCTACTGGCAAGTGAGGATTTTTGTTGGCGGGTTAAAGTCCTACCAAAAATTTCATGTATGAATGGTTAGGGATTCTTTCTGTATGATTGCATGTGTTAGAATGAATTTAAATATTCTGTGAAAATAGCGTCGTCTATTTCATGCGAAAGGATACTTGAATGATTGAAAAAGCTATCTCTTTATTTTAGCGAAACAGACAAATGGTTTGTTTATGTGAAGTTACTAACTAAAATCCATTGAAAGATTTGTAAAAATATGGCGCTGTGAAAATATTTCGTAAAGAAGCGGTCAGTTCAAGGAGTGGAACGGAAACAGTGAAACTGCAGCGGCAGCATACGTCACCAGGTTCGCGCTGTGATTGACTAGCATACGTCACAGTATTCGCTCACTGATTGGTTCATGTGACTTTGCAGGCTTGTACCTGATTGGCTCATTCTGAAATACAGTAATTCTATTGGCTGAATAGAATAGTGACGTGGCTTAACTTGATTGGCTTGTTGGTGAGTTTCGCGCACGGATTGGCTAGAGTAGCGGAACAACAAGAAAATATTTACGATCTTTTTGAAGCAAGCGGATTTGTGTAAATGTAAATGTAAATGTAAATGTATAGGCATTTATATAGCGCGCTACTTACCCGTAGGGTCCCAAGGCGCTTCGACCGCTGCGAAACCCTTCCTGGCTTCCCTGAGAGATGGTCCCTTTATGGGTATCTCCAGGGTGAGACCAGGCATCCCCGGCGGTCTGGTGGGGCCGTTAGTGAAGATGAGGCAAGCTGATGCCCAGAGTTGCCGAGTGTGATCGCTGATCAGAGTGGGCACCGAGGCGAGAGAATTATCGAGTCCGCTGACCCTGGTCTAGAAACCTGCCGCGCTGGGAATCGAACCCTGGTCCCGGGCCGTCCTCTGCTCTCGGGTCTGCCGCCTTTAACCGGTGAACCACACTACTCCACTCATGAGTTATTATTATATGTATGATGAAAAGAAGCCTTCATGGTTTCAGAAAGTAAAAAAGATTTTCAAAAGTGACAAGAAAATTGAAACGCGAGGTGGAAAATTACTTCATAAGTATAAAACACCTGCAGCCTATATGGAAGGTGAATTTGGATATCATACTTGCCTTTGGATGGAGAACTGGATGGAATATACCAAAAATGATGGTGTATTGGCTTGGCCAGAAGATGGGTCATTTAATATTAAGGTGTTGAAAAACTTGAGAGAAAAAATGATGACTCTCGTACCAAAACCCAGATCTACACAATTTGAGGCTTTAGCTGAATGGGAGGATGAGATGTTTGATTTAGAACGGGAGAACAGAGGTGTAAAAAGAGGCACTAGAATGAATATTAATAGAGAAACTCATGAAGATAGAATGCGTCATTGGAGACGTGCAGACATGTGTAATGGTTTGTACCCAGCGAGATTTAGTGAGGAAAGAGATCAAAAGAGTTCTGCAAAGAAAAATAATATTGGTGAAGATAGTGAATTAGAAGATCCAGTTTTAGAAGAGATTTACATTACGAAATCAAAACAACCACCACCTTATCAACCAGTTTGCTCATGGTCTACCCTGATAATTCCTCAAGGAACTTCTCCAAGTGCTCCTCCTAGAGAAATTAATGAGGAGTCTCCATTTAGATTAAATCAGAATAATGTAAAATTTCCTGAGAGAGTAGAAACAAGAACTAATTCTAGTACATCTGGAGAAAGTAGAAATTATGCTGAAACTTCAGTTCAGAGAAATGAGATGCCAAGAAATGTAAAAAGAACAGAAAGACTTGAGGACACTCCAGATATTTCAGAATACCTTCGATCAAAAGAAGAATTAATACAGCAGTTAACTAAAGGCATGGAAGCAGTAACGGTACCAGTAACAGTTGGACCTGTTGTTCCAGTTTTTGATCAAAAAGAAATTAGACATTCAGCTCTGACTGTCCCTTTAAATGCAGAAATTCAGAAAGTGGCTGAAAAAATTTATTCAGATTTATCAGAAATTCACAGAGAGAAAAAGATGCCAGACTTAACTTTTAATCAAAGTTTTTCAAATGGTCAAACTCCATCTGTTGCAGAATCTGATTCTGGAACTCCAGAAAAGAGCATAAATAAGCCCTCAGAATTTAAATTACTTGATGTTGCAAAATTGAAAGCAGATTTGGAGGAATTGATTATTGGCACAATTGATCCTGACAGTTTGAAGTTATATCAGGATGATTAATTGTTGTTCATTTGTAAAAGCATACAATGGAAAATGAAAAATAAATATGATCTGTTAGAAGAAATGGCTGCTGAATTGGAAATAGATTTGATGAGACATAAAGATTTGCAGAAACATTACAGAGTGGATTTCTCTGAAAAAGATATTGAAAACATGAACGCCACAGGAAGGATAATTCATATAAAAGAACTAATAGTGTTTCTAAAAAGATTAGGTGAATTAAGCAAATGGAGAGTGAAATGGACAAAGAATAGAGAGGAAGAAAAAAGGGAAAGAGGGATAATTGCAACTGAGTTTCCTATGAGAGAAATAGCTGTTCATGTTCCTTGGACAAGACAGGACATTTTACTGTTTACAAATGATTTTCCCAGACTGAGAGAAAAACCTGTGGAATGGTATCGTCAAGTAGAGAGATTTGTTAATGTCTCAAAAGTTCTGTGGATTGATCTTGATGGATTCTTTGATATTCTTGTTCCTTCAGATCTTTGGACAGAATGTAACATTTCTATAGATTGGCCCAAAGAAGAACCTATTCAAGATAAAGTACCAGGTGCACCTTCCCCTGATATTATAAAGCTGTATGATAAAGTGATTGTGTGGCTGAAAAACAAGATTCCCCCAAAAGAAGTAGATTGGGTTAAAATTGACAGAACAAATCAAAAGCCAAAAGAGTCAGTACATTCCTTCTATGAAAGATTACTCCTGGTATTTAAACAATATAGTGGTTATGAGAAGCTGAGTGAGAAGGATATGAGCCATGTTATATACCGATTTGTATATGGCTTGAAACCTGAAATTGGTCAGATGATCAGATCAGGAATAGTTGGTTGGCAATCACTCACAGTTGATGACATCCTGAGAAAAGCAAAATACTGCAGTGATGAAATAGACGCTAAGCAAAAGAAGCTGAAAGTAAAAGCAATGTGGGCACAGGTGAAAGTAGCTGAACAACAAATCGCAACTTTAGAAAACAAAAACGTTCAACTGAATCAAGGGATATTTAAGGGTAATTTTAATATGCCAACATTAATGGGTAATATTGAAGAATTAAAGCAGAAACTCCCATGTTTTAATTGCGGCGAAATTGGACACTGGAAGCGTGAGTGTAAAAATCCGCCCAGAAATTTCAAAAATACATCATTAAATCCACAGATGCAGAATGAGGTAAATCAGCAGCAACAGCTACAGCAACAGTTAAAGGAGATAAATCAGCAGCAACATCTACAGCGACAGTTAGTGAATCAGCAGAGTCAGATTCCACAACCGCCACTTCCAAATTGTGTTAATGTGCAGAGATACAATTCTGAAACATGATTCTGCGGAGGTGAACAGGTAAACAGATCACCAAGAGTGAATGTGTTGAATGTTTCTCAACAATATTGGTTGAAAGAGAATGATGGAAGCGTGTCTGATGATTACTTATGACGGTGCCTGAGAAAGGAGGAAGAGTGTGTGCTTGGAGCCACTCTTGAGGTAGATCAGTCTTGTCCATTTGTAAATGGTAAAGTGAATGATGTAGAAATCACTTTTCTAGTGGACACAGGTGCTACCCGTTCTACTGTTAGATCAGTGGAAATAGAAAACCTGCCTCTCTCTGGTGACACCATCCAAGTAGTTGGCGTAGCTAATCAACAAATTAAAACAGATTTGACAGAACCAGTTAAAGTTGAAATTGGTAAATTTAAGGACAAACATAGATTTGTAGTCTGTGATAGCAGTCCTGTAAACTTGTTAGGGAGGGACATTGTTTGTAAAATGAATTGCAAAATATATTGCTCACCTGATGGTATTGAGCTTCAAACTCTAGAAGAAGAGGATGGCCTTTATAAATTAACAATGTTAATGGTTGAAGCAGAAGAAAGTAAATTATTCCCTGCTTTTGACAAAAATGATTTACCTGAAGAATGGCTCGATTCAAAGGGCTTTTCTGGAGCATTTTAATCGCATTTATTCCACCGAATATCAAGTGGAGGAAGGTCAGATTCAGGAATATTTTATGAACCTAGACATCCC
Organism: Lissotriton vulgaris; assembly: GCF_964263255.1. NCBI lineage: Eukaryota > Metazoa > Chordata > Amphibia > Caudata > Salamandridae > Lissotriton > Lissotriton vulgaris. Next base: position 885,936,178 of record NC_141699.1, on the reverse strand, counting down.
AAAGATCACCTCCAATCGGGCTTTACAACTAGGGTTAGAAATTAGTACAGGGGAAATAGTAGATGCTACAAAGGCAACACCAGGGGCGAAAGCCTGTGGGCAAGACGGGTTCCCAATTGAATTCTATAAAACCTTTATAAAAGAACTAGTCACTCCGCTCATGAATTTATTTCATTACATCAAGTTAGGAGGAATGGTACCCGCGTCTTTTAAAGAAGCAATAATAATATCTTTTGTAAAAAAAGGCAAAAGTCCAGAAGATATCAACTCTTATAGGCCAATAAGCCTTTTAAATTCTGACTATAAAATCCTCATGAAAATCTGGGCCCAACGTTTTATGTATGCGGCACAAGAAGTCATACATAGTGATCAGTCAGGATTCATAGCAGGTCGTATTATGGCTTCTAATACTGAATTTTTAATTCAGGCATTGGACTATTTTAATGTGAATTCAACCCCCGCCTGTATCCTCATGGTCGCCGCAGAAAAAGCGTTCGACCTAGTTAATTGGGCAACCCTGTTCTACTCTCTTAATAAATTTGGGTTCCCAGAACAGGTGATTAAAATGCTCCAGAACATCTATCAAGGCGCCTCTGCACAGATTATAATAAACTCAGAAAAAGCCGGCTCAATTCAAGTTAATCGTGGGACCAGGCAGGGCTGCCCTTTAGTTCCTCTCCTTTTTACTTTCTTTATTGAACCCATGGTTAATAAAATTAGAAACAATCTCGATATCCTCCCACCGATCACTGGGATGGCGAATCTCATATTATTCGCCGATGACATTATCCTCTACGCAAAGCCAAACAAGGAGAATATTGAAAGTATATTAAAAGAATTCAAAGCATATGAACAAATAGGAGGATACAAAATCAATACAAAAAAAACAGAGGTCCTCGCCTTAAACACCAGTCTTAGCCATCTCCCATCCTGTTTGCATGTCCAGGCCGTAAGTAGAGACCCAATTAGATACTTAGGCATCTATGTGATCCGTGATTACCATAAGCTTTATCTCCTTAACTATGTGAGAATGAAGAATAAAATAAAGAATCTTCTCTTCCAATGGCTTTTAATTCCTCTATCCTTGATTGGTAGGATATCTCTGATAAAGATGTCGATTTTACCCTTATTAATATTTTTATTTAGTAATATCCCTATTAAGTTGAATTCTACTTTTTTTTAAGGATATCGAATCTATGATCAGAAGCTTTATTTGGGGGGGAAAAACCCCCAGAGTAAAGCTTTCTGTGATTCAACTCCCAGTTGATCAGGGGGGACTTGCTCTTCCACACATAAAAACATATTATGAGGCAGCCTTCCTAGACTTGGTGGCAGGTCTGATAGGATCAAAAAACAAACGAGATAGCTTCTTCTTAGTAAAAATGCTACAAGAGTCCGATTCTCAAATTCAGGTATTTTTAAAGACCGCAAAACTCCCCAAAAGGACGATATATAAGACTATAAAAGAGCATCTATCTAGATTACAGTCCTTTTTTAAGAAAAATCAGAGCTCTTCAGCTTCCCAGTTTTTAAGCTTATATGAGTGTTCCTGTTTGGGCCTCCAAATTAGTAGCAGCCGAATTTTAAATTGGGAGAATTTGGGATTCCGTGAATTAAGACACTTCTTTATCCAAAATAGAATAATTTTATGGTAAGAAGTCCAGGCTAGAATAACTACTCCCATGCAACCAATTTTCTTTGAATATCTACAAATTGCCCACTTTTTAAGAAAAACTATTGGTGGACATCTTCCCACAATGGGTGAGCTGGTTAAATTCCTTTATGAGGCCAAAATCACCGGCATAGGAAATTGGTACAAAAAGCTCCATTGTGGTGGTCATCTAGACACGGTGGATAGCCATTTAGAGAAAATATTTAGCCAAACCCAATGTAATATAACACACAAGGATTGGGAAACTATAAGTTTGTTAAGCTATAATTCGTTACGTGCCGCTAATTTTAAAAGGATGGCCTTTTTGTCCCGCTGGCTAGTGTACTGGACTCCGGAAGCACTTGAGAAAAGGTTCCCAGAGGCTGAGAATAAATGCTTTAGATGCCTAGCCGCCGGCCAGGGGCATTGGCTCCATACCTTTTTCTCTTGTCCTCAATTGAAATCCTTTAGGGAGGCCATAATCATAGACATCGAGGAGGCACTAGGGAAAACACTAACACCTTCAGCTGAACTGGCCCTTTTTGGTATATCCAAAGAGAGAGGTTCCCTCAATGAGAACAGGGAAAAATTTCTGTTTATCTCATGTACAGTTGCTCGTTCCCTAATACTCCAAAATTGGAAATCTAAGGAACCCCCATCTTATCTAAAATGGTTTAACAAAATGAGGAGGTCCCGGGACTTTGAAAAAGCTTATGGTTGTAGAGTGGGAGCAGTCAGTAGTTTTGAAAGAAAATGGAAATACTTCGAGAATCTGGAGACGATAAGAGGGGGGTTAAATAAAAAATTAGATTGAATACTAAAACTAGATCAAAATGATTTTAAAAGCAGGCATGAAATGTTGTTAGACTAAATTAAATAAGCAAACTGCTCTGCTCAAGCACTTTAATCCAGGTTGGATTGCACTATTTTTGCATTTGCACTTTACACTTAAGTTTGCGGACATTGCACATTGACTCTATTATGTTGGATTGTACTGTACTGCACTTGCACTTTATGATCAAAGTTTGCGATCGCTGCACATTGATTGTATTTGAAAATTAATCAATATGCTGTGAAATAAGGAGTACAATAATGCCTGCCTTTGTGTTTTATGTATTTTAAATTTTGACCCCCTTTTATTAATCCACTCCTTAATCATGTTTTTTTTTGCGTGTCTCCACTTGAAGAAGAAGCATTTTTTCTAAACCTGTTTTCAATTCCATTGTTTAAACTCCTCATTCATGAATTGTGTTTTAACCTCTTTCTGCTCAATAAAAACGTTATTTAAAAAAAAAAAAGAGATGGAGATATAATGGAAATAAAGTAGAGAGATAATGGAGATAAACTGGAGGTACAACGGAGATAAAACAGGGATAAAGTGGAGATTAAATGTAGATAAAATGTGGATAAAACAGAGATATAATGAAGGTATAATGGAGATATAATGGAGATTACATGGTTAGAATACATGGGGAGACCGATGGACATATTGGGGAGACAGATCGGAGAAGGTAATGAGATGAGGGAGAGGCAGATGAGGGAGAGACAATTGAAGAGAGGGTAGAGAGGGAGTTGGAACAGGGTGGAGATGGTGGAGACAGAGGAGGAGCGACATGGGATGAGGGAGATGGCGGATGAGGGAGAGGGAGATAAGGGAGAGAATGATGGGGGACAGATGATGAGGGTGAGTGAGATGAGGGAGAGACCGATGGTGAGAGGGTGGAGAGGGTGATGGGGCAAGTGTGGAGATGGGGGAGATGGAGATGGGGAGATGGGGAGTTGGAAATGGGATTGAGATGTGGAGAGGGGGAGATGCAGATTGGGCAGATGGAGAGCTGTAGATGGGATGGAGAGATGGAGATGGGCTGGGGAAGGAGAGATGGAGATGGGGAGATGAAGATGAGATGGAGAGATGGAGATGGGATGAAGATGGAGTTGGGGAGTTGGAGATGGGATGGGGAGATGGAGATGGGATGCAGAGATGGAGATAGGATGGCGATGGGATGGAGATATAATGGAATTAAAGTAGACAGATAATGGTAATAAACTGAAGATAAACTGGAGATAAATTGGGGATAAAATGTTGATAAAATGTGGATAAAGAGGAGAATAAATGGGGATAACATGGAGCTAAAGTGGAGATAAAATGGGAGATAAAATGGAGAAAAAATGGGGATAATACTGGGATAAAATGGAGATTAAGCAGAGATAAAATGGGGATGAAACAGAGATATAATGGAGGTATAATGGAGATATAATGGAGATATTATGGCAAGATAAGATGGGGAGATGGGGAGACAGATGGGGAGAGGATGGAGAGGGTGATGGGGAGAGGGTGGAGATGAGGGGATGGAGATGGGGAGTTGGAAATGGGATTAAGATGTGGAGTGGGGGAGATGGAGATTGGATGGATGGAGAGATGTAGATGGGATGGAGAGATAGAAATGGGATGGGGAAAGAGAGATGGAGATGGGGAGATGGAAATGGGATGGAGATATAATGGAAATAAAGTAGAGAAATAATGGAGATAAACTGGAGATAAATTGGGGATCAATTGGGGATAAAATGGAGATAAAACGGGGATAAAGTGGAGAAAAAATGGGGATAAAATGGATCTAAAGTGGAGATAAATTATGGATAAGGTGGAAATAAAAATTGGGATAAAATGGGGATAAAATGGAGCTAAACTAGGGATAAAGTGGAGATACAATGGGGATAAAATGGAGCTAAAATGGGGATAAAACAGGGATAAAATGGAGATTAAGCAAAGATAAAATGGGGATAAAAAAGAGCTATAATGGAGGTATAATGGTGACATAATGGAGATATTATGGGGAGATAATATGGGGAGATGGGGGAGACAGATAGAGAGACAGATGGGGGAGACCAATGGACAGATTGGGGAGAGAGATCCGAGAAGGACATAGGATGAGGGAGATGAGGGAGAGGCAGATGAGGGAGAGACTGATAGGGAGAGGGTGGAGATGGGGGAGACAGATGGGGAGATGGACATAGGGAGATGGGGAGATGGAAATGGGATTGAGATGTAGAGAGTGGGAGATGGAGATTGGATGGAGAGATGGAGATGGGGAGATGGGATGGTGATGGGATGGCGATGGAGATGGGGAGATGGAGATTAGATGGGGAGATGGAGATGGGATGGAGATGGAGATGGGATGGGGAGATGGAGATGGGATGCAGAGATGGAGATGGGATTGGGATGGAGATAAAACAGAGATAAAGTGGAAATTAAACAGAGATAGAAGTGGGATAAAACAGAGATATAATGAAGGTATAATGGAGATATAATGGAGATTAGATGGGGAGATTACATGGGGAGATGGGGAAGACAGATGGGGAGACCGATGGACAGATTGGGGAGACAGATGGGAGAAGGACATGAGATGAGGGAGATGAGGGAGAGGCAGATGAGGGAGAGACAGATGGAGAGAAGGTAGAGAGGGAGATGGGGACGGGGTGGAGATGGTGGAGACAGATGAGGAGGGACATGGGATGTTGGAGATGGGGGATGAGGGAGAGGGAGATGAGGGAGAGACTGATGGGGAGAGATGATGAGTGAGAGGGAGATGAGGGAGAGACCGATGGGGAGAGGGTGGAGATGGGGAGATGGAGATGGGGAGTTGGAAATAGGATTGTGATTTGTAGAGGGGGAGATGGAGATGGGCTGGGGATGGAGAGATGGAGATGGGGAGATAGAGATGGGATGGAGATGGGATGGAGATGGAGATGGGGAGATGGAGATGAGATGGGGAGATAGAGAAGGGGAGTTTGAGATGGGATGGGGAGATGGAGATGGGATGTAGAGATGGGATGGCAATGGGATGGAGATATAATGAAAATAAAGTAGAGAGATAATAAAGATAAACTGGAGATAAATTGGGGATAAAATGTTGAAAAAAATGAGGATAACGTGGAGAAAAAATTGGAGATAAAGTGGAAATAAAGTGGAATAAAAATGGGGATAAAGTGGAGATAAAATGGGGATAAAACTGGAATAAAATGGAGCAAAAGTGCGGATAAACTGGAGATAAAATAGGGATAAAATGGAGCTGAAATGGAGATTAAATGGGGTAAAGTGGAGATAAAATGGGGATAAAGTGGAGATAAAATGGGGATAAAACTGGGATAAAATGGATCTAAAGTAGGGATAAAGTGGAGATAAAATGGGGATGAAATGGAGCTAAAGTGGAGATGAAATGGGGGTAAAGTGGAGATAAAATGGGGATCAAGTGGAGATAAAATGGGGATAAAACAGGGATAAAATGGAGCTAAAGTTGGGATAAAGTGGAGATAAAATGGGGATAAAAATGGAGCTAAATTGGAGATAAAATGGAGGTGAAGTGGGAATAAAGTGGGGATAAAATGGGGATATAGTGGAGATAAAATGGGGCTAAAGTGGATATAAAATGGGGATGAAGTGGAGATAATAAGGGGATCAAACTGGGATAAAATGGAGGTATAATGGAGATATAAGGTAGATATTATGTGGAGATATTATGGGGAGATGGGGGAGACAGATGGGGACACAGATTGGGAGACAGATGGGGGAGACCGAGGGACAGATTGGGAAGACAGATTGGAGAAGGACATTGGATGAGGGAGATGAGGGAGAGGTAGATGAGGGAGAGACAGATCGAGAGAGGGTAGAGAGGGAGATGGGGACAGGGTGGAGATGGTGGAGACAGATGAGGAGGGACATGGGATGTTGGAGATGGGGGATGAGGGAGAGGGAGATGAGGGAGAGACTGATGGGGAGAGATGATGAGTGAGAGGGAGATGAGGGAGAGACCGATATGGAGAAGTTGGAGATGGGGGGAATGGAGATGGGGAGTTGGAAATGGGATTGAAATGTGGAGAGGGGGAGAAGGAGATGGGCTGGGGATGGAGAGATGGAGATGGGGAGATAGCGATGGGATGGAGATGAGATGGTGATGGAGATGGGGAGATGGAGATGAGATGGGGAGATGGAGAAGGGGAGTTGGAGATGGGATGGAAGATGGAGATGGGATGCAGAGATGGGATGACAATGGGATGGAGATATAATGAAAATAAATTAGACAGATAATGGAGATAAACTGGAGATAAATTGGGGATAAAATTTCGATAAAAAATGAGGATAAAGTGGAGAAAAAATGGGGATAAAGTGGATATAAAGTGGAGTACAAATAGGGATAAAGTGGAGATAAAATGGGGATAAAACCGGGATAAAATGGAGCTAAAGTGGGGATAAAGGTGAGATAAAATGGGGATAAAATGGAGCTAAAGTGGAGATAAAATGGGGGTAAAGTGGAGATAAAGTGCGGCTAAAACCGGGATAAAATGGAGCTACAGTGGGGATAAAGTGGAGATAAAATGGGGATAAAATGGAGCTAAAGTGGAGATTAAATGGGGTAAAGTAGAGATAAAATGGGGATAAAGTGGAGATAAAATGGGGATAAAACTGGGATAAAATGGAGCTAAAGTGGGATAAAGTGGAGATAAAATGGGGATAACATGGAGCTAAAGTGGAGATAAAATGGGGGATAAAATGGAGATAAAAAGGGGATAACACAGGGATACAATGGAGATTAAGCAGATATAAAATGGGGATGAAACAGAGATATAATGGAGGTATAATGGAGATATAAAGGAGATATTATGGGGAGATAAGTAGGGGAGATGGGGGTGACAGATGGGGAGAGCAAGGAGCGGGTGATGGGAGAGGGTGGAGATGGGGGGATGGAGATGGGGAGATGTGGAGTTGGAAATGGGATTAACATGTGGAGTGGGGGAGATGGAGATTGGATGGATGGAGAGATGTAGATGGGATGGAGAGATGGAAATGGGATGGGGAAAGAGAGATGGAGATGGGGAGATGGAGATGGGAAGGAGATGGGATGGAGATATAATGGAAATAAAGTAGAGAGATAATGGAGATAAACTGGAGATAAATTAGTGATCAAAAAGGGATAAAATGGAGATAATACAGGCATAAAGTGGAGAAAAAATGGGGATAAAATGGATCTAAAGTGGAGATAAAATGGGGATAAAGTGGAAATAAAAATTGTGATAAAACAGGGATACAATGGAGCTATTCAGGGATAAAGTGGAGATACAATGGGGGTAAAGTGGTGATAAAATGGGGATAAAGTGGAGATAAAATTGGGATAAAACCGGGATAAAATGGAGTTAAAGTGGGGATAAAGTGGAGGTAAAATGGGGATTAAAATGGAGCTAAAGTGGAGATAAAATGGGGGTGAAGTGGGGATAAAATGGGGATATAGTGGAGATAAAATGGGGATCAAACTGGGATAAAATGGTGCTAAAGTGGGGATAAAATGGAGCTAAAGTGGAGATAAAATGGGGATAATACAGGGCTAAAATGGAGATTAAGCAGAGATAAAATGGGGATAAAAGAGAGATATAATGGAGGTATAATGGAGATATAAGGGATATATTATGGGGAGATATGGGGAGATGGGGAGACAGATGGGGACACAGATTGGGATACAGATGGGGGAGACCGATGGACAGATTGGCAAAACAGATTGGAGAAGGACATGGGATGAGGGAGATGAGGGAGAGGCAGATGAGGGAGAGACTGATGGAGAGACGGTAGAGAGGGAGATGGGGACAGGGTGGAGATGGTGGAGACAGATGAGGATGTACATGGGATGTTGGATATTGGGGATGAGGGAGAGGGAGATGAGGGAGAGACTGATGGGGAGAGATGATGAGGGAGAGGGAGATGAGGGAGAGACCGATAGGGAGAGGTTGGAGATGGGGGAGATGGAGATGGGGAGTTGGAAATGGGATTGGAATGTGGAGAGGGGGAGATGGAGATGGGTTGGGGATGGAGAGATGGAGATGGGGAGATAGAGATGGGATGGAGATTGGATGGAGATGGAGATGGGAGATGAAAATGAGATGGGGAGATGGAGAAGGGGAGTTGGAGATGGGATGGAAGATAGAGATAGGATGTAGAGATGGGATGGCAATTGGATGGAGATATAATGAAAATAAAGTAGACAGATAATGGAGATAAACTGGAGATAAACTGGAGATAAATTGGGGATAAAATGTCGATAAAATGAGGATAAAGTGTAGAAAAAATGGGGATGAAGTGGAGATAAAGTGGAGTAAAAATGGGGATAAAGTGGAGATAAAATGGGGATAAAACTGGGATAAAATGGAGCTAAAGTGGGGATAAAGTGGAGATAAAATGGGGATAAAATGGAGATTAAGCAGAGATAAAATGGGGATGAAACAGAGATATAATGGAGATATAATGGAGATATTATGGGGAGATAAGATGGGGAGATGGGGAGAAAGATGGGGAGACAGATGAGGAGAGGATGGAGAGGGTGATGGGGAGAGGGTGGAGATGGGGGGGTGGAGATGGGGAGATGGGGAGTTGGAAATGTGATTAAGATGTGGAGTGGGGAAGATGGAGATTGGATGGATGGAGAGATGTAGATGGGATGAGAGATAGAAATGGGATGGGGAAAGAGAGATGTAGTTGGGGAGATGGAGATGGGATGGAGATGGGATGGAGATATAATGGAAATAAAGTAGAGAGATAATGGAGATAAACTGGAGATAAATTGGGGATCAATTGGGGATGAAATGGAGATAAAATGGGTATAAAGTGGAGAATTAATGGGAATAAAATGGATCTAAAGTGGGGATAAAATGGGGATAAAGTAGAAATAAAAATTGGGATAAAATAGGGATAAAATGGAGCTAAACCGGGAATAAAGTGGAGATACAGTGTAGATAAAATGGAGCTAAAATGGGGATAAAACAGGGATAAAATGGAGATTAAGCAGAGATAAAATGGGGATAAAACAGAGCTATAATGGAGGTATAATGGTGATATAATGGCGATCTTATGGGGATATAATATGGGGAGATGGGGGAAACAGATGGGGAGACAGATTGGGGAGACCGATGGACAGATTGGGGAGACAGATCGGAGAAGGACATGGGATGAGGGAGATGAGGGAGAGGCAGATGAGGGAGAGACTGATAGGGAGAGGGTGGAGATGGGGGAGACAGATGGGGAGATGGACATGGGGAGATGGGGAGTTGGAAATGGGATTGAGATGTGGAGAGGGGGAGATGGAGATTGGATGTATGGAGAGATGTAGATGGGATGAAGAGATGTAGATGGGATGGAGAGATGGAGATGGGGAGATGGGATGGAGATAGGATGGTGATTGAGATGGGGAGATGGAGATTAGATAGGGAGATGGAGATGGGATGGAGATGGAGATGGGATGGGGAGATGGAGATGGGATGCAGAGATAGAGATGGGATGGGATGGAGATATAATGGAAATATAGTAGAGAGATAATGGAGATAAACTGGAGGTACAATGGAGATAAGACAGGGATAAAGTGGAGATTAAGCAGAGATAAAATGGGGATAAAACAGAGCTACAATGGAGGTATAATGGTGATATAATGGAGATATTATGGGGAGATAATATGGGGAAATGGGGGAGACAGGTGGGGAGACAGATGGGGGAGACCGATGGACAGATTGGGGAGACAGATCGGAGAAGGACATGGGATGAGGGAGATTAGGGAGAGGCAGATGAGGGAGAGACTGATAGGGAGAGGGTGGAGATGGGGGAGACAGATGGGGAGATGGACATGGGGAGATGGGGAGTTGGAAATGGGATTGAGATGTGGAGAGGGGGAGATGGAGATTGGATGGATGGAGAGATGGAGATGGGATGGAGAGATGGCGATGGGATGGAGAGATGGCGATGGGAAGATGGGATGGAGATGAAATGGCGATGGAGATGGGGAGATGGAGATTAGATGGGGAGATGGAGATGGGATGGAGATGGGATGGAAATGGAGATGGAGATGGGATGGTGAGATGGAGATGGGATGCAGAGATGGAGATGGGATGGGATGTAGATATAATGGAAATAAAGTAGAGAGATAATGGAGATATACTGGAGGTACAATGGAGATAAAACAGGGATAAAGTGGAGATTAAACAGAGATAGCAGTGGGATAAAACAGAGATATAATGAAGGTATAATGGAGATATAATGCAGATATTATGGGGAGATTACATGGGGAGATGGGGAAGACAGATGGGGAGACCGATGGACAGATTGGGGTGACAGATGGGAGAAGGACATGAGATGAGGGAGAGGCAGATGAGGGAGAGACAGATAGAGAGAGGGTAGAGAGAGAGATGGGGACAAGGTGGAGATGGTGGAGACAGATGAGGAGGGACATGGGATGTTGGAGATGGGGGATTAGGGAGGGGGAGATGAGGGAGCGACTGATGGGGGAGAGATGATGAGGGAGAGGGAGATGAGGGAGAGACCGATGGGGAGAGGGTGGAGATGGGGAAATGGAGATGGGGAGTTGGAAATGGGATTGAGATGTGGAGAGGGGGAGATGGAGATGGGCTGGGGAAGGAGAGATGGAGATGGGGAGATAAAGATGGGATGGAGATGGGATGGAGATAGAGGGTGGGAGATGGAGATGAGATGGGGAGATGGAGAAGGGGAGTTGGAGATGGGATGGGGAGATGGAGATGGGATGTAGAGATGGGATGGCGATAGGATGGAGATTTGATGAAAATAAAGGAGACAGATAATGGAGATAAACTGGAGATAAATTGGGGAAAAATGTCGATAAAAAATTAGGATAAAGTGGAGAAAAAATGGGGATAAAGTGGAGATAAAATAGAGATATAACCGGGATAAAATGGAGCTAAAGTGGGGATAAAGTGGAGATAAAATGGGGATAAAATGGAGCTAAAGTGGAGATGAAATGGGGGTAAAGTGGAGATAAAATGGGGATAAAGTGGAGATAAAATCGGGATAAAATGGAGATTAAGCAGAGATAAAATGGGGATGAAACAGAGATATAATGGAGGTATAATGGAGACATAATGGAGATATTATGGGAAGATAAGATGGGGAGATGGGGGAGACAGATGGGGGACAGATGGGGAGAGGATGGAGAGGGTAATGGGGAGAGGGTGGAGATGAGGGGGATGGAGATGGGGATATGGGAAGTTAGAAATGGGATTAAGACATGGAGTGCGGAAGATGGAGATTGGATGGATGGAGAGATGTAGATGGGATGGAGAGATAGAAATGGGATGGGGAAAGAGAGATGGAGATGGGGAGATGGAGATGGGATGGAGATGGGATGGAGATATAATGGAAATAAAGTAGAGAGATAATGGAGATAAACTGGAGATAAATTGGGGATCAATTGGGGATGAAATGGAGATAAAATGGGGATAAAGTGGAGATAAAAATTGGGTTAAAATGGGGATAAAATGGAGCTAAACCGGGGATGAAATGGAGATACAATGGGGATAAAATGTAGCTAAAATGGGGATAAAACATGGATAAAATGGAGATTAAGCAGATATACAATGGGGATAAAACAGAGCTATAATGAAGGTATAATGGTGATATAATGGAGATATTATGGGGAGATAATATGGGGACAGATGGGGGCGACCGATGGACAGATTGGGGAGACAGATCGGAAAAGGACATGGGATGAGGGAGATGAGGGAGAGGCAGAGATGGGGGAGACAGATGGGGAGATGGACATGGGGAGATGAGGAGTTGGAAATGGGATTGAGATGTGGAGAGGGGGAGATGGAGATTGGATGGATGGAGAGATGGAGATGGGATGGGGAGATGGAGATGGGATGCAGAGATGGAGATGGGATGGGATGGAGATATAATGGTAATAAAGTAGAGAGATAATGGAGATAAACTGGAGGTACAATGGAGATAAAACAGGGATAAAGTGGAGATTAAACAGAGATAGAAGTGGGATAAAACAGAGATATAATGAAGGTATAATGTAGATATAATGGAGATTACATGGGGAGATTACATGGGGAGATGGGGAAGACAGATGGGGAGACCGATGGACAGATTGGGGAGACAGATGGGAGAAGGACATGAGATGAGAGGGAGATGAGGGAGAGGCAGATGAGGGAGAGACAGATGGAGAGAGGGTAGAGAGAGATATGGGACAGGGTGGAAATGGTGAGACATATGAGGAGGGACATGGGATGTTGGAGATGTGGAATGAGGGAGAGGGAGATTAGGTAGAGACTGATGGGGAGAGGGCGGAGATGGGGGAGAGGAGATGGGGAGTTGGAAATGGGATTGAGATGTGGAGAGGGGGAGATGAAGCTAAAAGGGATAAAATGAAGCTAAAGTAGGGATAAAGTGGAGATAAAATGGGTATTAAAATGGAGCTAAAGTGGAGATAAAATGGGGTTGAAGTGGGGATAAAGTGGGATAAAATGGGGATATAGTGGAGATGGGTAAAGTGGATATAAAATGGGGATGAAGTGGAGATAAAATGGGGATCAAACTGGGATAAAATGGAGCTAAAGTGGGTATAAAACGGAGCTAAAGTGGAAATACAATGGGGATAATACAGGGATAAAATGGAGATTAAGCAGAGATAAAATGGGGATAAAACAGAGATATAATGGAGGTATAATGGAGATATAAGGGAGATATTATGGGGAGATATTAGGCAGAGATGGGGGAGACAGATGGGGACACAGATTGGGAGACATATGGGGAGACCGATGGACAGATTGGGAAGACAGATTGGAGAAGGACATGGGATGAGGGAGATGAGGCAGAGGCAGATGAGGGAGAGACAGATGGAGAGAGGGTAGAGAGGGAGATGGGGACAGGGTGGAGATGGTGGAGACAGATGAGGAGGGACATGGGATATTGGAGATGGGGGATGAGGGAGAGGGAGATGAGGGAGAGACTGATGGGGAGAGATGATGAGGGGAGAGGGAGATGAGGGAGAGACCGATATGGAGAGGTTGGAGATGGGGGAGATGAAGATTGGGAGTTGGAAATGGGATTGAGATGTGGAGAGGGGGAGATGGAGATGGGCTGGGGATGGAGAGATGGAGATGGGGAGATAGAGATCGGATAGAGATGGGATGGAGATGGAGATGGGGAGATGGAGATGAGATGGGGAGATGGAGAAGGGGAGTTGGAGATGGATGGAAGATAAAGATGGGATGTATAGATGGGATGGCGATGGGATGGAGATATAATGAAAATAAAGTAGACAGATAATGGATGTAAACTGGAGATAAATTAGGGATAACATGTCAATAAAAAATGAGGATAAGTGGAGAAAAAATGGGGATAAAGTGGAGATGAAGTGGAGTAAAAATGGGTATAAAGTGGAGATAAAATAGGGATAAAACCGGATAAAATGGAGCTAAAGTGGGGATAAAGGGGATATAAAATGGGATAAAATGGAGCAAAAGTGGAGATTAAATGGGGTAAAGTGGAGATAAAATGGGGATAAAGTGGAGATAAAATGGGGATAAAACGGGATAAAATAGAGCTAAAGTGGGATAAAGTGGAGATAAAATGGGGATGAAAATGGAGCTAAAGTGGAGATAAAATGGGGTGAAGTGGGGATAAAGTGGGGATAAAATGGGGAATTAGTGGAGATAAAATGGGGGTAAAGTGGATATAAAATGGGGATGAAGTGGAGGTAAAATGGGGATCAAACTCGGATAAAATGGAGCTAAAGTGGGGATAAAATGAAGCTAAAGTGGAGATACAATGGGGAAAATACAGGATAAAATGGAGATTAAGCAGAGATAAATGGGGATAAAACAGAGATAATAATGGTGGTATAATGGATATATAAGGGAGATATTATGTGGAGAAATTATGGGGAGATGGGGGAAACAGATGGGACACAGATTGGGAGACAGATGGGGGAGACCGATGGACAGATTGGGAAGACAGATTGGAGAAAGACATGGGATGAGGGAGATGAGGGAGAGGCAGATGAGGGAGAGACAGATAGAGAGATGGTAGAGAGGGAGATGGGGACAGGGTGGAGATGGTGGAGACAGATGAAGAGGGACATGGGATGTTGGAGATAGGGGATGAGGGAGAGGGAGATGAGGGAGAGACTGATGGGGAGAGATGATGAGGGAGAGGGAGATGAGGGAGAGACCGATATGGAGAGGTTGTAGATGGGGGAGATGGAGATGTGGAGTTGGAAATGGGATTGAGATGTGGAGAGGGGGAGATGGAGATGGGATGGAGAGGGGATGGAGATGGAGATGGGGAGATGGAGATGAGATGGGGAGATGGAGAAGGGGAGTTGGAGATGGGATGGAAGATGGAGATGGGATGTCGAGATGGGATGGCAATGGGATGGAGATATAATGAAAATAAAGTAGACAGATAATGGAGATAAACTGGAGATAAACTGGAGATAAATTGGGGATAAAATGTCGATAAAAATGAGGATAAAGTGGAGAAAAAATGGGGATAAAGTGGAGATGAAGTAGAATAAAAATGGGGATAAAGTGGAGATAAAATGGGGATAAAACCGGGATAAAATGGAGCTAAGATAAAGTGGAGAACAAATGGGGATAAAATGGAGCTAAAGTGGAGATTAAAAGGGGTAAAGTGGAGATGAAATGGGGATGAAGTGGAGGTAAATTAGGGATAAAACCGGGATAAAATGGAGCTGAAGTGTGGAGAAAGTGGAGCTAAAATGGGGATGAAATAGAGCTAAAGTGGAGATAAAATGGGGTTAAAGTGGAGATAAAAGGGGATAAAACCACGATAAAGTGGAGCTAAAGTGGGGATAAAGTGGAGATAAAATGGGGATAAAATGGAGCTAAAGTGGAGATTAAATTGGGTAAAGTGGAGATAAAATGGGGATACAGTGGAGATAAAATGGGGATAAAACCGGGATAAAATGGAGCTAAAGTGGGGATAAAGTGGAGATAAAATGGGGATAACATGGAGCTAAAGTGGAGATAAAATGGGGGATAAAATGGAGATAAAAGGGGGATAATAGAGGGATACAATGGAGATTAAGCAGAGATAAAACAGGGATGAAACTGAGATATAATGGAGGTATAATGGAGATATTATGGGGAGATAAGATGGAGAGATGGGGGAGACAGATAGGGAGACAGATGGGGAGACCGATGGACAGATTGGGGAGACAGATCGGAGAAGGACATGGGATGAGGGAGAGGCAGATGAAGGAGAGACTGATAGGGAGAGGGTGGAGATGTTGGAGACAAATGGGGAGATTGACATGGGGAGATGGGGAGTTGGAAATGGGATTGAGATGTCGAGAGGGGGAGATGGAGATTGGATGGATGGAGAGATGTAGGTGGGATGGAGAGATAGAGATGGGATGGAGAGATGGAGATGGGGAGATTGGGACGGAGATGGGATGGTGATGGAGATGGAGAGATGGAGATTAGATGGGGAGATGGAGATGGGATGGAGATGGAGATGGGATGGGGAGATGGAGATAGGGTGCAGAGATGGAGATGGGATGGGATGGAGATATACTGGATATAAAGTAGAGAGATAATGGAGATAAACTGGAGGTACAATGGAGATAAAACAGGGATAAAGTGGAGATTAAACGGAGATACAAGTGGGATAAAACAGAGATATAATGAAGGTATAATGGAGATATAATGGAGATTTTATGGGGAGATTACATGGGGAGATGGGGAAGACAGATGGGGAGACCGATGGACAGATTGGGGAGACAGATGGGAGAAAGACATGAGATGAGGGAGAGGATGGAGAGTCAGATGAGGGAGAGACAGATGGAGAGAGGGTAGAGAGGGAGATGGGGACAGGGTGGAGATGGTGGAGACAGATGAGGAGGGACATGGGATGTTGGAGATGGGGGATGAGGGAGAGGGAGATGAGGGAGATACTGATGGGGAGAGATGATGAGGGAGAGGGAGATGAGTGAGAGACCGATGGGGAGAGGGTGGAGATGGGGGAGATGGAGATGGGGAGTTGGAAATGGGATTGAGATTTGGAGAGGGGGAGATGGAGATGGGCTGGGGATGGAGAGATGGAGATGGGGAGACAGAGATGGGATGGAGATGGGATGGAGATGGAGATGGGGAGATGGAGATGAGATGGGGAGATGGAGAAGGGGAGTTGGAGATTGGATGGAAGATGGAGATGGGATGTAGAGATGGGATGGCAATGGGATGGAGATATAATGAAAATAAAGTAGACAGATAATGGTGATAAACTGGAGATAAACTGGAGATAAATTGGGGACAAAATGTCGATAAAAATGAGGATAAAGTGGAGAAAAAATGGGGATAAAGTTTAGATAAAGTGGAGTAAAAATTGGGATAAAGTGGAGATAAAATGGGGATAAAACCGGGATAAAATGGAGCTAAAGTAGGGATAAAGTGGAGATAAAATGGGGATAAAATGGAGCTAAAGTGTAGATAAAACGGGGTAAATTGGAGATAAAGTGGAGATAAAATGGGGATAAAGTGGAGATTAAAAGGTGGGTATAGTGGATATAAAATGTGGATGAAGTGAAGATAAAATGGGGATAAAACCGGCATAAAATGGAGCTAAAGTGGGGATAAAATGGGGATAAAATGGAGCTAATGTGTAGATACATTGGGGATAATACAGGTATAAAATGGAGATTAGGCAGAGATAAAATGGGGATAAAATAGAGATATAATGGAGCTATAATGGAGATATAACGGATATATTATGGGGAGATATGGACAGATTGGGGAGACAGATCGGAGAAGGACATGGGATGAGGGAGATAAGAGAGAGGCAGATGAGGGAGAGACTGATAGGGAGAGGGTGGAGATGGTGGAGACAGATGGGGAGATGAACATGGGGAGATGGGGAGTTGGAAATGGGATTGAGATGTGGAGAGGGGGTGATGGAGATTGGATGGATGGAGAGATGGAGATGGGATGGAGAGATGGAGATGGATGAAGAGATGGAGATGGGGAGATGGGATGGAGATGGGATGGTGATGGAGATGGGGAGATGGAGATTAGATGGGGAGATGGAGATGGGATGGAGATGGAGATGGGATGGGGAGATGGAGATGGGATGCAGAGATGGAGATGGGATGGGATGGGATGGAGATATACTGGAAATAAAGTAGAGAGATAATGGAGATAAACTGGAGGTACAATGGACATAAAACAGGGATAAAGTGGAGATTAAACGGAGATACAAGTCGGATAAAACAGAGATATAATGAGGGTATAATGGAGATATAATGGAGAATACATGGGGAGATTACATGGGGAGATGGGGAAGACAGATGGGGAGACCGATGGACAGATTGGGGAGACAGATGGGAGAAGGACATGAGATGAGGGAGATGAGGGAGAGGCAGATGAGGGAGAGACAGATGGAGAGAGGGTAGAGAGAGAGATGGGGACAGGGTGGGGATGGTGGAGACAGATGAGGAGGGACATGGGATGTTGGATATGGGGGATGAGGGAAAGAGAGATGAGGGAGAGACTGATGGGGGAGAGATGATGAGGGAGAGGGAGATGAGGGAGAGACCGATGGGAAGAGGGTGGAGATGGGGGAGATGGAGATGGGGAGTTGGAAATGGGATTGAGATGTGGAGAGCGGGAGATGGAGATGGTCTGGGGAAGGAGAGATGGAGATGGGGAGATAGAGATGGGATGGTGATGGGATGGAGATGGAGATGGGGAGATGGAGATGAGATGGGGAGATGGAGAAGGGGAGTTGGAGATGGGATGAGGAGATGGAGATGGGATGTAGAGATGGGATGGCGATGGGATGGAGATATGATGAAAATAAAGTAGACAGATAATGGAGATAAACTGGAGATAAACTGGAGATAAATTGGGGATAAAATGTCAATAAAAATGAGGATAAAGTGTAGAAAAAATGTGGATAATGTGGAGATAAAATGGGGATAAAACCGGGATAAAATAGAGCTAAAGTGGGGATAAAGTGGAGATAAAATTAGGATAAAATGGAGCTAAAGTGGTGATTAAATGGGGATAAAGTGGAGAGAAAATGGGGATAAAGTGGAGATAAAATGGGAATAAAACCAGGATAAAATGGAGCTAAAGTGGGGATAAAGTGGAGATAAAATGGGGATAAAAATGGAGCTAAAGTGGCGATAAAATGGGGGTGAAGTGGGGATAAAGTGGGGATAAAATGGGGATATAGTGGAGATAAAATGGGGTAAAGTGGATATAAAATGGGGATGAAGTGGAGATAAAATGGGGATCAAACTGGGATAAAATGGATCTAAAGTGGGGATAAAATGGAGCTAAAGTGGAGATACAATGGGGATAATACTGGGATAAAATGGAGATTAATCAGAGATAAAATGGGGATAAAACAGGGATATAATGGAGATATAAGGGAGATATTATGGGGAGATATTATGGGGAGATGGGGGAGACAGATGGGGACATAGATTGGGAGACAGATGGGGGAGACCGATGGACAGATTGGGAAGACAGATTGGAGAAGGACATGGGATAGGGGAGATGAGGGAGAGGCAGATGAGGGAGAGACAGATGGATAGAGGTAGAGAGGGAGAAAGGGGACAGGGTGGAAATGGTGGAGACAGATGAGGAGGGACATGGGATGTTGGAGATGGGGGATGAGGATGAGGGAGATGAGGGAGAGACTGATAGGGAGAGATGATGAGGGAGAAGGTGATCAGGGAGAGACCGATAGGGAGAGGTTGGAGATGGGGGAGATGGAGATGGGGAGTTGGAAATGGGATTGGAATGTGGAGAAGGGGAGATGGAGATGGGTTGGAGATGGAGAGATGGAGATGGGGAGATAGAGATGGGATGTAGATTGGATGGAGATGGAGATGGGAGATGGAGATGAGATGGGGAGATGGAGAAGGGGAGTTGGAGATGGGATGGAAGATGGAGATAGAATGTAGAGATGGGATGGCGATTGGATGGAGATATAATGAAAATAAAGTAGACAGATAATGGAGATAAACTGGAAATAAACTGGAGATAAATTGGTGATAAAATGTCGATAGAAAATGAGGATAAAGTGGAGAAAAAATGGGGATGAAGTGGAGATAAAGTGGAGTAAAAATGGGGATAATGTGGATATAAAATGGGGATAAAACTGGGATAAAATGGAGCTAAAGTGGGGATAAAGTGGAGATACAATGGGGATAAAATGGAGATTAAGCAGAGATAAAATGGGGATGAAACAGAGATATAATGGAGGTATAATGGAGATATAATGGAGATATTATGTGGGCGATAAGATGGGGAGATGGGGAGACAGATGGGGAGAGGATGGAGAGGGTGATAGGGAGAGGGTGGAGATGGTGGGATGGAGATGGGGAGATGGGGAGTTGGAAATGTGATTAAGATGTGGAGTGGGGAAGATGGAGATTGGATGGATGAAGAGATGTAGATGGGATGAGAGATAGAAATGGGATGGGGAAAGAGAGATGGAGATGGGAAGATGGAGATGGGATAGAGATGGAATGGAGATATAATGGAAATAAAGTAGAAAGATAATGGAGATAAACTGGAGATACATTGGGGATCAATTGGGGATGAAATGGAGATAAAATGGGTATAAAGTAGAGAATAAATGGGGATAAAATGGATCTAAAGTGGAGATAAAATGGGGATAAAGTAGAGATAAAAATTGGGATAAAATAGGGATAAAATGGAGCTAAACCGGGGATAAAGTGGAGATACAGTGTGGATAAAATGGAATTGAGATGTGGAGAGGGGGAGATGGAGATTGGATGTATGGAGAGATGTAGATGGGATGAAGAGATGTAGATGGGATGGAGAGATGGAGATGGGGAGATGGGGAGATGGGATGGAGATGGGATGGTGATGGAGATGGGGAGATTGAGATTAGATAGGGAGATGGAGATGGGATGGAGATGGAGATGGGATGGGGAGATGGAGATGGGATGCAGAGATGGAGATGCGATGGGATGGAGATATAATGGAAATAAAGTAGAGAGATAATGGAGATAAACTGGAGGTACAATGGAGATAAAACAGGGATAAAGTGGAGATTAAACGGAGATAGAAGTCGGATAAAACAGAGATGTAATGAGGGTATTTATTTATTTATTATTTATTTAAAGATTTGTAAAGCGCCTGGTGACCCGAAGGCATCCCCGCGCTGTGAGACCTAGAAGTTGGCAAGAGGGGAGAAAGAAAGAAAAAATTATTTAGGGAAAAGCAGAGTTTTGAGCTGCTTGCGAAAACGCAAGTAGCAGGGTTCCAACCGCATACTGCGGGGGAGCAAATTCCAGCGTGTGGCTGCCTTTACAGAGAAACGACGACCTCCAGTACGTACCCTCCTAAACTTGGGGATGTTTGCCAGTCGCTCATTGTCCGAGCGCAGAGATCTCAAGGCTTTGTACGGGGTAACCATATCTCCTAGGATCGAAGGGCCTTGTCCATTGAGGAGCTTGTGAGCGATGCACATTGCCTTAAACTCGATCCTCTCTCGCACTGGCAGCCAGTGGAGAGCCTTAAGTGCTGGTCTGGCAGAGGATCTGTAGGGAAGACCCATCAGCATCCGGGCAGCTGCATTTTGGGTTCGTTGCAGCTTGCCCAGAGTTGCTTCAGGGGCTCCTAAATAGACAGCATTGCTGTAATCCAGTCGTGCAAGAACCAGTCCTTGAACCAGGAGTTTCCTAGATTGAAGGGGAAGCAGAGGAAGGATCTTGCGGACTGACCGCAAAAGTCCAAAGCAGGTTCCAGCTGTTTTAGTTGCTTGGGTTTTCATAGACAAGTCCGGTTCGAGCCAGACCCCCAGACTCTTAATTTCTTTCTTGGGGGCGGGCACCTCACCCATGGTATCGGGCCAAACAGATGATGGAATTGCTCACCACTTCTTGCCCATCAGCATAACTACTGTTTTGGATCCGTTGAGTTTGAGTGAGGACTCGCACATCCAGAGGTGGATTTCCTGGAGGCAGTGCAAGAGATTATCTGGGCATTGATCAAGGTGTGAGAGAGAGACGACCAGTTGCGTGTCGTCCGCATAACTCACAATCTTGAGGCCGAAGGGGGCAACTACATCCTCCAAAGGGGCCATATAGGCATTAAAAAGGGTGGGGCTCAGTGAGGAGCCCTGGGGAACCCCACTTGTCAGCGGAAGAGGGTCAGAATGGGAGTTGCCATCCCAGACCTGAAACGAACGGCCCGACAGGAAAGACTCTATCCAGGCCAGCGCGGTGCCCCCGAGTCCTGCCCTGGCCAGCCGGTGGAGCAGGACCCGGTGATTTACCGTGTCAAAGGCTGCACTAAGGTCCAGGAGGATCACTGCCACTGACCCCCCCGAATCCAAAATGCACCTTGCCTCCTCGATGATGGCGAGGAGGGCAGTGTCCGTACCTTGGCCAGGGCGGAACCCCATTTGGGACCGTCGCAGCAAATTGTTGGATTCCAGGAACTGGGACAACTGGGTGTTGACCAGTTTTTCGGCAATTTTGCTGATGCCCGGGAGGAGCGAGATCGGCCTATAATTGGCCAGATCAGCGGGATCCAATTGGGGTTTTTTAAGAAGGGCTTTAACTACCACCCCCTTCCAACTAGGAGGGACAGTGCCTTGGGACAGTGAGGCATTGATCAACTCCAGAACTGGAGGAACAATCGCAGGAGCGACTGCTTTCAGAAATCTCATAGGGGCAGAGTCACGGGGAGAGCCACTTTTCATCTTGTCCAGAGTCTTTTCGACTTCGTCCGATGAGACCGCCCTAAAAGCATTAAGCTGCGGGCGAGGGACGCCTACTGGACAAGTGTCGGGCGTCGCATTGTCCCAGCAAGGTAGCTGACTAGGCTGCGGGAGTGACGCTAAGATGTGGGAGATTTTAGAGTCAAAGTATTTTGCTAATTCTTTACTCCTGTCTGGTAGAGCCCTGGTCAGTGGGGGGGGGTTGTGGAACCTTTAGGAGTTCTTTGACGATGAGATAGGATTCTCTTGCGGAGTTTGTGGCATTTTTTATCCTATCGTCATAGTAGGAGGCTTTAGAAATTTTCAGAGCAGATTTATATGCTCTCACAGTCCTCCGGTAGGAGTCTTTACTGGAGTGGAGCCAGTGCTTCCTCCACAGTCGCTCTGCTTTTTTACATTCCTTGCGGAGGGCTCTGAGTTCCAGGCTAAACCAGGGGGCCGAGTCTGTCTTTCCACTCTTGTCTTCGCGGGTTTTTATAGGTATGATAGAGTCAAGTGAGTCAGAAATCCACTTCCTGAAGTTGCTATCCGCTATGACAGGGTCCCGGGAGGGGGCAGGGGTTGTAGATTCCAGAGCTCTGGCCCAGTCCTTGGTTGAGAGTCTGGACCATGTCCTGTCCTGGGTGTACGTGACGGGCTTGTGGGGCTTCCTAAATTCTCCTGGCCAAAAAAGGGAGACCAAAAAATGGTCTGTCCAGGGGAGGGGGCAAGAAGGTCTAGCCTGAAGGGTACGGACATTTGTAAAAACTGGGTCTAGCAAGTGGCCCTTGATATGGGTGGCTCCGGTATTGGCCAGTTGGAGGCCATAAGCAGCCAAGTCTAGTATCAAGTCTGCAGCCCCTGTGTCTAGGGGATCATCAAAATGAATATTGAGGTCCCCTAGCACAGTAAAGTTAGGTGTAGAGTGGGCAAGAGCTGAAATAGAATCTAGTAGGGCGCTAGCAAAGGGGCCAAAATGGCCGGGGGGGGGGCGATACACCAGAAGACCTACCAGAGAGGTTGTCGGGGCCAGATGGATGGTAAAATGGCAACTCTCTGAGTCCTTGATGTGAGCATCGCTAATTCTGCATGAGAAATGATCTCTGTGCAAAATGGCAAGTCCGCCCCCTCTACCAGAGGGGCGTACTTGGGACTGGATACGAAAACCCGGGGCCAGAGCCAAGACCACATCCGAGTCCGAATGCGTTGTGAGCCAAGTTTCCGTAAGAAACAGGATGTCTAGCTCATGGTCCACGAGCAGATGGTTAATAAGCAGGGCGTGCATGGGGAGCGACCTACAGTTCAGTTCTGCTAATTTCAGGCCAGAGTGTGAAATCGGTGCCTGAGTCACTTGTAATTTGACCGGGGGGCAGATGACGCAGTTTGTAAAATGTCAGTCTGATTCGTGAACATAATTACATTGTGTGTTCTTTGTAGGTCTAAGACTTGACGCGACGCGAGTAACTCACCCTATCGGTGTGCCCGTCCGGCATGGGTTCTGGCCCTGAGCCCGGTCGTGCGCGGACGGGCGCAGACTGGCTTGCCTTAGGCGTGCCTTCGGCGCGCAATCGTCGCGCCCGCTGCGCTTCCGGTAGAAGCACATGTTTATAGTGGAGGGGCGAGTACAGGGGGCGTCGCCTCGAGGTGGGCGTGTCCCAAACTCGGCGTGGGCAATGGCGGGTGACTAGGATTGCCAATACTGCCCTTTCCAGCGCTCGTTTTCCACCCACAAAGGTGCCAGCACACAGTAATCGTGTGTCAGGTTGGGGAGGTGAGTGGTATTAAAAACGAAATTTTTCAGGTTAAAAACAGTGAAATGCGCTAAATGCAATCTACTCCCGGCTGAGCCTCAGGAGGTTCCAGGGTTAGTCTATTGCGCTAGTGTTTTAGCGCGCTTTTTGTAATCTATGCAGGGGGCGTGGCCTCGAGGTGGGCGTGTCCCAAACTCGGCGTGGGCAATGGCGGGTGACTAGAATTGCCAATACTGCCCTTTCCAGCGCTCGTTTTCCACCCACAAAGGTGCCAGCACACAGTAATCGTGTGTCAGGTTGGGGAGGTGAGTGGTATTAAAAACAAAATTTTTCAGGTTAAAAACAGTTAAATGCGCTAAATGCAGTCTACTCCCGGCTGAGCCTCAGGAGGTTCCAGGGTTAGTCTATTGCGCTAGTGTTTCAGCGCGCTTTTTGTAATCTATGCAGGGGGCGTGGCTTTGAGGTGGGCGTGTCCCAAACTCGGCGTGGGCAATGGCGGGTGACTAGGATTGCCAATACTGCCCTTTCCAGCGCTCGTTTTCCACCCACAAAGGTGCCAGCACACAGTAATCGTGTGTCAGGTTGGGGAGGTGAGTGGTATTAAAAACGAAATTTTTCAGGTTAAAAACAGTGAAATGCGCTAAATGCAGTCTACTCCCGGCTGAGCTTCAGGAGGTTCCACGGTTAGTCTATCGCGCTAGTGTTTCAGCGCGCTTTTTGTAATCTATGCAGGGGGCGTGGCCTCGAGGTGGGCGTGTCCCAAACTCGGCGTGGGCAATGGCGGGTGACTAGGATTGCCAATACTGCCCTTTCCAGCGCTCGTTTTCCACCCACAAAGGTGCCAGCACACAGTAATCGTGTGTCAGGTTGGGGAGGTGAGTGGTATTAAAAACGAAATTTTTCAGGTTAAAAACTGTGAAATGCGCTAAATGCAGTCTACTCCCGGCTGAGCCTCAGGAGGTTCCAGGGTTAGTCTGGAGATATAATGGAGATTACATGGGGAGATGGGGAAGACAGATGGGGAGACCGATGGACAGATTGGGAAGACAGATGGGAGAAGGACATGAGATGAGGGAGATGAGGGAGAGGCAGATGAGGGAGAGACAGATGGAGAGAGGGTAGAGAGAGAGATGGGGACAGGGTGGGGATGGTGGAGACAGATGAGGAGGGACATGGGATGTTGGATATGGGGGATGAGGGAGAGGGAGATGAGGGAGAGACTGATGGGGAGAGATGATGAGGGAGAGGGAGATGAGGGAGAGACCGATGGGGAGAGGGTGGAGATGGGGGAGATGGAGATGGGGAGTTGGAAATGGGATTGAGATGTGGAGAGCGGGAGATGGAGATGGGCTGGGGAAGGAGAGATGGAAATGGGGAGATAGAGATGGGATTGAGATGGGATGGAGATGGAGATGGGGAGATGGAGATGAGATGGGGAGATGGAGAAGGGGAGTTGGAGATGGGATGAGGAGATGGAGATGGGATGTAGAGATGGGATGGCGATGGGATGGAGATATGATGAAAATAAAGTAGACAGATAATGGAGATAAACTGGAGATAAACTGGGGATAAAATTTCGATAAAAAAGAGGATAAAGTGGAGAAAAAATGGGGATAAAGTGGAGATAAAATGGGGATAAAACCGGGATAAAATGGAGCTAAAGTGGGGATAAAGTGGAGATAAAATTAGGATAAAATGGAGCTAAAGTGGAGATTAAATGGGGATAAAGTGGAGATAAAATGGGGATAAAGTGGGGATAAAATGGGGATAAAACCAGGATAAAATGGAGCTAAAGTGGGGATAAAGTGGAGATAAAATGGGGATAAAAATGGAGCTAAAGTGGAGATAAAATGGGGGTGAAGTGGGGATAAAGTGGGTATAAAATTGGGATATAGTGGAGATAAAATGGGGTAAAGTGGATATAAAATGTTGATGAAGTGGAGATAAAATGGGGATCAAGCTGGGATAAAATGGATCTAAAGTGGGGATAAAATGGAGCTAAAGTGGAGATACAATGGGGATAATACAGGGATAAAATGGAGATTAAGCAGAGATAAAATGGGGATAAAACAGAGATATAGTAGAGGTATAATGGAGATATAAGGGAGATATTATGGGGAGATATTATGGGGAGATGGGGGAGACAGATGGGGACACAGATTGAGAGACAGATGGGGGAGACCAATGGACAGATTGGGAAGACAGATTGGAGAAGGACATGGGATGAGGGAGATGAGGGAGAGGCAGATGAGGGAGAGACAGATAGAGAGAGGGTAGAGAGGGAGATGGGGACAGGGTGGAGATGGTGGAGACAGATGAGGAGGGACATGGGATGTTGGAGATGGGGGATGAGGGAGAGGGAGATGAGGGAGAGACTGATGGGGAGAGATGATGAGGGAGAGGGAGATGAGGGAGAGACCGATATGGAGAGGTTGTAGATGGGGGAGATGGAAATGTGGGGTTGGAAATGGGATTGAGATGTGGAGAGGGGGAGATGGAGATGGGCTGGGGATGGAGAGATGGAGATGGGGAGATAGAGATTGGATGGAGATGGGATGGAGATGGAGAAGGGGAGATGGATCTGAGATGGGGAGATGGAGAAGGGGAGTTGGAGATGGGATGGAAGATGGAGAGGGGATGTCGAGATGGGATGGCGATGGGATGGAGATATAATAAAAATAAAGTAGACAGATAATGGAGATAAACTGGAGATAAATTGGGGATAAAATATCGATAAAAATGAGGATAAAGTGGAGAAAAAATGGGGATAAAGTGGAGATAAAGTAGAATAAAAATGGGGATAAAGTGGAGATAAAATGGGGATAAAACCGGGCTAAAATGGAGCTAAAGTGGGGATAAAGTGGAGATAAAATGGGGATAAAATGGAGCTAAAGTGGAGATTAAAAGGGGTAAATTGGAGATAAAATGGGGATAAAGTGGAGATAAAATAGGGATAAAACCGGGATAAAATGGAGCTGAAGTGGGGAGAAAGTGGAGATAAAGTGGAGATTAAATGGGGTAAAGTGGAAATAAAATGGGGATACAGTGGAGATAAAATGGGGATAAAACCAGGATAAAATGGAGCTAAAGTGGGGATAAAGTGGAGATAAAATGGGGATAAAATGGAGCTAAAGTGGAGATTAAAAGGGGTAAATTGGAGTTAAAATGGGGATAAAGTGGAGATAAAATAGAGATAAAACCGGGATAAAATGGAGCTGAAGTGGGGAGAAAGTGGAGATAAAGTGGAGATTAAATGGGGTAAAGTGGAGATAAAATGGGGATACAGTAGAGATAAAATGGGGATAAAACCAGGATAAAATGGAGCTAAAGTGGGGATAAAGTGGAGATAAAATGGGGATATTATGGAGCTAAAGTGGAGATAAAATGGGGGATAAAATGGAGATAAAAGGGGGATAATAGAGGGATACAATGGAGATTAAGCAGAGATAAAATGGGGATGAAACTGAGATATAATGGAGGTATAATGGAGATATTATGGGGAGATAAGATGGGGAGATGGGGGAGACAGATAGGGAGACAGATGGGGAGACCGATGGACAGATTGGGGAGACAGATCGGAGAAGGACATGGGATGAGGGAGATGAGGGAGAGGCAGATGAAGGAGAGACTGATAGGGAGAGGGTGGAGATGGGGGAGACAGATGGGGAGATGGACATGGGGAGATGGGGAGTTGGAAATGGGATTGAGATGTGGAGAGGGGGAGATGGAGATTGGATGGATGGAGAGATGGAGATGGGATGGAGAGATGGAGATGGGGAGATTGGGATGGAGATGGGATGGTGATGGAGATGGAGAGATGGAGATTAGATGGGGAGATGGAGATGGGATGGAAATGGAGATGGGATGGGGAGATGGAGATGGGATGCAGAGATGGAGATGGGATTGGATGGAGATATACTGGAAATAAAGTAGAGAGATAATGGAGATAAACTGGAGGTACAATGGACATAAAACAGGGATAAAGTGGAGATTAAACGGAGATACAAGTGGGATAAAACAGACATATAATGAAGGTATAATGGAGATATTATGGGGTGATTACATGGGGAGATGGGGAAGACAGATGGGGAGACCGATGGACAGATTGGGGAGACAGATGGGAGAAGGACATGAGATGAGGGAGATGATGGAGAGTCAGATGAGGGAGAGTCAGATGGAGAGAGGGTAGAGAGGGAGATGGGGACAGGGTGGAGATGGTAGAGACAGATGAGGAGGGACATGGGATGTTGGAGATGGGGGATGAGGGAGAGGGAGATGAGGGAGATACTGATGGTGAGAGATGATGAGGGAGAGGGAGATGAGGGAGAGACCGATGGGGAGAGGGTGGAGATGGGGGAGATGGAGATGGGGAGTTGGAAATGGGATTGAGATGTGGAGAGGGGGAGATGGAGATGGGCTGGGGATGGAGAGATGGAGATGGGGAGATAGACTTGGGATGGAGATGGAGATGGGGAGATGGAGATGAGATGGGGAGATGGAGAAGGGGAGATGGGATGGGGAGATGGAGATGGGATGTAGCGATGGGATGGAGATATGATGAAAATAAACTAGACAGATAATGGAGATAAACTGTAGATAACCTGGAGATAAATTGGGGATAAAATGTTGATAAAAAATAAGGATAAAGTGGAGACAAAATTGGTATGAAGTGGAGATAAAATGATGATAAAGTGGAGAAAAAATGGGGATAAAAATGGAGCTAAAGTGGAAATAAAATGGAGGTGATAAAAAATGAGGATAAAGTGGAGAAAAAATGGGGATAAAGTGGAGATAAAGTGGAGACAAAATGGGGATAAAGTGGAGATAAAATGGGGATAAAACCGGGATAAAATGGAGCTAAAGTGGGGATAAAATTGAGATAAAATGGGGAACAAAATGGAGCTAAAGTGGAAATTAAATTGGGTAAAGTGGAGACAAAATGGGGATAAAGTGGAGATAAAATAGGGATAACCCTGGGATAAAATAGAGCTAAAGTGGGGATAAATTGGAGATAAAATGGGGATAAAAAGGAGATAAAGTGGGGATAAATGGGGATATAATGGAGATAAAATAGGGGTAAAGTGGATATAAAATGTGGATGAAGTGGAGATAAAATGGTGATAAAACCGGGATAAAATGGAGCTAAAGTGGGGATAAAATTGAGCTAAAGTGGAGATACAATGGGGATAATACCGGGATAAAATGGCGATTAAGCAGAGATAAAATGGGGATAAAACAGAGATATGATGGAGGTATAATGGAGATATAAGGGAGATATTATGGGGAGATATTATGGGGAGATGGGGGAGACAGATGGGGACACAGATTGGGAGACAGATGGGGGAGACCGAGGGACAGATTGGGAAGACAGATTGGAGAAGGACATTGGATGAGGGAGATGAGGGAGAGGCAGATGAGGGAGAGATAGATGGAGAGAGGGTAGAGAGAGAGATGGGGACATGGTGGAGATGGTGGAGACAGATGAGGAGGGACATGGGATGTTGGATATGGGGGATGAGGGAGAGGGAGATGAGGGAGAGACTGATGGGGAGAGATGATGAGGGAGAGGGAGATGAGGGAGAGACCGATGGGGAGAGGGTGGAGATGGGGGAGATGGAGAAGGGGAGTTGGAGATGGGATGAGGAGATGGAGATGGGATGTAGAGATGGGATGGCGATGGGATGGAGATATGATGAAAATAAAGTAGACAGATAATGGAGATAAACTGGAGATAAACTGGGGATAAATGTCGATAAAAATAAGAGGAGAAAGTGGAGATAAAATGGGGATAAAACCTGGATAAAATGGAGCTAAAGTGGGGATAAAGTGGAGATAAAATTAGGATAAAATGGAGCTAAAGTAGAGATTAAATGGGGATAAAGTGGAGATAAAATGGGGATAAAGTGGAGATAAAATGGGGATGAAACCAGAATAAAATGGAGCTAAAGTGGGGATAAAGTGGAGATAAAATGGGGATAAAAATGGAGCTAAAGTGGAGATAAAATGGGGATATAGTGGAGCTAAAATGGGGGTAAAGTGGATATAAAATGTTGATGAGGTGGAGATAAAATGGGGATCAAACTGGGATAAAATGGATCTAAAGTGGGGATAAAATGGAGCTAAAGTGGAGATACAATGGGGATAATACAAGGATAAAATGGAGATTAAGCAGAGATAAAATGGGGATAAAACAGAGATATAATAGAGGTATAATGGAGATATAAGGGAGATATTATGGGGAGATTTTATGGGGAGATGGGGGAGACAGATAGGGACACAGATTGAGAGACAGATGGGGGAGACCGATGGACAGATTGGAAAGACAGATTGGAGAAGGACATGGGATGAGGGAGATGAGGGAGAGGCAGATGAGGGAGAGATAGATGGAGAGAGGGTAGAGAGGGAGATGGGGACAGGGTGGAAATGGTGGAGACAGATGAGGAGGGACATGGGATGTTGGAGATGGGGATGAGGGAGAGGGAGATGAGGGAGAGACTGATGGGGAGAGATGATGAGGAAGAGGGAGATGAGGGAGAGACCGATAGGGAGAGGTTGGAGATGGGGGAAATGGAGATGGGGAGTTGGAAATGGGATTGAGATGTGGAGAGGGGGAGATGGAGATGGCCTGGGGATGGAGAGATGGAGATGGGGAGATAGAGATGGGATGGAGATGGGATGGAGATGGAGATGGGGAGATGGAGATGAGATGGGGAGATGGAGAAGGGGAGTTGGAGATGGGATGGAAGATGGAGATGGGATGTAGAGATGGGATGGCAATGGGATGGAGATATAATGAAAAATAAAGTAGACAGATAATGGAGATAAACTGGAGATAAAATAGGGATAACATGTCGATAAAAAAGTGAGGATAAAGTGGGGAAAAATGGGGATAAAGGGGAGATGAAGTGGAGTAAAAATGGGTATAAAGTGGAGATAAAATAGGGATAAAACCAGGATAAAATGGAGCTAAAGTGGGGATAAAGTGGATATAAAATGGGGATAAAATGGAGCAAAAGTGGAGATTAAATGGGGTAGTGGAGATAAAATGGGGATAAAACCGGGATAAAATAGAGCTAAAGTGGGGATAAAGTGGAGATAAAATGGGGATAAAAATGGAGCTAAAGTGGATATAAAATAGGGTGAAGTGGGGATAAAGTGGGGATAAAATGGGGAATTAGTGGAGATAAAATAGGGGTAAAGTGGATATAAAATGGGGATGAAGTGGAGGTAAAATGGGGATCAAACTGGGATAAAATGGAGATAAAGTGGGGATAAAATGGAGCTAAAGTGGAGATACAATTGGGAAAATACAGGGATAAAATGGAGATTAAGCAGAGATAAAATGGGGATAAAACAGAGATATAATGGAGGTATAATGGAGATATAAGGGAGATATTATGGGGAGATGGGGGAAACAGATGGGAACACAGATTGGGAGACAGATGGACAGATTGGGAAGACAGATTGGAGAAGAACATGGGATGAGGGAGATGAGGGAGAGGCAGATGAGGGAGAGACAGATAGAGAGAGGGTAGAGAGGGAGATGGGGACAGGGTGGAGATGGTGGAGACAGATGAGGAGGGACATGGGATGTTGGAGATGGGGGATGAGGGAGAGGGAGATGAAGGAGAGACTGATGGGGAGAGATGATGAGGGAGAGGGAGATGAGGGAGAGACTGAAATGGAGAGGTCGTAGATGGGGAAGATGGAGATGTGGAGTTGGAAATGGGATTGAGGTGTGGAGAGAGGGAGATGGAGATGGGCTGGGGATGAGAGATGGAGATGGGGATATGGAGATTGGATGGAGATGGGATGGAGATGGAGAAGGGGAGATGGAGCTGAGATGGGGAGATGGAGAAGAAGAGTTGGAGATGGGATGGAAGATGGAGATGGGATGTCGAGATGGGATGGCGATGGGATGGAGATATAATAAAAATAAAGTAGACAGATAATGCAGATAAACTGGAGATAAACTGGAGATAAATTGGGGATAAAATATCGATAAAAATGAGGATAAAGTGGAGAAAAAATGGGGATGAAGTGGAGATAAAGTAGAATAAAAATGGGGATAAAGTGGAGATAAAATGGGGATAAAACCGGGATAAAATGGAGCTAAAGTGGGGATAAAGTGGAGATAAAATGGGGATAATATGGAGCTAAAGTGGAGATTAAAAGGGGGTAAAGTAGAGATTAAATGTGGATAAAGTGGAGATAAAATAGGGATAAAACCGGGATAAAATGGAGCTGAAGTGGGGAGAAAGTGGAGCTAAAATGGGGATAAAATAGAGCTTAAGTGGAGATAAAATGGGGGTAAAGTGGAGATAAAAGTGGGGATAAAACCACGATAAAATGGAGCTAAAGTGGGGAAAAAGTGGAGATAAAGTGGAGATTAAATGGGGTAAAGTGGAGATAAAATGGGGATACAGTGGAGATAAAATGGGGATAAAACCAGGATAAAATGGAGCTAAAGTGGGGATAAAGTGGAGATAAAATGGGGATAACATGAAGCTAAAGTGGAGATAAAATGGGGGATAAAATGGAGATAAAAGGGGGATAATAGAGGGATACAATGGAGATTAAGCAGAGATAAAATGGGGATGAAACTGAGATATAATGGAGGTATAATGGAGATATTATGGGGAGATAAGATGGGGAGATGGGGGAGACAGATAGGGAGACAGATGGGGAGACCGATGAACACATTGGGGAGACAGATGGGAGAAGGACATGAGATGAGGGAGATGATGGAGAGTCAGATGAGGGAGAGACAGATGGAGAGAGGGTAGAGAGGGAGATGGGGACAGGGTGGAGATGGTGGAGACAGATGAGGAGGGACATGGGATGTTGGAGATGGGGGATGAGGGAGAGGGAGAAGAGGGAGATACTGATGGGGAGGGATGATGAGGGAGAGGGAGATGAGGGAGAGACCGATGGGGAGAGGGTGGAGATGGGGGAGATGGAGATGGGGAGTTGGAAATGGGATTGAGATGTGGAGAGGGGGAGATGGAGATGGGCTGGGGATGGAGAGATGGAGATGGGGAGACAGAGATGGGATGGAGATGGGATGGAGATGGAGATGGGGAGATAGAGATGAGATGGGGAGATGGAGAAGGGGAGTTGGAGATTGGATGGAAGATGGAGATGGGATGTAGAGATGGAATGGCAATGGGATGGAGATATAATGAAAATAAAGTAGACAGATAATGGTGATAAACTGGAGATAAACTGGAGATAAATTGGGGATAAAATGTCGATAAAGATGAGGATAAAGTGGAGAAAAAATGGGAATAAAGTTAAGATAAAGTGGAGTAAAAATGGGGATAAAGTGGAGATAAAATGGGGATAAAACTGGGATAAAATGGAGCTAAAGTGGAGATAAAATGGGGATAAAATGGAGCAAAAGTGGAAATTAAATTGGGTAAAGTGGAAACAAAATGGGGATAAAGTGGAGATAAAATGGGGATAAAATGGAGCTAAAGTGTAGATAAAACGGGGGTAAATTGGAGATCAAGTGGGGATAAAATGGGGATAAAGTGGAGATAAAATGGGGGTAAAGTGGATATAAAATGTGGATGAAGTGGAGATAAAATGGGGATAAAACCAGCATAAAATGGAGCTAAAGTGGGGATAAAATGGGGATAAAATGGAGCTAATGTGTAGATACATTGGGGATAATACAGGGATAAAATGGAGATTAAGCAGGGATAAAATGGGGATAAAATAGAGATATAATGGAGGTATAATGGAGATATAACGGATATATTATGGGGAGATATGGACAGATTGGGGAGACAGATCAGAGAAGGACATGGGATGAGGGAGATGAGGGAGAGGCAGATGAGGGAGAGACTGATAGGGAGAGGGTGGAGCTGGGGGAGACAGATGGGGAGATGGACATGGGGGGATGGGGAGTTGGAAATGGGATTGAGATGTGGAGAGGGGGAGATGGAGATTGGATGGATGGAGAGATGGAGATGGGATGGAGAGATGGAGATGGATGAAGAGATGGAGATGGGGAGATGGGATGGAGATGGGATGGTGATGGAGATGGGGAGATGGAGATTAGATGGGGAGATGGAGATGGGATGGAGATGGAGATGGGATGGGGAGATGGAGATGGGATGCAGAGATGGAGATGCGATGGGATGGAGATATAATGGAAATAAAGTAGAGAGATAATGGAGATAAACTGGAGGTACAATGGAGATAAAACAGGGATAAAGTGGAGATTAAAAGGAGATACAAGTCGGATAAAACAGAGATATAATGAGGGTATAATGGAGATTACATGGGGAGATTACATGGGGAGATGGGGAAGACAGATGGGGAGACCGATGGACAGATTGGGGAGACAGATGGGAGAAGGACATGAGATGAGGGAGATGAGGGAGAGGCAGATGAGGGAGAGACAGATGGAGAGAGGGTAGAGAGAGAGATGGGGACAGGGTGGGGATGGTGGAGACAGATGAGGAGGGACATGTGGTGTTGGAGATGGGGGATGAGGGTGAGACTGATGGGGAGAGATGATGAGGGAGAGGGAGATGAGGGAGAGACCGATGGGGAGAGGGTGGAGATGGGGGAGATGGAGATGGGGAGTTGGAAATGGGATTGAGATGTGGAGAGCGGGAGATGGAGATGGGCTGGGGAAGGAGAGATGGAGATGGGGAGATAGAGATGGGATGGAGATGGAATGGAATGGAGATGGGGAGATGGAGATGAGATGGGGAGATGGAGAAGGGGAGTTGGAGATGGGATGAGGAGATGGAGATGGGATGTGGAGATGGGTTGCGATGGGATGGAGATATGATGAAAATAAAGTGGACAGATAATGGAGATAAACTGGAGATAAATTGGGGATAAAATGTCGATAAAAATGAGGATAAAGTGGAGAAAAAATGGGGATAAAGTGGAGATAAAATGGGGATAAAACCGGGATAAAATAGAGCTAAAGTGGGGATAAAGTGGAGATAAAATTGGGATAAAATGGAGCTAAAGTGGATATTAAATGGGGGTAAAGTGGAGATAAAATGGGGATAAAGTGGAGATAAAATGGGGATAAAACTGGGATTAATTGGAGCTAAAGTGGGTATAAAGTAGAGATAAAATGGGGATAAACATGGAGCTAAAGTGGAGATAAAATGGGGGTGAAGTAGGGATAAAGTGGGGATCAAACTGGGATAAAATGGATCTAAAGTGGGGATAAAATGGAGCTAAAGTGGAGATACAGTGGGGATAATACAGGGATAAAATGGAGATTAAGCAGAGATAAAATGGGGATAAAACAGGGATATAATGGAGGTATAATGGAGATATAAGGGAGATATTATGGGGAGATATTATGGGGAGATGGGGGAGACAGATGGGGACACAGATTGGGAGACAGATGGGGGAGACCGATGGGCAGATTGGGAAGACAGATTGGAGAAGGACATGGGATGATGGAGATGAGGGAGAGGCAGATGAGGGAGAGACAGATGGAGAGAGTGTAGAGAGGGAGATGGGGACAGGGTGGAAATGGTTGAGATAGATGAGGAGGGACATGGGATGTTGGAGATGGGGGATGAGGGAGAGGGAGATGAGGGAGAGACCGATGGGGAGAGATGATGAGGGAGAGGGAGATGAGGGAGAGACCGATAGGGAGAGGTTGGAGATGGGGGAAATGGAGATGGGGAGTTGGAAATGGGATTGAGATGTGGAGAGGGGGAGATGGAGATGGGCTGGGAATGGAGAGATGGAGATGGGGAGATAGAGATGGGATGGAAATGGGATGGAGATGGAGATGGGATGGGGAGATGGAGATGGGATGGGGAGATGGAGAAGGGGAGTTGGAGATAGGATGGAAGATGGAGATGGGATGTAGAGATGGGATGGTGATGGGATGGAGATATAATGAAAATAAAGTAGACAGATAATAGAGATAAACTGGAGATAACTTAGGGATAACATGTCAATAAAAAATGAGGATAAAGTGGAGAAAAAATGGGGATAAAGGGTAGATGAAGTGGAGTAAAAATGGGTATAAAGTGGAGATAAAATAGGGATAAAATGGAGCTAAAGTGGAGATATAATGGGGATAAAGTGGAGCTAAAGTGGAGATTAAATGGGGATAAAGTGGAGATGAAATGGGGATAAAACTGGGATAAAATGGAGCTACAGTGGGGATAAAGTGGAGATAAAATAGGGATACAATGGAGCTAAAGTGGAGATGAAATGGGGGTAAAGTGGAGATGAAATGGGGATAAAGTGGAGATAAAATGGGGATAAAACAGGGATAAAATGGAGCTAAATTGGGGATAAAGTGGAGATATAATGGGGATAAAAATGGAGCTAAAGTGGAGATAAAATCGGGGTGAAGTGGGGATAAAACGAGGATAGAATGGCGATATAGTGGAGATAAAATGGGGGTAAAGTGGAGATAAAATGGGGATAAAGTGGAGATAAAATGGGGATAAAACCGGGATAAAATGGAGCTAAAGTGGGTATAAAGTAGAGATAAAATGGGGATAAAAATGGAGCTAAAGTGGAGATAAAATGGGGGTGAAGTAGGGATAAAGTGGGGATCAAACTGGGATAAAATGGATCTAAAGTGGGGATAAAATGGAGCTAAAGTGGAGATACAATGGGATAATACAGGGATAAAATGGAGATTAAGCAGAGATAAAATGGGGATAAAACAGGGATATAATGGAGGTATAATGGAGATATAAGGGAGATATTATGGGGAGATATTATGGGGAGATGGGGGAGACAGATGGGGACACAGATTGGGAGACAGATGGGGGAGACCGATGGACAGATTGGGAAGACAGATTGGAGAAGGACATGGGATGAGGGAGATGAGGGAGAGGCAGATGAGGGAGAGACAGATGGAGAGAGGGTAGAGAGGGAGATGGGGACAGGGTGGAAATGGTCAAGATAGATGTGGAGGGACATGGGATGTTGGAGATGGGGGATGAGGGAGAGGGAGATGAGGGAGAGACTGATGGGGAGAGATGATGAGGGAGAGGGAGATGAGGGAGAGACCGATAGGGAGAGGTTGGAGATGGGGGAAATGGAGATGGGGAGTTGGAAATGGGATTGAGATGTGGAGAGGGGGAGATGGAGATGGGCTGGGAATGGAGAGATGGAGATGGGGAGATGGGATGGAAATGGGATGGAGATGGAGATGGGGAGATGGAGATGGGATGGGGAGATGGAGAAGGGGAGTTGGAGATGGGATGGAAGATGGAGATGGGATGTAGAGATGGGATGGTGATGGGATGGAGATATAATGAAAAACAAAGTAGACAGATAATGGAGATAAACTGGAGATAATTTAGGGATAACATGTCAATAAAAAATGAGGATAAAGTGGAGAAAAAATGGGGATAAAGGGTAGATGAAGTGGAGTAAAAATGGGTATAAAGTGGAGATAAAATAGGGATAAAATGGAGCTAAAGTGGAGATAAAATGGGGATAAAGTGGAGATTAAATGGGGATAAAGTGGAGATGAAATGGGGATAAAACTGGGATAAAATGGAGCTACAGTGGGGATAAAGTGGAGATAAAATAGGGATAAAATGGAGCTACAGTGGAGATGAAATGGGGGTAAAGTGGAGATGAAATGGGGATAAAGTGGAGATAAAATGGGGATAAAACAGGGATAAAATAGAGCTAAATTGGGGATAAAGTGGAGATATAATGGGGATAAAAATGGAGCTAAAGTGGAGATAAAATCGGGCTGAAGTGGGGATAAAGCGGGGATAAAATGGCGATATAGTGGAGATAAAATGGGGGTAAAGTGGAGATAAACTGGGGATAAAGTGGAGATAAAATGGGGATAAAACCGGGATAAAACGGAGCTAAAGTGGGGATAAAGTGGAGATAAAATGAGGATAACATTAGCTAAAGTGGAGATAAAATGAGGTATAAAATGGAGATAAAAAGGGGAGAATACAGGGATACAATGGAGATTAAGCAGAGATAAAATGGGGATGAAACAAAGATATAATGGAGGTATAATGGAGATATTATGGGGAGATAAGATGGGAAAATGGGGGAGACAGATGGGGAGACAGATGCGGAGAGGATGGAGCGGGTGATGGGGAGAGGGTGGAGATGGGGGGATGGAGATGGGGAGATGGGGAGTTGGAAATGGGATTAAGATATGGAGTAGGGTAGATGGATATTGGATGGATAGGGAGATGTAGATGGGATGGAGATTTAGAAATGGGATGGGGAAAGAGAGATGGAGATGGGGGATGGAGATGGGATGGAGATGGGATGGAAGATGGAGATGGGATGTAGAGATGGGATGGCGATGGGATGGAGATATAATGAAAATAAAGTAGACAGATAATGGAGATAAAGTGGAGATAAACTGGAAATAAATTGGGGATAAAATGTCGATAAAAAATGAGGATAAAGTGGAGAAAAAATGGGGATAAAGTGGAGATAAAGTGTAGTAAAAATTGGGATAAAGTAGAGATAAAATGGGGATAAAACCAGGATAAAATGGAGCTAAAGTGGGGATAAAGTGGAGATAAAATGGGGATAAAATGGAGCTAAAGTGGAGATTAAATGTGGTAAAGTGGAGATAAAATGGGGATAAAGTGGAGATAAAATGGGGATAAAACCGGGATAAAATGGAGCTAACGTAGGGATAAAGTGGAAATAAAATGGGGATAAAATGGAGCTAAAGTGGAGATAAAATGGGGGTGAGGTGGGGATAAAGTGGGGATTTAGTGGAGATAAAATGGGGGTAAAGTGGATATAAAATCGGGATGAAGTAGAGATAAAATGGGGATCAAACTGGGATAAAATGGAGCTAAAGTGGGGATAAAGTGGAGATAAAATTGGGATAAAATGGAGCTAAAGTGGATATTAAATGGGGGTAAAGTGGAGATAAAATGGGGATAAAGTGGAGATAAAATGGGGATAAAACTGGGATTAATTGGAGCTAAAGTGGGTATAAAGTAGAGATAAAATGGGGATAAACATGGAGCTAAAGTGGAGATAAAATGGGGGTGAAGTAGGGATAAAGTGGGGATCAAACTGGGATAAAATGGATCTAAAGTGGGGATAAAATGGAGCTAAAGTGGAGATACAGTGGGGATAATACAGGGATAAAATGGAGATTAAGCAGAGATAAAATGGGGATAAAACAGGGATATAATGGAGGTATAATGGAGATATAAGGGAGATATTATGGGGAGATATTATGGGGAGATGGGGGAGACAGATGGGGACACAGATTGGGAGACAGATGGGGGAGACCGATGGGCAGATTGGGAAGACAGATTGGAGAAGGACATGGGATGATGGAGATGAGGGAGAGGCAGATGAGGGAGAGACAGATGGAGAGAGTGTAGAGAGGGAGATGGGGACAGGGTGGAAATGGTTGAGATAGATGAGGAGGGACATGGGATGTTGGAGATGGGGGATGAGGGAGAGGGAGATGAGGGAGAGACCGATGGGGAGAGATGATGAGGGAGAGGGAGATGAGGGAGAGACCGATAGGGAGAGGTTGGAGATGGGGGAAATGGAGATGGGGAGTTGGAAATGGGATTGAGATGTGGAGAGGGGGAGATGGAGATGGGCTGGGAATGGAGAGATGGAGATGGGGAGATAGAGATGGGATGGAAATGGGATGGAGATGGAGATGGGATGGGGAGATGGAGATGGGATGGGGAGATGGAGAAGGGGAGTTGGAGATAGGATGGAAGATGGAGATGGGATGTAGAGATGGGATGGTGATGGGATGGAGATATAATGAAAATAAAGTAGACAGATAATAGAGATAAACTGGAGATAACTTAGGGATAACATGTCAATAAAAAATGAGGATAAAGTGGAGAAAAAATGGGGATAAAGGGTAGATGAAGTGGAGTAAAAATGGGTATAAAGTGGAGATAAAATAGGGATAAAATGGAGCTAAAGTGGAGATATAATGGGGATAAAGTGGAGCTAAAGTGGAGATTAAATGGGGATAAAGTGGAGATGAAATGGGGATAAAACTGGGATAAAATGGAGCTACAGTGGGGATAAAGTGGAGATAAAATAGGGATACAATGGAGCTAAAGTGGAGATGAAATGGGGGTAAAGTGGAGATGAAATGGGGATAAAGTGGAGATAAAATGGGGATAAAACAGGGATAAAATGGAGCTAAATTGGGGATAAAGTGGAGATATAATGGGGATAAAAATGGAGCTAAAGTGGAGATAAAATCGGGGTGAAGTGGGGATAAAACGAGGATAGAATGGCGATATAGTGGAGATAAAATGGGGGTAAAGTGGAGATAAAATGGGGATAAAGTGGAGATAAAATGGGGATAAAACCGGGATAAAATGGAGCTAAAGTGGGTATAAAGTAGAGATAAAATGGGGATAAAAATGGAGCTAAAGTGGAGATAAAATGGGGGTGAAGTAGGGATAAAGTGGGGATCAAACTGGGATAAAATGGATCTAAAGTGGGGATAAAATGGAGCTAAAGTGGAGATACAATGGGGATAATACAGGGATAAAATGGAGATTAAGCAGAGATAAAATGGGGATAAAACAGGGATATAATGGAGGTATAATGGAGATATAAGGGAGATATTATGGGGAGATATTATGGGGAGATGGGGGAGACAGATGGGGACACAGATTGGGAGACAGATGGGGGAGACCGATGGACAGATTGGGAAGACAGATTGGAGAAGGACATGGGATGAGGGAGATGAGGGAGAGGCAGATGAGGGAGAGACAGATGGAGAGAGGGTAGAGAGGGAGATGGGGACAGGGTGGAAATGGTCAAGATAGATGTGGAGGGACATGGGATGTTGGAGATGGGGGATGAGGGAGAGGGAGATGAGGGAGAGACTGATGGGGAGAGATGATGAGGGAGAGGGAGATGAGGGAGAGACCGATAGGGAGAGGTTGGAGATGGGGGAAATGGAGATGGGGAGTTGGAAATGGGATTGAGATGTGGAGAGGGGGAGATGGAGATGGGCTGGGAATGGAGAGATGGAGATGGGGAGATGGGATGGAAATGGGATGGAGATGGAGATGGGGAGATGGAGATGGGATGGGGAGATGGAGAAGGGGAGTTGGAGATGGGATGGAAGATGGAGATGGGATGTAGAGATGGGATGGTGATGGGATGGAGATATAATGAAAAACAAAGTAGACAGATAATGGAGATAAACTGGAGATAATTTAGGGATAACATGTCAATAAAAAATGAGGATAAAGTGGAGAAAAAATGGGGATAAAGGGTAGATGAAGTGGAGTAAAAATGGGTATAAAGTGGAGATAAAATAGGGAT
Source organism: Lissotriton vulgaris (assembly GCF_964263255.1). NCBI lineage: Eukaryota > Metazoa > Chordata > Amphibia > Caudata > Salamandridae > Lissotriton > Lissotriton vulgaris. The sequence continues at coordinate 885,894,936 of NC_141699.1, read as the reverse complement.
AAAATGGAGCTAAAGTGGAGATAAAATGGGGATAAAGTGGAGATTAAATGGGGATAAAGTGGAGATGAAATGGGGATAAAACTGGGATAAAATGGAGCTACAGTGGGGATAAAGTGGAGATAAAATAGGGATAAAATGGAGCTACAGTGGAGATGAAATGGGGGTAAAGTGGAGATGAAATGGGGATAAAGTGGAGATAAAATGGGGATAAAACAGGGATAAAATAGAGCTAAATTGGGGATAAAGTGGAGATATAATGGGGATAAAAATGGAGCTAAAGTGGAGATAAAATCGGGCTGAAGTGGGGATAAAGCGGGGATAAAATGGCGATATAGTGGAGATAAAATGGGGGTAAAGTGGAGATAAACTGGGGATAAAGTGGAGATAAAATGGGGATAAAACCGGGATAAAACGGAGCTAAAGTGGGGATAAAGTGGAGATAAAATGAGGATAACATTAGCTAAAGTGGAGATAAAATGAGGTATAAAATGGAGATAAAAAGGGGAGAATACAGGGATACAATGGAGATTAAGCAGAGATAAAATGGGGATGAAACAAAGATATAATGGAGGTATAATGGAGATATTATGGGGAGATAAGATGGGAAAATGGGGGAGACAGATGGGGAGACAGATGCGGAGAGGATGGAGCGGGTGATGGGGAGAGGGTGGAGATGGGGGGATGGAGATGGGGAGATGGGGAGTTGGAAATGGGATTAAGATATGGAGTAGGGTAGATGGATATTGGATGGATAGGGAGATGTAGATGGGATGGAGATTTAGAAATGGGATGGGGAAAGAGAGATGGAGATGGGGGATGGAGATGGGATGGAGATGGGATGGAAGATGGAGATGGGATGTAGAGATGGGATGGCGATGGGATGGAGATATAATGAAAATAAAGTAGACAGATAATGGAGATAAAGTGGAGATAAACTGGAAATAAATTGGGGATAAAATGTCAATAAAAAATGAGGATAAAGTGGAGAAAAAATGGGGATAAAGTGGAGATAAAGTGTAGTAAAAATTGGGATAAAGTAGAGATAAAATGGGGATAAAACCAGGATAAAATGGAGCTAAAGTGGGGATAAAGTGGAGATAAAATGGGGATAAAATGGAGCTAAAGTGGAGATTAAATGTGGTAAAGTGGAGATAAAATGGGGATAAAGTGGAGATAAAATGGGGATAAAACCGGGATAAAATGGAGCTAACGTAGGGATAAAGTGGAAATAAAATGGGGATAAAATGGAGCTAAAGTGGAGATAAAATGGGGGTGAGGTGGGGATAAAGTGGGGATTTAGTGGAGATAAAATGGGGGTAAAGTGGATATAAAATCGGGATGAAGTAGAGATAAAATGGGGATCAAACTGGGATAAAATGGAGCTAAAGTGGGGATAAAATGGAGCTAAAGTGGAGATACAATGGGGAAAATACAGGGATACAATGGAGATTAAGCAGAGATAAAATGGGGATAAAACAGAGATAATAATGGTGGTATAATGGCGATATAAGGGAGATATTATGTGGAGACAAAATGGGGAGATGGGGGAAACAGGTGGGGACACAGATTGGGAGACAGATGGGGAGACTGATGGACAGATTGGGAAGACAGATTGGAGAAGGACATGGGATGAGGGAGATGAGGGAGAGGCAGATAGAGAGAGGATAGAGAGGGAGATGGGGACAGGGTGGAGATGGTGGAGACAGATGAGGAGGGACATGGGATGTTGGAGATGGGGGATGAGGGAGAGGGAGATGAGGGAGAGACTGATGGGGAGAGATTATGAGGGAGAGGGAGATGAGGGAGAGACTGATATGGAGAGGTTGTAGATGGGGGAGATGGAGATGGGGAGTTGGAAATGGGATTGAGATGTGGAGAGGGGGAGATGGAGATGGGCTGGGGATGGAGAGATGGAGATGGGGAGATAGAGATGGGATGGAGATGGGATGAGGATGGAGATGGGGAGATGGAGATGAGATGGGGAGATGGAGAAGGGGAGTTTGAGATGGGATGGAAGATGGAGATGGGATGTAGAGATGGGATGGCGATGGGATGGAGATATAATGAAAATAAAGCAGACAGATCATGGAGATAAACTGGAGATAAATTGGGGATAAAATGTTGATAAAAAATGAGGATAACGTGTAGAAAATTGGGGATAAAGTGGAGTAAAAATGGGGATAAAGTGGAGATAAAATGGGGATAAAATAGAGCTAAAGTGGAGATTAAATGGGGGTAAAGTGGAGATAAAATGGGGTTAAAGTGGAGATAAAATGGGGATAAAACTGGGATAAAATGGAGCTGAAGTGGGGATAAAGTGGAGTCAAAATGGGGATGAAATGGAGCTAAAGAGGAGATAAACTGGGGGTAAAGTGGAGATAAAGTGCGGATAAAACCGGGATAAAATGGAGCTAAAGTGGGGATAAAGTGGAGATAAAATGGGGATAAAAAGGAGCTAAAGTGGATATTAAATGCGGTAAAGTGGAGATAAAATGGGGATGAAAATGGAGCTAAATGGAGATTAAAGGGGGGTGAAGTGGGGATAAAGTGGGGATAAAATGGGGAGATAGTGTAGATAAAATGGGGATAAAGTGGATATAAAATGGGGATGAAAAGGAGATAAAATGGGGATCAAACTTGTATAAAATGGAGCTAAAGTGGGGATAAAATTGAGCTAAAGTGAAGATACAATGGGGATAATACAGGGATGAAATGGAGATTAAGCAGAGATAAAATGGGGATAAAACAGAGATATGATGGAGGTATAATGGAGATATAAGGGAGATATTATGGGGAGATATTATGGGGAGAAGGGGGACAGATGGGGACACAGATTGGGAGACAGATGGGGGAGACCGATGGACAGATTGGGAAGACAGATTAGAGAAGGACATGGGATGAGGGAGATGAGGGAGAGGCAGATGAGGGAGAGACAGATAGAGAGAGGATAGAGAGGGAGATGGGGACAGGGTGGAGACGGTGGAGACAGATGAGGAGGGACATGGGATGTTGGAGATGGGGGATGAGGGAGAGGGAGATGAGGGAGAGACTGATGGGGAGAGATTATGAGGGAGAGGGAGATGAGGGAGAGACCGATATGGAGAGGTTGGAGATGGGGGAGATGGAGATGGGGAGTTGGAAATGGGATTGAGATGTGGAGAGGGGGAGATGGAGATGGGCTGGGGATGGAGAGATGGAGATGGGGAGATAGAGATGGGATGGAGATGGGATGGAGATGGAGATGGGGAGATGGAGATGAGATGGGGAGATGGAGAAGGGGAGTTGGAGATGGGATGGAAGATGGAGATGGGATGTAGAGATGGGATGGCGATGGGATGGAGATATAATGAAAATAAAGTAGACAGATCATGGAGATAAACTGAAGATAAATTGGGAATAAAATGTCGATAAAAAATGAGGATAACGTGTAGAAAAAATAGGGATAAAGTGGAGTAAAAATGGGGATGAAGTGGAGATGAAATGGGGATAAAATAGAGCTAAAGTGGAGATTAAATGGGGTAAAGTGGAGATAAAATGGGGTTAAAGTGGAGATAAAATGGGGATAAAACTGGGATAACATGGAGCTGAAGTGGGGATAAAGTGGAGTCAAAATGGGGATGAAATGGAGCTAAAGTGGAGAAAAACTGGGGGTAAAGTGGAGATAAAGTGCGGATGAAACCGGGATAAAATGGAGCTAAAGTGGGGATAAAGTGGAGATAAAATGGAGCTAAAGTGGATAATAAATGCGGTAAAGTAGAGATAAAATGGGGATGAAAATGGAGCTAAATGGAGATTAAAGGGGGGTGAAGTGGGGATAAAGTGGGGATGAAATGGGGAGATAGTGGAGATAAAATGGGGATAAAGTGGATATAAAATGGGGATGAAGTGGAGATAAAATGGGGATCAAACTTGGATAAAATGCAGCTAAAGTGGGGATAAAATTGAGCTAAAGTGGAGATACAATGGGGATAATACAGGGATAAAATGGAGATTAAGCAGAGATAAAATGGGGATAAAACAGAGATATGATGGAGGTATAATGGAGATATAAGGGAGATATTATGGGGAGATATTATGGGGAGATGGGGGGAAGATGGGGACACAGATTGGGAGACAGATGGGGGAGACCGATGGACAGATTGGGAAGATAGATTGGAGAAGGACATGGGATGAGGGAGATGAGGGAGAGGCAGATGAGGGAGAGACAGATGGAGAGAGGGGAGAGAGGGAGATGGGGACAGGGTGGAAATGGTGGAGACAGATGAGGAGGGACATGGGATGTTGGAGATGAGGATGAGGGAGAGGGAGATGAGGGAGAGACTGATGGGGAGAGATGATGAGGGAGAGGGAGATGAGGGAGAGACTGATAGGGAGAGGTTGGAGATGGGGGAAATGGAGATGGGGAGTTGGAAATGGGATTGAGATGTGGAGAGGGGGAGATGGAGATGGGATGGAAATGGGATGGAGATGGAAAGGGGGAGATGGAGATGAGATGGGGAGATGGAGAAGGGGAGTTGGAGATGGTATGGAAGATGGAGATGGGATGTAGAGATGGGATGGCGATGGGATGGAGATATAATGAAAATAAAGTAGACAGATAATGGAGATAAACCGGAGATAAATTAGGGATAACATGTCAATAAAAAATTATGATAAAGTGGAGAAAAAATGGGGATCATGGGGAGATGAAGTGGAGTAAAAATGGGTATAAAGTGGAGATAAAATAGGGATAAAATGGGGCTAAAGTGGAGATAAAATGGGGATAAAGTTGAGCTAAAGTGGAGATTAAATGGGGATAAAGTGGAGATGAAATGGGGATAAAACTGGGATAAAATGGAGCTAAAGTGGGGATAAAGTGGAGATAAAATGGGGATAAAACAGGGATAAAATGGAGCTAAAGTGGGGATAAAGTGGAGATAAAATGGGGATAAAAATGGAGCTAAAGTGGAGATAAAATGGGGGTGAAGTGGGGATAAAGTGGGGATAAAATGGCGATATAGTGGAGATAAAATGGGGGTAAAGTGGAGATAAAATGGGGATAAAGTGGAGATAAAATGGGTATAAAACCGGGATAAAATGGAGCTAAAGTGGGGATAAAGTGGAGATAAAATGGGGATAACATGGAGCTAAAGTGGAGATAAAATGAGGGATAAAATGGAGATAAAAAGGGGAGAATACAGGGATAAAATGGAGAATAAGCAGAGATAAAATGGGGATGATACAGAGATATAATGGAGGTATAATGGAGATATAATGGAGATATTATGGGGAGATAAGATGGGGAAATGGGGGAGACAGATGGGGAGACAGATGGGGAGAGGATGGAGCGGGTGATGGGGAGAGGGTGGAGATGGGGGGATGGAGATGGGGAGATGGGGAGTTGGAAATGGGATTAAGATATGGAGATGGGTAGAGGGAGATTGGATGGATAGGGAGACGTAGATGGGATGGAGAGTTAGAAATGGGATGGGGAAAGAGAGATGGAGATGGGGAGATGGAGATGGGATGGAGATGGGATGGAGATGGAGATGGGGCGATGGAGATGAGATGGGGAGATGGAGAAGGGGAGTTGGAGATGGGATGGAAGATGGGATGTAGAGATGGGATGGCGATGGGATGGAGATATAATGAAAATAAAGTAGACAGATAATGGAGACAAAGTGGAGATAAACTGGAGATAAATTGGGGATAAAATGTCGATAAAAAATTGAGGATAAAGTGGAGAAAAAATGGGGATAAAGTGGAGATAAAGTGGAGTAAAAATTGGGATAAAGTAGAGATAAAATGGGGATAAAACCAGGATAAAATGGAGCTAAAGGGGGTTAAAGTGGAGATAAAATGGGGATAAAATGGAGCTAAAGTGGAGATTAAATGTGGTAAAGTGGAGATAAAATGGGGATAAAGTGGAGATAAAATGGGGATAAACCGGGATAAAATGGAGCTAAAGTAGGGATAAAGTGGAGATAAAATGGGGATAAAATGGAGCTAAAGTGGAGATAAAATGGGGGTAAAGTGGATATAAAATGGGGATGAAGTAGAGATAAAATGGGGATCACACTGGGATAAAATGTAGCTAAAGTGGGGATAAAATGGGGATAAGGTGGAAATAAAAATTGGGATAAAACGGGGATAAAATGTAGCTAAACCGAGATAAAGTGGAAATACAATGGGGACAAAATGGAGCTAAAATGGGGATAAAACAGGGATAACATGGAGATTAAACAGAGATAAAATGGGGATAAAATAGAGCTATAATGGAGGTATATTGGTGATATAATGGAGATATTATGGGGAGATAAAATGGGGAGATGGGGGAGACAGATGGGGAGACAGATGGGGAGACCGATGGACAGATTGCGGAGACAGATCGGAGAAGGACATGGGATGAGGGAGATGAGGGAGAGGCAGATGAGGGAGAGACTGATAGGGAGAGGTTGGAGATGGGGGAGAGAGATGGGGAGATGGACATGGGGAGATGGGGAGATGGAAATGGGATTGAGATGTGGAGAGGGGGAGATGGAGATTGGATGGATGGAGAGATGGAGATGGGATGGAGAGATGGAGATGGATGAAGAGATGGAGATGGGGAGATGGGATGGTGATTTAGATGGGGAGATGGAGATTAGATGGGGAGATGGAGATGGGATGGAGATGGAGATGGGATGGGGAGATGGAGATGGGATGCAGAGATGGAGATGGGATGGGATGGAGATATAATGGAAATAAAGTAGAGAGATAATGGAGATAAACTGGAGGTACAATGGAGATAAAACAGGGATAAAGTGGAGATTAAACGGAGATACAAGTGGGATAAAACAGAGATATAATGAAGGTATAATGGATATATAATGGAGATAATATGGGGAGATTACATGGGGAGATGGGGAAGACAGATGGGGAGACTGATGGACAGATTGGGGAGACAGATGGGAGAAGGACATGAGATGAGGGAGATGAGGGAGAGACAGATGGAGAGAGGGTAGAGAGGGAGATGGGGACAGGGTGGAGATGGTGGAGACAGATGAGGAGGGGCATGGGATGTTGGAGATGGGGATGAGATAGAGGGAGATGAGGGAGAGACTGATGGGGAGAGATGAAGAGGGAGATGAGGGAGAGACCGGTGGGGAGTGGGTGGAGATGGGGGAGATGGATATGGGGAGTTGGAAATGGGATTGAGATGTGGAGAGGGGGAGATGGAGATGGGCTGGGGATGGGATGGAGATGGAGATGGGGAGATGGAGATGAGATGGGGAGATGGAGAAGGGGAGTTGGAGATGGGATGGAAGATGGGGATGGGATGTAGAGATGGGATGGCGATGGGATGTAGATATAATGAAAATAAAGTAGACAGATAATTGAGATAAACTGGAGATAAATTGGGGATAAAATGTCGATAAAAAATGAGAATAAAGTGGAGAAAAAATGGGGATAGAGTGGAGATAAAGTGGAGTAAAAATGGAGATAAAGTGGAGATAAAATGGGGATAAAACCGGGATAAAATGGAGCTAAAGTGGGGATAAAATGGAGATAAAATGGGGAAAAAATGGAGGTAAAGTGTAAAGTAAATATGGTAGAGTGGAGACAAAATAGGGATAAAGTGGAGATAAAATAGGGATAAAACCGGGATAAAATGGAGCTAAAGTGGGGATAAAGTGGAGATAAAATGGGGGAAAAATGGAGCTAAAGTGGAAATTAAATTGGGTAAAGTGGAGACAAAATGGGGATAAAGTGGAGATAAAATAGGGATAAAATGTCGATAAAAAATGAGGATCAAGTGGAGAAAAAATGGGGATAAAGTGGAGACAAAATTGGGATAAAGCGGAGATAAAATGGGGATAAAACCGGGATAAAATGGAGCTAAAGTGGGGATAAAATGGAGATAAAATGGGGAAAAATGGAGCTAAAGTGGAAATTAAATTGGGTAAAGTGGAGACAAAATGGGGATAAAGTGGAGATAAAATAGGGATAAAACGGGGATAAAATGGAGCAAAAGTGGAGATAAAGTGGGGATAAAATGGGGATATAGTGGAGATAAAATGGGGGTAAAGTGGATATAAAATGTGGATGAAGTGGAGATAAAATGGGGATAAAACCGGGATAAAATGGAGCTAAAGTGCGGATAAAATGGGGATAAAATGGAGCTAATGTGTAGATACAATGGGGATAATACAGGGATAAAATGGAGATTAAGCAGAGATAAAATGGGGATAAAATAGAGATATAATGGAGGTATTATGGAGACATAATGGATATATTATGGGAAGATATGGACAGATTAGGGAGACAGATCGGACGAGGACATGTGATGAGGGAGATGAGGGAGAGGCAGATGAGGGAGAGACTGATAGGGAGAGGGTGGAGATGGGGGAGACAGATGGGGAGATGGACTTGGGGAGATGGGGAGTTGGAAATGGGATTGAGATGTGGAGAGGGGGAGATGGAGATTGGATGTATGGAGAGATGTAGATGGGATAGAGAGATGGAGATGGGATGGAGAGATGGAGATGGGGAGATGGAATGGAGATGGGATGGTGATGGAGATGGGGAGAAGGAGATTAGATGGGGAGATGGAGATGGGATGGAGATGGAGATGGGATGGGGAGATGGAGATGGGATGCAGAGATGGAGATGGGATGGGATGGAGATATAATGGAAATAAAGGAGAGAGATAATGGAGATAAACTGGAGGTACAATGGAGATAAAACAGGGATAAAGTGGAGATTAAACGGAGATACAAGTGGGATAAAACAGAGATATAATGAAGGTATAATGGATATATAATGGAGATAATATGGGGAGATTACATGGGGAGATGGGGAAGACAGATGGGGAGACCAATGGACAGATTGGGGAGACAGATGGGAGAAGGACATGAGATGAGGGAGATGAGGGAGAGGCAGATGAGGGAGAGACAGATGGAGAGAGGGTAGAGAGGGAGATGGGGACAGGGTGGAGATGGTGGAGACAGATGAGGAGGGACATGGGATTTTGGAGATGGGGATGAGATAGAGGGAGATGAGGGAGAGACTGATGGGGAGAGATGATGAGGGAGAGGGAGAGGAGGGAGAGACCGATGGGGAGAGGGTGGAGATGGGGGAGATGGAGATTGGGAGTTGGAAATGGGATTGAGATGTGGAGAGGGGGAGATGGAGATGGGCTGGGGATGGAGAGATGGAGATGGGGAGATAGAGATGGGATGGAGATGGGATGGAGATGGAGATGGGGAGATGGAGATGAGATGGGGAGATGGAGAAGGGGAGTTGAAGATGGGATGGAAGATGGGGATGGGATGCAGAGATGGGATGGTGATGGGATAGAGATATAATGAAAATAAAGTAGACAGATAATCGAGATAAACTGGAGATAAATTGGGGATAACATGTCGATAAAAAATTAGGATAAAGTGGAGAAAAATGGGGATAAAGTGGAGTAAAAATGGGGATAAAGTGGAGTTAAAATGGGGATAAAACCGGGATAAAATGGAGCTAAAGTGGGGATAGAGTGGAGATAAAATGGGGATACAATGGAGCTAAAGTGGATATTAAATGGGGTAAAGTGGAGATAAAATGGGGATAAAGTGGAAATAAAATGGGGATAAAACCGGGATAAAATGGAGCTGAATTGCGGAGAAAGTGGAGTTAAATGGGGATAAAATGGAGCTGAAGTGGAGATAAAATGGGGGTAAAGTGGAGATAAAAGTGGGAATACAGTGGAGATAAAATGGGGATAAAACCAGGATAAAATGGAGCTAAACTGGGGATAAAGTGAAGCTAAAATGGGGATAACATGGAGCTAAAGTGGAGATAAAATGGGGGATAAAATGGAGATAAAAGGGGGATAATACAGGGATACAATGGAGATTAAGCAGAGATAAAATGGGGATGAAACAGAGATATAATGGAGGTATAATGGAGATATAATGGAGATATTATGGGGAGATAAGATGGGGAGATGGGGGAGACAGATGGGGAGACAGATGGGGAGAGGATGGAGCGGGTGATGGGGAGGGGGTGGAGATGGGGGGATGGAGATGGGGAGATGGGGAGTTGGAAATGTGATTAAGGTGTGGAGTGGGGGAGATGGAGATTGGATGGATGTAGAGATGTAGATGGGATGGAGAGATAGAAATGGGATGGGAAAGAGAGATGGAGATGGGGAGATGGAGATGGGATGGAGATATAATGGAAATAAAGTAGAGAGATAATGGAGATAAACTGGAGATAAATTAGTGATCAATTGGGGATAAAATGGAGATAAAACGGGGATAAAGTGGAGAAAAATGAGGATAAAATGGATCTAAAGTGGAGATAAAATGGGGATAAGGTGGAAATCAAAATTGGGATAAAACGGGGATAAAATGGAGCTAAATCGAGATAAAGTGGAGATACAATGGGGACAAAATGGAGCTAAAATGGGGATAAAACAGGGATAAAATGGAGATTAAACAGAGATAAAATGGGGATAAAATAGAGCTATAATGGAGGTATAATGGTGATATAATGGAGATATTATGGGGAGATAATATGGGGAGATGGGGAGACAGCTGGGGAGACAGATGGGGAGACTGATGGACAGATTGGGGAGACAGATCGGAGAAGGACATGGGATGAGGGAGATGAGGGAGAGGCAGATGAGGGAGAGACTGATAGGGAGAGGGTGGAGATGGGGGAGACAGATGGGGAGATGGACATGGGGAGATGGGGAGTTGGAAATGGGATTGAGATGTCGAGAGGGGGAGATGGAGATTGGATGGATGGAGAGATGGAGATGGAATGGAGAGATGGAGATGGATGAAGAGATGGAGATGGGGAGATGGGATGGAGATGGGATGGTGATTTAGATGGGGAGATGGAGATTAGATGGGGAGATGAAGATGGGATGGAGATGGAGATGGGATGGGGAGATGGAGATGGGATGTAGAGATGGGATGGCGATGGGATGGAGATATAATGAAAATAAAGTAGACAGATAATGGAGATAAACTGGAGATAAATCAGGGATAACATGTCGATAAAAAATGAGGATAAAGTGGAGAAAAAAATGGGGATAAAGGGGAGATGAAGTGGAGTAAAAATGGGTATAAAGTGGAGATAAAATAGGGATAAAATGGAGCTAAAGTGGAGATAAAATGGGGATAAAGTGGAGCTAAAGTGGAGATTAAATGGGGATAAAGTGGAGATGAAATGGGGATAAAACTGGGATAAAATGGAGCCAAAGTGGAGATAAAATGGGGATAAAATGGAGCCAAAGTGGAGATGAAATGGGGGTAAAGTGGAGATGAAATGGGGATAAAGTGGAGATAAAATGGGGATAAAACAGGGATAAAATGGAGCTAAATTGGGGATAAAGTGGAGATATAATGGGGATAAAAATGGAGCTAAAGTGAAGATAAAATGGGGGTGAAGTGGGGATAAAGTGGGGATAAAATGACGATATAGTGGAGATAAAATGGGGGTAAAGTGGAGATAAAATGGGGATAAAGTGGAGATAAAATGGGGATAAAACCGGGATAAAATGGAGCTAAAGTGGGGATAAAGTGGAGATAAAATGGGGGATAAAATGGAGATAAAAAGGGGAGAATACAGGGATACAATGGAGATTAAGCAGAGATAAAATGGGGATGAAACAGAGATATAATGGAGATATTATGGGGAGATAAGATGGGGAAATGGGGGAGACAGATGGGGAGACAGATGGGGAGAGGATGGAGCGGGTGATGGGGAGAGGGTGGAGATGGGGGGATGGAGATGGGGAGATGGGGAGATGGGGAGTTGGAAATGGGATTAAGATATGGAGTAGGGTAGATGGAGATTGGATGGATAGGGAGATGTAGATGGGATGGAGAGTTTGATTTTTTTTTTTTTTTTTTTTTTTTTATTCGTTTTTCAGAAAAACAAAGTCTTAACAAAGATCAAAACAACGAAGTTTCATGACCCCTCCCCCCCACCCTCCTCCCATCTTTCGCATCGAATAAAGACCAACAGTACAGGTACAGATAAGCATACAAAGTGACTAAAAAGAAAAAAAAAAAAAAAGCTGATATGGAAAGTGATTTAACAAAGGAATATCACTAGAAAAGTATTGTAGGAGTCAGGTAACCCTACTATGTTTCTGGGTCCCCTTGCCCTTGTTGATCTATCCATTTGGAGAATACACCCCATATTTCAAGCCCAAGCCCCCTTTTCCTTTTACCTTTCTTGGCATATATAGATTTTTCTAGGTGGTATGTAGCAACTAATCTAGCCAACCATTGTGCGTGAGAAGGGGACTCAGAATCTAGCCAGCCAGAGGAGACACATATCCTCCATACTGCCATTGCAACAAAGATCAACCCTTGTTCTTTTACTCTTATAAAATCGGATTGTGTTCCCAAAAGAGAATTTGAGAGTTTGAAATGGGATGGGGAAAGAGAGATGGAGATGGGGGGATGGCAATGGGATGGAGATGGGATGGAGATGGAGATGGGATGTAGAGATGGGATGGCGATGGGATGGAGATATAATGAAAATAAAGTAGACAGATAATGGAGATAAAGTGGAGATAAACTGGAGATAAATTGGGGATAAAATGTCGATAAAAAATGAGGATAAAGTGGAGAAAAATGGGGATAAAGTGGAGATAAAGTGGAGTAAAAATTGGGATAAAGTGGAGATAAATGGGGATAAAATGGAGCTAAAGTGGGGATAAAGTGGAGATAAAATGGGGATAAAATGGAGCTAAAGTGGAGATTAAATGTGGTAAAGTGGAGATAAAATGTGGATAAAGTGGAGATAAAATGGGGATAAAACCGTGATAAAATGGAGCTAAAGTAGGGATAAAGTGGAGATAAAATGGGGATAAAATGGAGCTAAAGTGGAGATGAAATGGGGTAAAGTGGAGATAAAATGGGGATGAAGTGGATATAAAATGGGGATAACGTGGAGATAAGATGGGGATAAAACCGGGATAAAAAGGAGCTAAAGTGGGGATAAAGTGGAGATAAAATGGGGATAAAAATTGAGCTAAAGTGGAGATACAATGGGGGTGAAGTGGGGATAAAGTGGGGATAAAATGGGGATATAGTGGAGATAAAATGGGGGTAAAGTGGATATAAAATGGGGATGAAGTGGAGATAAAATGGGGATCAAACTGGGATAAAATGGAGCTAAAGTGGGGATAAAATGGAGCTAAAGTGGAGATACAATGGGGAAAATACAGGGATAAAATGGAGATTAAGCAGAGATAAAATGGGGATAAAACAGAGATAATAATGGTGGTATAATAGAGATATAAGGGAGATATTATGTGGAGATAAGATTGGGAGATGGGGAGACAGATGGGAAGAGGATGGAGAGGGTGATGGGGAGAGGGTGGAGATGGGGGGATGGAGATGGGGAGTTGGAAATGTGATTAAGATGTGGAGTGGGGAAGATGGAGATTGGATGGATGAAGAGATGTAGATGGGATGAGAGATAGAAATGGGATGAAGAAAGAGAGATGTAGATGGGGAGATGGAGATGGGATGGAGATGGAATGGAGATATAATGGAAATAAAGTAGAAAGATAATGGAGATAAATTGGAGATAAATTGGGGATCAATTGGGGATGAAATGGAGATAAAATGGGTATAAAGTGGAGAATAAATGGGGATAAAATGGATCTAAAGTGGAGATAAAATGGGGATAAAGTAGAGATAAAAATTGGGATAATATAGGGATAAAATGGAGCTAAACTGGGGATAAAGTGGAGATACAGTGTGGATAAAATGGAGCTAAAATGGGGATAAAACAGGGATAAAATGGAGATTAAGCAGAGATAAAATGGGGATAAAACAGAGCTATAATGGAGGTATAATAGTGATATAATGGAGATATTATGCGGAGATAATATGGGGAGATGGGGAGACAGATGGGGAGACAGATTGGGGAGACCGATGGACAGATTGTGAAGACAGATCAGAGAAGGACATGGGATGAGGGAGAGGCAGATGAGGGAGAGACTGATAGGGAGAGGGTGGAAATGGGGCAGACAGATGGGGAGATGGACATGGGGAGATGGGGAGTTGGAAATGGGATTGAGATGTGGAGAGGGGGAGATGGAGATTGGATGTATGGAGAGATGTAGATGGGATGAAGAGATGTAGATGGGATGGAGAGATGGAGATGGGGAGATGGGATGGAGATGGGATGGTGATGGAGATGGGGAGATTGAGATTAGATAGGGAGATGGAGATGGGATGGAGATGGAGATGGGATGGGGAGATGGAAATGGGATGCAGAGATGGAGATGCGATGGGATGGAGAAATAATGGAAATAAAGTAGAGAGATAATGGAGATAAACTGGAGGTACAATGGAGATAAAACAGGGATAAAGTGGAGATTAAACGGAGATAGAAGTCAGATAAAACAGAGATATAATGAGGGTATAATGGAGATATAATGGAGATTACATGGGGAGATGGGGAAGACAGATGGGGAGACCGATGGACAGATTGGGAAGACAGATGGGAGAAGGACATGAGATGAGGGAGATGAGGGAGAGGCAGATGAGGGAGAGATGAGGGAGAGACAGATGGAGAGAGGGTAGAGAGAGAGATGGGGACAGGGTGGGGATGGTGGAGACAGATGAGGAGGGACATGGGATGTTGGATATGGGGGATGAGGGAGAGGGAGATGAGGGAGAGACTGATGGGGAGAGATGATGAGGGAGAGGGAGATGAGGGAGAGACCGATGGGAAGAGGGTGGAGATGGGGGAGATGGAGATGGGGAATTGGAAATGGGATTGAGATGTTGAGAGCGGGAGATGGAGATGGGCTGGGGAAGGAGAGATGGAAATGGGGAGATAGAGATGGGATTGAGATGGAATGGAGATGGAGATGGGGAGATGGAGATGAGATGGGGAGATGGAGAAGGGGAGTTGGAGATGGGATGAGGAGATGGAGATGGGATGTAGAGATGGGATGGCGATGGGATGGAGATATAATGAAAATAAAGTAGACAGATAATGGAGATAAACTGGAGATAAACTGGAGATAAACTGGGGATAAAATGTCGATAAAAATAAGAGGGTAAAGTGGAGAAAAAATGGGGATAAAGTGGAGATAAAATGGGGATAAAACCGGGATGAAATGGAGCTAAAGTGGAGATAAAATTAGGATAAAATGGAGCTAAAGTGGAGATTAAATGGGGATAAAGTGGAGATAAAATGGGGATAAAGTGGAGATAAAATGGGGATAAAACCAGAATAAAATGGAGCTAAAGTGGAGATAAAGTGGAGATAAAATGGGGATAAAAATGGAGCTAAAGTGGAGATAAAATGGGGATATAGTGGGGCTAAAATGGGGGTAAAGTGGATATAAAATGTTGATGAAGTGGAGATAAAATGGGGATCAAACTGGGATAAAATGGATCTAAAGTGGGGATAAAATGGAGCTAAAGTGGAGATACAATGGGGATAATAAAAGGATAAAATGGAGATTAAGCAGAGATAAAATAGGGATAAAACAGAGATATAATAGAGGTATAATGGAGATATAAGGGAGATATTATGGGGAGATATTATGGGGAGATGGGGGAGACAGATAGGGACACAGATTGAGAGACAGATGGGGGAGACCGATGGACAGATTGGGAAGACAGATTGGAGAAGGACATGGGATGAGGGAGATGAGGGAGAGGCAGATGAGGGAGAGATAGATGGAGAGAGGGTAGAGAGAGATGGGGACAGGGTGGGGATGGTGGAGACAGATGAGGAGGGACATGTGGTGTTGGAGATGGGGGATGAGGGAGAGGGAGATGAGGGAGAGACTGATGGGGAAGAGATGATGAGGGAGAGGGAGATGAGGGAGAGACCGATGGGGAGAGGGTGGAGATGGGGGAGATGGAGATGGGGAGTTGGAAATGGGATTGAGATGTGGAGAGCGGGAGATGGAGATGGCCTGGGGATGGAGAGATGGAGATGGGGAGATAGAGATGGGATGGAGATGGGATGGAGATGGAGATGGGGAGATGGAGATGAGATGGGGAGATGGAGAAGGGGAGTTGGAGATGGGATGGAAGATGGAGATGGGATGTAGAGATGGGATGGCGATGGGATGGAGATATAATGAAAATAAAGTAGACAGATAATGGAGATAAACTGGAGATAAATTAGGGATAACATGTCGATAAAAAATGAGGATAAAGTGGGGAAAAAATGGGGATAAAGGGGAGATGAAGTGGAGTAAAAATGGGTATAGAGTGGAGATAAAATAGGGATAAAACCAGGATAAAATGGAGCTAAAGTGGGGATAAAGTGGATATATTCAAATTCAAATTGACTTTATTTCGGATATATTGCAATCCATAAAAGTACACACAGTAGACATTTCATAATAAAAACATCACAATACTCACAAAGTCAATCTTAAATTACATACAACTCAAATGTATCATAAAAAAGGAGTGCATTGACAGAATTAGAATGAAAGATGCAAGTAAGGTCCATATACAGAATATACGAAATAAAGTGCAATAGTGCCATAAACTACAGTTAATGCACATTTACTCATCCAAACAATTTCTTAGTCTCATAGTCATTTTTAAGAATTCTAACACCTGGAGGATACTGTCCGAATGCAGCAACTGTAAGTACATAAGGGCGGGTCTGATTTGGTTAAAATTTAATTTCTTTAAAAGAGTAACCAGATACCGCTTTCGTGGATATTCATAAAATGTACATAAAAATATAAAATGCAGCATGTCCTGTGGAGACTTCCCGTCGCAGCCACAGGGAGCTGCTGGTTTCTTAAATATGTCCGACTTGGGTCAAATTAAAAGCTGAAGAAAGATGTTAAACCTGAAGCGGGTCAGCAAAAATTTCTCATGGGTGGTGAAGGAGCATGTTAGATACAATTCCATTGAATTACAAGTTCTCAACATGATATACATTCTAACATTAGGTTTCAGAAGCTCTACTTCATCTCTTACAGCATTACGGTTCAGGTAAAAAGCTCTCTTAATTGCAGCAACATCACCCTTAACTATATCCCCCGGGTTATCAAACAGGTTCAGTCGGCCAAGCTTCACAAATTGCGACTTCAAATATTTAAGCCAGGGTACACGCATTGAGTGGTCAAGCGATAAAAGATCCTCCACTATCAAGTGGGTCAGAGGGATTGCATCACTTAACCAAAGTTTTACCCAGCACAACAACGGTTTCAGTCCAACAATGTCCGATAAATGCAAACAGCCAAGTTCTTCATGAGCGGATAAATTCGGTGTGCTCCCAGGGACACACAACAGACGTTTTAAAAATTTATTTTCAACTATTTGAAGTTGATCACTGTTTGTGTAGCCCCATATCTCGCTTCCGTACACTGCAGTGGCTATGGATTTAGCATTATATAGTTTCATCATAGCCCCGTTTGGCTTTTTCCCCAATTTAGAGGCAAAATTGAAGATAGAAGCATTTACCCTGGACATTTCCCCCTTCTTCTTGGCTAAATGTGGGGCCCAACTCATCTTTGTATCAAATAAAACACCCAGGTAGGAAAACATCTGGGTGATGGGTATCGGAACATCATTCAGTTTAAAATTGAACTTCTTCTTAGGTTGACGGCCGACATGCATTATGAAAGATTTTGAATTGTTGACCGTAAGGTCCCTATCAGACATAAATTTATTAAATCCATTCAAAAGTGCCTGAAGACCTAATTCAGTTCGTGAAATTAAGACCGCATCATCGGCATATAAAAGCAGAGGAATACCCCTCGCACCCGCCCTAGGACAATCAGATTTTATTTCCTGTAAATCAGCCTCCAGGTCATTTATATAAAAATTAAAAAGGTAAGGGGCCATAATGCACCCCTGACGTACACCTTTATTAATTGGAAAACAACCCGTGGTTTCCCCGGTCGAAGAATACCTCACATTGGCTCTTGTTTCATTGTGCAGATCCGCAAGGAACTCCACAATACCCCCATCTATTCCCTTGTCCTTCATGGTCCTCCACAGCCTCCCCCTGTTGACACAGTCAAAGGCTGAGGACAGATCCATGAAGGCAAGATGAATTGCTCCCTTCTGAACAACAGTATATTTATTCAGAATAAGGAACAGGTTGAGACACTGAGTTATGGTTGAGCGCCCCTCACAAAAGCCATATTGAGAGATTGACAAGATGTGGTTTTCATTCGACCAACTTATTAGGCGTTGAAGTATAACTCTCCCCATGATCTTAACCATTGAATCAATTAGGGATATGGGTCGATAGCAAAGTGCACTTCCCCTATCTCCCTTCTTGAATACAGGGACTATAGTTGATAGTCCCCAAGATTCTGGACACCCCACTGTGGCCGCCGCATTAAATACGGCGACCAGAATGGGAGCCCAAAAAGCTGGATCAGACTTGTAAAGATCAGGGGGTATTCCGTCAGGCCCTGGCGCTTTATTAGCAGTGAGGCCCATTATGGCTGCCAAGACCTCACTTTTGTTAAAAATAATAGGGCTAACCCTATCATAGGGGGCAACAACCATAGATCCAGAATTTTCAGAATAATATAAACTTTTAAAATGGCCTTCCCATTCCTTTTTGGTTATACAGCAAACAATTCCGTCATCAGGGTCCTCGATCAAGAAAGGTTTCTTAACCAAAGCCCAGAATTTGGTGCTGCTATTCAGGGTAGAGGGGTCAAGCAATTCCTCCCACGCCTCTTTCTTCAGTAGCTCCTTACGGGAGATAGTAATAGCCTTATATTCCTTTCTACAGAGTTTTACAACCTCCCGATCCCTCGGGGAAGCTGACAAAGCAAGCCTCAATTTGCGAGCAGCTACGGTGCAATCATGGCTAAACCATCTCGGTCCTACTTTTGCCTGGGGTTTATTAGGAACAGATAGGAACGCTGACACCTTCTCCGCTATATTTTGATAAGCCTCTAGAACTAATTTAGGTTCACCTCCCCCGTTGATACAAATGTCAATGTCCTCTGCACACCCTTCAGAGATGTCTTTATAGAGTGCATCCGCAGAGTCAATTGACCATTTTAACCGCCTCCTCCCATCTGTTGTGCCCAATCTTCCTTGGACAGTACTTTTAGGACAATTTTTTCCCCATGGACAGTTCAAACAGATTGTGACAGGATTATGGTCACTAAATTCACTAGGGAGGATACAGAAAGAATCTAAAAAAGTTTGCATAGTCCTCGAGACAAGTATATGGTCAATGAAGGTACCCCTGCCATGTCCCTTAAAAGTAGGGATGTCAAAACAGTATGAAGGGTCCTTTAAAGACATAGCCAAAGAGAGGTCAAGGTCATTCATTAAGTCATTACACATTTCCCCCTCTAAGGTGTGCTCCATATGCAGACAATCCGCACGAGCACAGGTCATTTCTGATAAACACTTGTGCAATGGATCTACACATGGATGCAGATTAAAATCCCCCAAAATCATGAGGTTATGGCCCACTTTTTCCATAAAATTAGAGACAAAGGAATTAAGAGCATGGATATGATTCAAACCTGCACTATCAAAAGCAGCATTGTAAAAATTCACCAGTCCCACAAGAACATTACCACCAGATAGAATTAGTCCCATGACCCCTGTGTGATGAGCTACCAGTCTCCGTACTTCGCATGGTATCAATATGGAAACAAAGACTACAAGACCCCCCTTGGGCCTTCCCCGCAATGAAGGCAAGGCCGGCACAAAGAAGGCCTTATACCCTTCTAAAAACAGATTACAGCCCAACTCCCAGGTCTCTTGGAGACAAATGATAGAAAACTGCTTGATGTAGGTAACCCAGTTTACATCAGACATTTTGGCCGCAAGACCAGCAATATTCCAGGAGACAACAAGGTTTCCTGAAGTTTTACCCACCGGGTTCAAAGAATTTGTAGTTTCACCTGAAGCCCTAGTAATCTGAGCCGCAGGTGCCCCCAGTCAGTCACACTGCTCCAGACCGGATAACATTTCGAATCTATTCTGTGTATTTAGATTCAACCCATATGGATAATGACCGTCACTTGGACTCCTATTATGGATTCTAATGGGCCCCCCTGACCCACAAGGGTTAGTAACATTATAGAGAAACGGAGACTCCTGCACAGGAGTATAAGGTTCAAACCCCCGCCTGGTTAAATTCTGTTGTGGTGTAGGTTTACACAGATGCGCATAAAAGTAACCCAAGGGGCGTACACAAATACTATTCATGTTATATACCAATGCAGAAGCTCTCAGAAGGATAGTTGCCACGTGCTGGGGGTGCTTAAAATTTACGACTATACAGCCCCCTGTCCCAGTCTTTTTTGACGGCCCGACCCAATTTACACGTCTTACTGTCATAATTTGGTCCGAGTATGAAACAGGGAAACCACAGTTTTTATTGAGCCAAGACACGGTTTTATTTTTCAAAGAGGATTGGGATTCATCAAAAGGAGATGCGGGATGAGTCCCGCAGGGGGGCACATTAGTTAGTACAGCCACACACGGAGCACAATCTGGTGGTAAATTAAGATAGCGATTGTACCTCGGGGGTCTGGGTGCTCTACTGTTTATTTGCTTTGTAGATGGTATCGGCGGAGCCGCTGCCACAGGGATATCTGGACGAATAGGGGTTTCAGAACCAGTGGCCACTGCAACAGCAGCATTCCCCCTTGCCTTATTACATATATCGTTGATATCGGCAAGTTCTAAACCTTTCCTCCCAGAGGGTACACTTCCACAAGATGTGACACTATTCTTTGCTGATAACAGACCACCCAGCCTTGTCACTTCCTTTGCTAGGTTATCTATCTTACTCGTTAATGGTTTAATGAGCTCCTCCATTTTAGTTGTCAAAGAAGCTTCTAGATTTTTAATAAGTGAAGCTAGAAAATCAGGAGTTATGCTTACACCATTTCCATTACCATCATTGTTAGAGCCCATAAAAACAAAAGGGGTTGGTATTGCAGGACTGATAATTGCCTTACCATCCTTTTTTTTAGACTTATTTTACTTCCCATTTACCCTTTGAGAGAGTGTTCTACAAGTTCTTATAGCCCTGGTTTCTGATTGGGGCTCATGTAACACACTAGTATCAGGACATGACAGCACCTGAGGGTCAGAATGAGCCTCCACGTTAACTAAGATGGACACTGGAGGGTCATGGAGATAAACTGGAGATAAATTGGGGATAAAATGTCGATAAAAAAATGAGGAGAAAGTGGAGAAAAAATGGGGATAAAGTGGAGATAAAATGGGGATAAAACCGGGATAAAATAGAGCTAAAGTGGGGATAAAGTGGAGATAAAATTGGGATAAAATGGAGCTAAAGTGGATATTAAATGGGGGTAAAGTGGAGATAAAATGGGGATAAAGTGGAGATAAAATGGGGATAAAACTGGGATAAAATGGAGCTAAAGTGGGTATAAAGTAGAGATAAAATGGGGATAAAAATGGAGCTAAAGTGGAGATAAAATGGGGGTGAAGTAGGGATAAAGTGGGGATCGAACTGGGATAAAATGGATCTAAAGTGGGGATAAAATGGAGCTAAAGTGGAGATACAATGGGGATAATACAGGGATAAAATGGAGATTAAGCAGAGATAAAATGGGGATAAAACAGGGATATAATGGAGGTATAATGGAGATATAAGGGAGATATTATGGGGAGATGGGGGAGACAGATGGGGACACAGATTGGGAGACAGATGGGGGAGACCGATGGACAGATTGGGAAGACAGATTGGAGAAGGACATGGGATGAGGGAGATGAGGGAGAGGCAGATGAGGGAGAGACAGATGGAGAGAGGGTAGAGAGGGAGATGGGAACAGGGTGGAAATGGTGGAGATAGATGAGGAGGGACATGGGATGTTGGAGATGGGGGATGAGGGAGAGGGAGATGAGGGAGAGACTGATGGGGAGAGATGATGAGGGAGAGGGAGATGAGGGAGAGACCGATAGGGAGAGGTTGGAGATGGGGGAAATGGAGATGGGAAGTTGGAAATGGGATTGAGATGTGGAGAGGGGGAGATGGAGATGGGCTGGGAATGGAGAGACGGAGATGGGGAGATAGAGATGGGATGGAAATGGGATGGAGATGGAGATGGGGAGATGGAGATGGGATGGGGAGATGGAGAAGGGGAGTTGGAGATGGGATGGAAGATGGAGATGGGATGTAGAGATGGGATGGTGATGGGATGGAGATATCATGAAAATAAAGTAGACAGATAATGGAGATAAACTGGAGATAAATTAGGGATAACATGTCAATAAAAAATGAGGATAAAGTGGAGAAAAAATGGGGATAAAGGGGAGATGAAGTGGAGTAAAAATGGGTATAAAGTGGAGATAAAATAGGGATAAAATGGAGCTAAAGTGGAGATAAAATGGGGATAAAGTGGAGCTAAAGTGGAGATTAAATGGGGATAAAGTGGAGATGAAATGGGGATAAAACTGGGATAAAATGGAGCTAACGTGGGGATAAAGTGGAGATAAAATAGGGATAAAATGGAGCTAAAGTGGAGATGAAATGGGGGTAAAGTGGAGATGAAATGGGGATAAAGTGGAGATAAAATGGGGATAAAAAAGGGATAAAATGGAGCTAAATTGGGGATAAAGTGGAGATATAATGGGGATAAAAATGGAGCTAAAGTGGAGATAAAATGGGGGTGAAGTGGGGATAAAGCGGGGATAAAATGGCGATATAGTGGAGATAAAATGGGGGTAAAGTGGAGAGAAAATGGGGATAAAGTGGAGATAAAATGGGGATAAAACCGGGATAAAATGGAGCTAAAGTGGGGATAAAGTGGAGATAAAATGGGGATAACATGGAGCTAAAGTGGATATTAAATGCGGTAAAGTGGAGATAAAATGGGGATGAAAATGGAGCTAAATGGAGATTAAAGGGGGGTGAAGTGGGGATAAAGTGGGGATAACATGGGGAGATAGTGGAGATAAAATGGGGATAAAGTGGATATAAAATGGGGATGAAGAGGAGATACAATGGGGATCAAACTTGGATAAAATGGAGCTAAAGTGGGGATAAAATAGAGCTAAAGTGGAGATACAATGGGGATAATACAGGGATAAAATGGAGATTAAGCAGAGATAAAATGGGGATAAAACAGAGATATGATGGAGGTATAATGGAGATATAAGGGAGATATTATGGGGAGATATTATGGGGAGATGGGGGGACAGATGGGGACACAGATTGGGAGACAGATGGGGGAGACCGATGGACAGATTGGGAAGACAGATTGGAGAAGGACATGGGATGAGGGAGATGAGGGAGAGGCAGATGAGGGAGAGACAGATAGAGAGAGGATAGAGAGGGAGATGGGGACAGGGTGGAAATGGTGGAGACAGATGAGGAGGGACATCGGATGTTGGAGATGGGGGATGAGGGAGAGGGAGATGAGGGAGAGACTGATGGGGAGAGATGATTAGGAAGAGGGTGATGAGGGAGAGACCGATAGGGAGAGGTTGGAGATGGGGGAAATGGAGATGGGGAGTTGGAAATGGGATTGAGATGTGGAGAGGGGGAGATGGAGATGGCCTGGGGATGGAGAGATGGAGATGGGGAGATAGAGATGGGATGGAGATGGAGATGGGGAGATGGAGATGAGATGGGGAGATGGAGAAGGGGAGTTGGAGATGGGATGGAAGATGGAGATGGGATGTAGAGATGGGATGGCGATGGGATGGAGATATAATGAAAATAAAGTAGACAGATAATGGAGATAAACTGGAGATAAATTAGGGATAACATGTCGATAAAAAATGAGGATAAAGTGGGGAAAAAATGGGGATAAAGGGGGGATGAAGTGGAGTAAAAATGGGTATAAAGTGGATATAAAATGGGGATAAAATGGAGCAAAAGTGGAGATCAAATGGGGTAGTGGAGATAAAATGGGGATAAAACCGGGATAAAATAGAGCTAAAGTGGGGATAAAGTGGAGATAAAATGGGGATAAAAATGGAGCTAAAGTGGATATAAAATGGGGATGAAGTGGAGGTAAAATGGGGATCAAACTGGGATAAAATGGAGATAAAGTGGGGATAAAATGGAGCTAAAGTGGAGATACAATGGGGAAAATACAGGGATAAAATGGAGATTAAGCAGAGATAAAATGGGGATAAAACAGAGATATAATGGAGGTATAATGGAGATATAAGGGAGATATTATGGGGAGATGGGGGAAACAGATGGGGACACAGATTGGGAGACAGATGGGGGAGACCGATGGACAGATTGGGAAGACAGATTGGAGAAGGACATGGGATGAGGGAGATGAGGGAGAGGCAGATGAGGGAGAGACAGATAGAGAGAGGGTAGAGAGGGAGATGGGGACAGGGTGGAGATGGTGGAGACAGATGAGGAGGGACATGGGATGTTGGAGATGGGGGATGAGGGAGAGGGAGATGAGGGAGAGACTGATGGGGAGAGATGATGAGGGAGAGGGAGATGAGGGAGAGACTGATATGGAGAGGTCGTAGATGGGGGAGATGGAGATGTGAAGTTGGAAATGGGATTGAGATGGGGAGAGGGGGAGATGGAGATGGGCTGGGGATGAGAGATGGAGATGGGGATATAGAGATTGGATGGAGATGGGATGGAGATGGAGAAGGGGAGATGGAGATGAGATGGGGAGATGGATAAGGGGAGTTGAAGATGGGATGGAAGATGGAGATGGGATGTCGAGATGGGATGGCGATGGGATGGAGATATAATAAAAATAAAGTAGACAGATAATGCAGATAAACTGGAGATAAATTGGGGATAAAATATCGATAAAAATGAGGATAAAGTGGAGCAAAAATGGGGATGAAGTGGAGATAAAGTAGAATAAAAATGGGGATAAAGTGGAGATAAAATGGGAATAAAACCGGGATAAAATGGAGCTAAAGTGGGGATAAAGTGGAGATAAAATGGGGATAAAATGGAGCTAAAGTGGATATTAAAAGGGGTAAAGTAGAGATAAAATGGGGATAAAGTGGAGATAAAATAGGGCTAAAACCGGGATAAAATGGAGCTGAAGTGGGGAAAAAGTGGAGCTAAAATGGGGATAAAATAGAGCGAAAGTGGAGATAAAATGAGGGTAAAGTGGAGATAAAAGTGGGGATAAAACCACGATAAAATGGAGCTAAAGTGGGGAAAACGTGGAGATAAAGTGGAGATTAAATGGGGTAAAGTGGAGAAAAAATGGGGATTCAGTGGAGATAAAATGGGGATAAAACCAGGATAAAATGGAGCTAAAGTGGGGATAAAGTGGAGATAAAATGGAGATAACATGGAGCTAAAGTGGAGATAAAATGGGGGATAAAATGGAGATAAAAGGGGGATAATAGAGGGATACAATGGAGATTAAGCAGAGAAAAAATGGGGATGAAACTGAGATATAATGGAGGTATAATGGAGATATTATGGGGAGATAAGATGGGGAGATGGGGGAGACAGATAGGGAGACAGATGGGGAGACCGATGGACACATTGGGAAGACAGATGGGAGAAGGACATGAGATGAGGGAGATGATGGAGAGTCAGATGAGGGAGAGACGATGGAGAGAGGGTAGAGAGGGAGATGGGGACAGGGTGGAGATGGTGGAGACAGATGAGGAGGGACATGGGATGTTGGAGATGGGGGATGAGGGAGAGGGAGATGAGGGAGATACTGATGGGGAGGGATGATGAGGGAGAGGGAGATGAGGGAGAGACCGATGGGGAGAGGGTGGAGATGGGGGAGATGGAGATGGGGAGTTGGAAATGGGATTGAGATGTGGAGAGGGGAAGATGGAGATGGGCTGGGGATGGAGAGATGGAGATGGGGAGACAGAGATGGGATGGAGATGGGATGGAGATGGAGATGGGGAGATGGAGATGAGATGGAGAGATGGAGAAGGGAAGTTGGAGATTGGATGGAAGATGGAGATGGGATGTAGAGATGGAATGGCAATGGGATGGAGATATAATGAAAATAAAGTAGACAGATAATGGTGATAAACTGGAGATAAACTGGAGATAAATTGGGGATAAAATGTCAATAAAAATGAGGATAAAGTGGAGAAAAAATGGGAATAAAGTTGAGATAAAGTGGAGTAAAAATGGGGATAAAGTGGAGATAAAATGGGGATAAAACTGGGATAAAATGGAGCTAAAGTGGGGATAAAGTGGAGATAAAATGGGGATAAAATGGAGCTACAGTGGAAATTAAATTGGGTAAAGTGGAAACAAAATGGGGATAAAGTGGAGATAAAATGAGAATAAAATGGAGCTAAAGTGTAGATAAAACGGGGGTAAATTGGAGATCAAGTGGGGATAAAATGGGGATAAAGTGGAGATAAAATGGGGGTAAAGTGGATATAAAGTGTGGATGAAGTGGAGATAAAATGGGGATAAAACCTGCATCAAATGGAGCTAAAGTGGGGATAAAATGGGGATAAAATGGAGCTAATGTGTAGATACATTGGGGATAATACAGGGATAACATGGAGATTAAGCAGGGATAAAATGGGGATAAAATAGAGATATAATGGAGGTATAATGGAGATATAATGGATATATTATGGGGAGATATGGACAGATTGGGGAGACAGATCAGAGAAGGACATGGGATGAGGGAGATGAGGGAGAGGCAGATGAGGGAGAGACTGATAGGGAGAGGTTGGAGCTTGGGGAGACAGATGGGGAGATGGACATGGGGCGATGGGGAGTTGGAAATGGGATTGAGATGTGGAGAGGGGGAGATGGAGATTGGATGGATGGAGAGATGGAGATGGGATGGAGAGATGGAGATGGATGAAGAGATGGAGATGGGCAGATGGGATGCAGATGGGATGGTGATGGAGATGGGGAGATGGAGATTAGATGGGGAGATGGAGATGGGATGGAGATGGAGATGGGATGGGGAGATGGAGATGGGATGCAGAGATGGAGATGGGATGGGATGGGATGGAGATATAATGGAAATAAAGTAGAGAGATAATGGAGATAAACTGGAGGTACAATGGAGATAAAACAGGGATAAAGTGGAGATTAAAAGGAGATACAAGTGGGATAAAACAGAGATATAATGAGGGTATAATGGAGATTACATGGGGAGATTACAAGGGGAGATTACATGGGGAGATGGGGAAGACAGATGGGGAGACCGATGGACAGATTGGGGAGACAGATGGGAGGACATGAGATGAGGGAGAGGCAGATGAGGGAGAGACAGATGGAGAGAGGGTAGAGAGAGATGGGGACAGGGTGGGGATGGTGGAGACAGATGAGGAGGGACATGTGGTGTTGGAGATGGGGGATGAGGGAGAGGGAGAGACTGATGAGGGAGAGATGATGAGGGAGAGGGAGATGAGGGAGAGACCGATGGGGAGAGGGTGGAGATGGGGGAGATTGAGATGGGGAGTTGGAAATGGGATTGAGATGTGGAGAGCGGGAGATGGAGATGGGCTGGGGAAGGAGAGATGGAGATGGGGAGATAGAGATGGGATGGAGATGGGATGGAATGGAGATGGGGAGATGGAGATGAGATGGGGAGATGGAGAAGGCGAGTTGGAGATGGGATGAGGAGATGGAGATGGGATGTAGAGATGGGTTGCGATGGGATGGAGATATGATGAAAATAAAGTAGACAGATAATGGAGATAAACTGGAGATAAATTGGGGATAAAATGTCGATAAAAAATGAGGATAAAGTGGAGAAAAATGGGGATAAAATGGAGATAAAATGGGGATAAAACCGGGATAAAATAGAGCTAAAGTGGGGATAAAGTGGAGATAAAATTGGGATAAAATGGAGCTAAAGTGGATATTAAATGGGGGTAAAGTGGAGATAAAATGGGGATAAAGTGGAGATAAAATGGGGATAAAACTGGGATAAAATGGAGCTAAAGTGGGTATAAAGTAGAGATAAAATGGGGATAAAAATGGAGCTAAAGTGGAGATAAAATGGGGGTGAAGTAGGGATAAAGTGGGGATCGAACTGGGATAAAATGGATCTAAAGTGGAGATAAAATGGGGGTGAGGTGGGGATAAAGTGGGGATAAAATGGGGATATAGTGGAGATAAAATGGGGGTAAAGTGGATATAAAATGGGGATGAAGTAGAGATAAAATGGGGATCAAACTGGGATAAAATGGAGCTAAAGTGGGGATAAAATGGAGCTAAAGTGGAGATACAATGGGGATAATACAGGGATAAAATGGAGATTAAGCAGAGATAAAATGGGGATAAAACAGGGATATAATGGAGGTATAATGGAGATATAAGGGAGATATTATGGGGAGATATTATGGGGAGATGGGGGAGACAGATGGGGACACAGATTGGGAGACAGATGGGGGAGACCGATGGACAGATTCGGAAGACAGATTGGAGAAGGACATGGGATGAGGGAGAGGCAGATGAGGGAGAGACAGATGGAGAGAGGGTAGAGAGGGAGATGGGGACAGGGTGGAAATGGTGGAGATAGATGAGGAGGGACATGGGATGTTGGAGATGGGGGATGAGGGAGAGGGAGATGAGGGAGAGACTGATGGGGAGAGATGATGAGGGAGAGGGAGATGAGGGAGAGACCGATAGGGAGAGGTTGGAGATGGGGGAAATGGAGATGGGAAGTTGGAAATGGGATTGAGATGTGGAGAGGGGGAGATGGAGATGGGCTGGGAATGGAGAGACGGAGATGGGGAGATAGAGATGGGATGGAAATGGGATGGAGATGGAGATGGGGAGATGGAGATGGGATGGGGAGATGGAGAAGGGGAGTTGGAGATGGGATGGAAGATGGAGATGGGATGTAGAGATGGGATGGTGATGGGATGGAGATATAATGAAAATAAAGTAGACAGATAATGGAGATAAACTGGAGATAAATTAGGGATAACATGTCAATAAAAAAATGAGGAGAAAGTGGAGAAAAAATGAAGATAAAGGGGAGATGAAGTGGAGTAAAAATGGGTATAAAGTGGAGATAAAATAGGGATAAAATGGAGCTAAAGTAGAGATAAAATGGGGATAAAGTGGAGCTAAAGTGGAGATTAAATGGGGATAAAGTGGAGATGAAATGGGGATAAAACTGGGATAAAATGGAGCTAAAGTGGGGATAAAGTGGAGATAAAATAGGGATAAAATGGAGCTAAAGTGGAGATGAAATGGGGGTAAAGTGGAGATAAAATGGGGATAAAGTGGAGATAAAATGGGGATAAAACTGGGATAAAATGGAGCTAAAGTGGGTATAAAGTAGAGATAAAATGGGGATAAAAATGGAGCTAAAGTGGAGATAAAATGGGGGTGAAGTAGGGATAAAGTGGGGATCGAACTGGGATAAAATGGATCTAAAGTGGAGATAAAATGGGGGTGAGGTGGGGATAAAGTGGGGATAAAATGGGGATATAGTGGAGATAAAATGGGGGTAAAGTGGATATAAAATGGGGATGAAGTAGAGATAAAATGGGGATCAAACTGGGATAAAATGGAGCTAAAGTGGGGATAAAATGGAGCTAAAGTGGAGATACAATGGGGATAATACAGGGATAAAATGGAGATTAAGCAGAGATAAAATGGGGATAAAACAGGGATATAATGGAGGTATAATGGAGATATAAGGGAGATATTATGGGGAGATATTATGGGGAGATGGGGGAGACAGATGGGGACACAGATTGGGAGACAGATGGGGGAGACCGATGGACAGATTCGGAAGACAGATTGGAGAAGGACATGGGATGAGGGAGAGGCAGATGAGGGAGAGACAGATGGAGAGAGGGTAGAGAGGGAGATGGGGACAGGGTGGAAATGGTGGAGATAGATGAGGAGGGACATGGGATGTTGGAGATGGGGGATGAGGGAGAGGGAGATGAGGGAGAGACTGATGGGGAGAGATGATGAGGGAGAGGGAGATGAGGGAGAGACCGATAGGGAGAGGTTGGAGATGGGGGAAATGGAGATGGGAAGTTGGAAATGGGATTGAGATGTGGAGAGGGGGAGATGGAGATGGGCTGGGAATGGAGAGACGGAGATGGGGAGATAGAGATGGGATGGAAATGGGATGGAGATGGAGATGGGGAGATGGAGATGGGATGGGGAGATGGAGAAGGGGAGTTGGAGATGGGATGGAAGATGGAGATGGGATGTAGAGATGGGATGGTGATGGGATGGAGATATAATGAAAATAAAGTAGACAGATAATGGAGATAAACTGGAGATAAATTAGGGATAACATGTCAATAAAAAAATGAGGAGAAAGTGGAGAAAAAATGAAGATAAAGGGGAGATGAAGTGGAGTAAAAATGGGTATAAAGTGGAGATAAAATAGGGATAAAATGGAGCTAAAGTGGAGATAAAATGGGGATAAAGTGGAGCTAAAGTGGAGATTAAATGGGGTTAAAGTGGAGATGAAATGGGGATAAAACTGGGATAAAATGGAGCTAAAGTGGGGATAAAGTGGAGATAAAATAGGGATAAAATGGAGCTAAAGTGGAGATGAAATGGGGGTAAAGTGGAGATGAAATGGGGATAAAGTGGAGATAAAATGGGGATAATAAAGGGATAAAATGGAGCTAAATTTGGGATAAAGTGGAGATATAATGGGGATAAAAATGGAGCTAAAGTGGAGATAAAATGGGGGTGAAGTGGGGATAAAGCGGGGATAAAATGGCGATATAGTGGAG
This sequence comes from Lissotriton vulgaris, assembly GCF_964263255.1. Classification (NCBI taxonomy): domain Eukaryota; kingdom Metazoa; phylum Chordata; class Amphibia; order Caudata; family Salamandridae; genus Lissotriton; species Lissotriton vulgaris. Next base: position 885,864,328 of record NC_141699.1, on the reverse strand, counting down.
ATAAAATGGGGGTAAAGTGGAGATAAAATGGGGATAAAGTGGAGATAAAATGGGGATAAAACTGGGATAAAATGGAGCTAAAGTGGGGATAAAGTGGAGATAAAATGGGGATAACATTGAGCCAAAGTGGATATTAAATGCGGTAAAGTGGAGATAAAATGGGGATAAAAATGGAGCTAAATGGAGATTAAAGGGGGGTGAAGTGGGGATAAAGTGGGGATAAAATGGGGAGATAGTGGAGATAAAATGGGGATAAAGTGGATATAAAATGGGGATGAAGTGGAGATACAATGGGGATCAAACTTGGATAAAATGGAGCTAAAGTGGGGATAAAATTGAGCTAAAGTGGAGATACAATCGGGATAATACAGGGATACAATGGAGATTAAGCAGAGATAAAATGGGGATAAAACAGAGATATGATGGAGGTATAATGGAGATATAAGGGAGATATTATGGGGAGATATTATGGGGAGATGGGGGGACAGATGGGGACACAGATTGGGAGACAGATGGGGGAGACCGATGGACAGATTGGGAAGACAGATTGGAGAAGGACATGGGATGAGGGAGATGAGGGAGAGGCAGATGAGGGAGAGACAGATAGAGAGAGGATAGAGAGGGAGATGGGGACAGGGTGGAGATGGTGGAGACAGATGAGGAGGGACATGGGATGTTGGAGATGGGGGATGAGGGAGAGGGAGATGAGGGAGAGACTGATGGGGAGAGATTATGAGGGAGAGGGAGATGAGGGAGAGACCGATATGGAGATGTTGTAGATGGGGGAGATGGAGATGGGGAGTTGGAAATGGGATTGAGATGTGGAGAGGGGGAGATGGAGATGGGCTGGGGATGGAGAGATGGAGATGGGGAGATAGAGATGGGATGGAGATGGGATGGAGATGGAGATGGGGAGATGGAGATGAGATGGGGAGATGGAGAAGGGGAGTTGGAGATGGGATGGAAGATGGAGATGGGATGTAGAGATGGGATGGCGATGGGATGGAGATATAATGAAAATAAAGTAGACAGATCATGGAGATAAACTGGAGATAAATTGGGGATAAAATGTCGATAAAAAATGAGGATAACGTGTAGAAAAAATGGGGATAAAGTGGAGTAAAAATGGGGATAAAGTGGAGATAAAATGGGGATAAAATAGAGCTAAAGTGGAGATTACATGGGGTAAAGTGGAGATAAAATGGGGTTAAAGTGGAGATAAAATGGGGATAAAACTGGGATAAAATGGAGCTGTAGTGGGGATAAAGTGGAGTCAAAATGGTGATGAAACGGAGCTAAAGTGGAGATAAACTGGGGGTAAAGTGGAGATAAAGTGCGGATAAAACCGGGATAAAATGGAGCTAAAGTGGGGATAAAGTGGAGATAAAATGGGGATAAAATGGAGCTAAAGTGGATATTAAATGCGGTAAAGTGGAGATAAAATGGGGATGAAAATGGAGCTAAATGGAGATTAAAGGGGGGTGAAGTGGGGATAAAGTGGGTATAAAATGGGGAGATAGTGGAGATAAAATGGGGATAAAGTGGATATAAAATGGGGATGAAGTGGAGATAAAATGGGGATCAAACTTGGATAAAATGGAGCTAAAGTGGGGAAAAAATGGAGCTAAAGTGGAGATACAATGGGGATAATACAGGGATAAAATGGAGATTAAGCAGAGATAAAATGGGGATAAAACAGAGATATGATGGAGGTATAATGGAGATATAAGGGAGATATTATGGGGAGATATTATGGGGAGATGGGGGGACAGATGGGGACACAGATTGGGAGACAGATGGGGGAGACCGATGGACAGATTGGGAAGACAGATTGGAGAAGGACATGGGATGAGGGAGATAAGGGGGAGGCAGATGAGGGAGAGACAGATAGAGAGAGGATAGAGAGGGAAATGGGGACAGGGTGGAGATGGTGGAGACAGATGAGGAGGGACATGGGATGTTGGAGATGGGGGATGAGGGAGAGGGAGATGAGGGAGAGAATGATGGGGAGAGATTATGAGGGAGAGGGAGATGAGGGAGAGACCGATATGGAGAGGTTGTAGATGGGGGAGATGGAGATGGGGAGTTGGAAATGGGATTGAGATGTGGAGAGGGGGAGATGGAGATGGGCTGGGGATGAAGAGATGGAGATGGGAAGATAGAGATGGGATGGAGATGGAGATGGGGAGATGGAGATGAGATGGGGAGATGGAGAAGAGGAGTTGGAGATGGGATGGAAGATGGAGATGGGATGTAGAGAAGGGAGGGTGATGGGATGGAGATATAATGAAAATAAAGTAGACAGATAATCGAGATAAACTGGAGATAAATTGGGGATAAAATGTCGATAAAAAATGAGGATAAAGTGGAGAAAAATGGGGATAAAGTGGAGATAAAGTGGAGTAAAAATGGGGATCAAGTGAAGATAAAATGGGGATAAAACAGGGATAAAATGGAGCTAAAGTGGGGATAGAGTGGAGATAAAATGGGGATAAAATGGAGCTAAAGTGGATATTAAATGGGGTAAAGTGGAGATGAAATGGGGATAAAGTGGAGATAAAATGGGGATAAAACCGGGATAAAATGGAGCTGAAGTGGGGAGAAAGTGGTGTTAAATGTGGATAAAATGGAGCTAAAGTGGAGATAAAATGGGGGTAAAGTGGAGATAAAAGTGGGGATAAAACCGGGATAAAATGGAGCTAAAGTGGGGATAAAGTGGAGATAAAATGGGGATAAAATGGAGCTAAAGTGGAGATTAAATCGGGTAAAGTGGAGATAAAATGGGGATAAAGTGGAGATAAAACGGGGATAAAACCGGGATAAAATGGAGCTGAAGTGGGGATAAAGTGGCGCTTAAATGGGGATAAAATGGAGCTAAAGTGGAGATAAAATGGGGGTAAAGTGGAGATAAAAGTTGGGATAAAACCGGGATAAAATGGAGCTTAAATGGGGAAAAAGTGGAGATAAAATGGGGATAAAATGGAGCTAAAGTGGAGATTAAATGGGGTAAAGTGGAGATAAAATGGGAATACCGTGGAGATAAAATGGGGATAAAACCGGCATAAAATGGAGCTAAAGTGAAGATAAAATGGGGATAACATGGAGCTAAAGTGGAGATAAAATGGGGGATAAAATGGAGATAAAAGGGGGATAATACAGGGATACAATGGAGATTAAGCAGAGATAAAATGGGGATGAAACAGAGATGTAATGGAGGTATAGTGGAGATATAATGGAGATATTATTGGGAGATAAAATGGGGGAGACAGATGGGGAGACAGATGGGGAGAGGAAGGAGCGGGTGATGGGGAGAGGGTGGAGATGGGGGGATGGAGATGAGGAGATGGGGAGTTGGAAATGGGATTAAGATGTGGAGTGGGGGAGATGGAGATTGGATGGATGGAGAGATGTAGATGGGATGGAGAGAAAGAAATGGGATGGGGAAAGAGAGATGGAGATGGGAAGATGGAGATGGGATGGAGATGGGATGGAGATATAATGGAAATAAAGTAGAGAGATAATGGAGATAAAATAGAGATAAATTAGTGATCAATTGGGGATAAAATGGAGATAACACGGGGATAAAGTGGAGAAAAAAATGGGGATAAATTGGAGATACAATGGGGACAAAATGGAGCTAAAATGGGGATGAAACAGGGATTAAATGGAGATTAAGCAGAGATTAAATGGGGATAAAACAGAGCTATAATGAAGGTATAATGGTGATATAATGGAATATAATGGGGAGATAATATGGGGAGATGTGGGAGACAGATGGGGAGACAGATGGGGGAGACCGATTGACAGATTGGGGAGACAGATCGGAGAAGGACATGGGATGAGGGAGATGAGGGAGAGGCAGATGAGGGAGAGACTGATAGGGAGAGGGTGGAGATGGGGGAGACAGATGGGGAGATGGACATATGGAGATGGGGAGTTGAAAATGGGATTGAGATGTGGAGAGGGGGAGATGGAGATTGGATGGATGGAGAGATGTAGATGGGATGGAGAGATGAGATGGGATGGGGAGATGGAGATGGGGAGATGGGATGGAGATGAAATGGCGATGGAGATGGGGAGATGGAGATTAGTTGGGGAGATGGAGATGGGATGGAGATGGAGATGGAGATGGGATGTGAGATGGAGATGGGATGCAGAGATGGAGATGGGATGGGATGGAGATATAATGGAAATAAAGTAGAGAGATAATGAAGATAAACGGGGGGTACAATGGAGATAAAACAGGGATAAAGTGGAGACTAAACAGAGATAGAAGTGGGATAAAACAGAGATATAATGAAGGTATAATGGAGATATAATGGAGATATTATGGGGAGATTACATGGGGAGATGGGGAAGACAGATGGGGAGACCGATAGACAGATTGGGGAGACATATGGGAGAAGGACATGAGATGAGGGAGATGAGGGAGAGGCAGATGAGGGAGAGACAGATAGAGAGAGGGTTGAGAGAGAGATGGGGACAGGGTGGAGATGGTGAAGACAGATGAGGAGGGACATGGGATTTTGGAGATAGGGATGAGATCGAGGGAGATGAGGGAGAGACTGATGGGGAGAGATGATGAGGGAGAGGGAGATGAGGGAGAGACCGATGGGGAGAGGGTGGAGATGGGGGAGATGGAGATGGGGAGTTGGAAATGGGATTGAGATGTGGAGAGGGGAGATGGAGATGGGCTGGGGATGGAGAGATGGAGATGGGGAGATGGAGATGAGATGGGGAGATGGAGAAGGGGAGTTGGAGATGGGATGGAAGATGGGGATGGGATGTAGAGATGGGATGGTGATGGGATGGAGATATAATGAAAATAAAGTAGACAGATAATCGAGATAAACTGGAGATGAAATGTCGATAAAATGTCGATAAAAAATTAGGATAAAGTGGAGGAAAATGGGGATAAAGTGGAGTAACAATGGGGATAAAGTGGAGATAAAATGGGGATAAAATGGAGCTAAAGTGGGGAGAGAGTAGAGATAAAATGGGGATAAAATGGAGCTAAAGTGGATATTAAATGGGGTAAAGTGGAGATAAACTGGGGGTAAAGTGGACATAAAGTGCGGATAAAACCAGGATAAAATGGAGCTAAAGTGGGGATAAAGTGGAGATAAAATGGGGATAAAATGGAGCTAAAGTGGATACTAAATGGGGTAAAGTGGAGATAAAATGGGGATAAAGTGGAGATAAAATGGGGATAAAACCGGGATAAAATGGAGCTGAAGTGCGGAGAAAGTGGAGCTAAAATGCGGATAAAATGGAGCTAAAGTGGAGATAAAATGGGGGTAAAGTGGAGATAAAAGTGGGGATAAAACCGGGATAAAATGGAGCTAAAGTGGGGATAAAGTGGAGATAAAATGGGGATAAAATGGAGCTAAAGTGGAGATTAAATGGGGTAAAGTGGAGATAAATTGGGGATAAAGTGGAGATAAAATGGGGATAAAACCGGGATAAAATGGAGCTGAAGTGGGGAGAAAGTGGAGCTAAAATGGGGATAAAATGGAGCTAAAGTGGAGATAAAATGGGGGTAAAGTGGAGATAAAAGTGGGGATAAAACCGGGATAAAATGGAGCTAAAGTGGGGATAAAGTGGAGATAAAATGGGGATAACATGGAGCTAAAGTGGAGATAAAATGGAGGATAAAATGGAGATAAAAGGGGGATAATACAGGGATACAATGGAGATTAAGCAGAGATAAAATGGGGATGAAACAGAGATATAATGGAGGTATAATGAAGATATAATGGAGGTATTATGGGGAGATAAGATGGGGGGATGGGGGAGACAGGTGGGGAGACAGATGGGGAGAGGATGGAGCGGGTGATGGGGAGGGGGTGGAGATGGGGGATGGAGATGGGGAGTTGGAAATGGGATTAAGATGTGGAGTGGGGGAGATGGAGATTGGATGGATGTAGAGATGTAGATGGGATGGAGAGATAGAAATGGGATGGGGAAAGAGAGATGGAGATGGGGAGATGGAGATGGGATGGAGATATCATGGAAATAAAGTAGAGAGATAATGGAGATAAACTGGAGATAAATTAGTGATCAATTAGGGATAAAATGGATATAAAATGGGGATAAAGTGGAGAAAAATGGGGATAAAATGGATCTAAAGTGGAGATAAAATGGGGATAAAGTGGAACTAAAAATTGGGATAAAATGGGGATAAAATGGAGCTAAAACGGGGATAAAGTGGAGATACAATGGGGACAAAATGGAGCTAAAATGGGGATAAAACAGGGATAAAATGGAGATTAAACAGAGATAAAATGGGAATGAAACAGAGATATAATGGAGGTATAGTGGAGATATAACGGAGATATTATGGGGAGATAAGATGGGGAGATGGGGGAGACTGATGGGGAGACAGATGGGGAGAGGATGGAGATAGGGAGATGGGATGGAGATGGGATGGTGATGGAGATGGGAAGATGGAGATTAGATGGGGAGATGGAGATGGGATGGAGATGGAGATGGGATGGGGAGATGGAGATGGGATGCAGAGATGGAGATGCGATGGGATGGAGATATAATAGAAATAAAGTAGAGAGATAATGGAGATAAACTGGAGGTACAATGGAGATAAAACAGGGATAAAGTGGAGATTAAACGGAGATAGAAGTGGGATAAAACAGAGATATAATGAATGTATAATTTAGATATAATGGAGATTACATGGAGAGATGGGGAAGACAGTTGGGGAGACCGATGGACAGATTGGGGAGACAGATGGGAGAAGGACATGAGATGAGGGCGATGAGGGAGAGGCAGATGAGGGAGAGACAGATGGAGAGAGGGTAGAGAGAGAGATGGGGACAGGGTGGAGATGGTGGAGACAGATGAGGAGGGACATGGGATGTTAGAGATGGGGGATGAGCGAGAGGGAGATGAGGGAGAGACTAATGGGGGAGAGATGATAAGGGAGAGGGAGATGAGGGAGAGACCGATGAGGAGAGGGTGGAGATGGGGGAGATGGAGATGGGGAGTTGGAAATGGGATTGAGATGTGGAGAGCAGGAGATGGAGATGGGCTGGGGAAGGAGAGATGGAGATGGGGAGATAGAGATGGGATGGAGATGGGATGGAGATGGAGATGGGGAGATGGAGATGAGATGGGGAGATGGACAAGGGGAGTTGGAGATGGGATGAGGAGATGGAGATGGGATGTAGAGATGGGATGGCGATGGGATGGAGATATGATGAAAATAATGTAGACAGATAATGGAGATAAACTGGAGATAAACTGGAGATAAATTGTTTATAAAATGTCGATAAAAAATGAGGATAAAGTGGAGAAAAAATGGGGATAAAGTGGAGATAAAGTGGAATAAAAATTGGGATAAAATGGAGATAAAATAGGGATAAATCCGGGATAACATGGAGCTAAGGTGGGAATAAAGTGGAGATAAAATGGGTATGAAATGGAGCTAAAGTAGGGATTAAATGGGGTAAAGTGGAAATAAAATGGGGATAAAGTGGAGATAAAATGGGAATAAACCGGGATAAAATGGAGCTAAAGTGGGGATAAAGTGGAGATAAAATGGGGAAGAAAATGGAGCTAAAGTGGAGATTAAAGGGGGGTGAAGTGGGGATAAAGTGGGGATAAAATGGGGAGATAGTGGAGATAAAATGGGGATAAAGTGGATATAAAATGGTGATGAAGTGGAGATAAAATGGGGATCAAACTGGGATAAAATGGAGCTAAAGTGGGGATAAAATGGAGCTAAAGTGGAGATACAATGGAGATAATACAGGGATAAAATGGAGATTAAGCAGAGATAAAATGGGGATAAAATAGAGATATGATGGAGGTATAATGGAGATATAAGGAAGATATTATTGGGAGATATTATGGGGAGATGGGGGAGACAGATGGGGACACAGATTGGGAGACAGATGGGGGAGACCGATGGACAGATTGGGAAGACAGATTGGAGAAGGCCATGGGATGAGGGAGATGAGGGAGAGGCAGATGAAGGAGAGACAGATGGAGAGAGGGTAGAGAGGATATGGGGACAGGGTGGAGATGGTGGAGACAGATGAGGAGGGACATGGGATGTTGGAGATGGGGGATGAGGGAGAGGGAGATGAGAGAGAGACTGATGGGGAGAGATGATGAGGGAGAGGGAGATGAGGGAGAGACCGATAGGGAGAGGTTGGAGATGGGGGAGATCGAGATGGGGAGTTGGAAATGGGATTGAAATGTGTAGAGGGGGAGATGGAGATGGGCTGGGGATGGAGAGATGGAGATGGGAAGATAGAGATGGGATAGTGATGGGATGGAGATGGAGATGGGGAGATGGAGATGAGATGGGGAGATGGAGAAGGGGAGTTGGTGATGAGATGGAAGATGGAGATGGGATGTAGAGATGGGATAGCAATGGGATGGGGATATAATGAAAATAAAGTAGACAGACAATGGAGATAAACTGAAGATAAACTGGAGATAAATTGGGGATAAAATGTCGATAAAAAATGAGGATAAAGTGGAGAAAAAATGGGGATAAAGTGGAGATAAAGTGGAGTAAAAATGTGGATAAAGTGGAGATAAAATGGGGTTAAAAACAGGATAAAATAGAGCTAAAGTGGGGATAAAGTGGAGATAAAATGGGGATAAAAATTGAGCTAAAGTGGAGATTAAATGGGGTAAAGTAGAGATAAAATGGGGATAAAGTGGAGATAAAATGGGGATAAAACCGGGATGAAATGGAGCTAAAGTGGGGCTAAAGTGGAGAAAAAATGGGGATAAAAATGGAGCTAAAGTGGAGATAAAATGGGGGTCAAGTCGGGATAAAGTGGGGATATAGTGGAGATAAAATGGGGATAAAGTGGATATAAAATGGGGATGTAGTGGAGATAAAATGTGGATCAAACTGGGATAAAATGGAGCTAAAGTAGGGATAAAATGGAGCTAAAGTAGAGATACAATGGGGATAATACAGGGATAAAATGGAGATTAAGCAGAGATAAAATGGGGATAAAATAGAGATATAATGGAGGTATAATGGAGATATAAGGGAGATATTATGGGGAGATATTATCGGGAGATGGGGGAATCAGATGGGGACACACATTGGGAAACAGATGGGGGAGACCGATGGACAGATTGGGAAGACAGATTGGAGAAGGACATGGGATGAGGGAGATGAGGGAGAGGCAGATGAGGGAGATAAACACAGTTAAAGTGGACATTAAACAGAGATAGAAGTGGGATAAAACAGAGATATAATGAAGGTATGATGGAGATATAATGGAGATATTAAGGCGAGATTACATGGGGAGATAGGGAAGACAGATGGGGAGACCGATGGACAGATTGGGGAGACAGATGGGAGAAGGACATGAGATGAGGGAGATGAGGGAGAGGCAGATGAGGGAGAGACATATAGAGAGAGGGTAGAGAGAGAGATGGGGACAGGGTGGAGATGGTGGAGACAGATGAGGAGGGACATGGGATGTTGGAGATGGGGGATGAGGGAGAGGGAGATAAGGGAGGTACTGATGGGGGAGAGATGATGAGGGAGATGAGGGAGAGACAGATGGGGAGAGGGTGGAGATGGGAGAGATGGAGATTGGGAGTTGGAAATGGGATTGAGATGTGGAGAGGGGGAGATGGAGATGGGCTGGGGAAGGAGAGATGTAGATGGGGAGATAGAGATGGGATGGAGATGGGATGGAGATGGCAATGGGGAGATGGAGATGAGATGGGGAGATGGAGAAGGGGAGTTGGAGATGGGATGGGGAGATGTTGATGGGATGTAGAGATGGGATGGCGATGGAATGGAGATATAATGAAAATAAAGTAGACAGATAATGGAGATAAACTGGAGATAAACTGGAGATAAATTGGGGATAAAATGTTGATAAAAAATTAGGATAAAGTGGAGTAAAAATGGGGATAAAGTGGAGATAAAATGGGGATAAAACCGGGATAAAATGGCGCTAAAGTGGGGATAAAGTGGAGATAAAACGGGGATAAAGTGGAGATAATGTGGAGTAAAAATGGAGATAAAGTGGCGATAAAATGGGGATAAAACTGGGATAAAATGGAGCTAAAGTGGGGATAAAGTGGAGTTAAAGTGGAGATTAAATGGGGTAAAGTGGAGATAAAATGGGGATAAAGTGGAGAAAAAATGGGGATAAAACCGGGATGAAATGGAGTTAAAGTGGGGATAAAGTGGAGATAAAATTTGGATTAAAAATGGAGCTAAAGTGGAGATAAAATGGGGTGAAGTGGGGATAAAGTAGGGACAAAATGGGGATATAGTGGAGATAAAATGGGGGTAAAGTGGATATAAAATGGGGATGAAGTGGAGATAAAATGGGGATCAAACTGGGATAAAATGGAGCTAAAGTGGGGATAAAGTGGAGCTAAAGTGGAGATACAATGGGGATTATACAGGGATAAAATGGATATTAAGAAGAGATAAAATGGGGATAAAACAGAGATGTAATGAAGGTATAATGGAGATATAAGGGAGATATTATGGGGAGAAATTATGGGGAGATGGGGGAGACAGATGGGGACACAGTTTGGGAGACAGATGGGGGAGACCGATGGACAGATTAGGAAGACAGATTGGAGAAGGACATCGGATGAGGGAGATGAGGGAGAGGCAGATGAGGGAGAGAAAGATGGAGAGAGGGTAGAGAGGGAGATGGGGCAGGGTGGAGATGGTGGAGACAGATGAGGAGGGACATGGAATGTTGGAGATGGGGGATGAGGGAGAGTGAGATGTGGGAGAAACTGATGGGGAGAGATGATGAGGGAGAGGGAGATGAGGGAGAGACCGTTAGGGAGAGGTTGGAGATGGGGGAGATGGAGATGGGGAGTTGGAAATGGGATTGAGATGTGGAGAGGGGGAGATGGAGATGGGCTGGGGATGGAGAGATGGAGATAGGGAGATAGAGTTGGGATGGAGATGGGATGGAGATGGAGATGGGGAGATGGATATGAGATGGGGAGATGGAGAAGGGGAGATGGAGATGGGATGGAAGATGGAGATGGGATGTAGAGATGGGATGGCGATGGGATGGAGATATATTGAAAATAAAGTAGACAGATAATGGAGATAAACTGGGGACAAAATTGGGGATAAAATGTCGATAAAAAATGAGGATAAAGTGGAGAAAAAATGGGGATAAAGTGGAGAGAAAGTGGAGTAAAAATGGGGATAAAGTGGAGATAAAACGGGGATAAAACCAGGATAAAATGGAGCTAAAATGGGTATAAAGTGGAGATAAAATGGGGATAAAATGGAGCTAAAGTGGAGATTAAATGGGGGTGAAGTGGAGATAAAATGGGGATAAAGTGGAGATAAAATGGGGATAAAAATGGGATAAAATGGAGCTAAAGTGGGGATAAAGTGGAGATAACATGGGGATTAAAATGGAGCTAAAGTGGAGATAAAATGGGGGTGAAGTGGGGATAAAGTGGGGGTAAAATGGGGATATAGTGGAGATAAAATCGTGGTAAAGTGGATATAAAATGGGGATGAAGTGGAGCTAAAATGGGGATCGAACTGGGATAAAATGGAGCTAAAGTGGGCATAAAATGGAGCTAAAGTGGAGATACAATGGGGATAATACAGGGATAAAATGGAGATTAAGCAGAGATAAAATGGGGATAAAACAGAGATATAATGGAGGTATAATGGAGATATAAGGGAGATATTATGGGGAGATATTATGGGGAGATGGGGGAGACCGATGGGGACACAGAGTGGGAGACAGATGGGGGAGACCGATGGACAGATTGGGAAGACAGATTGGAGAACGACATGGGATTAGGGAGATGAGGGAGAGGCAGATGAGGGAGAGACAGATGGAGAGAGGGTAGAGAGGGAGATGGGGACAGGGTGGAGATGGTGGAGACAGATGAGGAGGGACATGGGATGTTGGAGATGGGGGATAAGGGAGAGGGAGATGAGGGAGAGACTGATTGGGAGAGATGATGAGGGAGAGGGAGATGAGGGAGAGACCGATAGGGAGAGGTTGGAGATGGGGGAGATAGAGATGAGGAGTTGGAAATGGGATGGAGATGTGGAGAGGGGGAGATGGAGATGGGCTGGGGATGGAGAGATGGAGATGGGGAGATAGAGATGGGATGGGGATGGGATGGAGATGGAGATGGGGAGATGGAGATGAGATGGGGAGATGGAGAATGGGAGTTGGAGATGGGTTCGAAGATGGAGATGGGATGTAGAGATGGGATGGCGATGGGATGGAGATATAAGAAAATAAAGTAGACAGATAATGGAGATAATCTAGAGATAAACAGGAGATAAATTGGGGATAAAATGTCGATAAAAAATGAGGATAAAGTGGAGAAAAAAATGGGGATAAAGTGGAGATAAAGTGGAGTAAAAATGGGGATAAAGTGGGGATAAAATGGAGCTAAAGTGGAGAATAAATGGGGTAAAGTGGAGATAAAATGGGGATAAAGTGGAGATAAAATGGGGATAGAAACGGGTATAAATTGAGCTGAAGTGGGGATAAAGTGGAGCTAAAATGGGGATAAAATGGAGCTAAAGTGGAGATAAAATTTGGGGTAAAGTGGAGATAAAGTGGGGATACAACCGGGATAAAATTGAGCTAAAGTGGGGTTAAAGTGGAGATAAAATGGGGATAAAATGGAGCTAAAGTGGAGATTAAATGGGGTAAAGTGGAGATAAAATGGGGATAAAGTGGAGATAAAATGGGGAAAAAACCAGGATAAAATGGAGCTAAAGTGGAGATAAAATGGGGGTAACATGGAGCTAAAGTGGAGATAAAATGGGGGATAAAATGGAGATACAAGGGGGATAATACAGGGATACAATGGAGATTAAGCAGAGATAAAATGGGGATGAAACAGAGATATAATGGAGGTATAATGGAGATATAATGGAGATATTATGGGGAGATAAAATGGGGGAGACAGATGGGGAGACAGATGGGGGGAGGATGGAGCGGGTGATGGGGAGAGGGTGGAGATGGGGGGATGGAGATGGGGAGATGGGGAGTTGGAAATGGGATTAAGATGTGGAGTGGGGGAGATGGAGATTGGATGGATGGAGAGATGTAGATGGGATGGAGAGAAAGAAATGGGATGGGGAAAGAGAGATGGAGATGGGAAGATGGAGATGGGATGGAGATGGGATGGAGATATAATGGAAATAAAGTAGAGAGATAATGGAGATAAACTAGAGATAAATTAGTGATCAATTGGGGATAAAATGGAGATAACACGGGGATAAAGTGGAGAAAAAAATGGGGATAAAATGGATCTAAAGTGGAGATAAAATGAGGATAAAGTAGGAAAGAACATTGGGATAAAACGGGGATAAAATGGAGCTAAACCGGGGATAAATTGGAGATACAATGGGGACAAAATGGAGCTTAAATGGGGATGAAACAGGGATTAAATGGAGATTAAGCAGAGATTAAATGGGGATAAAACAGAGCTATAATGGAGGTATAATGGTGATATAATGGAGATATAATGGGGAGAGAATATGGGGAGATGTGGGAGACAGATGGGGAGACAGATGGGGGAGACCGATGGACAGATTGGGGAGACAGATCGGAGAAGGACATGGGATGAGGGAGATGAGGGAGAGGCAGATGAGGGAGAGACTGATAGGGAGAGGGTGGAGATGGGGGAGACAGATGGGGAGATGGACATATGGAGATGGGGAGTTGGAAATGGGATTGAGATGTGGAGAGGGGGAGATGGAGATTGGATGGATGGAGAGATGTAGATGGGATGGAGAGATGAGATGGGATGGGGAGAAGGAGATGGGGAAATGGGATGGAGATGAAATGGCGATGGAGATGGGGAGATGGAGATTAGCTGGGGAGATGGAGATGGGATGGAGATGGAGATGGAGATGGGATGGTGAGATGGAGATGGGATGCAGAGATGGAGATGGGATGGGATGGAGATATAATGGAAATAAAGTAGCGAGATAATGGAGATAAACGGGAGGTACAATGGAGATAAAACAGGGATAAAGTGGAGATTAAACAGAGATAGAAGTGGGATAAAACAGAGATATAATGAAGGTATAATGGAGATATAATGGAGATATTATGGGGAGATTACATGGGGAGATGGGGAAGACAGATGGGAAGACCGATGGACAGATTGGGGAGACATATGGGAGAAGGACATGAGATGGGGGGGATGAGGGAGAGGCAGATGAGGGAGAGACAGATAGAGAGAGGGTTGAGAGAGAGATGGGGACAGGGTGGAGATGGTGGAGACAGATGAGGAGAGACATGGGATGTTGGAGATAGAGGATGAGGGAGAGGAAGATGAAGGCATGACCGATGGGGGAGAGATGATGAGGGAGAGGGAGATGAGGGAGAGACCGATGGGGAGAGGGTGGAGATGGGGGAGATGGAGATGGGGAGTTGAAAAAAGGGATTGAGATGTGGAGAGGGGGAGATGGAGATGGGATGGAGATGGGATGGAGATATAATGGAAATAAAGTAGAGAGATAGTGGAGATAAACTGGAGATAAATTGGGGATCAATTGGGGATGAAATGGAGATAAAATGGGTATAACGTGGAGAATAAATGGGGATAAAATGGATCTAAAGTGGATATAAAATGGGGATAAAGTGAAGATAAAAATTGGGATAAAATGGGGATAAAATGGAGCTAAACTGGGGATAAAACGCACCTGTGTGCCGGTTCGGGCATCAAGGCCTTTGACGGTTGCTTGGCGGCCTTCTCTACCACCCCAAATTATTTTCTCTACTGATGAGGGAAGTTATCCCGAAACCCGAGCCATGTCTCGGGCGATATCCAAAAACCCGGGACATGTATCGGGTCTAGAAGTCATCAGTGCTACAAGTACCTACTTGCACCCACTGGGGTGAACCTCTCATGAACTCCATGTACGAGAATCCCCTAGGGGCGATCCGGAGGAGGGGCTAGCGTTGTGCGGTCCATTGCAATGTTTCTACAAATTGGCTCCCTTGAGCTTTGAGGTGACGAGCTCCTGGAGGACGCACCTGCGTGCCCGTTCAGGCATCGAGGCCTTTGATGGTTGCTTGGCAGCCTTCTCTTCCACCCAAAACTATTTTCTCTACTGATGAGGGAAGTTATCCCGAAACCCGAGCCATGTCTCGGGCGATATCCAAAAACCTGGGACATGTATCGGGTCTAGAGATCATCAGTTCTACAAGTACCTACTTGACCCCACTGGGGTGAACAACTCAAGAACTCCATGTACCAGAGTCCCTAGGGGCGATCCGGAGGAGGGGCTAGCGGTGTGCGGTCCATTGCGATAGTTTCTACAAATTGGCTCCCTTGAGCTTTGAGCTGACGAGCTCCTGGACGACGCACCTGTGTGCCGGTTCGGGCATCGAGGCCTTTGACGGTTGCTTGGCGGCCATCTCTTCCACCCCAAACTATTTTCTCTACTGATGAGGGAAGTCATCCCGAAACCCGAGCCATGTCTCGGGCGATATAAAAAAACCCGGGACATGTATCGGGTCTAGAGATCATCAGTTCTACAAGTACCTACTTGCACCCACTGGGGTGAACCACTCAAGAACTCCATGTACCAGAGTCCCTAGGGGCGATCTGGAGGAGGGGCTAGCGGTGAGCGGTCCATTGCAATGTTTCTACAAATTGGCTCCCTTGAGCTTTGAGCTGACGAGCTCCTGATGGACGCACCTGCGTGCCGGTTCGGGCATCGAGGCCTTTGACGGTTGCTTGGTGGCCTTCTCTTCCACCCCAAACTATTTTCTCTACTGATGAGGGAAGTTATCCGGAAAACCGAGCCATGTCTCGGGCGATATCCAAAAACCCGGGACATGTATCGGGTCTATAGATCATCAGTTCTACAAGTGCCTACTTGCACCCACTGGGGTGAACCACTCAAGAACTCCATGTACCAGAGTCCCTAAGGGCGATCAGGAGGAGGGGCTAGCGGGGTGCGGTCCATTGCGATGGTTTCTACAAATTGGCTCCCTTGAGCTTTGAGCTGACGAGCTCCTGGACAATGCACCTTTGTGCCGGTTCGGGCATCGAGGCCTTTGACGGTTGCTTGGCGGACTTCTCTACCACCCCAAATTATTTTCTCTACTGATGAGGGAAGTTATCCCGAAACCCGAGCCATGTCTCGGGCGATATCCAAAAACCCGGGACATGTATCGGGTCTAGAAGTCATCAGTGCTACAAGTACCTACTTGCACCCACTGGGGTGAACCACTCATGAACTCCATGTACAAGAATCCCCTTGGGGCGATCCGGAGGAGGGGCTAGCGGTGTGCGGTCCATTGCGATGGTTTCTACAAATTGGCTCCCTTGAGCTTTGAGCTGACGAGCTCCTGGACGACGCACCTGCGTGCCGGTTTGGGCATCGAGGCCTTTGATGGTTGCTTGGCGGCCTTCTCTTCCACCCCAAACTATTTTCTCCACTGATGAGGGAAGTTATCCCGAAGCCCGAGCCATGTCTCGGGCGATATCCAAAAACCCGGGACATGTATCCGGTCTAGAGATCATCAGTTCTACAAGTACCTACTTGCACCCACTGGGGTGAACCACTCAAGAACTCCATGTACCAGAGTCCCTAGGGGCGATCCGGAGGAGGGGCTAGCAGTCTGCGATCCATTGCAATGGTTTCTACAAATTGGCTCCCTTGAGCTTTGAGCTGACGAGCTCCTGGACGACGCACCTGTGTGCCGGTTTGGGCATCGAGGCCTTTGATGGTTGCTTGGCGGCCTTCTCTTCCACCCCAAACTATTTTCTCTACTGATGAGGGAAGTTATCCCGAAACCCGAGCCATGTCTCGGGCGATATCCAAAAACCCGGGACATGTATCGGGTCTAGAGATCATCAGTTCTACAAGTACCTACTTGCACCCACTGGGGAGAACCACTCAAGAACTCCATGTACCAGAGTCCCTAGGGGCGATCCGGAGGAGGGGCTAGTGGTGTGCGGTCCATTGCGATGGTTTCTACAAATTGGCTCCCTTAAGCTTTTTAGCAGACGAGCTCCTGGGCGACGCACCTGCGTGCCGGTTCGGGCATCGAGGCCTTTGACGGTTGCTTGGCGGCCTTCTCTTCCACCCCAAACTATTTTCTCTACTGATGGGGGAAGTTATCCCGAAACCCGAGCCATGTCTCGGGCGATATCCAAAAACCCGGGACATGTATCGGGTCTAGAGATCATCAGTTCTACAAGTACCTACTTGCACCCACTGGGGTGAACCACTCAAGAACTCCATGTACCAGAGTCCCTAGGGGCGATCCGGAGGAGGGGCTATCTGTGTGCAGTCCATTGCGATGGTTCCTATAAATTGGCTCCCTTGAGCTTTGAGCTGACGAGCTCCTGGATGACGCACCTGCGTGCCGGTTCGGGCATCGAGGCCTTTGATGGTTGCTTGGCCGCCTTCTCTTCCACCCAAAACTATTTTCTCTACTGATGAGGGAAGTTATCCCGAAGCCCGAGCCATGTCTCGGGCGATATCCAAAAACCTGGGACATGTATCGGGTCTAGAGATCATCAGTTCTACAAGTACCTACTTGCACCCACTGGGGTGAACCACTCAAGAACTCCATGTACCAGAGTCCCTAGGCGCGATCCGGAGGAGGGGCGATGGTTTCTGATTAATTCTAACGTTTTAATGGTATTTATTTGAGTAGCTCTCTTACAGGGAAAGGCCACTAAAAGACCACTGAAAGTATCTACAACTGTACAAATATATTGACAATTTGTACTCATGGGAAGAGGACCTATATAATCTATTTGCCAAATCTGTGCAGGTGATTTTCCTCGATGCAATTGACCTCTTACAATTTGGGGCACTTCTCGCTATCTAGAGTGCTGACATATGGGGCAATGAAGTATAACGTCTTTAATCAAATTGAGAGGAATATGAATTCCTCGGTCAGCAGCCCACCTGCTAGTGATTCTTTCTCCAAAATGTCCTGACTTCTGGTGGGCCCATTTCGCCAATCCCGCCAAATAAAAATCTTGTTTGTCCACCATTGCCTCAGAAGTTTTAGATTTCTCATCTGCAATTTGGTGAAAGAGTTTGTCAAGGGAGTCTACGTGTGTGTGTGTGCATCAACATGAAAAACTGTCACATTACTCCAGGGGCGGTGGGTGACATTTCAAAGTGGTGGGGCGCAAAGTGATTTGCATACTGCACCGTAGCGAGCGAGCGCAGCCAGCGAGCCCGAACCCCAAAAGAAAAATCGTGCATTTTCAAGCAAATTTGAGAAAGCAGGAAGGTTAATAAAGCAATTGTGAAAGTGCAGTTATTACATTAGTAGATGGCATAACATAGGTAGCTGCTTATGCAGTATAACCACAGAGCTTCATACATTCCGTCCTATTACGCTCAGGTGCTGAATTCAGACTATAAGACTTTCATGAAAATCTCAGCTCTAAGAGTAGAAGAAGTTGCACAGCAGTTGGGAAACAGCCTTCCCAAAGCATTAGGAAAATGAGAGGCAATTACTTGAAAGCAAACTGAAAGCAATGCATCAAGTAGTAACTTAAAGCAATGCATCCAGCAAAACAGTGCTTGCAGTCAACCATACAAAAGTAAACTAAAGCAAGAGTGAACCTGTGAACCTTCACTTTGAAAGCAGGGTGTTAGTCAACAGGCCAGTCACATACATTTAAACTTAAGAAGAGTACACTTCAGCATGCAGGCACCAACATAAAAGCACCAAGCAAGACAAAAAATGAAAGCAATACATCCAGCAAACTAGACAGTGACTCAAAAAGTAAACTGAAGCAAGTGCAGACTGAAAGGAATGTGCAGTCATAAGTCAGAAAACCAGTCACCCAGAAAACCAGACCAGCACACCAAAGCATCCCACCCCTGATTGGATGGCAGCTGTGCTCTTAGGGTCACCCCTCAGTTTTTTGACAGGGTTGAGCACCCCCCAGTTTTACGCCCTCTGCGTCTGAAGGGGAGACAGGCAAAAGGGGTCATAATGGGACATCTGGCACAGCCACTTTGTAATCGAGGTCACCCACCCAGCTCAAGACTGAGTTACAGGCTGATCTTAAATCTTTAAACAACCACAAGGGTCTCCAGCTAGTTGGGTTTTGAGCCAAAAGAGTCCTCAGCTCACTGGTAATCTTTACATCGCGCCTGAGATGACATGACAATGTCCCTTAATCCGGAGCAACTGTGGGGACTGGTCTGGGTCCGGATCTGACTTGGTACGAGCAGGATACAAAAAGTAACGGGTAGGTGGTAACCCACTTCAAGTGAAGGAGCTGTAAGGAACATAAGCGTACTGGTGTTCATACCACTTACAGGGCAGCTCTGGCTTTTCTCAGGGTGGGTGTCAGCTGTGTGATGAAACCAGCATGTGAAGCAGTTACCTCAAACAAACTAAAACCAATGCACTCATCAAGACAAGGAGTTACATGAAATCAAATAGAAAACCACCATCAAGCCAGGTAGTCACCTAAAGGCAAATTGAAGTGACTGCACACTATGGGAAGGGCACTTCACCAGCCAGCCTATTACACTAAAGGAAAATAAAAGCAATGCTCCCAGTAAACAAGACAACATAAATTGAAAATGTTTCCCCGCAGGACCAACAGTCACAAAAAGTAAAGAAACAGAATGAAGTCAGAGGCACTCCAGGAATCCAGGTAGTCACACAAAATCATAACTGATTGAGCAAACTGTGTACTGAAAACTATTGCAAATAAGACAATTATATCAGAACAAACTAGTCACAGGGAAATAAACGCATGCACCCATCAAGCCGTGCATCACAAGTCAGCAAACGGAATCGAATTAAACCAGCAATACTTGGTGTCACTCAAAAGCAAGTATAAAGTGCACTTCAGCAAGCAGGTCAGCCACATTAACAGGAGACTTTCGAGGATACACCCCTAAAAGTCATAGAATCAGTTGCAAAAAAAACAAATGCACTCCAGCAACATAGGAAGTCGAATGAACACCACTGTACATAACAGCACTGTACATAACGCACACATTACACAGAGACTAGCAATCATAGGTGTGTAAAACAGTGTATGGGACATGTTATATAAGACAAACGTGGCTGACTGCTTCGTCTGCGTTCTCCCACATTGCCCTGTCCCTTTTCTCCACACACCCCAAAAAGCCCAGCTCCTTTTTCTTTTCTCGTTTTCCTCTTCGTACATTTATTTAGGTTTTATTATGGCGAGGTCTCGATTTTCCTTCCTATTGCTCTACTGGCTGCCTTCCTCAACTCTTTGTGAAGCCAAGCCCTCCATGTCACCCCTTACTTTCAGGGTACCTCTGCCTTTTTCCCCTAAAGCATAATGAACGCATGCTCTCCCTATAACCATAACTGATGCCCGTCTCCCTTTGCCATTGACACAAGGTCTCCTTTCCATGGACCACTCTATCCATCTCATCACTAAAACCACTGCCCTCTCCGTTAAGGCCCATGTCTCCATCTCACCACGAATGCTCCTCAGAGGCGTGATAAAAACGGTGCCCACTCCCCTCCCGGAACACGATGAGGAGCCGCCGAGTCTCCCATGTCTCCAAATATATTCAGTGGCCTTGGGCAGGAAGCCCCGCACTCCATGAAGCGTAGCAGGGGCCTGCCTGACGCCCCGGTCTTCCTTTCTCTATTAATGCCCATCTCCCTCTTACAGTGCCCCCGTCGCCTTCTCTCTCCGCTGACGTCCTGTCTTCCTTCTACCATTAACTCTCCCGTCTCCCTCCTACTGTTAACACCTTTCCCACTCACTAGTCACGCCCTGCCTGCTTCTCGCTCCCCATAACTGCCCTGATGCCTCTCTCTCACCACCACTAATGGCCCTGCTGCTTCTCTCTCACCATTAATCGCCCTGCTACTTCTCTCTCACCATTAATCGCCCTGCTGCTTATCTCTCACCATTAATCGCCCTGATGCTTCTCTCTCACCATTAACGCCCCTGTTGCCTGAAAGCGTCATTATTACCTGGAAGAACCTGCGGCGTGAGTGGACTCCAGAGATTCTGAGTTCAGCAAGAGGCTTCGGCTCTTAAGTCATAGCCCTTTCCCACCCTCTGAATAGTAGTAAATGCCATACGACACTCTGCACATTTGTATATACTATAGCAATATGCACATATAGTCTTTTCAATCCATTCCAAATTAATATCATAAAGTTATAGGCTGACCCGACAATTCGCATCCCAGTAGCTCCATCCTTAAAGTGCAATGTCTTCTGCACACCTGTGGAAACAGCCGTACGTACTGCCCTTCTACTGGAGGTGTGAACAAATGTACGTAGGGAGTGTTGTTGTCCACATTTCCACGGAACACCTATAATGAGAGCACAGACAATCACTTTATGTTGCCCTAAATTTTCATTTAAAGAGTTGCAGCATGTCTCAATCTTCACTGATGGCTAAATATCCTGCCTCTGTGTATTTTCCTCCCTGCCCTGGCTGCACCCCTCTGACCCACACCTGCCCCCTGCTTACACCCCCTGCCCTGGCTGTACACCTCTGACTGCAGCAGAGCTCTCCCCTCTACCCCACCCCCTGCTTGCACCCCTGTCCTGCTGCACCCCTCGGACTGAAGCACAGCTCTCCCCTCCATCCTGTCCGCCTAATTGCCCTCCCTGCCCTGGCTGCACCCCTGTGACCCACACCTGCCCCCTGCATACACTCCCTGCCCTGGCTGTACACCTCTGACTGCAGCACAGCTCTCCCCTCTCCCCTGTCCCCATGCTTGCACCCCTGTCCTGCTGCACCCCTCGGACTGAAGCACAGCTCTCCCCTCCACCCCCGCCCCCCTGCTTGCCCCCTGTGCTGGTGTACTCTTCGGACTATAGCACACCTCTCCCCTCTACCCTCCGACCCCCTGCTTACACCCCCTGTCCTGGCTGTACCCCTCGGTCTGCAGTACAGCCCTCCCCACACCCCACCCCCACTGCTTGCCCTCCCGGCCCTGGCTGCACCCTTCAGACTGCAGTATAGTCCACCCCCCTGCTTGGCCCGCCTGCTTGCCCCCCTTTCCTGGCTGCACCCCTTATTATCCTGTGTAATTGGGTTAATGTCCTCTTGGTTTAACATAGTCAAGAAGCTCATTATCCAATTGACGTAATTTCAGACATTATTGTGCTCCTCTCAGTGTAAGCTACGGAGGTCGGTCATCTTTCGTGTAGCGTTTATTATCCAAATTTTCTGGCAGAAGCATTGAAGACCTGTTTAGTATCCTCATAAAATGACTTCCTGCCTCTCGCGAAATTGGATAATACTTCCATGAAGAATAGATGGTGTTCATAGGTCTGCACAGCTCATCTGCACAGCTCAAAGCTGAAGGAAAATGGAAGGGTATTCCTACAGGGTCTTCTTTCGGTCCTACAGGAGCAAGTAGCAGAATAGACTGTGCTTTGTGTTTCAGTTTGCTGCACTTTACAACAAAGTTGTAAACAACGACGCCTCATGGCACCTAAACATGCTTTTTAACCAGCTCCAGTCACAGAGCTACTTGAATAAATAAAGGAAGGACGGATGTGCTAAGGAAAACAAGTGATTAGTGAATAGTGCTTATTATTTATACATTGTGCAGCACAGATATAAAAATTATCACCAATAGAGGTTTTATGTAATGCAATTCAGCTTGTCAATGGTAACCTATAACTCGCAGTTATGGTAATGTCTGTGTATACGGGTCTTTACGATAACAATAGCCTTCAGTTATTATGTACATCGAGAGAGAAGCAAAGCTAGTGATGGGCCCAGAGAGGGAGGACAGAGCAGAATAAGGTTTCTGATTTATATTCACCTCACTTTCCCGTAGAAAGCCCTTTCAGAGCTGTATTAATACTTTGTCATTCCTCTGGAAAGTTGACTTTTCAGAGCTAATATGAACACCGGACACCCAAGAATCCCAATAATGCCCCGTGGCATTTTTGATTTCTTGGCTAATGAAAAAAAATTGACTTTTGAAATGGAAGGTTATATATTACGCAACCGGGCTTCAACTGCGCAGGTGGAGCCCCTTTCACGGATTTCATTATTTTCAGTTCTTTGGCACACATCATTGACTAAGATAGATTTTCAACATGCCCCTGGAACTCGGATGATGAGAATGTAAACGCTCAGAAGAATAAAGTCCCCCCGGAAATAATGACTTTTCATATTCTCCTCAGCGTTCCACTCTCAAGCAATTAACCGGACCCTGGTGGCTAATTCCGTTCTGCAAAGGGGAATGCAACATACATAGATAGACATTACAACACTTGCCGAAGTTTTCTTACCGCCGCCCGCCGACATCCTGATCCTCCTCGCAGCGTGTGCGTCGACAGTGTGTGCGCCACCCCCCGCGCGGCATCCAATGATGGCTGCTGCGTGCTGGTGGACCAGCCAATCCTGGCGCTGGGGGGGCACATTTGCTGCTCGCCCTGTCGCCCTTTGAAAACCCGGGCTGTGGCACTGGCAGCAGGCGAACAAGTACCCCCCTGGGTCCCGCTGGGGAACTTAGTGCGCATGCTTGAGATAGTAACCAACAATCCCAAGCATGCGCACAGTGCACTGTAAGCTCCCCAGCGGGACTGCGCACTACGGTCTGCCTGAGTGTCACTCAAGCTGCAGGCCACCCCCCCCCCAGCCCCCCCCTGCACAATTCCCGGCGGTGGGCTGAGGGTGGAGGCTGATTGTTGCAATGTATTTAAAAAATGTATAGATAGGATTGCGGCCGGCGGCCGCGATGCGGTTCCATTGTGGCTGGTGGGGCTACGCCCCTACGCCCCAATGGACGCACCGCTGCTGCATTACTCTGAGAAAGTAGTTCCCAAATCTCTTGCCATAAATGTTTACCCCAAATCTCTATAGAATGCAGTTTCCAGTCATGGGAATTCCATGTGGGTAACCAAACCGCTAAACCATTAGCAGTGGACCAAGAATCAGTGAAAATATGACATGTACCGGGCAGCTCCTGTTTCAAAACTTGATAAACAGCATATAGTTCAGCAAATTGACTACGTTTTCCTTCACCTGTGGTACTTAGCAATTTCTGTGTGATCGAATTGTAAGATACTGCCTTCCAATGTCTCTTTTCTCCAATGATGGAGTTTGTCTGTCACTTCGCGTGCTGCGGACTGCTGCCTGCCAGTCCTAGGCGAACCTTTTTAGTAGTTTGTTTAGTGAGTTACATAACTTTCCAAGTCAACGGTCCGCAAATCAAGCAATACTAATATCGTAGTAGACCACATGAGATAGGTTAATATATCCAGTGAAATAGTTGTCTATTTTCTATTTTGCCAAAATATTTTTTTATTGTTCTTTTGAAATGTTTCATTTGGTTGACAACAATCATCCATGTTTTCGGGTCTTTCTTTCTTTCATGTTGTACATCAGCTCCCCCCAGGGGCAAGAGGACAGAGGAGGAGGGGGTATCGGCTGCTGCTGCTGCTGCTGTACAAGGTCAGGATCGGTCAGGCGAGGGCTCCTTTGCTGTCCCCGGTAAGTTTTAACTTTAATATAGGGTACCTATTTTTTCCTAGCGTTCCTCATTCGATTTTTTGTAAATCGTCTTTGATCTTCTTGTAGACTGTATCTAAATTCTTATCCTGCCTCTACTAGGACTCCCTGTGGTATTACTAGATTATTCTTATTAGTCTGTCTGTTTAGCTAACTAAGATTGCACATTTGGCAAAAGGTGTTAAACGAAACTCCCATTCTAGTCAGCAATAGCTCTATGCACTGAGTGCAGTCCTCTGGGATTGTCCATAATGTCTTTTCAAGTCTTCTAAATGTTTATGCTTTGACAATTACCAACAATAAAATGTGAATGACCACCAAGAAAGAATAAGATACTACTTTACTTTTGGTTTGGATAGGAGGACAATCCATACTACTACTGTTGCAGGGACAAATCTGCACAAACAGAACTATGGACACTAAATAGTGCATTGTTTATCAATTATAATAGGCACAGGTAGACTTTCGACATACCTCGGTGATATCAGACTTTGAAGAACCCCCAATCTCCTTACTGACTAGATAGTGTGGCAGAGTCATTTAGCTCCTGAATTCATCTATGATTGATCCCCAATGATGATTATCCAACGCAGGACAAGAGCACGGAGTCTGAGTCCAGGAGTGTTAGAGGCACGGACTCATGCTTGCAAATTGCGAAACCTTTTGCTCATTCACTCTTGACCAAAAACCACAGAGTCTATTTAAGTTTTAAAGCTTTATTAAAAGTAAAAACATTTATTAAAATCAACTTGTCATAAAACATAAACGGTTGATTAAAAATGGAAAAGTGCTTAGTGATTTATTTCACACATTTATTGTGGGCGAGCCAAGCCCTCACCTGGTTTGAACTTTAATTTTTCTTTTTGGTGCTGAATCGTTCATCACTCCGTCCTAGTGATGATGATTTGTTCTTAGTAGTGAAGCTTCTGTCTGTTATGAGAAAAATGGTGCGTGTTAAAAAGCACGCGTTCATCAGTTGTGTCAAAAAGGGCAGCAAGACAACACCCTTCCCTGGAAAAAGGGACATTTTTACTTTAGAGTAGACAGTCACAAATTATTAGATTGGTTTCTGTATTCACATTTCTTCATTCCTAGACAAAATACTAGTGAGTGGTGTATGTCTATGACATCTAACATTCTTAAATGTACTTTGTAGGTGGAACATCCGGTGCTGGGCCCAGCGCGGAGGTGGAGGAGGCGGTGCAAGTGCCGGAGAAAACTGCTGTGCGGGTTGCCACGGTACTGGCGGGCAGTGGTAAGCTATTATATTCCTTACTTATTGAGATTGCAGACTGCAGAGTGTGCTCTCTGCACGGGTGTAGTATATATGTTCTACAGTTAAGTTACTATACTGTTAAGCAGACTTTCAAATTTAGAACAAAGTTTTTATCAACCAGGTAGTAGCCTCCTCTAAATTTACTTCAACTCAGCGGTGAATTTTTTTTCGAGAATCCAAATCAGATCTGAGATGAACTTGATGGATCGGATGAACGAAAAGCGAAAGAAGGGTGTAAGTAAGTGTGGAAGGACGAGCAAGTTAAAAGTAATGATGACCGACAAAGAAGAATGATACGTGTTTGATTGGTGCCCGCGGTGGCTGGGAAGGAATATGATGCATGGCTGGGTGAAGGATGAAGCAAGGATGGGTGGAAGGAGAACAGCCTGGGTGGGTGAAACAGAAACTGTATGTGTGCGCAATTTATGCTTGGGTTGAAATTCAAATGCAAGTCAAGGACCGATGTATGGCTTGCGGTCTCCCAAATAAAATGAAAAGGTTGTTTTCCCGTGAGAAAACGTAAGGTTTGTCCAGATGAGAGACATGAAGAAGAATGATTGACATATAGTTTGAATGGATGGATGCCTGGATCATGGTACTATCTGACTCTTAGATAGTATATGTGTATCTAGAGAGAGTAGACGGTCACTGGATGAACTAAGTGTTACTTTGAAGAGCATGTAACACCGCACCCGCACGTCCGTCCCAGTGTAGGAAAGGCAAGGAAAAGAAGTTGTAATTTTGGCCGAATACTACCATGAATAGTAGCAGTACTTTGTATTGCAAGCACAGCATATATCCGGCTATTACGATGGCCACTCACTACCTCTGTTAATACGTTTAGTAGAACTCGGTCATTCATGTGTGGATGTATCACTGTTCACTCAATAAAAAGCAAAGCACCTAAAGTCATCCCATATGTAAGCAAAGACATACCATGTGCAGTGATAGATAATCAGATTATTTATCGTCTTCATTTTCCTTTTCTAGTATTCATTGGCACTGTAGGGTGAAAGTTAAATTAATTAAGCAGTAGCCCTTGTAACAGAGTATTCTCAGTGCCACCCGTAATAGAAAAGTAAGAGCATCACCACCTGCATGTACTGGACTGGTACAGTAACGCAAGTCTGTCTCACTCATCATGGCGGGCGTTTGTTTTTCTCGGGTGCAAGTTGACTGCGCTGGCATTATGCCGGCTTGCAGAAGTTAACGTACCAATTTTGGTAAACAAGAGAGAAGAATAAGAATAAGACTGGTGTACTGTCATAGTCGACTCTAATGGAGTGAGTCCATAGTGCTCGTAGAATTGATTCCTTAAACTCCCACTAATGTTAGAGCAAGGATGAAGAAGTGGGAGGTTAGATAGATACTGGCCACAATAGTTATGTACTGCGCTTGCAAGTTGCTAGTTCTACTGTGACACAACTTTCTGCCGAATCATTTTGTGTTAATATTAAAGAGCATTGGTTACAGACTATGTCTTTCTTTCTTCATATAGATGCTCCTTCCAAATCAACACGGAAGGAGCTGGCTAAAAGGGCCCGGCAACGGAGACTGGAGGCAACTGTCGCCAAATATCGGCGGCTGGTGGCCCAGGAGGAGGGGGACACGCAGTCAACCACAACACCTACCGGGACAGCTGCATCCTCCTCCGCGCTCCCTGGGTCAGCCAGTCAGCGCAGCAGGTCTCCAGCGGTACGGATCCGGGGTACCGCAGCCACCCGCCACCGCCGAGCAGCAAACAAATCAGCTGCCCCCCACAGCAGTACCAAAAAAAGGTTGCACTGCCTTTCAATTAGGGTGTCCTACCTCGAGAAGGAGCTGTTGAACACCAAAACCCTGCTCGAGACCCAACACAAGGAGCATGCCGACCTGGCCCGAAAAGTGAACAGCAGCCAGCAGTAGGAGGAGACTGTCCCTTGCCCCTTTTTTAAAGACTTCTGGGGGTGGGAATTGGGAGTTGGGTTTTTTGGACTTTTCACGGACATTTGTTGGGGTTAGGGATGGGGGGTGGGTTGGGTCTTGTGGGAGAATATTTATGTTAGGGATATAATTATACTTTAAACTTTATCTTAGCATACGTGTTTTTTACTGCTTTTGAGGCTGGTGGGTGGGGGTTTAACAGTAAGTTTGTTTTCCTGAAACGTAAGTGGCATCTTGATTCAAGTTGTGTAAGTAATTACTAATTGCCCAAATGTTTTCAAAATGAAGTGCCTCTCACAGAGTAAGTGAATTCAATAGTCCTAGGGCTTTACTAGTACTACCATCAGTCTCTTGTCTCTCCAAATACTCCATTATACTAACTCCCCCCAAACGCTTATCTTACCTGTAATTTGTGTTTGGAAATAGGGCTAGGCACAGGGCTGGCTGCACAGGAAATGGCGATTAAGGTTAGCAATATTGGGCGGATGAAATGTCATCATTGCGGTGGTACTAGGTGTTACACAGTGGCAGTTGCAGCATATGAAAAAAAATGAAACCTTGTTTGTCCTTACCGTAGCATTAGAACGGTACGATAGAGAATATAGCAGGTGACAGTACACTAGAACAGTGCCACAATGTAGCCTAACAAATGGTAAAGTATTGAAAGTATAACTAGTACTTCCGTTGAATTTCTTTGACATTGGCTACTACTACAAGAAATAGTACTGAAGGTGAAGGACACAGCAGCGTAATAATTTGCCACGTCTAGAAGGAGGATGTTCTCGATGACCAATCAAGTTGATGGCGCACATGAAAATCTGCTTTCATTTGCCAATAGTGACTCTGTGTCAAGCTGAGTAAGAATATATCCTCGGATTACTTCACCAGCCTGTTGCTATGACCTTATCCTCCCCAGCAAGTGTGTGGAATTATTGCTGTCATTTAGTCACACATCAATCAAAACCACACAGCCCGGAGGAAGAGGGTTAGGGTTTGGAAAATGGATGGGATTGGGGGTTTTTGGGAAAGTTTTGTTGAGAGAAGAAAAAAAAAGCACAGCATGGACAAACAATAATTGAAGATAAACAAATTGTTGGGTACAAAGCTATCCATAAATCTTTTAAGTGACATAAAGGAAGTGCATGCACTACTGCATGCATGGTTACTGAAGAGTAAGTAGTACTTTCGACAACCGTGAATGAAAGAATGCGGCAGTACAGGGCTGCAGTAATAATTATGCGTTTTCACTTGCCTATCTCTGCACTCAGAGAAACACTTCGTACATTAAATTAGGTTTGAAAAATAGCAGAAGTAAAACCTATACAATGGCTGTAGGGATGAATTTAGAAGCAGAGATCAAAGAAATGCAGAGTGACACTCATAGAAGTTCACAGCAATAACATCACTTAGAAGATAATTAGAAAAGAACGGATACTGTATCTGTATGTTGTTGTAGTTGTCCTGTTGAATTTGGTAAGTTGCATGCCTCCAACCATTCCTCTTATTAGCGGGACTCCTCCATTCCATCTGACGCTCCGTCCATCAATGTTGGTGACCAGAAGACACCCTGTCCTTTGCCTGCCTGGCGGATGCTGAATTGCGGCTCGCTAATGTGAAGCCTGACTTCATCCTTTTTTTCCCATTGCACAGGCTGAAACCCGGCCTGTAATTATTGATGGAAAAACAGGAAGTGATATTAGAACACCACTGACAAATAAATATATGGTATGTACGCTGTGTAGTGCAAAAAGTCACACTTTGAGTTTCCTAATAGACAGTACAATATTTTTGAAAGCGCGTACTCTGTCTGAGTCTCCTTTTGAAGGATAAATAAGTATGGGCGAATTAATTTAGCGAATCTTTCCCCTCAAGCTAGGTGTACTGTAAACTGTGTTTTAGAACAAAATTAGACCTTCCCAGCAGTGCTCCCAGACCCTTACTAAACCCAGTCGCAAAAATGTAGAAGACCCCCAATCAGATCTCCAAAAACGAGGCCTAGTAGAAAATGGTGACAAAACGTACTTTGAAAGTAAAGTAGGCCCAAATCCCCCCTTACCCACCATGGATTGTATTCAAACCACTTGCAAGCAAGGAAAAGTATCCATACCCAGCATTGCTCCAAGACTCGCAAACCCCCCCACAAACACCAGGAACCCCCACAAACAGCCCCCCAAAAACGGTAGAGTAAGCAAAATCTCAGAAAATGCAAAAACTTTTTCCCAAGGGATTGTCTTCAAAACACTTTCCTTCGGGTATTAGACCTTCCCAGCAATGGCCCCAGAACTGTCAACCCGGGCGAAAACAAGTTTAACAGCCCCAACAAGCCAAAAGGCAAAACCCGGGAAAAGCCACACTTAGAAAACTTTGGGCCTACCTTCAATTCAGTCCAAATACGCTGTGCAGCTAGGCCCTAACTCCCCTTTTCCACCATGGATTTCCTGAAAAACAAATGCAATCAACATTAGACTGTGCCAGCAGTGCTCCCAGACCCCAAACCCCACCCACAAAAACCTGGAAGCCCCCCAAACAGCACCCCAAAGACAGACAAGTGAGCAAAAACGCAAAAACTTTTTCACCATGGATTTGGTCCAAAACACTTGATTCCGATATTAGACCTTCCGAGCTATGCCCCCAGACCCCTGCAGCCACCCGCAAAAAGCAGAACACCCCCTACAGGCAAAAAGCAAAAATGGGCCTACCTTCAATTCAGTCCAAATACGCTGTGCAGCTAGGCCCTAACTCCCCTTTTCCACCATGGATTTCCTGAAAAACAAATGCAATCAACATAAGACTGTGCCAGCAGTGCTCCCAGACCCCGAAACCCACCCCCAACAACCTAAAAGCTTCCCAAACAGCACCCCAAAGAAAGGCAAGTGATCAAAAGCGCAAAACCTTTTTCTGCTCTGATTTTCTCCAAACCACTTTTATCCGGTATTAGACCTTCCCAGCAATGTCCCAGACCCGTCAACTCACCCGCAAAGAGGTAGAACACCCCCACAAGTGCAGAGTCTTTCTTCATTGGGCGTAATCCAGCCATCTGCTTTGAGGGAAATAGGAGTCTGGAGGAGGAGGATAGAGGAGCATGCTCTTGTGAACTTGTGAACCTGAGGAATGCAGACTGCAGCACCTTCAAATCAATAAGCAAATAAGTGAAGACAGTTCTGCTGATGGGCTTGTTTTTGTGATTAGGTGATTAAAGTTTTTTTATATAGATTTTGCAAAACAAAGAAAGACAGACACACAGGAATAAAAGTGAATAAGGACGAAAAAGAAAGTTAGTGATTCATTGACTCATTTTCAGGGCTCGGTGTCAGGGAAGAAGAGCTCGTCCTCAAACTCTGTGAATTCAGACGGGAGTAGGTCAGTTAACAGAGAAGAACTTTCCTCATCTAAGTTGGGGTCCTCCTCGTCTTCTTCCTGCGTGCATTCTCGTATTTTGTCATCTGGTGGTATGAGGTGCTGATTCATCTTGATCATTGTTAACCTCTCCACATTTTTGGGCGAGAGGCGGGTCCTTTTGGAAGTTACAATGCCACCAGCAGCACTGAAAACACGTTCAGAAGACACACTTGCGAGTGGGCAAGACAAGTAATTTATAGCCAGGTTGGTGATCTCTGGCCACACATCTATTTTCCCATGCCAATACACCAATGGGTCATCATGAACATAGACCTCTGTTGAGTCATTCAGATAGTCCTGCACCATTGACTCAAGGTTCTCCAGGGTTCCTTCACTTTGCTTACTTTTTTCTGGGACCTTTTGAGACGCACACCCAAGCTGAGTTAGTCAATCCTCTTCTTCACACAATGTTACTGTTGTGTCTGGTGCAGATGATACGGTTGCTGGTGTCGTTAACGGCTGAGAGGGAAAATCACTCACTTCTGCAACAGCCACAGATGCAGAAGTGGATTTTTTTGATGGATGGCCTGCTGATGCTGATGTACTGCCTCTTCCTACAATTTTCTGCTGTTCTCTTTTAAACCGACTGGCTGACACAGCTAGCCAATGTTTGTACTTTGTAACATCTGCGTCATCAAAAGGAAAGAATACTCTGCCTGCCACTGCCTTTTTGTACCGTGGATCCAGAATAGTAGCAGAAATATAATGCTGTTCTGTTTGGATATTTTCAAGACATTCATCGCGAAGTAGGCGCTGTAATAACTTCTCCGCCAACTCAAATGCTTCTTGCTTTCCATCTTTTTGAAACGTAGAAGACACCGCCTTCAGTTGGTGCTCTAGCATGCGCAACAATGGGATAGCTTTTCCCAACTTGTAGTCCTCCCTGCTGAATGCACGCGTGAAGAACTCAAAAGGACGAAGCATGTCTGTCAGGCTTTTAACTAGCTGCCATTGCTCCACCTGTATCCTCAGGTCAATCAAAGGTGTACCCAGTGTAAAGAAATACTGATTGACTACCGCATACTGCTCATACAGACGCTCAAGCATGTAGAAGGTTGAGTTCCAACGTGTTACCACCTCCTGGATGAGTGCTTTCACTGGCACTTTACGTTCATGTTGCAGGCACCTCAGCTGCTTCCGGGCCTTAAAAGAATGGTTGAAATGTGTGCACATTCTTCAGCAGGTGGTCAGTAACTCGCAAACTGGACTTTCTTCACTCAAGAATTTTTTAACAACCAGGTTTATACAGTGCGCCAAACACAGCACTCTGAAAAAGTTACCCATATCCGTGGCCTTAACTACATTGGCGCAATTATCTGTGGAAACATAACCAATCATGCGTTTTCTTGGGGACAGCCATTGAAAGACCTTTGTGTTAAACTCATGCAAAATGTTTTCTCCTGTATGATTTTTCTCCATGGCAAACATGGCTAGTGTTGCATGCTTCCGAGCAGCTTTATAAACTTTGCCCGTGTCAACACCTGCGGTTACCTTTGCTTTAACGCCTGAAAAAGAGACCCAGTGTGCAGTGATGCACATGTAATCAACAGCTTGGCAACTGGTCCACATGTCTGTTGTCAAATGTATAGTGTGAACAGCACTCTTCTGCAAAGCAGCCCCAATCACCTCCAGCACATCTTCATGTAGTGCTGGAACCGCAACTCTGGTAAAATAGAACCGGCTAGGAACCTTCCATTTAGGGCAGAGCGTTGCTACTAATTCAAGAAAACCCACCCCTTCCACAAAAGAAAAAGGGAGAAGGTCCAGCGCTAGCATTTTAGCCAGCTTAGTGTTAAACAGACGCGCCGGTGGGTGGTTGCGTTCAAATGGCGCATCTGAAAACAACATGCTTCTAATGGTGGGCTGGACCATTTTACGGGATGATGATGACTTCTTCGACCCAGTTACGCTCGGTGATGATGAACTTTTTTGTATTGGTGTCTCACTCTCTCCCACACTCTTAGTGTGGCTCATATATCTTGCAGGGGGTGTGCTGCTGACACGGGTACTGGGTGTAAGTGAAGAAATGTTTGGCGCTTCTTCCTCCTCGTCATCATCAGAGGAAACATCAACGGATACAATTTGTTGATTTGCAATTCGGGCTGCCTTGATCTCCTTTAGGTGCGCATGCCATTTGACAGTGTGCTGTCTCTCAAGATGACCTCTCTGGCCTCCGGTACCATAGTTGGTACCATGCTTACCACGACTAACTCGAACCTTACAAATGGTACAAATGGCTATGTTTTCCCTTGTTGGGCTAACACTAAAGAAGTCCCAAACTGCAGACTTCAAATGTCTGTGGGGGGGGGAGGAGGCGATACTGGGAATGCTAATGCCAGATGAAGTGGAGGATGTGTGTTGCCGAAATTTACTACATTGTGCACTTACAGCACCACTAATTGAGGAAATGGAGGTCGAGGTGGATGGAGGTCCCTTCTGGTGAGAAAATATGGAAGCGGTAGGTGGTGGTGTACTAGTTAACTGCATTGGTGGTGGTCCCATTTCCACGTCGCCAACATCACGCTCAGCAGCATTTCGGGATAGGGTAAAAATGTCTGTTTGCTGCATGCCCGCTGAGCCTGGAGTGACGTTTATGATGACTGCGTCGTCGTTGTGAGAGTCTTCATCAGCAGGAGTATACGCCACTTCTTGTTCAGCGTCATCATCACACTCCATAACTATGAGACTTTCGGGGACCTTCCTTTTATGCTTAGCTACCTTTGTCAGATCATGGTGTGCCTCACTCTCAGACAGCAGTGGTGGTTCCCAATTTTGATCCATATCATCAGAAGGAAGGGGGCTTGAAGAAGATGTAGACACCATCCTTGATCTTTTCCTTGCTGGGGATCTGGAAGACAATGAATCATCAGGAGGAGTGGCTCCCTCAGATGATACATTGGCTTGAATTTCGATTTACTGATGTGCCCCTACTTCGGGAGGAACAACTATTGTGGGCACTTGTGCCGCTCCTTGCACCTCTGCTTGCGCCTCTCCTTGCGCCACCTCTCCTTCCGCATATACTTGGGCTTGTACTTGCAGCACTTGTGGTTGTTATTGCGGCTGTGGTTGTTGAACACTCGTTAGATGAGTTACAACAACCTGTGTTGATTGAGGGATGCTGCTACTTTCTTCTGATGAGCCAACATCACTGGTCGATGGTGATTGAACAACTATACTGGCTGCCTCTGCAGCACTCAAGGGCTTTGACCTAAGTTGGTTTGGTGGTGGTGGCACTGAGCCCAATGGAGCGGAGGTGCTGCTCCCAGCTTGGTCCCCAGCAGACCCCGCTGCTGCTGCAGTCATACTTTTTTTTCCAAAAAAATGCGGCGGTCGGCACACCAGTCTCCTTGGTAACTGGCGCCACTTGCTTCTTCTGCTCCTTACTGGCAACGTTCTTGCTAGAGGAGCTACGGGCAACTTTTTTGGGGGCCATCTTCTTCAGATGTCAGAACAGCAGGCCGCAGTTGCACAAGTTGCAGAGTTGTCTGTGGCCACACGTGACATTGTGCTGCACACACTGCAGCAGGACTTGTTCCTGGCACTGATGAGGAACAATGAGGCTGATGATTCGTCTTTCTGCACCTAAAAGCAAACAAAGCCAGAGGAACATCAGTTAAATAAATGTTGCATATGTAGCGCTTCAATTAATAGTTTGCAAGTAAGCATTTTTATTATACCCACCCCCCAAAATGGAAAGACCAATAACATGCACAACTGACAGAGTACCCCTGGGCATAATGGATGAAAGCATGGCAGACTGGGTACAGGCCTATGGCACAACAAAGCACACTGCCTGGCTTCAAAATGGCCCCTAGACCCCCACCCACATGGCCAGGCCCTGCCTGGACCAGGCCTCAAAATGGCCCCCACCCACATGGACAGGCCCCAACACCACCCCAAAAAATCAAAAAACACATAACAATCACCACAATCCAATGCCATCCATGCCCTCAATGATGTTTACATTCAAGACACCCCACAGAAAGACTAGGCCCATGCACCACTGAGTACCCCTGGGCAAAAGGCCCCAACAACAGCCAAAAAATTGAAAAACGCACATAAATCACCACAATCCAATGCCATCCATGCCCTCCATGATGTTTACATTCAAGAGACCCCACAGAAAGACTCAGTCCATGCACCACTGAGTACCCCTGGGCAAAAGGCCCCAACAACAGCCAAAAAATCGTAAAACACACAAAAATCACCACAATCCAATGCCATCCATGCCCTCAATCATGTTGAAATTCAAGACACCCACAGAAAGACTTGGTCCATGCACCACTGAGTACCCCTGGGCATAATTGATGAAAGCATGGCAGACTGGGTGCAGGCCTGTTAGACCTGACATCATTGGCTTGAGTCTCTCCTCCATTTTTTCTGTTTGCCTCTACTGTTTTACGATGTTTTGCTGGTATATGCTTTGGGCGCCGTGTCACTGCTGATCAGTGCCATAGCGCAAGTGCTCCCGATGTTAAATTGATGTGTCTATTGTATCCATGTTTGGCTTATTTGGTTTACTGTCAGTCCCTAGTCTAGTGCACCAGGAGTGCCGGGGCTTGTAAATACAAATGCCGCTCGTGGGCTTGCAGCACGTGTTGTGCCACCCACAGGAGCGGCTTCGTAAAAGAATGTCTACGGGTCGGTCATTGCGAGACCCACGTGCAGTCTTGTACTGTCACGCAGGCTGCGCAAGTATATCTACTTGCCAGCCCCTCCAACCTTCCCTTAACTTCATGTTAGTCACCCCTATGGTAGGCCCGCGGGCCGGGTGCATTGTAAGCGTAAGGTAGGACACGCCTGACCAAGTTGGCCTGTCCTAATAGTGAAGTACCGCCATCTTCGTGCTTCACTATTGCGAGGTAGCCTGCTCTCCATTGCTTAGAATGGGCCGCCGGGATTATTAATGCTTTGATCCTAGCTGGCTCGGAGAGCACGGTGCAATGTCGAGTTTGGTATCCCTGAACTCGGGGTTCAATTGCGCGTCCGTTGGTGTGGATGGTTTTTGGACTCTGGGTTCGAAAATAGCACTTTTAGAAAGTGTCTATTTTCTTGCCTAACCATATCTGGTTTCTGCTGGTCTTGCGTGTGTGTGACAGGAGCTGGGTGGCTCCACAGGTCTGGATGAGTCAGTATGGGATGAGTGGGACATTTACGTTGAGAGTAGGGGGAGAGTAGTTGTTGATAGCCTGCCTTGCCTGATACAATGCTGGCTCCACCTCCTGCTAAGCGACTGATGGCTCTGTGCCTGCCATGGACGATCCTAGCCCCACCTCCTGCCAGCAGGGCGATAGCTCTGCTCCTGCCAGTATCAATGCTGGCTCCACCTCCTGCGGGGCGTCTGAGGACTCAGCCCGGCTCAATGAATAGGCCAGGTGCTACTGCCTAGCTCCACCCACCACAGACCCAGGATGTTGGGAAATCCCCGGCATAGACAAAGGGATCAAAGACGAAAAGGGGTATAAGAGAAGGACCCCTGAACTAGGAAATCAGATCACTTCTGACAAGGAACCCTGTAACCAAGGACAAGAGGCCTGCTGATCTAAGGGACTGCCTACCCCTTCTGCCAAGTGTGCTGTTGTTGGGGGAATCCTGCAGTGCTTCTTTATTTTTGCCAAGGAACCAGGAGAGAGGAACTGTGTGTGTACTCTCACGCTTGCTAAGAAAATCTCCAAGGACTGGAAGAGTGCCAGTCTCCTGCTGAAGTCACAGGGCTAAAAGACTTCATCTGCTAAAAGTACTATTGGCTGGAAGTGTGAATCCAGCACCTCTGAAAGAACCAGCAATCACGACGACCGGACGCTGGGCCCGACCGACGCCAGCAGCAACGCCAGTGAGTGGGAGTACGGCTCTAGCTCTAGAGGACCTCGTGTCTGCACCGCTGCTGATCGCATCACCTGTGTGCCCCTTCGACGCCGTGAGCGCTGCTCACTCTGTGCAACTGCATCATCGACGACGCCTGCTGAGGCCTGATCGACACCGAAGACGCGACGCCGGATCGCTCGACGCCGTGGATCATCGTGTGCTTCATTTTCCTAAGGTACTGTGTTTTTGGGGGTCCGTGTGACTCCAGGCCCGACGTAGCGCTCCTCGCGGTCGACGCCACACCTGTGGATTATCTTTGCCTCGACGTTGTGTAACTCCCGTGTGGGTTACCCTGTTGCTAAGAACTGTGTTTCCAAGAAGAAGATTTGCTTGATACTAAAGACTTTTGTGCTAAAGAAGAAACTACCTTTGAACTATCCTTTTTCCTTCCTGAACGTATTTATTCCGATTGTGTACAGTTTTGCCGTTATTTGGTCTTGTGCTAAGCCTTATATAAAGATACTTATTTTTATAATACTACGGTGTCGTGTCCATTTGTAGTGTATTCACTGTGTTACTGTATGTGGTCATAATTGCTTAACGCACAGCCTCTGAGATAAGCCTGTTCTGCTCTGCCAAGCTACCAAGGGGGTGAGCAGGGGTTATCGAAGGGTGTGATCCCCTTGCCCTGACTAGAAAAGGAGTGTCCCTATTTGTCAGAAGTGCATACCTCTGCCAACTAGAGACAGCCGGTTCTAACATTGGTGGGTCAGCGGTGAGGATTTGGACTTTGCATTTATGACCCATGTACAGTGATTAGTGTGCGCTACATAGTGAAAGCAGACCATAGCGCAGTCACAATCTGATTCGGAAGGATCCTATTTTTGTTCTCCGCTTTCCTGAAGCTTGATTTGTTTTTTTTTTTAACACTGCCAGTTTTAACCATGAGTGACAACGGAGTCACTGCCCCTGCTATCGTTGTTGTGGAGGAGTTCGAGAGGAGTAAGCTAAAGAAATACAAGAAAGATGAGCTGAAACACTTTTGCGACCAGTTTAAAGTTCCTACCACCGGCCTCTCGAGAAAAGATGATTTTTATAAAGCATTACAGGCCTGGTGGGAGTCCAGAAATCCCTCTGATGTGGTGGTGGTACCCACAGAGGAAGGGGATGAGGAGGTGCCAGTGAATGGACCTATGCCCTCTCCCGGAAGCAGTGTTTCCTCCAAAGGTCTTTCCCCTGAAGAAAGGGAAGAAAGGGCGAAAGAGCGAGCTTACAACATGGACATGGCAAGGCTAAAAATAAATGGGCAGTTGGAGTTAGAAAATGCAAGAGGTAGAAGGGAAGCTGATTTAGAGATCAAAAAGTTGGAGTTTGAACGAGAGAAGTTAGCTTTGGAGCGTGAAGCCAGGTTGAGGGAACTGGATATCCAAGCTAAAAAGTTAGAGTTGAATCCCTCTGGTGGCAGCATTCCATCCGAGCCTGCAGAAAGTAAGTTTTACTTCCCGAAAGATGTGATCAAAGATTACAATAAGAATGAAGATATTGGTCAATGGTTTAAAGCATATGAGTTAGCATTGTTGGCCCACCAGGTCCCTGAGAAGAATTGGGGAGCGGGGTTGTGGGGTCGCTTTGTGAATGAGGGAAGAGATACCCTGTTAGACATGCCTGCTGCGGATAGGATGTCGTATGCTCATATGAAAGATGCTTTAATGTCGCGATATGGCTTAACCCCCGAGAAGTACAGACAAGCTTTTAGAGAATGTAAGAAGTTGCCTGGTACGACGTGGGTTGCATATGTGTCTTATTTTTGCAGAGCCATGGATGGTTGGGTAAAGGGCAGCAAAGTGGAAAGTTATGAAGCTCTTTATGATTTGTTTGCTTGGGAGCACTTGTCTAATAACTGTTTTCCAGAGCTGCGCCAGCACCTGATTGATAGCAAGATATCTAACCCTAGAAAACTTGCTGAGGAGGCGGACCGCTGGGTCAGTACCAGGGTCCACAAGGGTCCAGTGGGAGACTCAGCCAAAGGTGGGCAGGGTCCCCAGCAGAAGAGTGGGGGGGACAAGGGAAAACAGAAGGAGTCTCAGAAAGGGCCCCAAAGTAATCCCCAAGGGAACCAAGGGAAAGGTTCCCAGCCTCCCCCTGAGAAGAAGCCAGGGGCCCCGACGGGTAAACCTGTTCATAGGGGCCCCCTAACCTGCTACGGTTGTGGGCAGGTGGGACACCGGTTTTATGACCTCCAGTGTCCCAAAAAGGATTCGAATGCACCGCCGCGTGCACCCCCTCATCAGTTGGCGAGTGTAGCCTTGGGAGGGGAGGAGATGGTTGTCCATGGTGGGAGGGGTCCCGCAGAGATGTCCCTGGTCTCGCTAGGAGACATGCAAATGGTCCCTCCACCCCCTCTGCCTAGTAACACTAGTAAATATAGGCAGTGGGTGACCATTAATGGCCATAGAGTGGAAGCTCTCAGAGACACCGGAGCGAGTGTGACAGCTGTCAGGTGTCACTTAGTGTCCAGAGAGCAGGTGGTTCCCCACATATTCTACCCCGTGATAGCTGCCGACAACTCCCAGAAAGAGTGTGAGGTAGCTCAGGTTTCCTTTGAATGGGGGGAAGTTTCAGGTACTCTTCCGGTTGCTGTGAGGCCCGCCATGCCTGTCGATTGTCTCCTGGGCAATGATTTAGAAGACTCCCCTTGGGCTAAGGTGGAGAGAGCGGCGCACTTGAAAATGTTGGGTGTGCCAGAGTGGGTGTGTGCAACCACTCGTTCGATGACAGCGAGTAAGGGTGTTGATGGGGTCCCGGAGCCTGAAAGTATGGCCCAGGACCCAGCTGTGAAGAGAAGAGGCAGGAGGCGCGGGAAACCGGCCCCCGTAGTTCCCGTGGTCCAGGAGGAGGTAGACCCTGAGGGGGATGCCCTGGAGCCCACAGGGGAACAAATTGCCGAACTGGGAGATCTGCCCGAGCTGACCCACTGGCAGCAGGATGGTGGTCCCTCCAGGGAGGAATTCTGTGCGGAACAGAAGGTGTGCCCTTCTCTTGTGGGCATGAGGCAGCAGGCCTCAGCCCAATCCTCAGGTGATCAGTCAGGGTCACATTTTGTGTACTGGGAGAACGACCTCCTGTATAGCGAGCCTAAGGCTGCTGAGCCTGGGTCAGCCCGTGTGCTGGTGGTACCCCAGCGCTTCAGAGCCTTCCTACTGGGTTTGGCTCATGACGTACCGTTAGCTGGACATCTGGGGCAGGACAAGACCTATGACAGGCTTGTCACCCATTTTTATTGGCCTCAGATGCGTAGGGATGTAGACATCCATTGCAAGACTTGTCGCACTTGCCAGGCAAGTGGGAAAAGCGGAAGGAAGCAGAAGGCTCCCCTCCAACCTTTTCCAGTGGTCAGCACCCCCTTTGACCGGGTGGGTATTGACATTGTTGGGCCCCTGGACCCCAAGACAGCCCTGGGCAACAGGTTCATCCTGGTCTTGGTGGACCATGCCACAAGGTACCCGGAAGCCATCCCTCTCAGAACAGTGACGGCCCCCGTGGTGGGACGGGCACTGATGGGTGTTTTCTCCCGGATGGGGTTCCCCAGAGAGGTGGTGTCCGACCGAGGCACCAACTTCATTTCGAACTATATGAAGTCTCTATGGAAGGAGTGTGGGGTAACCTACAAGTTCACCACTCCTTACCACCCTCAAGGAAATGGGCTGGTTGAGAGATTCAACCGGACCCTGAAAGGCATGATTATGGGTCTTGAAGAACCAATGAGGCGGAAATGGGACGTCCTCTTGCCATGCCTGTTGTTTGCTTACCGTGAGGTGCCGCAGAAGTCTCTAGGGTTCAGCCCCTTTGAGCTCTTATACGGTCACCCGGTAAGAGGACCTTTGAGTCTGGTCAAAGAAGGCTGGGAGCAATCTCCCAGGAAACCTCCCCAGGATGTATACAGCTACATGCTGGCCTTTCGGAACCAGACTCGGCGCTTCAGAGAACTTGCTCAGGCAAATCTGGAGGCCAGCCAGGAGGAGATGAAGCGTTGGTACGACCGGAATGCCACTCTGGTAGAGCTTCAGCCTGGTCAGGAAGTGTGGGTCATGTCCCCTGTGGAACCTTGTGCACTCAAGGACAGGTGGACTGGACCGTTTAAGGTTGTGGAGAAGAAGAGCGATGTCACCTACTTGGTGGACTTGAAATCTCCCAGGAACCCCTTGCGGGTCCTGCATGTCAACCGTTTGAAGCCCCACTTAGAAAGGTCCGAAGTGGGCATGCTCCTAGCTACAGATGATGGAATGGAGGAGGAGAGTGAACCTCTTCCTGACCTCCTGTGTGCTAAAGAGCAAGACGGGTCAGTGGATGGTGTGGTCCTCTCTGACACACTGACCCTTGAACAGAAACAGGATTGTCACCAACTGTTGGGACAATTCCCGGATCTGTTTTCCTTGGTTCCGGGTGTCACGCATTGGTGTGTCCATGACGTTGACACCGGAGACAGCCCTCCTGTGAAGCACAAGGCTTACAGGGTGACTGACAAGGTCAGAGCGTACATTAAGGAGGAGGTCTCCAAAATGTTCGCGTTAGGGGTGATTGAGTCCTCTAGCAGTCCTTGGGCCAGCCCCGTGGTCTTGGTCCCGAAGGCTGCAGCGCCTGGTGCTTCACCGGAACTCCGGTTCTGCGTGGACTACCGAGGGCTCAATTCAGTCACGAAGACTGACGCACACCCCATCCCCAGAGCTGATGAGCTCATCGATCGGTTGGGGGCTGCCCGGTACCTTAGTACGTTCGATTTAACGTCTGGGTACTGGCAGATCGCCTTGACTGATGGGGCAAAGGAGAGGTCAGCATTCTCCACACCAGATGGGCTATACCAGTTCCGGGTGATGCCCTTTGGGATGAAGAATGCCCCTGCCACCTTCCAGAGGTTGGTCAACCAGGTCTTGGCTGGACTGGAGGATTTCAGTGCCGCCTACCTGGACGACATCGCAGTGTTCAGCGCCAGCTGGGAGGAACACTTGCGCCACCTCCAGGAAGTGTTGTTGGCCCTGCGCGGAGCAGGCCTCACAATCAAAGCCAGTAAGTGCCAGATTGGGCAGGGTTCTGTGGTGTACTTGGGGCACCAAGTAGGGAGCGGTAAGGTTGCCCCCCTGCAACCCAAGATTGATACCATCCTGGCTTGGGCGCCGCCCAAAACCCAAACGCAGGTGAGAGCCTTCTTAGGACTCACGGGTTACTACAGGAGGTTTGTCAAGGATTACGGCAACATTGTGCACCCCTTGACTTCGCTGACTTCCAGGAAGCAGCCACGAAACGTGATCTGGACTGATGCCTGTCAAACGGCCTTTGACACCCTGAAAACTGCAATGTGCACAGCACCTATACTCCAAGCACCCGACTTTTCGAAAGAATTCATTGTTCAGACGGACGCTTCAGAGCATGGCGTGGGGGCTGTTCTAGCTCAGGTGAATGAAGAGGGCCGAGACTTGCCTGTAGCCTTCATCAGTAGGAGGTTACTTCCCAGGGAAACAAGGTGGAGTGCGATAGAGAGAGAAGCATTTGCTGTGGTCTGGGCGCTGAAGAAGCTAAGACCCTACCTGTTTGGGACTCACTTCCGGGTTCAGACAGACCACAGGCCCCTCAGATGGTTGATGCAAATGAGGGGTGAGAATCCGAAACTGTTGAGGTGGTCCATTTCTCTACAGGGGATGGACTTTACGGTGGAACACCGCCCTGGTACAGATCACGCCAATGCTGATGGTCTGTCCAGATTTTTCCGCCTTAGTGATGAGGACTCCCTAGGTTAAGGGTAGTTCTCCCCACATTTCAGCTGGAGGGGACACGTGTTAGACCTGACATCATTGGCTTGAGTCTCTCCTCCATTTTTTCTGTTTGCCTCTACTGTTTTACGATGTTTTGCTGGTATATGCTTTGGGCGCCGTGTCACTGCTGATCAGTGCCATAGCGCAAGTGCTCCCGATGTTAAATTGATGTGTCTATTGTATCCATGTTTGGCTTATTTGGTTTACTGTCAGTCCCTAGTCTAGTGCACCAGGAGTGCCGGGGCTTGTAAATACAAATGCCGCTCGTGGGCTTGCAGCACGTGTTGTGCCACCCACAGGAGCGGCTTCGTAAAAGAATGTCTACGGGTCGGTCATTGCGAGACCCACGTGCAGTCTTGTACTGTCACGCAGGCTGCGCAAGTATATCTACTTGCCAGCCCCTCCAACCTTCCCTTAACTTCATGTTAGTCACCCCTATGGTAGGCCCGCGGGCCGGGTGCATTGTAAGCGTAAGGTAGGACACGCCTGACCAAGTTGGCCTGTCCTAATAGTGAAGTACCGCCATCTTCGTGCTTCACTATTGCGAGGTAGCCTGCTCTCCATTGCTTAGAATGGGCCGCCGGGATTATTAATGCTATGATCCTAGCTGGCTCGGAGAGCACGGTGCAATGTCGAGTTTGGTATCCCTGAACTCGGGGTTCAATTATGCGTCCGTTGGTGTGGATGGTTTTTGGGCTCTGGGTTCGAAAATAGCACTTTTAGAAAGTGTCTATTTTCTTGCCTAACCATATCTGGTTTCTGCTGGTCTTGCGTGTGTGTGACAGGAGCTGGGTGGCTCCACAGGTCTGGATGAGTCAGTATGGGATGAGTGGGACATTTACGTTGAGAGTAGGGGGAGAGTAGTTGTTGATAGCCTGCCTTGCCTGATACAATGCTGGCTCCACCTCCTGCTAAGCGACTGATGGCTCTGTGCCTGCCATGGACGATCCTAGCCCCACCTCCTGCCAGGAGGGCGATAGCTCTGCTCCTGCCAGTATCAATGCTGGCTCCACCTCCTGCGGGGCGTCTGAGGACTCAGCCCGGCTCAATGAATAGGCCAG
Source organism: Lissotriton vulgaris (assembly GCF_964263255.1). Taxonomy (NCBI): domain Eukaryota; kingdom Metazoa; phylum Chordata; class Amphibia; order Caudata; family Salamandridae; genus Lissotriton; species Lissotriton vulgaris. Next base: position 885,820,595 of record NC_141699.1, on the reverse strand, counting down.
GTGCTACTGCCTAGCTCCACCCACCACAGACCCAGGATGTTGGGAAATCCCCGGCATAGACAAAGGGATCAAAGACGAAAAGGGGTATAAGAGAAGGACCCCTGAACTAGGAAATCAGATCACTTCTGACAAGGAACCCTGTAACCAAGGACAAGAGGCCTGCTGATCTAAGGGACTGCCTACCCCTTCTGCCAAGTGTGCTGTTGTTGGGGGAATCCTGCAGTGCTTCTTTATTTTTGCCAAGGAACCAGGAGAGAGGAACTGTGTGTGTACTCTCACGCTTGCTAAGAAAATCTCCAAGGACTGGAAGAGTGCCAGTCTCCTGCTGAAGTCACAGGGCTAAAAGACTTCATCTGCTAAAAGTACTATTGGCTGGAAGTGTGAATCCAGCACCTCTGAAAGAACCAGCAATCACGACGACCGGACGCTGGGCCCGACCGACGCCAGCAGCAACGCCAGTGAGCGGGAGTACGGCTCTAGCTCCAGAGGACCTCGTGTCTGCACCGCTGCTGATCGCATCACCTGTGTGCCCCTTCGACGCCGTGAGCGCTGCTCACTCTGTGCAACTGCATCATCGACGACGCCTGCTGAGGCCTGATCGACACCGAAGACGCAACGCCGGATCGCTCGACGCCGTGGATCATCGTGTGCTTCATTTTCCTAAGGTACTGTGTTGTTGGGGGTCCGTGTGACTCCAGGCCCGACGTAGCGCTCCTCGCGGTCGACGCCACACCTGTGGATTATCTTTGCCTCGACGTTGTGTAACTCCCGTGTGGGTTACCCTGTTGCTAAGAACTGTGTTTCCAAGAAGAAGATTTGCTTGATACTAAAGACTTTTGTGCTAAAGAAGAAACTACCTTTGAACTATCCTTTTTCCTTCCTGAACGTATTTATTCCGATTGTGTACAGTTTTGCCGTTATTTGGTCTTGTGCTAAGCCTTATATAAAGATACTTATTTTTATAATACTACGGTGTCGTGTCCATTTGTAGTGTATTCACTGTGTTACTGTATGTGGTCATAATTGCTTAACGCACAGCCTCTGAGATAAGCCTGTTCTGCTCTGCCAAGCTACCAAGGGGGTGAGCAGGGGTTATCGAAGGGTGTGATCCCCTTGCCCTGACTAGAAAAGGAGTGTCCCTATTTGTCAGAAGTGCATACCTCTGCCAACTAGAGACAGCCGGTTCTAACAAGGCCTATGGCACAACAAAGCACACTGCATGGCTTCAAAATGGCCCCTAGACCCCCACCCACATGGCCAAGCCCTGCCTGGACCAGGCCTCAAAATGGCCCCCACCCATATGGACAGGCCCCAACAACAGCCAAAAAATCGAAAAACACACAACAATCACCACAATCCAATGCCATCCATGCCCTCCATGATGTTTACATTAAAGAGACCCCACAGAAAGACTCAGTCCATGCACCACTGAGTACCCCTAGGCAAAAGGCACCAACAACAGCCAAAAAATCAAAAAACACACAAAAATCACCACAATCCAATGCCATCCATGCCCTCCATGATGTTTACATTAAAGAGACCCCACAGAAAGAATCAGTCCATGCACCACTGAGTACCCCTGGGCAAAAGGCCCCAACAACAGCCAAAAAATCGAAAAACACACACACATCACCACAATCCAATGCCATCCATTTCCTCCATGATGTTTACATTCAAGAGACCCCACAGAAAGACTCAGTCCATGCACCACTGAGTACCCCTGGGCAAAAGGCCCCAACAACAGCCAAAAAATCGAAAAACACACAGAAATCACCACAATCCAATGCCATCCATGCCTTCAATCATGTTGAAATTCAAGACACCCCACAGAAAGACTCGGTCCATGCACCACTGAGTACCCCTGGGCATAATGGATGAAAGCATGGCAGACTGGGTGCAGGCCTATGGCACAACAAAGCACACTGCCTGGCTTCAAAATGGCCCCCAGACCCCTACCCACATGGCCAGGCCCTGCCTGGACCAGGCCTCAAAATGGCCCCCACCCACATGGACAGGCCCCAACAACAGCCAAAAAAACGAAATACACACAAAAATCACCACGATCCAATGCCATCCATGCCCTCCATGATGTTTACATTCAAGAGACCCCACAGAAAGACTCAGTCCATGCACCACTGAGTACCCCTGGGCAAAAGGCCCCAACAACAGCCAGAAAATCGAAAAACACACAAACATCACCACAATCCAATACCATCCATGCCCTCCATGATGTTTACATTTAAGAGACCCCACAGAAAGACTCAGTCCAAGCACCACTGAGTACCCCTGGGCAAAAGGCCCCAACAACAGCCAAAAAATAGAAAAACACACAAAAATCACCCCAATCCAATGCCATCCATGCCCCCAAACAAACAACATCAACTTACTTGTGAAATTTCTAATCCAAAAGTGATCCAAAGAAAGTCAAAAAGGCCTCAAATCCAAATATCCAGCAGCATCCACAAAAAGTAATCCTTCCAGGTCAAGATCCAAATCAAAGTGACCAGGACATGAACAAAGCACTGGGAGGAGCCTGCTGGACAGGAACAGGAAGTTGGAGACTGCGGGGCCCTTCCTTCCTCCCACCCCCCCCAAAATGGAGTCCTTGCAAAAAAAAGTGCAGGCAAATGTCAACCTGAGGAGTTATTCTGATAAAAATCATCATTTTCAGAAGGTTTATGCTGCCTGCTGGTGGATTTCTTGTGCAGAATTGCAAATTTTGCAATTTTGCGAGTGCAAGATTGTTGCTACCCGCCGCATCTACGAGTTCGCAATTTTTTACTCCTGCGATACGTGATCACGAGCCTTTATCACGTACTCGCAATGACAAACCTCCACTGTGCAAGGTGGCGAGCTGCGATAACATAATCGCGGTCGACAAACTCCCGCGGGATCACGCAGCAGGATCCAAAATGGCGCAGCACACGCAAACATGGAGAAAAACAACTCTTCAAACGCTGAATGATGGTAAGTGAACTCCGCGCGCCGCAATTTTGTATTTGTCAAGCGCGACCAAGCAAAAAAATCCGCTGCGCGCGAATTTGCGAATTGTCGGCAAACTCGCGAGAATTCGCGGATTGCGAATTTGCCGAAAATCCACAAATTCCGCGAGCGGAACAGATTTTACGCTCATACGCAGACACTATCATATCAGATTTTTGGGTGTCTGGCAACACTTTTACCATTGTAAAATGGAAAATCATGTGGCAGACTCTGTGACCGGGTGTACAGGCAGAACTTTTTTAAATACACAGGTAGTAAACATATGTAATATGGACAGACATCTAATGTATGGAATGTGGCTATGATACACAGGACAGAACATTTGTGTGTCATCCTTTGATTCTGCATAATGGTGGCTTCAACATATATGTGTATGCTTCATTACTTTCTTCCTGAGAGCTATAAAAAAAATTCATGTAGACGGTTTTGTTAATTCATATACTCCAATGTCTAAGTAGAACAATGTGATCTTCTCAGAGTTTTTTAATTGGGTGTAGCATGTTGGAGACATGTATTCTTGACCACTACAAATGTTGCTTTAAGAGGGATTACATGATTGTGACACAGCGCTGACTTTAAAGTTGTGATTCACTGCCCCGGTAACAAGAGTCAGTATAGACTGTTTATCCAGAGAGGCCAGTGGCATAGTATGCCACATGAAAATTTGTGACTATGCAGTATTTGTACTTATCTGTTGTCCTGCATGTAGACCATTATAGCATTGATGTTCAAGAGATATGCCCATCATGATGACTGGGAATGGACGTATGTTCAACATGTCAACTTATAAATGTGTCCATCCCATTTGCTGTGTCACTTCCAGACTCCCTTGCATGAGATGGGACATGTTTGTAATGACACATGACACTCTGGAGCATTACAAAATAAAGCATTGGAAGAAATGTATTCAGTGGTCTTTGAAATACATCTAACAGATGGTTCCATTGCCATCCTGTGTTTGTGAAACATAGTTTACTGTCAGACTGACAAGTGCCACATTCACATATGTGTCATGAAAATAAAAAGTGCCATTAACATTATGCAAGGGCTTGCTCTGTGATGTGTTGTGCTGAAACTCATGTCAAGTCTATGCAGATGACTGATGTGAATCTCTTTCTAATCCTTAATCACAGCATCATCTACGGCTACTGGAGGAGACATTTCCATGGATCAAGAGGAAGCAGCTAGCCAGACTGGGTCCACTGTAGAGGAGGAGGAGGGACCCAGTGGCACGAAGGGTGAGGGGAGCCACACTGAGAGCCGGTATGAAACATTGACATCTGCAAAGGACCAATTAAGCTCAGTGATGACTCCCTTGTGGCGGTGGGAGTTACCAGAGCAGAGGCCACAACATCAGAGTCCACCCCTGCCACCACCATCATCTCCACCCTCACAGCTGCTGCCATTCTAAGTGTCTGTGGACCCTTCCGTCTTAGGGAGAATGTTACCTTTGGGCCAGGCACCGCACCCCCTGCATCTGTCATCCTTGCTGCCCTGAGTGTGGTGTCCTTGGATTTGCAGAAACAGATACATGTGGGGCAGACATCTATGCTGAGTGTCCTCCACGCACACACCAGTCTTTTGACACAATTGGTGTCATACGTGGAGGGCATGTCATCAGACATGTTTGCCCTAGAGCGAACAAATCAGTCCATGGCCTCCTCACTGACAGCAGCAGTGTCCATCCTACAGCCTTCCCTCACCCCTCCTATCTCTGTCCCATACACAGTCCCACTAACCTACCTAACCACACACCAACAGATATCAAAAGGAGGGAGAGGGAGGTTACTACTAGGTTCTGCCTCCTGAACTGTAAAGTGTAACACTTGAATCCATATGATGGATCGTGTGAACCTAGCCAAGGAAAAAGGATTAATCAGGACAACCCAAATTTTGGGTGTACCTTCTTGGAAAAGAAAATTCTTTTCTTGAGTCCCCTCACTCACCCAAGGTTGCCCTTGGGTGACATGCTTCATCATTGGGGCCATCCCAAGCATCTACTGCTTGGGGCGTGCTAGGACTTGCGAGGTATACATAGGAGCACTTTATTGTGAAACTATGTGTAGTGCAGTGTGTGGTAGAGTGGTGATTGGTGATAATTAAAAATGCCTAGCTAGTAAGCTAACACTTTATTCCTGCCTCTAGTTGGTATGGTTAAAAGGGGTGGATAAAGGAAATATAACTGTTATGTGGTCACAGTCCCTAATATCCTGTCGACATGTTTCAAGGTGCCCCCTACACCTTTTCTTCAGGACAACATGAGGGCCAGCCCCATGTATGCCACTCCTGTGATTCAGCCTAAATATTAAGGAAATATTAGGTAGACACACCTAGTGTGTGTATCTAGTAAATATACATACGGTTAACGCTGTACCCGTTGTATCTGTATAATGGGAAAAAATAGAGTTGTAGGTTAGTACACAGTGCCTGCCCATATTGGGACGGCCATGTAAATGGGCATTTGTTCATTGCTGTGGTTTGTGCCTGTGAAGTATAAAAACAAAGACTGTTAGTGCATGCTCCAGTGCTCCTAAAACGAATGAACTATCAACATTATAAGGTGGTACTCCATCTGTTCTTAGTGATCCTGTTCAAAATGATAAAAACGTATAAACAAAACATACACTTGTTTAGAAAATGCACACTCACAATACCCATACACAACATGCAACATTAACCATTGTCCCTGGTCATTTGGGAAAAGATCATACTTTTTAGTTAGCAGTATTATGCCCCATGGTCCGCCTGGGTGGAGGGGCCTGTAGACACTGTGGGTTAAAAAACAATGGGCCAGATGTATAATTTGTTACAATATTAAAACAAAGATTTTTTGGGAAAAAAACTCTTGAGAAAGTGTCAGCATTGTTCTGTTTAAAAACAGCTCTCAATCATTACGCCTGTCTGAGGTAAAGACCTGTCCACTGCAGTGGATCCTGACATTCCAGTAGCCCCCATCCCTCTCATAACCCAAGCTGGTACACCGTAGTCTTGTCCCTGCAGTGCCCGACATGCCCATAAAGATGCCCCTCCAAGGGGAGATTTCCCTTAGTTGTAGCAGTGCAGGCAAGCGAGGGAAGCAGAATCATTAGGTTAACCCCCTAAAGGACTCAATAAAATGGAGTGGCCATTGGCCTTATTGTTCTTCATGTTTTGAATTTTTGATGCAAATGCTGAATAAAGCATTTTCTTTTCTTTTATAGATTTGCATTTCGTGTACCTCATGTTGTTAATAAGTCTAATAAAATCGCTGTTGAAATCTTCTCTAGTGACAATAATGATTTAGCGATGTGATGGACTGCATGTGATCCATGGTATATGTGTACTATTACAGTATGTATCAGAGTCATCATTGACTGCAATTGCAGGTTGTCATGATCCACAATGTTTTGGAGAAGGAGTGTGACATGCTTTTAACAACCTCCCGTCTTTGACTTACACTTTTGCACATAAGACATGCTGACTTTTGTACACATTGTACACGTTTTCAACAGTACAAGCGTCTACAATGGACATGCAGAATAGTGCATTGATGATGAACAAGTCATCTGTCTCATCGGTACAACTTGGTAAACATGGAGTTTGACTATGTGCAGATGAATTTTTGAGACACACATGTACACAGGTTGATGGAAGCAAAGTACTCTGTCTTTTGTAATTGTTGGATCCATGTCCGACTGTCATTCTGACAAGGTAGACCCCTGCCAAGACCAAGCTTGACACACTGACCTTCCACAGTAGTGAATTCACCTCATGGCAGTGTGTTAATCTGTGCAATATCCTGAGCCCATGGTGTGTGTCATGTGAGTATTAATCTCTGTCTGCAAACCCCATTTCCTGACAATACTATAGTCCCTGCAGGTGTTCCTGTTTGAGAAGCTTTCTGTGTGCTGAGTAGTCCAGATCTTTTTTGACCTATTTGACTTTGAGTGTCCGAGATGTGGGTGTACCAGTAGAATGGAGTCATGATGGTGACATCCCTGGTTGGGCTGAGACAAGGGTCTGCACTGTGAGCAAAAACACACATGTGACACATTTTTAATTCCCTGAGTCACATTTGTGCTATTAACATCAACGTGTTTTTAATCTGTTAACTGTTTTTGCAAGTTTGGCACTTGTTTGTGTCTATGACTGCTCACACTTAGCAAATGCTACCTTTCCCTGTAGCCTGATGGCAGCATGCCTTATTTTTAGGTCTCCTTGAGTTTTTAATTATTCTGAGACAGTCTTAAAGTTCCCAATGAGTCCAATACGTATCACGTTATGCACATGTACTCCATCCAAAATGGATGTACAAATTTCACAATGAGTAATGTCCAGCTAAGAGTATTGTGCTTGTTAAACACAGATCCCACCATCATCCCTAGGGTTGTCAACAGCGCAGGAAGATTAGCTTACATGTTTGCAGTGCATTGGAGCCTACTGACAAAGTTGTTGTGTCCCCTATCTGGTGCGCCATGTGTCCTCCAAGCCTTCTGCAGTAAACAGTCCGCATTGTGAATTTGACAATAGTGATGATATGCACATGATGCAGCTTTTGTAGTTAGATGCAGAGTTGATGTGATAGACATGCAAATAAGTTAACATTGTAAATGGTCTGATCTTGAGTTGTGTGTAACGCACATAGTCAACACATGTTGACTGTCTCATATGTTGTTGTTGGTCCATGCTTTTGTACACAGCAAGTAGGAATCTTGTCTACACATGTATTGCTGACAGCTGTGGCACAACCACTTCATGTTTGTTGCAGTGGGAGGCTCGTGAATGTATTTTGAGTGTCTGTGGACTTGTGTGGTGTCGTGGGCAGTCTCCTGTGTGCTTAATTGTACACTAAGGCATGAAAATGTCATTCTTCTGTGAGTGCGTTTACTCCTTTTGCCCTGCAGGGTTTGAGTATGTGTTGTTGTGGACAGATGCTGCAAATTTGTATCCTATACATATGTATGTCTGGCACCACTTGTTCAACTATCAAATGTGTGTAACCTAGTATGTGGCAGGCTGGGTGTACCTTGCTGATACAGAGTTTGCCTCATCGGTCAAACACAACAGTACATCGACCCATGTTTGTATTGTGATCTCAATGATATGTGGTCATCATACAGCCAGTGATCCACACTGTCATGGGTGCCTGTGCAATGTCACCAGTCAATGTAGGCTTAGATGAGGCACATTGTTGCTGATCAAGGTGTGTGGTGTTTAGACTGGCCAAATGCAACTTGTCTCTTGGCAAGGCCCCTACCTTTGCAAATGCCTCCCTTTATCAAAGATATACGACATCCCAACTGTGGAATAAGGGGATGTATGACGTTACAACGCATACTTTTACTCCGCATACCATTACAACGCGGTATTTACAACGCATACCGTTACAACGCATAGCGCTTTGGGGTGCTGGATAGTGGTAAGTATAATTTACTATTCTAACTCCAGTCCCCGTGGACCCTAGGGAAGGTGTTGGATAGTAAATTAAACTTACCTCTTATCCTAGAGCGCCCCCCAGCGCTATGCGTTGTAATGGTATGCGTTGTAATGCCTGCGTTGTAGTGGTAGTGCGTTGTAAAAAATGCGTTGTAACAGGTGCATACCAGAATAAGGTCATGGCAAAGTGTTAGAAAGACGCTGAGAGAGAAACTACAGGAAAGTAGAAGTGAAGTTTAGAATGAGAAGTTAATATGTTGCATGAATGAGAACAAAAGCACGTACTTACAGCAGGTGGACGTGCAATTGTAAAGCTTAAAATACAGCCCAGGTGATGCAAAGCAAGAGCGCACTCAGTGTGTAATTTGTTTTTGTGCTGAGGAATGCGCCCAAAAGTGTAAACAGAAGAATAGAAGCGCCATGATAGTGCATTTTGGCTACTTGTGCGTAAAGCTACATATATTGTGTAAAGTTGCTAAATGATGAAAACACAGGCACTTGATTTTTTCTTACAAATTTACCACTAAAAAGGCAACTGCAGTTACGCACTTAAAAGCGACACACAAATAAAAGTAGCACCATGAAATAAAATTGAATGATTTTGTTGGCAATACGCTTTACACTTAGTTTTAAAATATATTTGCTTTCACGTTGGTTTTGTAACTGTACTAATATATTGTAATGTATTGGCATTTGTGTAGAAAAAAGGTATACTGAAAGTCTGCTATAGTGTGAAACATAAGCATGTTTTCACCACTTGCAAAAGGAAACCAGGACAAGCTAATTAAGTGTGAATAAGCCTCGTAATACAGATTGTAATCTTTTGGGCTGCAGCATCGGTGAGATGCAAATCAGAAAACAGCAGGTCACTGCTGAAGTAAGGGCTAAAAGGAAAATAAATAAATAGATAAGGAAAACGGGGAAAGAACATGGTGGCAGCTAGTTAGCTTGCCGCAGTGCTCCGGCATGACCTCCCGTAGGGGGTGTCTCCGCCGCACAAATCAGCCCGTTATCGATGGAAATGTTATAAAGAAGATAGAGTAAAAAGACCTCGGATAATACTTTGGAGGACGGTATATTTTACCGTTATTTTGCCTTCCGCAAATTTTCTCTTCCTGCATCGGACGCGGGATGCGATACTCCTCCTCACTGCACGGAGGGTGCGGAGTCCTCTCTCTACCCCCATGGTTCCTGGGCCCGAGTGAGAGCGGTGCCGAGGACGGCAACGGAGGACGCCAACCAGAGTTCCTGGATAGAGGTTGCAGCGGTGGTTTTCGAATCATCTTTATAGGAGCTGGCAAGTGGTTTTTGGGGGACAGTGTGGTTCAGGCTGCCTGCGGGGGTGGGGGTAATGAAAATTTGCTTGTAACTAACTTGCAGAAACGTTTAGAGCCTGACTCTTGGGGACCCTCCTCACCTTTTGCAAAACACCCCCCGGAGTCTCCCAGATCCAGCCCGAGGATTTGTTTAGCCGCGCTGGAGTTAAGGAGAGGGAAAAAGTTAAGCAATTTAGTCTCTTTTCAGGGGTTAGTGAATGCAGGGAATGCCGCACATATAACTGTATCCTCCAGCTCCATAGAGGGTTCTAAAGACCAGCGGTGTCAACTACGACAGTCCACCTCCCGCGTCGCGGTGGAGGGGTCCTTGGTACATGAACTTGGGGATGGGACTTTCACAGATTTGTTTCAAGTAGTGGCTAAACCTGCCTCCTTACCTGGCACTGCCTGTGTTGAGGACGGCCGTCCGGCTTCCCCTACGATAAATACTCCCGATATTTCCAAGTCTTCTAACACCTCACCTATTACCCCCAAAGAGGGGGCCAAAAAAGGTCGGGCGCGGGCGAAAAAAGAAAAACTGAGTTCCGGAGGGAACCACAGAGGTTGGAAAAGGGAAAGGGGCCAATACACTACATAAGAAAAAATACTCTTTTTTGAACACAGAACTTAAGTCAAAAAACACTATTGTAAAGAGTAAAGTTAAGGCGAAGGTTACAGTTTCTAAAGCAGTGATTCCTACAAGCTCAAGAATTACTCCTTCACTTCGCTCCTACTTCAAAGTTGTTCCCCGGATCTTGCATCTCTCCGAAGAGATTGAGGATACAGGTATGGCATCGATACCAGAGGCCTGCTCCTCCCCTTATTGCCAACCATCAGTACTAGCAGAAACCTCGCCGCTGGATGTGGATGATGAGGTTGATAAGAGCTGTAGTCAAACTGTCGAAAATGCGCCAGTCATGGCTTTAGGAGAAAACTTGCAAGGACGGTATGATCAAGAAATAGAACAACAGCCTGTACAACCCGTGTTGTCTGCGCAGTCCGCGCAATCTCTGCCACAATTTCCATCAGTGACAGAGCAGAATTCACCCTCAATCTTGACCACAGAGTCGACCACGGAGGCTGGCGAGTCAGATTTATTTGGGCTAGGAGATGCATCTGGGGGTGTAGATATGGAAACCTCTTTAGTTCCTGCTCTACCTAATCCCAACTCATTATTGGCGCCCTCTTCTCCTTCTTCTTCTCCGATGACGGCAGCCTCTGTTTTAGAGATGTTCTCAGCTCTTACCCTGGAGATAAGAAAGGGATTTGCAGAATCATCTGCTAATCAATTAGAGTTCAGAAACTACTGTGAAACACTAGATAACAAAATTGATGGGCTAACAATAAGGACTGGAGTTTAAGAGGAAACAGTTGGTGTCCACTCAATCTATTTGGACCAAGCGAAAGTGGATATTCAAAAACTCACAAAGGAGGATCTGGCTCTCAGCGAGAGAATGGAGATTCTTGAAAATAATGCGAGGCGAGGGAACATTCGTATTTTGAATGTTCCTGAAGGATCTGAAGGGTCAGACATTAAACAATACATCGTGTCCTTACTGAAGGAATCACTGAACTTAGATCATACCCTAGCAGAATTGTCGGCTGACATTCAGAGGATTCACAGGGATCCCTTTAAATTGACCCCTCAGAGGTCTAAACCTCGTAAAATCCTAGTAAATTTTCACACCTACACTTTAAAAGAGCGCATCCTAAATTTGGCCTTGAAACAAAAATCCTTGGCTGGGAAGGGGTTTACCTTTTTGATTAGATCGGACCTTTCTAGAGTAACACTTTAAAAGCAATGGGAATTTGGGAGGCGCCTAGATGCATTTAGAAAATTGGGTGCAACAGCTCAGCTCATGTTTCCGGCAGCTCTTAAAGTAATGTACAACAACAAGATGTTTAATATCCGGTCTGTACAAGCAGCTGATGAGCTACTAATGGATCTGGGTAAGGGTGCTTGTAAGGTATAATAGATCCCTTTTAAATATCAAAAAGGGACCTTCCATTTAACTCCCTACTTTTTGATCTGGAAATTTAGATGTCAGCGCTTGTGTTTCTCCTCCCACTTAAATGCACTAGATAATATGGTCATAGTCTTAGTTATTCTCTTTTTCTTCTTTGTAATACTTTTCACTTTTTTCTGACTCACTTGAAAATAGGCGGCTGATCTTTCCGGCTGGAGGTCAACCGGTGGGGCACTATCTACTGGACACTGTTCCAGTTAGATAATGCAAGGGTTCTTCACGGGGGGAGGGGCACTAACCATGGGTGGGTGAGTGCAGAGGGGTGGCAAAAATATAAAAAAGTCCTCAATAACCTAAATAGTAGTTTTGGGAATGGTAATCCGCACATTATTCACATTTGTTGTAAGGAAGATATGATGGTGAATACAAATATCCTTGTATGGTATAGTATTCTTAGTCGTTTTGGATTATTGGAAGTGAGATGAGTAGTATTGGTCTTTTTTCCTGGAACGTCAATGGCCTGCGCACCAACCCTCGAGCCAATAGAATCTTACAATATCTGAAAAATTTGGATGTGCAGGTCATTGTATTGCAGGAAACCCACTTAATACATAGTGAATTGATTGCACTTACTAAAAAGAACAGATGGATTGACTTTGTCGTTTCTACCACTCAAACATCTCACACTAGAGGGGTTGCGATTATTTTTTTTAAAAAAGCTAAAGCCAAGCTGACTTGGCAGGCTGTAGATTCTGCTGGTAGATGGGCCATGGCCTCAGTTCTCATGGCCGGGTTCTCAGTCACTATCGTCGGTTATTATGGTCCGAACCAGGACGATCCGTCTTGTCTGGAAAATGTTTTCTCGCAGTTACTAAATGTTTCAGGACCTATAATATTGGCCGGCGATTTTAATATCGTGCTAGACCCTGTCTTGGACAAGTCTCCCAATAATAGATCTTTGGTCTTGTCTAAGACTAGATCCTTTCTACTGGATGCTATGAGGCAATATGGGTTTGTTGATGTCTGGCGACCAAGGTCGGGGCAACAACAAGGGGTTTCTTTTCGGAATCTTAAATATCATCATAAGTCAAGGATTGACTTTATTCTAATAACTCAAAGACTGGTTGATTCTGTTAATACAATAGACTACCTTCCCTCTCATCTTTCTGACCATTTGGCGATTAAATTGGAATTAGGTCTCCGTACTAAGAAACCGTCGAGTACATGGTCCTTTGATCGCTCTCTCCTCACCAATGATGAGGATATCTCATATCTCAAGTTGGAGACTCAGAACTTTTTTCTATCAAATAATGGCTCAGCTTCAAATAGAATTATCTGGGACTCTTTTAAGGCTACCTTAAGAGGGCTTATAACTGCTAAAGTTGCCTATCGTAGGAAGAATTACAATGATAAAATTTATTTTATTGAAGCAGAAATGGCTCGTGTTCAAAACGATATTGATATTAACAGCACAGCCTCAGGGTCTATGTTAGACCCTCTTCACAATCAATTGCTGATCTTAAGAGGAAACCTTGCGTCAACGTTAAATCTGAGAGTTCAACAAAAATGGGAAGCCAGTAAGTTGGCCCATTTTGAATATAGTGAAGGCGCTGGTAAATTACTGGCTTGAAAGACCAAAGTAGATCAGGTCCGGAACAACATAGCATCCATAAAAGTAGGAAATAACAACTTCACCTCGGGTGATGAAATTAGGAGAGCTTTTAGGGAATTCTTCCAAGAGATATATCAAGAAGATAAGGTTATCACAGCTGAGGCCATTAAGAGCTGGATGAGTAACATCACTCTACCCTCTTTTTCTCTGGAGCAATCACAACATTTGGATAAATCCATCACAGAGGAAGAGGTGAGATTAGCTATTAGGAAGGGTAAGAAAGGAAAGGCATCCGGACCGGATAGGCTGCCAGCCGAGTTATATAAAATCCTGGAATCAGAAATTGTTCCCTTCCTCACCATTTTGTTTAATCAAATTCTTGTAGAAGGAGTATCCCCTCCGACATCATGGGATAATGCCTCCATCACCCTTATTTTAAAACCTGGTAAACCTAAGGAGGCCTGTGGCTCTTATAGGCCAATTTCCATTTTGAATGTGGATTATAAAATCTTTACCACAGTTTTATCCACCAGATTGGCCTCTATTGCCCCTTCTGTCCTTCACTCGGATCAAAAGGGGTTTCTGAAAGGGAGACAACTTTACGACCTAACCTATGATTTGATTGGTGCCTTGGATATGGCAACAACTAATAGCCTACCATTGGCCGCCCTTACGCTAGACGCAACCAAGGCTTTCGACAGGGTTAATTGGGGATACCTGTTGGAAGCCTTGATCAAGTTTGGTGTCGGGGAAAGGTTCCGTAGGGTGATAGGCCTCTTGTATAGTAATCCATCTGCCTGCCTCCTCGTTATTGGTGACCTGCTGAGCCCCTTTTCCATCTCTAGGGGCACCCGACAGGGATGCCCGCTCTCTCCCTTGCTTTTTGATTTCTACATTGAGCCTTTTGCGCAACATCTAAGGGAGGAGGTCGCCATTAAACCTTTTTACTATCAAGGTTGGATGAGAAAGGTAGCATTATACGCCGACGATGTGCTTATATTAACATCAGAGGTCACCACTGCTCTTCCGGCAATCTTGAAACTGGCTAATGCTTTTGGACAAATTTCGGGTTATGAGATTAACGCCGCGAAGACTGAAATGCTTGTATGGAACGATGAGAATGCTGTAACTGAGTTGCATAGTACATTTGCTTAGATTTATTATAGAAAAATCAAATGTAATAACACGCAATGTCAGTTAATCACAATGCATGAGCCATGTCATTTAGTAAATAAAAGTGCCCCAAGAAAGGAAGGGGAGTGGGATAGCGTGATGCTGTGAGGGAAAAGGACAGTGAGGAAATAGAGTTGGTGACAAATTATATATTGCAAAGTTAATTCAGAATGCAATATGGTTTCATGGCTTCAGATCCCTGAGCCGATGAATTGGGGGATTATAACATATCCCAAAGGTTTTGAACTGTTTCTGTTGACACCGAAGTACTCAAAATAATGGGGGAGTGTCAACCGAACAAGATATGGAAGTAGCCGTCGACGTTTCGACCCCACGCTACACTTGTAGGCGTGTATATAGCCTTACATCGGGGACTTCATCAGGACAGGGTAATCAGCAAGGGAGCACTACAATATCAAAAAATATAAAAACAATATAGTATAAATCGCCGACATTCAATGTCAAAGTTACCGTAGTGAGCGGTAAACACATAACTAACACTGTTACCATGGCTATATACAGACAAACACATTTTTAAGCATTAGGAATTATACATTTAGAAAAACATGAGCACGAAAAATCAAAGCTTGAGTACACATTTCAAATTATTCTATACAACCCATAATTGGTATCTAGCTTTTAAAAAGATTTAGTGTATACAGGCTAACACACACAAGCACAAGAATCCTGGCTCGGCCAGAGGAAACCAATTAGTTCAATGGGAATTACTTATCCCGTGAGGGTCATAATGCTTCATAGGGATGCACTGAATTGGTGAAACAGTCTAGATTTGCTGTTAGGAAAATAACGGAGAGGCATGGAGGTCTCTGATCACTAGAAAAGTTAAGGAAAAGAGAACATACTTGCTCAGATAGAGCAATAAGCATGGCTATGTCCACATTATTCACGCTGGATGATCAAGCTGAATCTGCGGGCAGGGGGACGAGTATTAATAGACCAAACAACACTTCACTGATGAAATGCGACATTATGTAGAGATTGGGGCTTACCTATAAAGCCCACAAAGGTTAGGAGTATCCTGCTCTTATAATATTTCTCCGCAGCGGCGGTGCGTCACTAAGGGTCACATCAGATGTGCCGCATCTGTAAATAGTAAACCAGGAGGGGGGAGTTTAAAACCACATCACTGGTATGTTGGCTAAGGCCTAGGGAGAGGGATTGGTCTCACCTTGTCTTAGAATACACGGAGTTATAAATCGAAGCCTTTCCGCGGTTACTGACTGCAGAAGATAAGCGTGGCTGGTTGGAGAGGTTTAATCACGTTGCTTGAACACACTGGATCTGTGGGCGGGTGGGCAAGTGTTAATGAATCAATCATAAAATAGACCGTAAATACAATCCAAACACCATGTGGAGAGCGGGCTTACCTATATAGCCCGTGAGAGTTCAAAGTATACAATTTCATAGATTTATCACTTGTCTCGGCGGAGCGTCAATAAAGATCGCATCACATTTGCCGCATCTGTGAATTGTGGGACAAGAGAGGGAGAGGGGGTGGATTACGGCTGACTAAGTGGGAATTTAGTAGGCTAGGGAACGTCTGAGGAAAGGGATTAATCTTACCTTGTCTAAACGATCACAGAGCTCTAAACTTCAGCCTTCCCGTGGTTGCTGACTGCAAGCGAGTGGGCGTGGCCTGTGGGGAGGTTTTTAAAGATAAAAGGAGGACAATAGGTCGGGAGCATTGCTAATAGCAACATAAGGTTCCGAAGGCTGTTACAGGTCTGTCACAGAGACAGAGGAGGGACACTGAGTCCAGAGCGTTGCTGTTAGCAACCTGATGCTTAGAGGGCTATAGGGAATGAGCAGCGGCGTCAGCCGCGATATGCGCATGAGAATTGCCCAGGACAGGTACTGAGTACACTGCGTCCTGGATATCAATAAAGCCAAATTATTAAAAGAGATCTGGGCGCAGTAAACTAATGGATACCTGTGGCATCAGTAGAGATTATACATTCATAAAGTAATGGAAATGATGCACCTCTCAAACACGAGGGTGAAGATCTCTTCCAATATGTCTTACATCGGGACAGGTGCTGAGTGCTCTACGTCATGGATATCAATAAAGTCAAATTATTAAAAGAGGTAGGGGCGCAGTAAATTTATGGATACCTGTGGCATCAGTAAAAATTATACATTCATTTAGTAATGGAAATGATGCACCTCTCAGACACGAGGGTGAAGATCTCTTCCAATATGTCTGACATCGGATTGTATTTGGTAAAATAATTTTGTGAAAAGTAAGAGTTGCTAATCGTACATTCATCACTGTAAAGTAAATAGGTATTCGGGGGTCATAAGACTCAATGCACGTACTGTACAAGATACGTTATACGTCCGTGAAGAGATGCACCTCTCTGACACGAGGGTGAAGATCTCTTTCTATACCTCTGACATAGGATTCTATTCAGTGCAACGATGTATAAATTGTGCAGTCTATCTCGGGGGCTGGTCGGCAGACGTGACACTTGCACATATTATGTATGATGCTCAATGCAATTACTCAGCTCAGTTGATCCATACTTAGGACCTCTCGCACAGGAGGGTCACAAGGGATTAGTTAACATGCCGTTTAGAGGGGTGACATCATATGTCTATGGTACAGATAGCAGACATATTCGGATAGCAGACATATTTGTATGTTAGCGACCAAAGCTAGCTAATTGGGCATGGCTACTCTCTGATTCATTTAGGCCATTTCGGATAGTATCCAAAATGGTCATCCATTTGGATTCTCTCAGAGTTAGGATACGTGCAATGTCCCCACCCCTGGGGCCCAGATTGATTTTTTCAAGAACTAACCATTGTAAGGTCTCTGGGGTGTGACCTTTCAGAGTGCAATGATCTACTAAGGGGGCACCCTGTACTTGGCACCTGATCCTGCTGCCGTGTTGTAAAATACTGGCTTTAACCTTTTGCTGGGTCTGGCCTACATATGCCAAATCGCAGGGACACTTAATCCAGTAAATTACATTCGAGGAGTTACAGTTAGTATGTGACTTCAGTGCATAAGTTTTGCCTCTGTACATCAAATCTTTGGTTTGGATTGTAGTTGCGCATGCAGTGCATGACCCACATCTAGTGTGTCCCACAACTGGAGGAAGATGCCATAATGATTGGATGGTGGGATTCGGAGGCGTGGGAAGGAATGATTGTACAACCTGGTCCCTGATGTTCCGAGCTCTTTTAAAAGAGTGTAACGGTGGTGCTTGTTGTCCAATGTCATCTGCTACCAAACGCCAGTGTTTGTTGATAACTTTCTTAATATCATTGCTGCGGGTGGAAAATGTGATTACACAGATGATTCGTTCAGCAGCTGCGTCCTCTTTGCTTTCGCAATTCAGTAGGTGCTCCCGGGGGCTATACCAGGCTCTTTTTCGTGCACGTTTTACTAGACGTGTGGGGTAGCCCCGCGCTGTTAGTCGGTCTGTAAGATCTTGCGATTCCAACATGTAGTTCTCTTTTGAAGAACAATTCCGTCAGATTCTAAGGAACTGTCCGACAGGAAGGTTGTCTCTAAGCCCCCTGGGGTGGTGGCTGTTATATTCAAGTAATGAGTTCCGCTCAGTGGGTTTGCGAAACAAGGTAGTTTCAAGTGATTTGGTCTCAGGATTATAAAAGATGGTTATGTCCAGAAATGCAATCTTGTCCTGATTGGCCTCAAGGGTGAATTGTATGTCTGTGCTCTGTGTGTTAAGCCAAACGTGGAATGACATAAGTTCTTCTCGCGTGCCAATCCACAAGCAGAGCACATCGTCTATATAGCGGACCCACATATTGATGTGGTGTCCGAATGGGTTCATATCACTGAAGATGACCCGTTTCTCATAATCGTCCATATAAAGTATGGCCAGATTAGGGGCAAAAGTAGCCCCCATCGCTACTCCCTTAGTTTGTAGAAAGAACTCTCCTTGAAACATGAAATTTTTTTTCATCATAGCTATTCTCAAGAGTTCTATGATAAAGTACGTGGGTACAGGAACTGGAGCCGTTCTGGTTTCAAGGGCCTTTTCCATAACAGCAATGGCGTCATGCTGAGGGATACTAGTGTACAATGACACTATGTCACAGGTTACTAACAGTTGAATATCTGGGTCGAAAGGTCTCTGATCGATCAAGTTGATAACCTGGGTTGTGTCCCGGAGGTATGTCTTTGTTCTTATGGCTAACGGCTTTAGAAAAAAATCAATGTATTGATTGAGTGGTTGTAGCATTGATCCACACCCGGACACTATTGGGCGTCCAGGAGGATTGTCGAGGCCTTTGTGCACCTTTGGCAGGGTATAGTTGCTAGCCGTGGATGACTTTGATTCAAAAATTTAAATTCTTGTTGGGATAGAAAGCCTTCATCCAATCCTTTTTGTGTAATTTGGAGTATCACTAGGGCTAGATCTTTCGAAGGGTCACTGTGGATGAGTTTATAGCTGACTCCGTCATTCAGTTGCCTGTAGATTTCCTTTTTGTAGGCAGCGGTGTCTTGAATCACGATCGCCCCGCCCTTGTCAGCGGGCTTGATGACTATATCAGCATTGTCTTTCAAAGTTTTAAGTGCCAGTTTTTGGTTGGCACTTAGGTTGCAAGAATTTTGTTACTGATTGCATATGAAGGAGGAAAAAAGGTAGATGGTTCCCTCAATCCTGTTACTGATGATCTTAGTGGAGCAGTCGCATGTCTGAAGAAGTACCTGAGACAGATTTTTCTGAAAAAATTATAGAGTTCTGTTTTCAATTGAAATCTGTTCGGAAGTGTGGTTGGGACGTAAGAGAGACCTTTACTCAGTACTTTTTCTTCTTCGTCAGATAGGTTATATTTGGAGATATTTACTATGGGGCTGGAGGAAACTTGTGCAGGTTTGTTGGTCACCACCGATATGTGTTTCTCCTGGTTGATATTTCGCCATGATTCTCGGGGCGGAAGGTGACTTGTTTCTGGGCGCTCCCCCGACCCGCATTCTGATTGCCCGTGTTGGAATGACAAAATTACCAGATTGGAGAGACTTGAAAAAAAGCTTATCAGAACAAGACTTCATGGTTACCTGTTCACAAAATATTTACAAGAGAACATCATTCCGGTAGGCCTCCAAATTAAAATAGAACCGGCTATTTTTGTCGACGTACCTAAATTCAAAGAGGGATTTAGCTACGTCGCCAACAATTGCTCCCGACACTGGATGGTGTTGGGAGTTGAGACCGCCGCCGAACAAGTACAGACACTCACCAAAGAGATTGCGGCCTTAAGAGCCGAGATACTAGGGGACAGTACTTTGACTAATGCCAAATCTGCTCTGGAGTCTTTAGACGCCACATTAAAAGAGTTTGATGTCACCACTCAAACCAAGAAACTAGAAAAACTAGCCAAGGATTTAAGAGCATTTGATAAAAAAAGTGTCTACCCATATCTTCAACCTGATTACTACAAACAAGACACCCAAGGCCGTTTTGCCAACCGAGGGAGAGGTGGATACAGAGGCAGGAGAGCATACACCACGTTCTCCGACTCCTCTTACAGCTCCGGAAGTGAATCTGAACCTGCAACACCTGGCCCCTCATACAATTACTCTTACTCAGATTTCAACTATCCACCATACCCACCTCCGCCGCCTCATTTTTCAGGCAGAGGTCAGATGCAATGGAGACCTCCCCGAGGTCGGGGCAATTGGTCCGGAGGACTGCAACGTGGACAACATTCCAACACGGGCAATCAGAATGCGGGTCGGGGGAGCGCCCAGAAACAAGTCACCTTCCGCCCCGAGAATCATGGCGAAATATCAACCAGGAGAAACACATATCGGTGGTGACCAACAAACCTGCACAA
This sequence comes from Lissotriton vulgaris, assembly GCF_964263255.1. Taxonomy (NCBI): domain Eukaryota; kingdom Metazoa; phylum Chordata; class Amphibia; order Caudata; family Salamandridae; genus Lissotriton; species Lissotriton vulgaris. The sequence goes on along the minus strand of NC_141699.1, from coordinate 885,800,274 downwards.
GTTTCCTCCAGACCCATAGTAAATATCTCCAAATATAACCTATCTGACGAAGAAGAAAAAGTACTGAGTAAAGGTCTCTCTTACGTCCCAACCACACTTCCGAACAGATTTCAATTGAAAACAGAACTCTATAATTTTTTCAGAAAAATCCGTCTCAGGTACTTCTTCAGACATGCGACTGCTCCACTAAGATCATCAGTAACAGGATTGAGGGAACCATCTACCTTTTTTCCTCCTTCATATGCAATCAGTAACAAAATTCTTGCATTCAAAGAATTGGTCATCCAAGAAGTGGAGAAGACTGTCAGTGAGCCAAAATACATTAGATTCAACCTAAGTGCCAACCAAAAACTGGCACTTAAAACTTTGAAAGACAATGCTGATATAGTCATCAAGCCCGCTGACAAGGGCGGGGCGATCGTGATTTAAGACACCGCTGCCTACAAAAAGGAAATCTACAGGCAACTGAATGACGGAGTCAGCTATAAACTCATCCACAGTGACCCTTCGAAAGATCTAGCCCTAGTGATACTCCAAATTACACAAAAAGGATTGGATGAAGGCTTTCTATCCCAACAAGAATTTAAATTTTTGAATCAAAGTCATCCACGGCTAGCAACTATATATACCCTGCCAAAGGTGCACAAAGGCCTCGACAATCCTCCTGGACGCCCAATAGTGTCCGGGTGTGGATCAATGCTAGAACCACTCAATCAATACATTGATTTTTTTCTAAAGCCGTTAGCCATAAGAACAAAGACATACCTCCGGGACACAACCCAGGTTATCAACTTGATCGATCAGAGACCTTTCGACCCAGATATTCAACTGTTAGTAACCTGTGACATAGTGTCATTGTACGCTAGTATCCCTCAGCATGACGCCATTGCTGTTATGGAAAAGGCCCTTGAAACCAGAACGGCTCCAGTTCCTGTACCCACGTACTTTATCATAGAACTCTTGAGAATAGCTATGATGAAAAAAAAATTCATGTTTCAAGGAGAGTTCTTTCTACAAACTAAGGGAGTAGCGATGGGGGCTACTTTTGCCCCTAATCTGGCCATACTTTACATGGACGATTATGAGAAACGGGTCATCTTCAGTGATATGAACCCATTCGGACACCACATCAATATGTGGGTCCGCTATATAGACGATGTGCTCTGCTTGTGGATTGGCACGCGAGAAGAACTTATGTCATTCCACGTTTGGCTTAACACACAGAGCACAGACATACAATTCACCCTTGAGGCCAATCAGGACAAGATTGCATTTCTGGACATAACCATCTTTTATAATCCTGAGACCAAATCACTTGAAACTACCGTGTTTCGCAAACCCACTGAGCGGAACTCATTACTTGAATATAACAGCCACCACCCCAGGGGGCTTAGAGACAACCTTCCTGTCGGACAGTTCCTTAGAATCCGACGGAATTGTTCCTCAAAAGAGAACTACATGTTGGAATCGCAAGATCTTACAGACAGACTAACAGCGCGGGGCTACCCCACACGTCTAGTAAAACGTGCACGAAAAAGAGCCTGGTATAGCTCCCGGGCGCACCTACTGAATTGCGAAAGCAAAGAGGACGCAGCTGCTGAACGAATCATCTGTGTAACCACATTTTCCACCCGCAGCAATGATATTAAGAAAGTTATCAACAAACACTGGCGTTTGGTAGCAGATGACATTGGACAACAAGCACCACCGTTACACTCTTTTAAAAGAGCTCGGAACATCAGGGACCAGGTTGTACAATCATTCCTTCCCACGCCTCCGAATCCCACCATCCAATCATTATGGCATCTTCCTCCAGTTGTGGGACACACTAGATGTGGGTCATGCACTGCATGCGCAACTACAATCCAAACCAAAGATTTGATGTACAGAGGCAAAACTTATGCACTGAAGTCACATACTAACTGTAACTCCTCGAATGTAATTTACTGGATTAAGTGTCCCTGCGATTTGGCATATGTAGGCCAGACCCAGCAAAAGGTTAAAGCCCGTATTTTACAACACGGCAGCAGGATCAGGTGCCAAGTACAGGGTGCCCCCTTAGTAGATCATTGCACTCTGAAAGGTCACACCCCAGAGACCTTACAATGGTTAGTTCTTGAAAAAATCAATCTGGGCCCCAGGGGTGGGGACATTGCACGTATCCTAACTCTGAGAGAATCCAAATGGATGACCATTTTGGATACTATCCGAAATGGCCTAAATGAATCAGAGAGTAGCCATGCCCAATTAGCTAGCTTTGGTCGCTAACATACAAATATGTCTGCTATCCGAATATGTCTGCTATCTGTACCATAGACATATGATGTCACCCCTTTAAACGGCATGTTAACTAATCCCTTGTGACCCTCCTGTGCGAGAGGTCCTAAGTATGGATCAACTGAGCTGAGTAATTGCATTGAGCATCATACATAATATGTGCAAGTATCACGTCTGCCGACCACCCCCCGAGATAGACTGCACAATTTATACATCGTTGCACTGAATAGAATCCTATGTCAGAGGTATAGAAAGAGATCTTCACCCTCGTGTCAGAGAGGTGCATCTCTTCACGGATGTATAACGTATCTTGTACAGTACGTGCATTGAGTCTTATGACCCCCGAATACCTATTTACTTTACAGTGATGAATGTACGATTAGCAACTCTTACTTTTCACAAAATTATTTTACCAAATACAATCCGATGTCAGACATATTGGAAGAGATCTTCACCCTCGTGTCTGAGAGGTGCATCATTTCCATTACAAAATGAATGTATAATTTTTACTGATGCCACAGGTATCCATAAGTTTACTGCGCCCCTACCTCTTTTAATAATTTGACTTTATTGATATCCATGACGTAGAGCACTCAGCACCTGTCCCGATGTAAGACATATTGGAAGAGATCTTCACCCTCGTGTTTGAGAGGTGCATCATTTCCATTACTTTATGAATGTATAATCTCTACTGATGCCACAGGTATCCATTAGTTTACTGCGCCCAGATCTCTTTTAATAATTTGGCTTTATTGATATCCAGGACGCAGTGTACTCAGTACCTGTCCTGGGCAATTCTCATGCGCATATCGCGGCTGACGCCGCTGCTCATTCCCTATAGCCCTCTAAGCATCAGGTTACTAACAGCAACGCTCTGGACTCAGTGTCCCTCCTCTGTCTCTGTGACAGACCCGGAACAGCCTTCGGAACCTTATGTTGCTATTAGCAACGCTCCCGACCTATTGTCCTCCTTTTATCTTTAAAAACCTCCCCACAGGCCACGCCCACTCGCTTGCAGTCAGCAACCACGGGAAGGCTGAAGTTTAGAGCTCCGTGATCGTTTAGACAAGGTAAGAATAATCCCTTTCCTCAGACGTTCCCTAGCCTACTAAATTCCCACTTAGACGGCCGTAATCCACCCCCTCTCCCTCTCTTGTCCCCCAATTCACAGATGCGGCAAATGTGATGAGATCTTTATCGACGCTCCGCCGAGACAAGTGATAAATCTATGAAATTGTATACTTCGAACTCTCACGGGCTATATAGGTAAGCCCGCTCTCCACATGGTGTTTGGATTGTATTTACGGTCTATTTTATGATTGATTCATTAACACTTGCCCACCCGCCCACAGATCCAGTGTGTTCAAGCAACGTGATTAAACCTCTCCAACCAGCCACGCTTATCTTCTGCAGTCAGTAACCGCGGAAAGGCTTCGATTTATAACTCCGTGTATTCTAAGACAAGGTGAGACCAATCCCTCTCCCTAGGCCTTAGCCAACATACCAGTGAGGTGGTTTTAAACTCCCCCCTCCTGGTTTACTATTTACAGATGCGGCACATCTGATGTGACCCTTAGTGACGCACCGCCGCTGCGGAGAAATATTATAAGAGCAGGATACTCCTAACCTTTGTGGGCTTTATAGGTAAGCCCCAATCTCTACATAATGTCGCATTTCATCAGTGAAGTGTTGTTTGGTCTATTAATACTCGCCCCCCTGCCCGCAGATTCAGCTTGATCATCCAGCATGAATAATGTGGACATAGCCATGCTTATTGCTCTATCTGAGCAGGTATGTTCTCTTTTCCTTAACTTTTCTAGTGATCAGAGACCTCCATGCCTCTCCGTTATTTTCCTAACAGCAAATCTAGACTGTTTCACCAATTCAGTGCATCCCTATGAAGCATTATGACCCTCACGGGATAAGTAATTCCCATTGAACTAATTGGTTTCCTCTGGCCGAGCCAGGATTCTTGTGTTTGTGTGTGTTAGCCTGTATACACTAAATCTTTTTAAAAGCTAGATACCAATTATGGGTTGTATAGAATAATTTGAAATGTGTACTCAAGCTTTGATTTTTCGTGCTCATGTTTTTCTAAATGTATAATTCCTAATGCTTAAAAATTTGTTTGTCTGTATATAGCCATGGTAACAGTGTTAGTTATGTGTTTACCGCTCACTACGGTAACTTTGACATTGAATGTCGGCGATTTATACTATATTGTTTTTATATTTCTAGATATTGTAGTGCTCCCTTGCTGATTACCCTGTCCTGATGAAGACCCCGATGTAAGGCTATATACACGCCTACAAGTGTAGCGTGGGGTCGAAACGTCGACGGCTACTTCCATATCTTGTTCGGTTGACACTCCCCCATTATTTTGAGTACTTCGGTGTCAACAGAAACAGTTCAAAACCTTTGGGATATGTTATAATCCCCCAATTCTTCGGCTCAGGGATCTGAAGCCATGAAACCATATTGCATTCTGAATTAACTTTGCAATATATAATTTGTCACCAACTCTATTTCCTCACTGTCCTTTTCCCTCACAGCATCATGCTATCCCACTCCCCTTCCTTTCTTGGGGCACTTTTATTTACTAAATGACATGGCTCATGCATTGTGATTAACTGACATTGCGTGTTATTACATTTGATTTTTCTATAATAAATCTAAGCAAATGTACTAAGCTCTACTGGGACCCTTCTTTCCTACACCATATAGCACCCAGGTCCCATGTGGATTTTCTGGGTAGAACCCCCCTTTAGATCAAGTAACTGAGTTGCAAGCAGGCATTTCACTGCGATATCTAGGCTTGACGATAGTTAAGGACATTAATAAACTTGTCCAAGTAAATCTATCTTCAGTTCTTAAAGATTGTCGCAAGCTTCTCCAATCATGGTCGCATTTGCCCCTCTCATTACTTGGTAGAGCTAATCTTATAAAAATTTCTAATCTTCCTAAAATTTCTTTTTTATTTAATACCATTCCTTTATACTTTGATCAAACTATCTTAACTAAATTCCAATCCAACATCTCAACCTTTATCTGGAATAACCATCTTCCACGTATCGCTTGGAAAAAACTAAGACGGCGACGTGACAAGGGTGGTTTAGCTTCACCAGATCTAAAAATGTATGCGTGGGCCTTTCAATTATCCCATTCTCGAATGTTGCTGAAGGGTCCTTTAGGTTCTGGGGTAGGCCTTATGTACGCAGCTATGCTGGATGGGGATAGAATTAATCGTTCTGGTTTTCTTTTTAAGTTTGGTAATCCTAAGTTCTTTAAAAAAATTTAATTGAACATTTTACAAGGTCTTTGCTAAAACTTGGGCTGAAGTCATGAAATCCATAAAACTAAATTACTTTTGTGAAAAAACTCCTTTGTGGGGGCTGCCTGAAAATCCTGCCTGGCTTGATGATACTTTAGCTATCCCTTTGAGAGAGGCAGACCTTGAAGTATGGGGTGACCTCTTTTTCGAGGGGGATTTACTCACATGGGGACATCTGCAAGCTAAGGTTGGCCCCAACCTTTCACGATTTAAATACCTACAGATTCATAGTTGGACTGTGGCCTACAAAACCTCTCCCGCTAATAGGAATAAACTTAAACTTGGAGGGCATAGTCAATTTGTTTCTGATTTAGTAGTCTGTGGACCAGTAAAAAAAGAAGTATCTAAATGGTATAACCATATTCTGGAGGAGTCGGATGGAGACTTTATTCTGCCGGAGTCAATATGGGGCTCAGTTTTGATGGACCAAAACTTACAAAATCTTTGGATAACTTCTTTTGAACTTTTGTGGAAGATTGTTAAACCATCTTGGCTTCGCAGAAATCATATCTTTACCCTCCATAGGGCATATTATTCCCCTCTTAGGTTATCTAAATTTGTAGGAGGAGAGTTAGTGTCTTGTGCTAGATGTGGGTTGACTGCTGCATCAGACACACATATGTTTTTTGAATGCCCACTATTAACCACATTTTGGGAGGATATCAGTAATTACCTCACTGAATCACTGGGAAGTCCTGTTATCATAGATCTGCCCTTAGTGATATTTGGGGTATTAGAAGGTCTACAAAATCCAGCCACGTTTTTAGTATTCTATGCTATCCTGCTTGCAAGAAGTGAGATATGCAGAAAATGGAAAGACTCTTCACCCCCTACATTTAGGGATTGGCAATCTTCAGTCTTGCAGACCTCCCGCATGGATCTGGCTAGATCTGGCAATCACAGTAAAAGGGCGTTTTGGTATCTACTTTCTTGGCTTCATTGATTCATCCGGGTTTTTTTTTTTTTTTTCCCCGGGGCCTATGATTGATCTCCTATGGTACTTAATTATTTTGTACCTATGGAACAGCTGTTAACCGGTTCATGCCCGGCCCCATTTGGCTGCTAAATTACCCCAAGGTTTGCCGCAGATAGGTAAATCATTGACTTTGTGCCTACCTGGAATACAGATGACAGCTGAGGGATAAATGGCCCCCACAAGACTCGTGTCCCTTCCAGTTTACGAAATAAACTGAGACAGCTGTTTTTGTAAATTCCTTTTGGTACTTTGTCTACCTGGTGGTTATGAGGACATAAAAAAAAATAATAAATAAACAGATAAGGAAAACGAAATAAAAACTTTTTGCTGAAAATTAAAGTTACACAAGCAATGGTCAAAGCGGGAATGATAAAAAGGTGCAGCAAAGAGTGAGAGGTAAAGAAGGTTTAGGAAAGTAATCATGTATCCTTGCTTATTGTTGTGAAGTTACCAATATTGGGTTGTTGAAAGAGGACAAAAAAAGCCTAATTGAAGCCAGATTTGCGTGATGACCACTGACTAGATTAATGTATTGGTGTTATGTAATAGTATCTCGAATTGATAGCCTGAAATATCTCCAAACAGCATTCGTGAAACAATCTGTGGAGAATTCCCTGCAAGAGCTGTTGTTGTAGCCTGTGTTTTTTATGTCAATGAATGTTTTGCTAGTTAAGAGATGGAAAAGCTCAAACAGCCACACTCTTCAGTCTCTTAACCTTTAACATATATCTTGGTATCAAAGTTGGATCATTGTCAACAAAAATATAATTACTTGAATCAATTTATTTCCTTTAAATAACTCAAACATATTATCTTGTGTTTAATGAGCATAGCTCTTGTGAGCTTATTCCTCACCCTGATGCAGGTTCACGCCAGGCGCAAAGCTTTCCTTTGCATTAGGAGAATGTTCTGCAATCTCCCCGACTGTTTTTGAATATACAGATAAACACCCTTTCCATTCTATACAGCATGTCTGGCTTGAAAGCCTTGCTGCGTTTTGTGCATCTTTTATTTGTCTCCTGATGTTTGACTGACTCTGCCACAGCAGAATGGCCTTTGAAAGCCACCAGCCTGTTTATTTATTGGCCAGTACACTACTGCTTGTGTGTTTCATACATTATACCAACACACATATTTTGAAAGGTGAAAGAGACACAGCGAGACAGTGTGCGTGCAAGAACACAAGCAGGGTACACTGCACCACTCGCCCTGTCCAATGTGTACTGTTACCATGAGCACTTCATATACAATCTTATTAACATTTATACAGCTGGTTTTCATAATGAAAAATTATTTGGTGCCTCGCTGCTGTCAAAACTGATGGCATTATTTTAGAGGGGATCAGTGCGCAATAATTCAGCACTTTCTAAGCAGGTGAAGAGAAAGTAGAAATGCTAAACAGAATTAAAATTTAAATAAAATACCAAAACTTTAAATGTTCCCATTTAGAGAAAGCACAGAGCAAAACCACATTTAACATAACATTTGCAAATAGCCACATAGAAACATGGCTCGTGGGTTGGCTAAACGCAGCAGAGACGCGAAATAGTGCAGGGACAACTTAGTTCCTTATCCTCCCGAGACAAGAAAGAAATAGTGGTTTGTCAGCCGCATACTAAAAATAACGTGCCAAAATACAACTGTATTTGTGGCGTTGCCTGTACAGCTCCTCCGAGCTTTGTAATGGAGCTAAGAAAGGTAACCCCCTGCACCACTTTTGGTACAAATAGTTCCCATTTAGAGGAAGCAGAGAGAAACCCCATTTTACACAGCACTTGAAAATAGCTACAGACAGAGATAGCTCGGTGGGTAGGCTAAACGCAGCAGAGATGCGAAATACTGCAGGGACAACTCAGTTCCTCATCCTCTTGAGACCAGAAAGAAATAGTGGTTTGTAAGCTGCATACTGAAAATAACATGTGTCAAAATACAATTCTATTCGTGGAGTAACCTGTACAGCTCCTCCAGACTTATTATGACTCATGCATAAGAACAAAAGCACGTACTTACAGCATGCAAAACCTCCTTACCCTTGCCACCAACAGAGGCGTCCCTTCCCTGACAGACATCTTCTAAAAATCTCCCAGTGGCTCTTTCTACAGCTTCTGCCCATTTGTTGGGGATCTGCAGCTCACACCCCGTGAATCTCTCAAAAGCACCTTCTGCTTTACAGCCCAACTGAAACCGAGGTAAGGAGGGAGACAATACCAATGAAACACTCAACACCAAGCGCATCACAGAAATACTCAAGTGTGTTATGAAACACTCAACACCATACGCATCGCAAAAATGTTCTCGAGGTTGATATTAAATTACAAAGAATAACATTAACACAGCACTGGCAACACTCAAATGCTTAATATCGCAATAATCAAGGCAGGAAGCATCAATTAACAAGGACAAGAAGTGGGTAGCGGTGGGGGAAAACGAAAGTGGGTAACAGTAGGGGTGATGACGGTGGGGGCACAACAGACGTGCATCAAACACTGCATTACAGAAGAAAAAGCAAGCCATAAAAAAAGAGTTCCAAGACAAACATTTCATTCCACTAGCAGCATGTATACTGTAGTTAGGAGGTGCTGCATAGGCGTTCCCAAAGAAAGAGAGGACAAACTTGAAAGTGCTTTGGCTTGTGAAAATAAAGAAATGAAAGCAGACACGTGAAAAAAACAATTAGAAGCAAAGAGGGTGGAGTAGGTGGAGTTTCAACACATATACAGATTACTTGATGTCTCGGAGATACAGCACATGTGCTGCCTATGCAAGACCTAAAAATTAACTTACACTGGACTCCTTCTAGCACACTGCATTTTTAACAGCAGTATATTCAGGGGTTTCTAACTTTACAAGACACAGTAAGTTAATCAAAAACATTCCACATTATAACTAATAGTGCAACTAAATAATGTGCACTATGATTCTACATAATTTAAACTGAATTTTGCTTTGTTATGTTTCACAAAGGGCCTAGTTTTTTGCTTCTATAATGCAGTCAGGTGTCATAGCTCTAGCTCACAGATTGGCGGGACTATCTAATTCAGTCATGAATCCACTTCTTCTCTTCCATCTCTTGTATTCCTATTACTCAGCACCTTCCTAGTGTTTTCATTTTTATGAGGTCCGCAAACTAATGGGTAAGGTGAGGAGAATACAGAAAAGCAGAGCAGAGGAAAAAGGGATTGAAAGAGTAATCGAAATGAAGTGAAACTGATTTTAATGGAAAATATGTTAAAGGAGAGAAGAAGAGACTAGAGAAAAAGTCATAGATTGGATATGGAAGGAAAACTAAGGGCGGAAAACAGAGAAGAGAGAGTACAGATTTTTAAAGTAGAGCAACCGGACACCTTCTACATAACTACATTTTAACTGCATTATAATCAGTGATTTTTTTATCTGCATAAGGAACAGTAAACTAATCGAAAGCATTCCATATTATAATTACTATTGCAATTAAACAATGTACACTGTGTTTGCTCAACATTTGAACACTGCATTTCCTTAGTATGTCATCATAACGTGCGCATATCTGTTTTATATTACAGTTGGGGGTCATAGCTTTGACTCACAGTGTGATATAACCTTCTAATGTTCAGTAAGAACCCACTTCTCTTTTATCTCCTGTACCAATACTGATCAGCCCATTCCATCTGCTTTTCTTTCTATGAGAAAAGCGAAGGAATGGATAAGCACAGAAAATCAGTTAAGAGAAAAACTAGTTGGTAGAGTAGTAGAAAGGCAGCAAACTGATTTCAAAAGGTTCAGGATGGGAACGGTAGGGAATGTAGACAGAAGAAAAGAAAGGCAAGAGCACCGTCCGCAATGTTAAATACCCTGGATGCGGCCACCATAGTGGCGGGTGCATCGTGATTGCAGCGGTGGAACTGCCGCATGACAGGCAGGCAGTCCCAAACACCGCAACCATGGCGGGCAGACTCATGTCCGCCCGCCATCGTAATGAGCCCCTATGTCTCCAGCATGTGCCTAGGCGTTATAATGAAATTGGAGTCATAGGGCCCCATTAGGATGGCGGGCGGGCTTTGCCCGCCCGCCATCCTGTCGGAAATCGGGACCGCCCGCCCTAAGGGCGGGGTCCCGCACACACCATTAGGATGTGCCCGCCACAGTGGCGGGCACATCCTGTATTTATAGTATTGTGGCGGACGGAGCTCCCTGCTCCGCCCGCCACAATACTAAAAATGCTTAGCAGCATTTACGTAATCAAAGCGGCAGGCACCGCGCGGTGCCTGCCGCTTTGATTATGCAAATGCAGGGGGGTACCACAGGTACCCCCAGTGTGCCACCCCCCTTTGGCCTTCACTCCGGGGGCCCACAGGGGGCCCCCAGAGTGAACACCGCCTGCCTTTCCGTGGCGGCATTGCCGCCGCGGAAAGGCATTGCACAATTGTCATTGTAATATGGCTGGCGGTGTCTCATAGACACCGCCACCATATTAATCATTTTCCGCCCCGGCCGCAATTCGACCGGGGCGGAAAAGTGGCGGGCGGTGTTTTGCTCCGCCGTGGTCCCCCCGCCATTCTAATATGGCGGGGGGAATACAGGGAAGGATGGCGGGCGGATTGCCCCCGCCAGGCTGGCGGTGGCTACCGCCAGCCTGGCGGGGGCAATCCGCCCGCCATCCTAATGGAGCCCATAGCTTTGGGTAAGAATTCCATACTATCATTTAATTTAATCTAATAAAGATTAAACAAGTTTTCTATTCCTTATCCTGCATCAGTAGATAACAGCATCTTCATAATACGTCCTTTCTATTATGGAAGACTAAATTAATACAAATCTGTTTGTTTCAAGTGTTCTGTCTTGCTTTCCATGTTAAGTAGCATTACTGTTTTGAAAATAGCGCTAACTAATTTCCTCCAACACCAATCGCACAACCCATTACACTACTTAATATAAGGTGAAGGAACTAGTACTACCAAATATGGAACAAATTGTATATAACACACCCAATTTTTCAACTAAATGGCTAATCAAAGAAAGCAAAGCTATTATGCAAAAGCACTCTAGAAATGAGCAGTACTTTATAATACTTTTTCAGATGTGAAGGTACATTAAAAATGCAGTATGTCATTTTATTTCTTCACTATATTGATTAACACATTTTTAAATTACATGCATTGTTCTACAGACAGACAGTCGTGTTTATTTAGTTTAAAATGCATATATAGTGAAAAGCACCAACATTCATAGTTGCATTACTGATGCGAATAATAAAAGCAACCTCCAAACATATATGTAATTTTCATAATGTATTTTATAGTAATACAGTATTAATTTCTCTTGGCGCAAAACATACATTCTTGTTGATAACTATTGGTTTTCTTATCTGTAATAGATGTATAGGAAGACGTAAGGTTAATGAAATGTATGTACACAAAAATGCAATCTCAGTTCTGGGATGAGAACCAGCAGAAGAGCTGAACTCAAACATCTCCACACTTGTCAAGTTAAACTCAACTTTCGAGGATTATATAAATCTTATATCAGTCTTGAGGCATAGAACTGAGCAGGCAATAACAGTAACGCTTTTTTCAAACATTATGTGTGAATGACAACAATAGGTTGATCTTACTGTAACCCCCTGTTAAATGTTCCATGAATAACAATGATATATATATATATAATATACCATGGTTGCTAGGGATACCAAAGCAAAGGCTTTTTCCTGTATTCTCTAAGTGGAAATCCATACCATTTCAAATGTCTAATTTCACATTTGAACATAACATTCTAAAAAACAATTTTCTTTAACTCTTGCACTTACAAAAAAAGTAAACCTTTTTCAATATATTACATAGAACAACTGGAGCATTCTTATCCTTTATTTGGCTTTTCATTGTAGACAAGACATATATTACAGGACACTGTTGAATGTATTTGGGAAAGTAAGCTTATTAAATCTTTATTTTATAAAAAATTGTTCTATTTTCAGGGGTCTCTTACTTCCCTCTTTTTGGATTTTAAACCTATTTTCCAACGGGAGCCTTTTTTGGATTTTAATAGCCCTCAAGCTGAAAAGTCCCTCTTTCTTAAATTTCGTTATGGCACTCTACCACTAATGTCACTTTTATCAAAATGGAACCAATTGACTGCATTAACTACTGTATGTCCTGTTTGCCAGTAGTCAGAAGAATAAGTTGTGCACTTTGCTTTTTTTTCCAGGTTATATGCGGCCCAGGATATCATGGATTTCTCCTCTGTGTAAGCAACTTGGCTGCCGAAAACCTGAGGTTGCTATACGGCTCCTCCATACAGAATCCCAGCAGGCAGTTGTATGTGCAGTATCCAAGTTCCTTCTTTGGAACTGGTCTATTAGAAGCTGGGCATTAGAGTATCTAAAAAGGTTGTCTTTTTTCATCATGTTAGTCCTCATTCCAGTTTTTTTATTCCTGGGATTGAAATACAATATTTGTAATTCCCTGACTTTGATTGATGTATACCTCTTTATATAATTGCTAAAATACTTTTATTGAGATGTTTTAAAGGGATGGTATAAGAATACTGTGTTTTACTCTTATGTTTTAAAAAATATTTATGTACTGTATTTGTATGTGTACTTCTATGTGCAGAGAGCCCGAATAAAGTATTTGATGATATCAGTCTTGAGGCAAAGAACTGAGCAGACAATAATGGTAACGCATTTTTCAAACATTTTGTGTGAATGACAAAAGTAGGCTGATCTTACTGTAAACCCCTGTGAAAGGTTCCAGGAATAGCAATGCCATATCTACTATACCATGGTTGCTATGGATACCAAAGCAAAAGCTATTCCCTGTATGCTCTAACTGGAAAACCATACCATTTCAAATGTCTAACTTCACATTTTCCAATGTCAAGGTCTAGAGTCACCCAAACCTGTGGGATGCACAGCAAAGGTCCCTAAGGTTTCAAGTCCCAATCCATTGTATACATATTTTGTTGATTTAATAAAACTATAACGCCAATGAAGTGCAACAGCATATAAAACTCATGATTTCAATGGTACAATTTGAGTAACAAGCAACATAAATCCATACTATACATTAACTGAAAATGACATATCAAAATGTTCTATTACATGATACTGTGTTTAACTAACACAAGATGCAAATGTATTCAAAAACTCCAAAGTAAATCCCAATGCATTTCGGGTTGAATTAACCCTTCTTCAGGGGTACTTCATAACAACGATGTGGAGATTTTAGAACGGCGTTGTATTTAATTTCCTCCGCGTGGAACTACAATATTAAAATGAAAATCAAATGAGATTTCTGAGGGTTGCAATATATATTGTGAACGTGATAGGATTTGCAAGTTGCTAAAGAAGAAGCGCTCCCCGGATGTCAAGTGTCTCAACCAGAGGGTAAAGATAGTCTGTGAAAAGACTGACCGTAACGCTGCTTGAGTGAAAGAGTCGCAGTTTTTATAAAAGTGATACTGGGAGTACACACATGCAACACCAAATGTGTAAGACCCTTTGCCAGATGCAATCTTACCCTCGCTGAGGTCTGCCTTAACGGCAGTGTCTCTTCAACTACAAAAGACAAGATACAAAACTGTGAGCGTCCCAAAGCACTCGGGTGAAAGGCTTATCACTAAGTACCCGTATGTGATACTTAAAGGCTTACCAAATCCTAAATGGTGAAACCTCGTCGCTACCAAAGAGAAGCCCTTGTCGCTGCAAAAGAAAAAGAAAACAAAACCGGACATCGATAATCTATCCCATAACAAAATATAAGTGGGTCTGTAGATAATTGGCTGTTTCATACACGAAGAAGTTAAGACCAATCACCTACGTGTGTATGCAATCGCCCGCCACAGCGCGAAAACGTTTGAAAAAAGGAAGTCAAACTGCAAAGAACAAACGCACCTTTGACATGATGCCGCGGGGACGTTTGTTCTGATCGGAAAGGTTTTGGCTTTCATAGGGTCAGTTCAAGTATTCATGGAACAATTATGTACAAACGATGTTTAACTTGTGGAACAGGCCTAAAGACATGGCTTTGGAATTTGCATTTGTTAAGCTTAGAAAATGACTTTCAAATTTTGCATCAGTTTAACCTAGAGCAGTAAATGGAGAACAGAAACATGGGAATAAGGAAGTGGGCCGTTTGAAGGACTGGCATAAGGCAACTTGCTTATCTTCTTTATTTTACTGTGGGATTAATACGTTTTTTATAAATAGTCTGCAATTGACAGAGGCAAGACAAGTGCTTTGTTAATGGAGGCTACATGTATAACACCTGGCTGATAGAACATAGGATTAGAAAGGTTTTGAAGAAGTGGCGCACTTCTATGACTGATCACTAATTCATATTTATTGAGCATACCAATGCCAAAAACTTGTCTTATGCCAAGACACTAAAACTAACAAAATAGAACCAAGCTAAAGACAGCAGTCATAGGGGCCGATTACGATGGCGGTGAATTTGCGACCGCCGGGTTGGCGGTGAGGCCCGACAGCACGGCGGTCGCGGATTCACCACCATCACCCGTAAAATTCCCACTACCATATTAGGATGGCGGTGGGAAGGGAAAAGGTACCGCGGCGGACGAAAAGACCGTCCGCCACGGTCCCGCAAGGCGGGCCTGTTCCGCTCGCCTTGCGGGACCAAGTACAGGGTGTTAATGGAGGCGGTGCCGTGCAGGCACCGCCGTGGGTATTTGGATGCCAGTCTTTTGCAGCGGAGTTTCCGCCACATAAAGACAGGCGGAAAATGACTTTGGGGGCCCGTTGCGGGCCT
This sequence comes from Lissotriton vulgaris, assembly GCF_964263255.1. Classification (NCBI taxonomy): domain Eukaryota; kingdom Metazoa; phylum Chordata; class Amphibia; order Caudata; family Salamandridae; genus Lissotriton; species Lissotriton vulgaris. The sequence goes on along the minus strand of NC_141699.1, from coordinate 885,784,949 downwards.
GAAGGGGGTGGGAGGTGGGGTGCTGCATGCGGGGGCTACCTATGGTACCCCCCTACATTTGCATGTACAAGGTGGCAGGCACCCCACAGTGCCTGCCACATTGTACATTCAATTGTAAAACATGTATTTTTACATTGTGGCGGGTGCTGCCTCCCGCCACAATGTAAACAGACAGGATGCAGCCGCCAGTGTGGCGGGCGCCTCCTAATTTGTTTCGCGGAACCACCGCACCTATGGTGGGCGGTCCATTTTGCACCACGATGGCGGGCGGACAAACGTAATCAGCCCCTAAGCCTTTTCTAGTAGACAACAGTGTTTACAAATGCTTTCTGGTGATTTACTGATCACTGGAGCTGATGTGTAAAAGTGGAGCATTCCGCAGATTAACTGTAACTACAGAGAAAGTAGTGGCTACTATAAGATACTTTGAGAGCCCTACTGGAAAAACTAAAGACTTTTATCTGCCAGAGTCCTAGCGCTGATGCTCGGAAATGAATAAAAGAATTGGGCACTTATACTGGTCCTTACCTGATTGTATACTTATTCTTAAAATATTATGCTTTTGGTTTCTCATCACAGGCCTGCCTCCTAAGTGAGTATATTAATTCATACATTTTTTACAGCACTGAGGTGTACATGTGTGCCCGATCTTCCTGGATTTTCTTTTTCTGTATAAAGGGTTTTCAGGTACATTTCTTTGGTCTGAAGAACCAGCTGGACAAGCGCCACGGAGCAAGCACTGCTTGATGTTTGAATTACGCTCATGGTTTCCCAGTAACAATGGGACTGGTGGGGCAGATGGAGCTATAACAAGGCTCCCCTGGGCAGAAACCATGAATATTGTACTTACCGTGGAGACTGAGCAACATGGCAGATGCCCGGTGAACCTGTTTAGGCAGCTATAGAGGAGTTTGGATCTGGTTCACCCCCTCGGCCGTCACTTACCCAGCTGGAAACTGGACATCGTTTTTCTTTGTCTCCCCATTGTGTTTCCGTCCTTCCACCATCTCCTCCCTCCGTGATTCTGTGGCTACCTTCGCTTTCCAGTGATACTTCAATATCTCTTGTTACTGTGTAATCACTGTTTTTCTCCTTACGTTTATTCTTGGCTCCTGTAACTGATGTAATTTTGTAACCTGCAACTCGCTGATACTCATGTAAAGCCGCGTTGCCCGAGCAACTTTGGCTAATGCCTGGTGGAGCTGTCTTATGCGACTATAGAGGAGTTTGGCTCTGGTTCACCCCTCGGTCGGCACCTACCTAGCCGGACATCGTTTTCCTCGCCTCCCCGTTGTGTTTTCCTACCTGCATTCCCTACCCCGTTTACCATTCCCCCTCTACCTCTTCACTCCCCAGAAGACGTGTGTACATTCTAATAATCTCACATTATTGTTTAATCTCATGTTTCATCTTCCTCCTTTGTCTATGCTTGTCTATGTAATTATGGAACCTGTAACTCACTGACCCTAATGTAAAGCACTCTGATACCTCCGGATCTAGCCAGCATTATTTAAAACTTTGGCTGATGCCTGGAGGAGTGGTCATATGCAGCTTTAGAGGAGTTTGGCTCTGGTTCACCCCTCGGCCGGCACCTACCCAGCCAGACATCCGACATCTTTTCCTCACCTCCCCGTTGTGTTTTCCTACCTGCATTCCCTATCCCCATTTACCATTCCCCCTCTACCGCTTCACTCCCCATAAAACGTGTGTAAGCGCTATTAATCTCACATTATTGTGTAATCTCATGTTTTTTCTTTTCTCCTTTGTCCATACTTGTCTATGTAATTATGGAAACTGTAACTCACTGATCCTCATGTAAAGCGCTCTGATACCTCCGGGTCTAGCCAGCGCTATATAAAACTTTGCATATATAATAGCAGGTTGTTGTACCACGTTCACCACATTCTGGTCTCCTGCAGCGCACACACTAGGGGGCATATTATCAAGGGGTTTTATCTCTGCTTTTTTGGCTTTAAAAGCCAAGAAAGCGGAGATAAAAATATCTCCCTATTACCTAGCTGTCGCTAACACCAGTTAGCGACAGCTAGTAGGAGATAGCGACCATTTTGGGCCCCACTTTGCATGTCAGTGATATTTATCACTAATGACATGCAAAGTGGGCGTGCCAAGATGTTAGCGACTGGAAACAGTCGCTAACATCACTATCTCCTATTACCAACTGTTGGAGATATTCGCGCTAAGCGCGAATATCTCCAAAAGCTGACACCTGCCCTGAGCAGTTCTTAGCCATGTTATCCAGTGGGAGGTGGATAACATGGCTAAGAGCATTAGCTCGGTAATGCATGAATATCGCGGACTTTTCAGCGATATTCATGCATTGCGGCCGATTTTTATCGCATTTGTGATAAACCTTGGTAATACCAAGGTTTATCTGCGATAAAAATCACCGCAGCTCAGCGGTAAATTTTTGTCTCTAACCAAGCAATAGCGATAATTATCGCTATTGCTTGGTAATATGCCCCCAGGTTATTCTTTAAGAAGGGTTCAAGTAGCTGTACAAGAGTCCCGTCTGGGTACACTATAGTGTTAATCCATGTCTTTTGGCATGTTTCCAGTAACCTGAGAACTTTTTTCACTCATTAACGTATCCTTATATTGGAGGGAAATTAGAGTGCCTTTCTAGAGGCTTCTCCGGGACTTACCTCTGTATCTCAGTATTAGATATTTAAATGTTGTAGCCGCGAGGCACATTTTGGGACCACTGTACAGAAAGAAGTTGCAAAAGTGGTCAATAAAAAATGGCAAAAAAAATGTAATTGCTAATTACCTAGACGATGTTGGATGAATCTGAGGGAAATATTGCAGGCACAGTTGCTCCCACTGCAGATGTTCAAGTATTGTGCAGGTCCATTGGGGCAAAGTATAAGGAGATGGGTCAAAACATTTTTGATTTTCTACCAACTTTGGCACTGTCTGATGAATCAGCATGAAATTTGGCAGAGGCTTAGCATGTTTAGCCGACTCTTGATTTTCCCAGTTTAATGCAAATCTATCAAGGGGTGGCAGATTTAAAAGGGAGGTGCATAGAAGTCTGCAGTTGCTACTAAATGTGCAGAGTTTGATGAATCAGCATGAACCTTGGCAGAGTTTTATCAGGTGTAGCTTTATGATTTATGTAAAGTTGCGGGAAGATCAGGCCAAGGGGAATGGCAAAGATAAATGGGGGCGGGGGGAAAAGCAATAAATGTGTCCTTCAATAATAATTGTGACACTGTTTGTTGATGAATCTGCATGAAATGTGGCAGACAGTTAGGATATTAGGCCCAGCACAAGGGCAGGCAGGCCCGCAATCAAACCCTGATGCACACAGCCAAAGGAAGATAGGCACAGAGACTGACTATATGCAGTGCAAAATAGGTAAATGGCAGGTTAATGTGGTAAATCACAAAACATCTATGAAATTCACTGAAAAAACATGGTTAAAGGTTAGTAATGGTACAGTGAACACAAAAATGAAACACTCTAAAATTCACCATTTATGCTGTGCAATGTTCAATACACATCATAACTCATGAACCTCAACAAAACTGAAATACCACTGATAATCGCCAGTTATAACTAGGTAAACTATTCAAAACTCAAGCCCATTCATGCACTACTGATGATGCACATCAGACATCATGCATGATATTGTTAAATTCTATCATTGATGACTTCTCAAATGGCATCATTGATGTCTCACTCGATTTTCACTTTAATTTTTACATCCTGCTTGTCTGATAATATTCAAGAAAGGAGAAGATGCGTAAATGAAAAAAAGTAGGGCAGTGAAATGAAGTGAGAAGCTTCATACATTTTGGACAATTGTTGAAGGAAGCCATGCCAAGTTACTTATGCAGCCTCTAAGTCCTTTGGCTTTGAGCCATGTTCTTTGGAAGCTGTGCTGCCCCAATGTCATACAGCCATTGCTTAAAAGAATGTTCTTTTTAGTAATCTGAAGCTTAAAATGTCTCTCCTTCCAATTCAAGTTACTAGGAACTTTACATTCTTGGTATGTACTCCTCCAGATGTCCTAAGTGTCCCAAATGTTACCATACCTGTCACTTGCTCAACATTCATATTCTGCCGATACTTATAAACAATAAAGTCTTGGGAGTTTGTTTCTTGCGGCTTTGATTCTATATGAGGCTCATCATTTAGCTCTGCTAAAATAATTAAGCATCTCAGAGCAAGATATCTAATGCAAACTTGTGTGTTGAGGAGGCAGCCAAACAGCAGATCAAACGTGAGTGCCTGCAGCTAAATCAACCCCACCAGCTCTTCTTTTAATCTCCAAAGTAGATTCAAAACTGATACTGAGGTAAGAGGCCTTCTAAATTGTCGTGCAAAACAACCGGAACTCGTGGCCGACTGGTTGGTGAGAAGGATGGCCGAGTGATTCCGTTCTTACACAAAACCTGTATCCCTAGGCCTTCTTGAGAACGTCAGCAGGCAAGGCAGAGCAAACACCTATGGCACGGCACGGGGTTAAGGAGGAAGTGGGCAGCAGCTCTTGCAGTCACATAATCACTCTCCTAAGAGCCATTTGGCAGAGTCACCAACATCTGGTACCATTGTCCTTCAGTAATGGCAGAAGGCTGGCACCTCCATCCGTATTCCGACTGACGCAAATAGGGAACTAGCTGCATCATAGCTTTGTGTTTTAATTGCACTTGCTGTTTACTCGGCGGCAGACTCTCATCTCCAAGAAATATCTGATAGCCAGGGGAAAAGCTGCAATAAATCCGTGGCCCAGGGCATAGAAAACAGGCCAAAGCATTGGAATTGAGAACTGTGGCGTTTATATCAGCAAGATTGGTGCCAGCTAATTTACTTATGCATTTTGTATCACCGAAGAGTTATATGTACCTCGTTACTTAAAATGGCTTTACTTGATAATACATTTCCAAATAGAGGCTAAAGCTGACCTTATTTTAAAATGGAAATATAAGTATATTGGTGTGAAAATGCAATGTAACCAGATTATAATCCTAAATACTTTTAATATATCGTCAATATGCAATTGAGAACTTCGTAAAATTCAGACTCCAGACACTAGTACATTTGAGTTTAACAAAGGACCTAGGGGCATATTATCAAGAACAGGCGATAAAATTATCGCCGCTTTATCGGCAGGAAACTGCCGCAAAAGCGGCGATAATGGGCTTGATACTATGCCCTTGTGAATTCCCAAAGCAGCCCAGATTCTGGTATTAACCTGGGCTGCTATGGGAATTCACAAGGGCATATTATCAAGCCCATTATCGCCGCTTTAGCGGCAGTTTCCTGCCGATAAAGCAGCAATAATTTTATCGTCTGTTCTTGATAATATGGCCCTCAATCTTTTGTTTTGTTCTATAGACATGCATGGCATCAAGAGGTGTGATACCTGTTATCTATGTATACAACCACAACTCAGCGCCTCTTTGCTTAGTATGTGTTTGGAACGCCATAACAGTTGAAATTACAGTGCTGTGTAATAGAATTGCGTTGGGGAGGTACTGCATTGCATAGGTTCTGTTTTACATACGCTAAATTTGACAGACAAATTTCAGGATGTATATTGTTTTCACGTATTGCCACTGTATTTAATGTGTTGAACTCACTCATAGTTCATATGTTGAACCATTTGTCCATAAAATGGCTTCTGCGTTTATTCCACATTGCCCTTTATCCATTACCTTGATGTGTAAAGCTAGATACAGGAGCTTAACCGTGTGTCATGGCCTTAGTGCAGGGACGAAAACGCGTATCCTGGCTGCTGTTTGAATGATATAATGCAGCACTAAGTCAGGGCTGAATGGGCCCCTGCACTCATGTGCCCCGGTGCCACTGCACCTGCTGCGCCATTAGAGACTAATGCCCACATCAAGGTCAATTGCATTCGCAAACGGTGCGAATCGCAAAATTCGTCTGTTTGCGAAAGCAATTTCCTTTTTTGGGATGCATCATGTTTTTTTATTTTTTCGCAATTTAAGGAATCGCAATTATGTTGCGATTTCTTAAATTGCGATTGCATTTAAGAAATCGCATTTTGGGATTTCTTAAATGCAATGCATGAATATTTTTTTTTGAGAATTCGCAAATAGGAAGAGGTAAATTACCATGAAGTTGAACTTCATGGCCATTTTCTAAAACTTTAAAAAAATGCACAAAAGTGCATTTTTGAAAGTTTCATTTTACACACACATGCCCTTGGGGCATGTGTGTGTGAAAAATTTTCTTAAAGTTAAATTTCAGGGGTGCAGGGGAGGGTCCTTGGGCCCCCGCACCCTTGAAATAGCATTCTCATTTTGCGATTCCTTAATTGCGAATCGCAAAATGAGAATGGCTTCCCATTCATTCCTATGGGCCTCTAGGCCCATAGGAATCAATGTGAAGGGATTCCTTAATTGCGATTCGCAAATTGTGAATCGCAATTAAGGAAAATTAAGGAATCGCAAAAAATATTGCGATTTCTTAATGCATAGCATTTTGCGATTTCTTAATTGCGATTCCTTAATTTTCGCAATTAAGAAATCGCAAAATGTAACAATGATGCATGTGGGGGTAAGTCCCAGGTCAAATGATACGTAGGACAATGATGAATCAGTCTTAATTTCTAAGGCTCAAATCTTGTTCCTCACTGTCTTTACTCATTTGAGTGAAGTCAGCCCACCCAGGAGATTTTTTAAGCTTTATTCCTGAGTTTGGCTGTAAATCCTTGAACCCCTCCTAAAATTACCAGCCAACAAACATCGAGAAGCAAGGATAATTGTGGAAAATGAAAAGTAATCCGGGTATGGAAGAACTGCAGTTGGAGTAATGCTTACTTCAAGTAACCTTCTTGTACTGCTTCCCATCGAGTCCTTCTCATCTGAGTAACTATCCCATTGGTATCAAGGCTAGGTTCACAGACTAGGTTCACGATGACAAGACAGCACACCACACTAGCACTGAGTTGGTCTGAAATTGTTGAAGCAAAAGGCACAGTCAAAGAACATGCATCATTAGAGATAAAAGTCTCCTTATTAAACTATGCACTATGAGCATGTAGTGTTCAGCGTGTAGCCCAAGTGACCGAATTGCAACCATAGAGTAGTGACAGTAGTATTGTCTGATCTAAAAACACTCTATCACCAAGACGAATATCTGGACTACGAGATGAGCCACTGTGTTCACAGCTTCATTTCCTTGAGTGTTTTTTGCAGAAAAAAAGTTTGATTACAATTTTGCTCAATCAAGCCTGATGAACCAAACATCGTGATTTACGGGAACCTACATAACTGGGAGCAGAAAGAAGGAAAGGCACTTAAATTTCTCACACGAGGAAGGATACAGGTAAATAATGGTCAGTCAATTTCCTGTTCCTCATAAAAAGCCAAATGGAACATCTAGTGTGTGCAGTAGGCCTTCAACAAATTTTCTAGCCACTCTCACTGGAATATAATTAAGGATAATAGGTTCCTTCCCGGAGAAGCAGATAGAATATTCTATATGCCATGAAGTCCAGGGGGAAAGATCCTATGGATAGGTGATGCAATTTATCTACCCATTGTCAAAACTGTGAAACAACTTCCCAAGGAAAGGGTCACTCTGAAATTCATCATTCTAGGATTACCATGAGAGGGTCAGTCTGAAACTCATCATTTTAAAATTACCATAACCCATGCACCACCAACAACTACATTTGCATGGAGCCACTAAATAAACATATCCTAAGAAACTCCAGGATGCAATATACTGAGTCAGCTATGCAGACAGAGGTATAGCTACAAGCATTTGGGTAGGGTGGGGGGGGGGCAGTTGGCACCTGGGAGACCTGCATCTGCCCATTGAGGAATGTCTCTATTCTGGGGAAGTTTAGTTTATTGTTACAGCCTATAAGGTGTAACTCTGGCCTGCCATTGCAGAGCCTGTGTGCAGCTCAGGACTGCCATGTCGACTTGGCAAGTGCACCCACTTACCAGCGCCTAAACCTTTCCGTTTCTACATGTTAGTCACCCCTAAGGTAGGCCCAAGGTACCCCTGTGGGCAGGGTGCATTGTATGTGAAAGGTAGGACATGCCATGATGTGTGTTGCATGTCCGGATAGTGAATTACAGCCAATTTAGTTTTTCACTATTGCAAGGCTACCTGTTCCCATAGGCCAGAATGTGCAGTTGGATTATAATTAGGGCTCGTGGTTTTCCTTTAAACTGATTTTTACATATGAATACAGATGGAAAACAATTTTTCCTTTGTCTGTATTTATATGTAAAAACGGCAAAATGCTAGGGAATTTTGCCAGGCTGCCGTGCTTCAGCCCTGAGTTGCCACGTCCCTGTTCCTTTTGTTGCTGCCCCCACGCCATTGGGCTCAAAGAGCTTCAGACCCTCCCCCATCGTGTGTGTCAGCCCGGGCTGAGGCAGCTTCCAGGGAACACACACAGCCGCACCTGAGTACTTCACAGGTCTTTAAAAGACCATTAATTTGGTAACAAGGCTTTGTTGTTTTCTCACCCCTTCTTAGCGTCCCTGCATCACCACTCTGACTATTGCTGGAAGAATCAGCCCCCCCTGAAATTTTTCGTAGCCCCCACTTCGAAATTTGGCTCTAGTTGCGCCTCTGTGTCAGGTAGTATGTGTCCGTGCTGCTTAGATTTTAAAGCTAGCACATCGCTTCTCGGCAGGATGCAGCGCTGTAATGAGTATCATTCCTTCTCTGTAGCAAACGGCTCCTCTGGGATAGAGCATACGCATACCTCCGTATTAGACTTCCATTTCAACTAGCACCACCAGATTTCCAACTGAACCCACTTCCCAATGTTTTTTAAGATTAGTACAACACCTTATGATATATTCTGTAAGGTAGTGCAGTGGGATGAGTGCCTGCTCCATAGATAACCAGCAGTGCAACAATCTAAATCGAGACAGGGCGAACAGCATTGGTTATTTTTGTGAGGGGGTTGTAACGAGCGTCATCTGAATGTACAGCATAATTTATAATATCAATATATTTTTTCCCAGCACAAAGTAGGCAAAACCTTTTCAATATAATCACTAGTGCATTATTTTGCTACCCATATCTGTAGTGATCAATGATAAACAATGATAATTAGAAGCGTCAACCGGGTCGGCATTTTGAAATGCACACTATTCTGTTTGCTCCATTATTTTTTTATTCGTATAATTTGATTCACGTTCTCAAACCATTTTTTGCATTCTGCGAACAGCAGAAGACGTTTTAATCCAGCCATTAAGGCAATATGGTAGTGAACAGGTAGTGCCAGGTGAAAGGAATTAAATCCGCGTCGTAACGGGAGTCTGAGTCCAAGGCTCCTATCAAGCGCTTTTCTTACCGGCTGAATTGTTGGGGGCAAGAGGAACATCTTAACGCTGCTGGTTTCACCAAACGGACTTTGAGCCCCAGAGTTTCTGCTGGCCCACACCTGCACCTGGCCCAGAGCTCCGCCCGCTGTTCACGGAAAAGCAGAAATAACCTAGCCGCACCCGCTTCGCGGGTGCTGCGTCGTAACGGGAGTCTGAGTCCAAGGCTCCTGTCAAGCGCTTTTCTTACCAGCGGAATTGTTGGGGGCAAGAGGAACATCTTAACGCTGCTGGTTTCACCAAACGGACTACAAGTCCCAGAGTCCCTGCTGGCCCACACCTGCAACTGGCACAGAGCTCCGCCCGCTGTTCACGGAAAAGCTGAAATAACCTAGCCGCACACGCTTTGCGGGTGCCGTGTCGTAACGGGAGTCTGACTCCAAGGCTCCTGTCAAGCGCTTTTCTTACCGGCGGAATTGTTGGGGGCAAGAGGAACATCTTAACCCTGCTGGTTTCACCAAACAGACTACAAGCCCCAGAGTCCCTGCTGGCCCACACCTGCACCTGGCCCAGAGCTCCGCCCGCTGTTCACGGAAAAGCAGAAATAACCTAGCCGCACACGCTTGGCTGGTGTCGCGTCGTAACGGGAGTCTGAGTCCAAGGCTCCTGTCAAGCACTTTTCTTACCGGCGGAATGGTTGGGGGTGAGAGGACCATCTTAATGCTGCTGGTTTCACCAAACGGACTACGATCCCCAGAGTTCCTGCTGGCCCACACCTGCACCTGGCCCAGAGCTCCACCCGCTGTTCACAGAAAAGCAGAATTAACCTAGCGCACCTGCTTCGCGGGTGCCGCGTCGTAACGGGATTCTGAGTTCAAGGCTCCATTCAAGCGCTTTTCTTACCGGCGGATATTGTTGGGGGCGAGAGGAACATCTTAACGCTGCTGGTTTCACCAAACGGACTACGAGCACCAGAGTCCCTGCTGGCCCACACCTGCACCTGGCCCAGAGCTCCGCCCGCTGTTCACGGAAAAGCAGAAATAACCTAGCCGCACTCACTTCGCGGGTGCCGCATCGTAACAGGAGTCTGAGTCTAAGGCTCCTGTCAAGCTCTTTTCTTACCGCCGGAATTGTTGGGGGCGAGAGGAACATCTTAACGCTGCTAGTTTCACCAACCGGACTACGAGCCCCAGAGTCACTGCTGGCCCACACCTGCACCTGGCCCAGAGCTCCGCCCACTGCTATTCACACTATAAAACGAGACAGCTTACCCACGGCGCGGGAGCACCCCTGGAGAAGCCCAGGACAAGGGCATGACCGTCCGAGGCCATCAGAGGCAGGAGAAGGCAGGGCTGGGCCTGCTCTTTTTCTCCTGGCCTATTGTAACAGGCAGCAGAACGCTAAGTAAGATCGAGAGCCCATACGTTTGTATTTGAAACAGGAACACTTATTGTCCTACTTGAATACTTGGTAGTATTTTAATGTTCATATTTGGGTAAATGTACTTTGAATTGTTTTTGAATGCCTATTGATATCCCTATTATTGCTAGTGATTATACTAATTCACTGAAGGAAATACTTCCTGACGATCCATGGGGAAGAGGAAAATGAATAAATCTATTTTGGGTAAAGCGCCTCGATCCCTGAATACAGACAGCATGTCCCTGATGAAATATCTAACCGGGGCAGTAGGGGCTATTGAAAAACAAATCTCCAGCGTGGGAGGGGCTATGATTCAAGAAAAGGTGGCCCTCAAATCTGTAGAGAGTAGTAGAGCCCAGAGTCCAGCGGGGGAATCATCCCCCGAGCTATCTAAATCATCAAAAAGGTCCTTGGATTAAAAAAATGGCAGTGTTTTCGTAGGGGGGAGGAGATATCATTAGATGATTCAGATGCATGTTTAAGTCCACTTCCTAAGAAAGCCTGTATAAAGAACAAGAAAGCCTTGCCAGTAAATCTCCCCCCTCTAATACACACTGACCCTGGGAATACACCGAGCAGAGTCATAGATCTAACTCGAAAAAAGTTTTTCCCAGCTGTGGGTGTAAATAAGACCAAGAATAAGGCAAACCAGGGGAAAACAGCTAACAACGGGAAAAATAATAGTAAGGCTCAAAGAGCCGCTACTACTACAAATGAGTTTGAGAGTCTTTTATTGGAGCTAAATAGTGGGCTGAAGGCTATTTTAGATCCCATAGAGAAGAGGCTAACACAGATTGAGCTCAATCAAACGATCCTCCTGAATAAAATTGGAGATTTAGCCCCTAGAACCCATATGATAGACGGAGTAAAAAATGACTTAATAATCAGGAATAGTACTGATGAGGCCCCCATGCAAAATGTATCAAAACAAATTAGTGTTCAGAACAATTCCCAAACAAATAGTAAGCATTTAGCAAGGGAAGAAACCAACCAAAGGAATAATATGCCATGCGACCAGGGAGAAGGGGAGGGGGTCGGGGTCCAGGAACTAAGCAACATCGCACAGAAAGGGAAAAGCGCAGCGCCCACAGAGAATGGAATACGTTAAATCTCCCACCCGCTGCAGCCCCTTATACCATTATATTGGCAAATGTTCCAACACTAACAGAACCCGATAAAGAATCATAGGTGAATTTATGGAACAAGAGCATCCACCACTTAGGAAATAAGATCGGTCTAACAGAGAAAATGTATGGGGCCTTTAAAATGGTAAGAAGAATTTTGTGGTGGGGAGGGGTAGAAAGATCTTTAAGGGGGACTGTGTAGTCCTAACATTGGGTCTGCCAGCGCTGGTCCGTGAGATTTTGAACCACTCCAGTCTCTATGAGCCGAATCAGGAGGGTATAAATGTTCTTCCACTTGGATTTTTCTATAGGCCCCCCAAGTATGGGAGAAATTCCACTACAGGGAATCAATATCATGGAAATGTTAAACACGTAAATAACCAGTTATATACGGTCCCAACTTTTAATAGGTTTGACTCCCTACAAAACCTGGAGGAGGTGGATTGACTTCATTATCCAAAATGGATAAGTAGGCATAATTCAGTGGGGGAGAGTGTTGGTAACCAGGACAAAAACAGTGACATAACAGAGGCTCCTACATATGTTTCATTTTCTTGGAAACACCGTCTCATCAGACGAATGATGAACAAAGGGCAAATAGAAGAAATTACCACCTACAACTTATCGACCTAGATATCAACCGAGGGGAAATTAGTAGTAGAGCTGAGCAGCACCTGGAAATCCCCCCCCAATTGTACAACAAAAGTGGATAGTGATTTATGGGCTAAAGGGAGGAATGTATATATAGAGGGTGAAACTGAAAGATCGCTTACGCAAACACTAAACCAGGGAGAAATAAAATTCTTATCATGGAATGTTTTGGGTATTAAGTCAAAAATGGTAAACCACGTCTGGTGCGATTTTGTCAGGAAACATGACATTTTATGTCTACTAGAGACATGGTCACTACTAAAGCAGCATTTGGATGGCTATAAAACTTTCCACGTCCCAGCAATTCAAACTACACATGGGAGAAATAAGGGAGGAATATGTATTTATGTGTCAAATCTGGTAAAGGTACTGAGGATTAATATGATAAAGAGTACTCACTACTACCAAATTGTTTTGATTCTTATGTCATCCTATGTTAACATTTTGGTTGTTAACTTTTATAATAACATTGATAGTGACAAGTATATGACTGTGATGACTAGCTTAAGTTAGGACTTGGCTACCCATTCGAACAGCTTGGCAAATGATGTAATCCTGGTCTGGGTGTGGGATTTTAATGTTAGTACTTGTAATCAACACTCATGCATACCAGGAAAAATCTGTAATGACGAACTGGGCTCGACAAAAACATTTTGTGCATACCTCCAGGGGAAACAAACTAAACGAAGTTATGGCAACGTGTGATCTTGTTTTTGTCAACACCACGTGTCCCGTCACAAGCAACTTTGATCCCACCTATATTGGAAGGGACTTTAGGACGGTGATCGATTTCAATATTATGCCAACATGTTATGCTGGCACTGTAAAGAAATTTACGATTCACCCGGTTGGATTAAGTGACCATCTACCCCATAGTGTGGACATATTAGTTAAACACAGTGTAAGGTCTACAATAGAATGTTTGATATAGACCCAGGACCTTGTATTGAGTCGCCAAAACGGCTTTGCAGTAAGATGGGGTGCAAAAAATCCAGCTCTTACAAACAAAAACATTATTACAAAGGCCCAAATACCCATTTTAAAATGCCTAGACGAGGACACTCCTCATAGTGATGTTCTAAAAGCTTTCTTGGAGATTACTCAAACCATCAAGGATATCATGACTACCTGTGGAAGTAAGAGGCAAGTGAAAAATGATGGATGGTTTGATAGACAATGTATCAAGACTTATAAACTGCTTAAGGCGGCCCTGACCTCATCAACTAGGGATAGGATCGAAGTTAGTGCATGCAGAAAAGCCTATAATTTGGCGAGAAAAAATTGAAAAAATGAGATTAAGGAGCAGGCATGGGAAAACTTGTACCAGGCTGCCCAGAGCAGAGATACTTGCCTTTTCTGGCAGGCTGTAAATGCACCCTTCTTTGCGAACAAAGAAAATGCAAGGATTGAAATCGCCATTGATGAAAACAAATGGATTGAATTTTTCTCAAAAGTGTATGGACAGGAAAAGAATAGTGCCATAAGTACACCAGGGAGATATGAGATGGAAGAACCTACCAATAAGCATCAGCCAATCTCCATTGACATTACCCAGGAGGAGGTTTTGATGGCAATAAACAAAAGTAAGGGCAACAAGGCCCCAGGTCCTGACGGGGTTCCAATTGATTTATTTAAAACAATTGTAGACCTTTGGGCCCCACTTTTAACACGTGTTCTACAGGCCTGTTGCTCTGAAGGTTTTTAAGTTCCTGGTCTGAATCAGTAATTGTCCCTATTTACAAAAAAGGAGACCGGGAAAGCCCATCCAGTTACAGGGCAATCTCGTTATTGGATTCACTAATGAAAGTGGCAGGACAGGTGATATTAAATAAACTTCAAACCTGGGCTGATGAAAATAGCATCCTGAGCCCGGTTCAATACGGGTTCAGAGAGGGGATGAGGACCATAGAGCAGGATTTAAATTTAATTTTTCTCCAAGGAAAGTACACCCAAGCAAAAAGGGGGTGCCTGTATGTAATCTTTGCAGATCTTACAGCCGCTTTCGACTGTGTGGAACACAAAAAGCTATGGAGCACCCTGGAGGATATACTGGTTGATCCTGCAATAGTACAATTTCTGAAACAACTGTATACAGGAGCCTCAGCCAAAGTGAGATTCGGCAAGAACGGTGAGTGTACCAAATCATTCCGCATGGAGAAGGGAGTCAGGCAGGGATGTGTCCTGGCCCCTTTCCTCTTCTCCATATATACCAACTCTTTGGAGGAGGAATTGAGGACCAATGTCATCGACTGTCCAAAATACAACAACAAGCAGGTTGTCTCCCTTCTCTACCCGGACGACGCGGTACTAATGGCCAGAACTAAAGTAGGTATTCAGTGCGCACTTGCCACATATTCAGAATTTATGGCACACAGGGGTTTAAAATTAAATCCCAAGAAAACTTTTGTTATGGAGTGTGGGAAACATAAGCGCAAAATTAAGAACCTAACAGTGGCCAGTACGGCTATTGAATCCACTAAAACTTTCTCCTATCTAGGGGTCCTCCTAGAGGATGCAGGCTCCTGGGTCCCGGCAATTAGAAGTAAGACTCTTCCATTTAAAAGATCAATAGCGGCCTTAATGAACTTTGCACGTAAACTGGGTTAAAGACCACCCAAAATATTGCTGAAGATATATATAGCAAAGTGTAGGAACATTGCCATGTACGGGGCGGGCGTTTGGGGTTTTAATAATGTGGCATCAATTCAAATTATTGAAAACATGTTTCTTAGATACGTTCTTGCAGTCCCACAGAGTGCGTCTGTTTTTAATTGCCACACTGAACTGGGTATTGACTACATCACTGACCTAATTAAGTTGCAACCTATTCTTTTATGGCACAAAGTGTGGTCCTCTCAGGCATTAAGCCTAAACAGAGAAATTATTAAGGAAGGAATGGGCCTTGATCAGTCAAGAAATATTCCCTGGCTAAATTATGTAAGGAAGTTTTTTAATGATCTCAATAGACCAGAGCTTTACGGCGATCCCGAGCTGATCTGCGCCATATCAAGAGAGACATTGAAATTGCTATGTATGACTCACCTTGAACAGTTGAGATTAACGGGGGAGCTATGTAAAAGTTTGGTCATTCGGCATCAAATTACCTTGACCTGTTATAGGATCCAACCATACCTATGTTACTGCCTGAAAGGTTTCGATAGACACATCTTGATATGGTTTAGATTTGAATCTTTCCACCGGTTGGTGACTTTTCCAATTAAAAACAACTGGTCGAGGGAATTTGCACTCTGCCCTTGCGATAATCTCTCGCAGCAAACAACAATACATACTATACTATTTTGCAAATATTATAGTGAAGAACGCGCGAAATGGTTAAAACAATATCTGAGACAAGGTGGTTGGCGGCAATACCGTCCAGCATATCTGTTTTTGCAACAATTAAATGACGAATATTGTACAGTGCTCATGACCGGCTTTTTAAAAAGTATATTAAAGAAAAGAAATGTATTAAATTGATGTAAATAGTGTTAAATGGTATATCTTTGTCTGTATTTTTAGTATCTGTTGAACCTCTTAGGAAACATGTATGTATGTAATAGCTCATTCTGCTTTTTTTTTAAATTGTAGCTTTTATGATTTTATATATTTACAAAATCGAATAAAGCATATTTTGACTTCATTAATAATAATTGTAATGTATTCGATGGAACGCGTGTTTAATGTCCGTGCCTAACTCCTGGCATTTTAATTTGTGCTTTTTGTGTCCCTCAGCGCTCTGATTTTGTTCACTACCCACTGTAAATTACGCCCTTGGCCTCCGCTTTATAAATTGGTAAATCAGCTCTGTCCCATTAGAAAACTAATTCATGTGACCTATAGGGGTTATCAGCTATGCATATTGTGCATTCAGTTTTATGATCTCATTTTCTTGTTCATTGTTTACTGTGAATAAAGCTGCTCTGCCCACGGGCCTCCAATCAAGTTACAGAGTAGGATTGTAAGGCCATGGCCATTTTAAATGTCACCTTAAGATATATGGTCATAAAACAATTGCAACGAACAGGTAACAGCATTGTACATTATGGGCTTAATCTATACTGTTACACGTTTCACTAGCAGTTGGACGCTGGCTCTTGCTGGCAATTTCAGTGTCCTGGGTCTGCAACAACTAGTCCTAGATCCAACTCTTGTAGCTGGACGCACACTTATTCCCATGTCTGTATGCGGCCTGGTGGCTTGTGGTGTCCCTTTTGCATTGTGATCGGTGTGTGTTGAGTTTGTTGCCATTCAGTTTGCTGTTCCCTCTGCTCTTGTGTCCGTGTATAAGCAGTCACACATATGTTTTTGGGGATTGAAATAAATGTGGAAAAGTATTAGCTGTAGCGTCATCTTTTGCTTGTGGCAAAAATAAATGTGGATAAATACAGAAAAAATGCCCAAAAAATAAATATGGATAAATGCAGATGGAAATGGCACAAAAATAAATACCATAAAACCGTGAGCCCTAATTATAACATCTGATACTCCTAAATGTCCCAGGCATTTTGGGCCGTTTTTCGCGGAAGACTTTGAGGAATTCGGGGTGGGTAGAATGTTGTGGATCCACACAGATTCCAGAACTTTTCACCACAGAAATGTGAGGAAAACGTGTTTTTTTTTTACAAATGTTGGGGTTTGCAAGGGATTCTGGGTAACAGAACCTGGTGAGAGCCAGACAAGTCACCCCATCCTGTATTCCCCTGGGTGTCTAATTTTCAAAAATGAATAGGTTTGCTAGGTTTCCCTAGGTGCCGACAGAGCTAGGGTTCCAAATCTACATCTAGGCACTTTGCAAAAAAAGGGTAAGTTTTCACTGTGAAAATGTGGTACCCATGTTGTTTTTTGCGCCAATACCTGTCACGGGCACTAGGCCTACCCACGAAAATGAGGTACCATTGTTCTCGGAAGACTCTTGGAAATGTGGGGCAGGTGGAATTTTGTGGATCCACACAGATTCTAGAACTTTCCACGACAGAAATGTGAGGAAAATTTGTTTTTTTTTACAAAGTTTAAGGTTTGCAAGGGATTCTGGGTAACAGAACCTGGTGAGAGCCATGCAAGTCACCCCTTGCTGTCTTTTCCTCGGTGTCTAGTTTTTATAAATGTATAGGTTTGCTGGGTTTCCCTAAGTGCTGGCAGAGCTAGGGTTCCAAATCTACATCTAGGCACTTTGCAAAAAAAGGGTCAGTTTTCACTGTGAAAATGTGGTGTCCACGTTGTGTTTTGGGCTGTTTCCTGTAGCAGGCATTAGGCCTAACCTCACAAGTGAGGTACCATTTTTCTCAGAAAACTCTTAGGAATGTGGGGTAGGTGGAATGTTGTGGATCCACGCAGATCCCAAAACTTTCCATCACAGAAATATGAGGAATATTTGTTTTTTTAAACTAAGTTTGAGGTTTGCAAGGGATTCTGTGTAACAGAACCTGCTGAGAGCCTCACAAGACACCCAATCTTGGATTCCGCGTGGCATCTAGTTTTGCAAAAGGTACAGTTTTGCTAGGTTTCCCTATGTGCCGGCTGCACTAGGGCTCAAAATCCACAGGTAGGCACGTTGCTAAAAATAAGTCTGTGCCTAGTGGGCATTCTGATGCCCTGGGGGAGAATCGGGGGGGGGGGGGTGTTGCCCTGATATGGCTCCAAGGGGGTAGAAAGACTGTGGCTATTTTATTTGGGGGTGGGGCATTGGTATGCCCATTCTGGACAGTCCCCACGCATAAAAAAATCCAGTGTAGTCGCTGGCTCCAAGTGTGCTTTCTGCCCCCCGAGGGCAGATCAGGGGACACTGCCCCATCTGACCCCCTGGGGAAGAAAGATGGAAATTTCTCTTGGGGAGTGGGGGTATTGTCATGCCCATTTTGAGCAGCCCCCACAACTACACGAATAAAAAAATAATCCCGGGTTTCTAGTGGGCTTTCTGCCTCCAGAGGGCAGATTGGGGGCTACTGCCCCATGTGCCCCCAGGGGGACAGAAACACTGTAATTTTTTGGGGGGGTTGGGGGCATTGACATGCCCATTGTGGGCAGCCCCCACCCTAATTTCAATTGCCTAAAATAAATCGCTGGTGTCTAGTGGGCTTTTTGCCCTCCTGGGGGGGCAGAAAGGCTATAATTGTGGTGGGGGGTGGAGGCATTGACATGCCTATTTTGGGCATCTCCCACTCTAAGTAAAATAGTAGGAAAAAGTCGCTGGTGGGCTTTTTGCCCCCCCCTGGGGGGCAGATAGGGGGCTACTATCTCCATCTGCCCCCAAGGGGGGGGGGCAGAAAGAATAAACATTGCCAATTAATATGGGGGGGGCGCAAAGGCCCTTACCCAAGGGGCCGTTCCCCCTCCCTGGTGTCTAGTGGGTGGAACCCTGCTTTGGGAAAGTGGAGATTCTACCCTTTCCAATGATATCTCTCCCGTATTTCTACGAGCCTAGGGGGCTGAAAGAGCCCGCTAAGCACGTAGAAAGCAAAACTGAAATGAGCCTCTGTGCTCATTTAAAACATATTTAAACTTTACAGTAACACACAGTCACTGGATGATGTCATCAGTGATGTCATGTGAGATGTCATCAGTGATGTCACTGACCATGTAATGAATGCTGTAATATGCAACGTCATCAGCAGTGCATTGCGGGGGCACGAGTTGTAGTTAGCTGAAATAACTATAATGGCGAATTTCTCTGGTTTTGTACAAGTGAAATGTCCAACTAACTATAACATCCCTGAAACCTGTGTTTTTTTCAGTGAATTTCTAAGGTTTTTAAACGCTAATTTCTAACTATAATGTCCCTGAAAGCTATGGGTTTTTTTGTGTGAATTTCATAGGTTTTTTAAATGCTAATTTCTAACTATAACGTCCCTGAAACCTGTGTTTTTTTCAATGAATTTAAAAGGTTTTTTAAAGGCTAGTTCCTAATTATAACGTCCCTGAAAGTATTGTCTCTGCCTTCTTCTCAGTTCCTGAGGGCGAAAAGAAAGTTAACACCCGAAAAGTGACATGCACAATTTGCGAGAGAGTATTATCTAGAGTGTCGGAAAAGAAATATTCATGTTGTACCAGCAGCATGAAAAAACATCTGGAAACTGTGCACCCAGTTCACCTGGCAAGAGAGCAGAGGAGGAGAGAATTAAATGCTGCTGCGGATCAAGAACCTAATGCTCATTCCACCTCGGCAAAGCAACTTCCACCTGCTCCAAGGACTCCACATTGTACCCAAACTTTTAAATGCTACAATAAGTTGTGCAAAGTGCAATATTAAACTTTGTATTGGAGATCAATGTATGGATGTCATCACTGCTGCTCTAAAAGCACATAAATGCAATTTTTTTTATAATGTGCTTTTGTTTTTGTTAGAGACATGGTTTCTTGATCTTCATTTTTGTCTTTTTTTTTTAAATGAAAAACGTAAAAAAGTACAAAAAAAGTACAAAAAAATTTAAAATTATTCATAACAAACGGTTCTTATGGAACCACATCTACTTCTTAAAAAAAAGAAAAAATAACTGAGTGATTGGATGAAATTAAAGGTGTGAAGGAATATTGTCTAGGTAGTGACTGGATAATTAGAGTACTGCAAGGAGAGTGCATGGCAAATTTATAAGTGCTTGGGTATTGGCAGAGTGATTGGATTACTACATGATCCTGGCTGGGTGATCGGAGGAGTGCATGGAGAGTGACAGGGTGATTGCTGGACTACATGGGTACTACCTGGGTAATTGAAGGTGTGAATGAGCAGTGTCTAGGAGGTTAGAGGATTGTATGGGTAGTGCACAGGTGATTGTTGCCGTGCATGGATAGTGCTTGGGTAACTTAATCTTTTTTAGAAGTAGATATGAAACTGATTGAAACATTTTTTCAGTTGTTTTATTATAATTTAAGTTTAAAATATTTTCAAACTTTAGAATTAGTGTGAAAGAAAAGAAAAAATATTATTACAGATAATATTATAGTTTTAAGAACACAATATAATTGTACAATTACATAACATATTCAGTTTGCCTTTTTTGCTGTTTTCAGGTTCTATTGAATTTCACCATACACAGTGATTTCTATTTTGACCATCTTGTAACAGCGTGCAAAAAAATACAATCAATAAGATTGTTAAAAAAAATCTTTCTTCAAAATATTTACAACAAATTCAATTATCTGTTTACATTATCTCAAATAAACACTCTCATTGACATTTCATATACTACAAAGATCAAATATATGAACTGTTTCTTTAAAAAACAATTATCTAAATTCAATATCAAAGAATAAAAATGATAATTGAAACAGTAAATCTTCACATCTTCCCTATAGGCCGAATGATGTTTGCAAAATCATTTGTATTGAGAATATCCAAACTAAACTTCTTAATTCACATCAATACCTTCCAACTAGTCCGAATTATATTTTTGAAATCGTTTATATTGAAAATTTCCCCCCAAAAACTCATTAATTCATGTTGACACCTTCCAATAGGCCAAATAATGTTTCAGAACTTTGGCATCAAAAATCTTGGACATCAAAAATATTAGATTTGAATTTTGTAATTCATTAGGCAACCAACATTTGAAATCCATATGGGCATCATTACAATGTGTCTATCCTTTACTGCACTTTAAATACACAGTATAGCGTCCAGATGTTGTAGAAGGTCCATCGTGGAAAATAATTGCCACTGCTTGGAAAGTTTTTCCTGGTATTGACAGTTGACTTGACACAAAAAATGTATTTTAGTTTCCAATTTTCTTCCATCTGCTTACAACGTTGTATCTTTAATAGGATATATTGTCCAAATCTTTCTATAAATAATGTTGATAACATTTCAGATTTGCAGTGACTACATTCTATCTTTTGATTAGCTGATTGTACTAATTTGTTAATAGACACTGTTTTGCAATCTGGTATTGTCAAATATATGAATCTTTCAGTGGTAGAAGAAAATGAACAGCATATGGTTTTGCCTCCTATTTTAAATCTGCAACTCAATCAGTAGCAGGAAGAGCAAATGGTGGTTTGCTCACCCTAATCCCGCTCAATTTGTCATGTAACATCAAGGCTTTGCCTAGCTCCTCTCCTCATCTATTAGCTGTAGAATTAACCTTCCCAAGCAATATAACCTGGGTAAATGTAAACTTTTATAACTCATTTTGCAGGGTTCACGACAGCAAACACTTAAATGATCTTGAAAGTTTTATAGAGGAGCTTGCACAGGAGAGACACGCTCCATATGAAAGAATAATAATGGGGGATTTTAACATATACTGTTGCAATTTAAAATGTTTGCTGGATGGGCAAACTTACGAAGATTTCCCAATGGTGGCCCACTTCGAACATACCCCCCAAGGCGCCCGGCTAGAAAGTTTGTTAGCAATTAATAACTTATACTGCCTAGCGTCGGGGAGGAAGCAGAGATGATACCATCGTTCTTTGGGAGCGGGAGTAGTTCAACTATAGATTATGCTGTAATATCTGCTCCCCTATATCAACATATGCGGGATGTCAGGGCGGTTCAAACTGGTTTCAGTAACCAAAATCCCATCATTGCTGAATCCAAAGGGCTAATGGTTTTCTGGGTGTGGAGAAAAAAATCTTTACGAATGGGGATTTTCAGCCCACGGACCAGGATCGGAAAATAAAATGGGAGAAAATGGTCCCTGAGCTCTTTTTAGAAGAGTTATATACTGAGGGAAAAGAGGAGATTGAGCAGTGCCTTAATATAATAATAATAATCCACATTTGTAAAGCGCACAATCACCCGTAAGGGTCTCTAGGCGCTGGGGGCCGTCGGGAAGATTAAGCAAGCTATTGCCCAGAGTCACATGGTGCTGGGCTAATCTGCCGCCGGGGATCGAACCGTGATCCCCAGATTCCGGGGTCAGTCGCCCTAGCCGCGGCGCCACATCTCTTAACAGACATAGTGAGCCAACAGAAGTACTCCAGACTTATGAAAAGTTAACAAAGATAATTGGTAAAAAGTTAACAGGCAAGAAGACCTTGGTAGGTGTAAAAGAGGTTAAGTGGTTTAATGCTGACTGCTCTAAGGCTCACAAAGCCCTTATGGTCGCATTACAAAGTTTACCTAGAGATCCCTAACAGGTTAAAAGACAAAGGAAAGCATATGATACAGCTTTAAAATGAAGGAAGGCTACTTTAAGCGATCAGGCATGGGAGGATATACCTCAAGCAAGCACACATGCAAATAGTGCAACATTTTGCAAGGTAGTTAATAGCTCCTTTTTTAAAGATAATAACATGATAAGAATGGACTGCGTCATTCCACCTGACAGGTGGGTTTGTCACTTTGCACAGATATATGCAGAGGTTGACATAGAACATACAGGCCCCTTCTGTGTACCGAAAGTTGAACCACTCGCCCTAGAGTTTGATGTAAAAGAGGTTCAGAAAGAGATTGAGGGTATGTCAGCACGTAAATCCCCTGGTCCCGATTGAATACCTGTGGATCTCTATAAATCAGACTGGGGGTACATGGGCGAAAATCCTAACCGAGGTATTCAATGCGGCCACAAGGGTAGGTCAACTACGCTCTTGGTCTACGGCAGTTATTCTGCCAATTTATAAAAAAGGTGCCAGAGACGATCCTGCCTGTTATCGTCCAATTTCTTTGTTGGACTCTGCAGTACAAATTAATGGGCAAAGTCATTTTAGATCATTTATGCCTTTGGCTAGAAGAAAAGTAAGTGTCCGATCTACAATATGGTTTTTGCAAGGGTAGGGGTACAGTGGAGCAGTGTATGAACCTACTCATGATTACTAACAAATACACCCTTGCCAAAAAGGGCGTATGTTCTTGGCCTTTATGGATTTAATGTCCGCTTTTGACAGGGTAAACAGGTCCAAGTTATGGCAAATGTTGCTTGAAATTGGAATGGATAGGAACTTAGTAAGTTTCTTAGAGTGGTCACACCTTAACTCCTTCGCTGCGGCGGCTATTCCGCCGCAGCGCTAACGGTCGCGGGCGGGCGGCTCACCTGCGCTGGTGACAGAACCGTTCCGTCACGGCTCGCGGGTGAGCTGTGCTTGTGACGGAACGGTTCCGTCACGGCCTCGCCCGCTTAATAAAACCCGCCACGCAGGTGTGAAATCAGCGCCGCGCAGGCGCGGCGGCCGGGCCGGGACGGAACCGTTCCGTCATGAGCACAGCCCATCCCGAGGGGCGTGACGGAACTGTTCCGTCAATAGCGCCAAACGGGTTAATCTGACTGCCTCAGTAAAGTATAATGAAAATGGCTCCCTAACAAAATCCTGGAATGTGAAAAGAGGAGTGAGGCAGGGGTGCGTTCTTGCCCCGCTTTTATTTACACTTTATATAAATAAGCTGGTGGTAGCGCTATCAAACTCATGTTTAGACATCCCAAGAGTAGGTTCTAAATCAATTCCAGTACTTTTATATGCAGATGATGCAGTTTTACTTGCCGGTATGCCTATTGCTTTGAAATCTTTAGTTAATACTTTTATTGATTTTATGGTAGCTCTCAACATTGCGATCAATTTGACTACATAGCACATCATGTCACTTGGAAATCTAAAAAGAGGGAAAAAGTCCCTTCCATGTAAAGGGGGAGTGCTAGCTAATGTTCCAACATACTCATATTTGGGTGTGTTGTTTGATGAAAATGGTTCCTGGGTGGCACAGCGTGCCCTAAAGAAAAATATTCTGGAAAGAGCAGCCAGAGCCTCACTGGATTTTGCAAGAAGGTTAGGGATCAAACCCATACCACCACTACTGAAGATTTATAATGAGAAATGAGTCACTATAACAGTGTATGGTAGTGTGGTGTGTGGTCATAAGGAATGCATTAAAATTCAAGGAGCTGAAAACAAAAAATCTACGTAAACTCCTAGCAGCTCCCCCCAGCATTCCAGCTTTAAAGGCACATGAGGAATTAAGGCAGGGTTACATTACTGACAGTATTTCCGTAGCAACCTTGACATGGTGTTTAAAAATTTGGTATAGAGATAAGCCAAATCTAAACCAAATGATTTTAGAGGACTGCATGATGTTAGACAGAGCTGCAGATATTCCCTGGTTAAAGTATGTCTCCCGACAGCTTTCAGCACTTGGGAAACCAGAGCTATTTAATCACCCAAGAAAGCTGCATCCTGAATATGTGAAAGTCATAAAAATGCAATTCCTAACGAGGAGACAACTGGATAGGGAAGCAAATGAACTTTCAGTTTTCAGTTCAAAGCGTTATTCGAATTGAATTTACAATTCATAAAAGTATACAGATAAAATCACAGTTAAAATTCCATCTTTATCACTCAAGCTTTAAGCAACACTAAAAATAGTTTTTTTTTTAAATATTAAAAGGGTTAAAAGAGAAGTATAAAACAATACAATTGGGTCGCAAACATATTGATTATTTACAGTTAATTGGCTATTGCTATTCCATAATTATGGTCCTTCTCACTCCTAGGATTGCATTCAAACAGGAGCTCACTGTACTAATGGTAAGGCAATCGTCTAAAGTCCTTAATCTATTATAGGCATCTCTGGCTTTTCTTAATCCCCAGACTAATAAGAGAGGTTTCAAAATGTGTCGCCTGGGGTGGCTATATAAAGTGCAAAAAAGAGTGCAATGAATATTTGATTGATATGATTTATCATCTCAAGGACAGCGTCTTTTTTCTCTCGCCCAATCATTACCTGTCGGGAATGTTACAAGTCTGTAAAAGGTTTCCAGGCGGAAATACGTCAGGAGCCTACGATGATGAAGGGGTTGGTCTAATACAAGATACAGCTGAGTGCCCCTTTGGGAGGTCACCTCATCGTGGCTCATGACAGTTATTTTAGTCCTTTCAGCCTTCCATCTTTGCAATTCCAAATGTTCCAAAAGAGTCTTTTTTAGAATGGGTCGCCAGAGCTGTTCCAGTGAGACCAGATTGGAGAAATATTCAGGGTGACCAATCTCACTGACAGTAATGAACTTAAGAAATCTACATATAGACATTTTATGATTATTAGTCCTGGAATTTTATGTCAAGCTTTTTGGTCGTTTGTAAATAATCTGCATCATCATTTCCTTTTATCTAGATTCAGATTTAATTGTATCCACTGGTCGCTAACCGTACCTCAAGACTTTTTAAAGTTAGGCACCTTGCAACTATGTGCATGTGATAATTTTTCTGACCAAGACCTGTTGCATTTTATGTTTTTTTGTGGTTTTTATTCTGAGTTGCGAGCTAAACATATTCTACCACTTTTTAGAGATTGCTATTTTGCACAAGTATGACCAGCGCTGGATTATTTACAGATGCTTCCTGCTCCACTCGTCTGCTATGGGGATGCAAGCTGTTTCATCAGGGGCAATTCGTAAGAGGAAAGATCAGGCTTTCTAACCGTAATGACCTGTGCCTACTTGAATATGTTTCTTGTAAGACAAATACATTTTATCTCTGGCCTACTTCTAAAATCTATGTGTTTTTTAAGCGAAATGTACTTTTATGGCCAGAATCTGGCCAAATAAAGTTTTATTGACTGACTGAACAGCTATCACATTTATGGTCGCATCTGTAACGTAGTGCAACAGATTTTCAATTTGCATTTCTTAATCTTCCAATACGGCAAGCATAAACATTAGAAATTCCTGAACATCTTGCTGCACATTCAGTGTAAATTGTGAACAACCAGAACATATATCTAGAAGTTGCCGAATGCCAGAAATACTATGGATTTTAGTTTTATCAGTTGTCAAGTTTTCATGAATAAAATAAAATAAAGAACAACATCTTTTTTCTCAATTCGCCATAATTTGTTGTTGAAGATTTTCTAGGAAAAATATGAAGTGCACCACAACATTAGCATAGCAGTTGATACCTGCACTATTTTTTAACTGATATCCTACAAGTCCTTCAACAGTGTTCTTTTTCTTTTTGTTTGGAACCTCAACATTCTCTTGATTTTTTTTTCTTCTTTCCATCCTCACTACTGAGTGTCTCATATGTTTATTTTCGGAATAGTACATGCTTTTCATATACAGGATATTCACCTAAGTTGGGAGCATACAGTCTTCTTAACCGATGATACTCTCCAACACAATTTGCATTGCCACTAATCTTTCTCTCATAAAAATCATTCAAAAACAATCCAGATAAAGTTCTGACTCTGGACAAGGCAACATATGCCATACCCTCTTTAAACACAGTACTTCCAAAGTTTACCAAAGCTCTATCGACACTTAATTCTTGAGATCTATGAGTAGTCACCGCATATGCCAAAGAAAGAGGAAACTGTTATCTATGAAGATACAAGTCTTTAACAAGTAAAACACTCACAGCACAATGTCCAATTTGTTTTACTTCTTCAATCTGATCAAATGTAATCTTAAAAAATTCAATTCCATCTCTATTTTGATAATTAACAAAATCAACAACTTTTCCCATTGCTCCATTTACTAAACCTTTTTCCACATCCAAATTAAGCCGTAAAATTACCCAACAGTTTTCACATACATATACATTCTTTTCTAAACTAGCAGTTTTAGATATAGATTTTTCCAAAGAATCCAATTTTGTTTTACATTTTTCTGTCAAAATAATAGTAATTCCTTTGTGTTCTATTTTTTCAATAGCTTCCATTTTTATTATTTGTTATTTTTCCAGATGTAAAAGTTCATAATTGAATGTAGAACACTCTTGCAGTGTTGGCATTAGGCAGATTTTAGATTTCTTTTCTCCAATTGTTTTGTATATTATTTTTGGAGCACCATTTTCATTTGGAAACAAGTTTTTAAGTAGCTGACTTTGCAAAGCTTCTTTTCCATATTCTGTCAAAATACCAATGCTTATATCTTGAAGGATGTTTCCATAGTCTTCATCACTTACCTGTCACATATTTTTAATAAGTTCTTTGTATTGAAAATATGACCAAATGTTGACATTTCCAATACTTCCCGAGGATGCCCTGGTGTCTTCATGCAGAAGTGTTTTAAAAACTGGTTCCCCTTTTTCAGGAGTAAGTTGCAGTAGATCGCCGAAAACAATCACATGTTTTCCTCCAAATACCACATCATAATCTGTTTTTAAAATTTACTGCATTTGTAAATGTACAAAGGCAAGCATTATGTTTGGGACCATGCTCACCTCCTCAATTATCAAAAGTTTCATTTTCTTTAGTACTCTTGAAACTTCAAAACAAGCTTCTCCAGAAAACGTATGATATTCCAACTTGTGTTAATGTTCAACAGGTATCATTAGTAAACAATGTAATGTAATCCCTAATGTTATGTGCTGCTAACCCAGTTGGCGATACAAAAGGGGGTGGTGATGGACGGAGCATCTGAATCAATCAAACCCTCACACCCAGTCAAAAGATCTGGATTTAATCCATCACCGTTCTTTAGCCCACTCTGCCACCCCAGTTCAGACATGGCTATATGCAAATCAGTCTGACCCTGTGCCTCATGGGAACAGTCCAGCCTGAACTGCCAAGCCATGTCTTCCCTTAACATACTTTTAAATTCTCCATGACGATGATACCAATACTCATTAGTACCGCCTTGACACGCCATCAAATTAATCAATTGAGATTCTAAATGATAGTCTCTCTGTTCTACTTTGTCTGTGAACTCCTTTGCAGAAACATGTTGAAGATCAACTCCTGTTTTTAATATGTGGTTCACTGCATATGAAAGTCCAGACTAGTCACTTTCAAACAAAAGATAAAATATGTATGGAATACATTGTTGAAATCTTGAATCTTCTGAGTACAATCTTGTACAATATTCTGATGCTTGAATTGAATCTGGTCGTTTATCATATCGTCCACATTTTTCAGTGGGGAAGAGCTATGGAAAACAACGAGCTTACAAACTCCTTTCCTAAACAGTCATGGGAGTTCCCTTCACTTTCTTCCTTTGGAATAATTTAATAGTATTTCCAATCACTTCCTTTGAATGTAAAGGATGTACACTATAATGTTCATAACTTACTTCACTTTTGGAGATGTCAACTTTTTCAATTTGTCCACTTGAAATGTTGCTATCATCAACTAAATTGATTTCTTCTTCTTCCACATACACATTTTTGTAGTAAACATTGTTTTTTGTGAGATATCTCACTTTACTGACATCTACTAATTCTTGCCATATTGTCCGACTCTTCGTAGGAACACCATTAACTAGAATAACTACAGGTTCAGTTTCCTCTTTCTCTACACCAATAGATTCAAGATTTTTTTGAAATCTAAAGGTAAATACACAACTCTTCCTTTTAAGCCTCTTTGTAAATCTGATGGAGGCAGCTTACCTGCTTTAGGCTCAATACGAACAATAGCTTGAAATGAGTGCACAGAATGAATCAGAATGGACTCATACATGTTTAAATCTACCAGTTATGGGGGAATAGCGACCAACTCTAGGTTATTATGTACAGCTCCAGCTGGCATTTTGTTCTCGTCTAATTTGGTATAACAATATTTACAAATACGTTGATCACTACCAAACTCAATGCAATCTTCAACCAACAAATTAACTCCAAATTCCTTCCAGTTATCATTGTTTTCGTTTTTACTTTTTGAATACAGATCAACATTTCTAGTTTGATTTTAATAGTGAGTTTGTCGACAACAAATACAAACATAGTTTGGTCGTTCACAACAAATTGCCATAAACTTCATAATTTCTTCTTCAAACTTCTCAGTACTACTATCTTCCACGTCTTCTCAGCACCTACATCTATCAAACTCTCACTTTCTCTACACTCTTGTTCAGGGTCAAAGTAATGAAACTCTATTTCATCACAATTTTGTTTACATCTGATACTGACCCATGCAAAAGAGCACTGTTTAAGTCACTTAAAATTATTGTTGGACTTTTTACATAGTACAATCTTCTTACTAACTTCCGCATTTGAGAGTGATGTACTGCTAACATTCTCAAATGATAAAAAACACTTTTACACACTTTTCTAGAAAGACAAGCCAGAAAATGACCTTGCAAACCAGTATTTTTCTCACTTTGCAAGGATCTAGGACTTGCAGCATCTTAATCTTTTGTTGAACACTTTTTTACTATACGCTAGTAAGACATTTCGTAAAATATCAATAGACTCCTGTTGTATACTACAAATACTACTACAATCCCAAGTATACACTGGGGCTTTAGTACATCTCCCTAGAACTTCATTGGCTATCATTTCTTCTACATTTCTAAGATTCATCTTTTCTTTTTCAATTGCACAACCATTCTTCACTTCATAAGACAACCATTGGTATCAACTGCGTGAAATAATGTATTGCTTTGAAAATAGCTCTCTTTATTAAAAAAAGTCTCTGAACTTGAAGTGTGCTTACATTCACCCAAAAAAAATCACAAAAATTAGTTCTGTTAATTACTCTAATCTTTTTACTTTTGTTCTTCATAGAATGCATTGGTTTATCTAATGTTCACATTGGGCCCGATTCACAGAACTAACTTAAGACAAAATCCTAAACTTACTACTTTTGGTATTCACAGAAGTTAGGATTTTGTCTTAAGTTTGTCTTAAGACAAACTTAAGACAGACTTAAGACAAAATCCTAACTTAAGTCTGTCTTAAGTCAAACTTAAGACAAAATACTAACTTCTGTGAATACCAAAAGTAGTAAGTTTTTGATTTTGTCTTAAGTTAGTTCTGTAAATCGGCCCCATTCTCTTTAAACATAAAATGAACAATGTTCTTTTTATTTCTAAAGCCTTTTCAACTATAGTTTCAATCAGTTTTTTATTTTTTTAAAAAGCAGATTTTTTTATATTTCTTGCCATCGTTTAATAGATTGTATAGTACTCTACTGTTAAACATATGTTTCCTTATTTCATCAAATGGATTCTTTCTTCTTTTAGCATAGATTGTTTTATCAGAACGTGATTTGCCATTAATTTGTCCTTTTGTAATTTCATTCTTCTTTGTTCTAGAGGTATTCTTTCTATTTTCTACATTGTCAAAACTTTTTCTAGGCCTTGAAAGTCTTTTAATGAATAATTTTGTTCTCTTACTGCAAGAGTTTTTCTTTTTGCCCACATGTTGTCAGTCAGTCAGTGAGTCAAATTTGCTTTATTCGAGGTAAAAAACTCATAAAAGCATAAAACATTTAAAACCGTTACATCCACAGTTAGCAAATTTTTAAAACATATTTACATCCTCAAGAGAAGAAAAAAAAATTGTTTAAAACGATAAAGCATCGTGACATCAATAATGTTAAAATTCATCAATAAAACCTAGAATTCATACAATTAATTAACCAGTGTAATCACAGAAAAGCCGAGTTCCCATTAGCTGAGAGAACATACAATGGCCTAGCTTCGTCTCATCAATCCTACTGTTATGCAAGAGAATTCCTTCTAATAGCCCATGCCCAGCCCAAAAATTTAGCAACTGCTACAGCAATAATTGGCAGAGAACTAGTGCGAATAATCTTTAGGGCCACATCACTCTCCCTCATGCCTAGCTGTTTGCACATAGCTCTCAGCCAGACACGTCGGGGGACTGAGTAAGCTCCACACACGAAAAGTAAATGGGCAATGGTCTCAGTGCTGGATTTACAAGCTGGGCAGACATGAGAATTACCCTCTACCCATCTTCCAGTTAGTGATCTTATTGGGAGAGACCCCACTCAAAGCTGGAAATATAGCTTCCTGTCCTGCGGTTTGGTTATAATATCCCAATAGAGCTCAAGAGAAGGGTAAGTTTTTATCTCCAGATATAATCCCTCCAGGGTAGAAGGGTCTACATCATTCCAGCCCCGGCGTTCAACCATGTCCCAGTACTTTGTTTTTATGGTTGCTTTTGTCGAGAACTGGGCCTCCTCTGGTTTCTCCCATATCTCGTTCATACCTAAAATCCCTAGCATTCTGCGCAAATCCCCTAGCCAGCCTATCATATGGAACTTGTCGCAGTTACTTACATCCAGAAGGCCCCTTGCGTAGTGGGCGAGTTCGGGGGTGACCCAGATGCGCCGCCAATATAAAATGGGTCTTAGTCTAGCCATATCTGAGATGGCTTTCCTGCCTAGCTCGCAACACAGAGGCTTCATGGGTGTGCTTTTAGGAAGGCCGACAAGATTTCGAAGGAATTTGTTCTCGGCGAGCGTTAGTGGGGCTAGATTGCCATAACCCCAGAGCTCTGCGCCATAAAGCGCCGCGCTAATGGCTTTGGCCTCATATACTTGAAGTTCTGGCGCAATAGGTTTTGTCAAAGACCTTCTGTGTTCAGCACTTATAACACCGGTGTTTTGGCGGAATTTGAGAGCCGCCATTTCTGTGTGTTTCCCCCACTTTAGGCCCCTAGCTATATAGATACCCAAGTAAACAAAGTCCGAGACCATTTCTACCTTTTGGCCATCCATGAAGAAATTCCCTCTGAAGCTGGAGTGGGGGTTAAATGTCATGAGCTTCATTTTAGCTAGATTTACTTCAAGCCCATGATCAGTGCAAAAACCCTCGAAAATGTTTAAGGCACGCTGCAGGCCGCTGGGGGTTTTAGATAGTATGAGTGTGTCGTCTGCAAATAGTAGGATTGGCATTTTCACACCATCCAAAGTTGGAGCATCTACAGAGGCAGACAACATACGCTCCACTACTCCATTAATGTAAAGGGAGAAAAGCATCGGGCCATAGCGCAGCCTTGTCGTACCCTCGTTCTACTGGGAACTTGCCCGTGTCTCCCCCACTGGATCCTTGCGGAATTTGACTCATGGAGTCTCATCACTAGCGATAGGGTTTCAAGTGGCATGCCCATCTCAGCTAGGACTTTCCAAAGCAGGGAGCGAGGGACTAAGTCGAAAGCTGCATGTGTTGTACTTGATCTAATATCTGCTGTTGCCTTTCTTTAAATAGTATTGTTTCTTTTCTTGCTTTCCCTTTTCCGTTTTTTTGTCATGGTAAGTCTTTCTTAATAATAATGAAGAATATCTGAAAAAAGATTATTAGAATTAAAGGTAAAATTATTTAACTATACACTATATATTATAGGACTACATAGGTGCTTGTATGAGTGCATGGGTAATGCCTTCATCATTGGAGGAGTGCATGGGGAGTGACAGGATGATTGCTGGACTGCATGTGTATTACCTGGGGAATTGAAGGAGCAAATGTGTACTGTGTATGTGATTAGAGAACTGCATGGATAGTGCACAGGGGATTGTAGCAGTCCATATGTTAGTGCTTGAGTACATGGGTCCTGACTGGATAATTAGAGTACTGAAAGGAGAAAGCGTGGTGAATTTATAAGTGCTTGGGTATTGGCTGAGTGACTGGATAAGTACATGGTGCCAGCTGCGTAATTGGAGGAGTGCTTGGGGAGTGACAGGAAGATTGCTGGACTATAAAGGTAGTGCTCAAGGGATTGTACCAGTGCATGTGTTACTCCTGTTGTGTTTCCTTCTTGATGCCGTTAATTCCCAACTCCCCTGTGAACTAATTGCTCAGCAAGGATTATTAAACGCTTGCCAAACCTCTAGTCACCAAGGGAAAGGGGAAGTGGATTGACAAACAACAAAAGAGAAAACAACGCTGGTCTGTCTTCTTCCAGTCGCAGTTTGTCATTCAAGTGTTCCGGGCTGGTGACGAGTTGGCAACCTTTATTAAACTCTGGAGTTATACAAACACACTATCAGTCTCTAGACCCTCCTAACATCTGATGTATACATATGAGAGCATTCAAGAAATTAACCCACCGTTTAAAGAACCAGCCTTTGTATACACTTCACTGGGTTTTGAGGTTATAATTCTCTTTTCTCTTGATAACCTTTAAAGGAAGCAGTCATGAACATGAACTAGAATTCCTAAAAAGAAACTATACTTTACCAAATTCAACTACTTGGTTAATGAGGTTAGTTTTTGGGATCACACTTTCACACCATGCA
The DNA here is from genome assembly GCF_964263255.1 of Lissotriton vulgaris. Classification (NCBI taxonomy): domain Eukaryota; kingdom Metazoa; phylum Chordata; class Amphibia; order Caudata; family Salamandridae; genus Lissotriton; species Lissotriton vulgaris. The sequence goes on along the minus strand of NC_141699.1, from coordinate 885,751,629 downwards.
CATACCTGAAAAACCCAGTTGCTAGGCTGGAAGGTGGATTCTGCAAAACAAGTAAAAGAAAGAAACAACCAAACTATCTGGTCTAATCTTACTAATAATAGCAGCTCCTTGAATCAACTTATTAACCTCATAAGTCTTTTATGAACTCAAGTTGCTTAGACATTCACAAACCTATGTTTACAATGTTCTCCGATTTGGATTGACAAAGGCTTGTTTAATTTACAAGGCACTGTTATTTGGATTGTCAAAGGCTTGTTTAATTTACAAGGCACTGTTACAAAAAACGCTGTGTCCTTAAATCCTTTCAGGAAATCAAGTCTTGGATTTTACTCAACTCCCTTGACTTGCCACCTTTGAAACACTCGAGAAAATAGTCTTGCTTTTAAAACCAAGTAAAGTTGCAGTCTATTTAAACTGAAGGTGCAGGTTCTTAAATTGCTATTAGCTGCATAGCAACGTAAAATCTTACTGTCCTTTCTTAGTTTCTGCAGCTATCCGGTGACGTGTCCACAAGCTGCCCAGGGTCAGATGACGCGTGTGCAGGAAGTCCGGAGGTCCGTGATTCTGATGGCAGATGTTCCACTGCAGCAAGAGGGAAGAGCTCAGACGAGCCTCGGGTGAGGAGACGGGAAGAGGGAGGAAGGAACAGAGGCGAGGGTTCTTAGGAAGAGAGGGCTTGAGGCTTGAGTTACCGAAGGAAGGCGGGGATCTCTGAAGCCGGCAGGAGCGCTTGGCACAACATGCAATGAGACGAAGCACCGTCTCGAGGAGCGTTCCCCTTAATATATGCTCGGCTGGCTTTCAGTTTGAATTATTTACATATTGCTCACGCGGAGCGCCGAGCACGTGAGCCTTCCAGAACCCAGAGGAAGATCTTCTTAGAAGATCATACAAAACAAGCATTGGCAATAACAAATACCGAGTACAGCATCATGATGAGCATTAATCAACAAGCATTGGTATGAGCAATGATCAACAAGCATTGGCAGATTCAATTACAGCACAGATCTATAGCTCTTAACAGACACTAGATAATTCAATTGCAGTACTATCTTTGACACTTAACTGATGCTAGCTCTAGTTCCTCTAACAGTTAGTGCCTGGGCCATTGCATGAGTACATGGGTAGTGACTGCATGATTAGAGTACTGCAAAGAGAGTGCTTGGATGAGTGCTTGGGTTTTGGCAAAGTGATCAGATAAGTATATAGTACTGGCGGGGTGATTGGAAGAGTGCACAGGGAGTGACAGGGGGATTGCTGGACTGCATGGGTAGTGCCCTGGGGATTGTTGCACTGCATGAGTTAATGTCTGGGTCATTGCATGAGTACATGGGTAGTGATTGGATGAATAGACTACTACAAGCAGAGTGCATGGCAAATGTATAAGTGCTTGGGTTTTGGCACAGTGATTGGATAAGTACATGCTACTGGCTGGGTGATTGGAGGACTGCACAGTGAGTGACAGGGGGATGGCTGGACTGCATGGGTACTGCCTGGGTAATTGAAGGATTTAATCAGTAGTGTGTAGGTGGTTAGAGGGATGCATGGGTAGTGCTCAGAGGATTGTAGCAGTACATATGTTTGTGCCTGGGTCATTGCATGAGTACATGGGTAGTGACTGGATGATTAGAGTGCTACAAGGAGAATGCATGGCCAATTTATAAGTGCTTGGGTTTTGGCGCAGTGATTAGATAAGAACATGGTGCTGGCTGGGTGATTGGAAGAGCGTACATAGAGTGACAGGGGGATTGCTGGACTGCATCGGTAGTGCTCTTGGGATTGTAGCACTGCATGAGTTAGTGCCTGGGTCATTGCATGAGTACATGGGTAGTGACTGGATAATTAGAGTACTGCAAGGAGAGTGCATGGCAAATTTATAAGTGCTTGGGTTTTGGCAGGGTGATTGGATTAGTACATGGTACTGGCTGGGTGATTGGAGGAGTGCATGGGGAATGACAGGGTGATTGCTGAACTGCATGGGTACTACATGGGTAATTAAAGGTGTGAATGAATAGTGTCTAGGTGGTTAGAGGACTGCATGGGTAGTGGACAGGGGATTGTAGCAGTGCATGTGTTATTGCCTGGGTCATTGCATGAATACATGGGTACTGACTCAACTATTAGAGCACTGCAAGGAGAGTGCATGGTGAATTTATAAGTGCTTGGGTATTGGCTGAGTAATTGGATAAGTACATGGTACTGGCTGGGTGATTGGAGGAGTGCATGGGAAGTGACAGGGTGATTGTTGGACTGCATGGGTACTACCTGGGTAATTGAAAGAGTGAATGAGTAGTGTGTAGATAGTTAATGGACTGCAAGGGTAGTGCACAGGGGAATGTAGCAGTGCATGTGTAAGTGCCTGGGTCATTGCATGAGTACATGGGTACTGACTGAATTATTAGAGTACTACAAGGAGAGTGCATGGTGAATTTATAAGTGCTTGAGTTTTGGTGAAGTGAATAGATAAGTATATGGTTCTGGCGGGGTGATTGGAAGAATGCACAGGGAGTGATGGGGGGTTACTGGGGTGCATAGGTAGTGCTCAGGGGATTGTAGCACTGCATGAGTTAGTGTTTGTGTCATTGCATGAGTACATGGTAGTGACTGGATAATTAGACTACTGCAAATAGAGTGCATGGTAAATTTTTAAGTGCTTGGGTTTTGGCAGAGTATTTGGATAAGGACATGGGGCTGGCTAGGTGATTGAAGGAGTGTATAGGTAGTGACAGAGAGATTGCTGCACTGCATTGGTATTGCTCAGGGGATTGAAAGAGTGTATGAGTTAGTGCCTGTGTCATTGCATGAGTGCATGGGTAGTGCTTGGAAACTAACTGGGTGATTGCAGAATATGGAACCAGTCAATCATTACTAATGTAGTGTTAAAATCACATATTCACTACCTTTGCACTCCTGTAATCGGTCAGGCACATCTCAATAGTTCACAAAGCATACATATAACTTTATAAATAGAATCTGAACACATAGATGAGTAATTACATACTATCACATTAAGTAGATAAGTACAACATGCCAGAAAGGATAATATGTGGTATTTACTTTTGAGCTATATCTTGACCATTCAATCTACAAATATGCAACATCATTAAACTATACCTCTCAACAGACTTAAAAAAGAAGGGTAATTAACAACACCTTTTATGAACATTTTTAAAACCACACTTTTATTACACATCTTCACCTTTGTATCTAAAATTATGTGGCATCATTCAACTCTACCTTTGCTCACACTACAAAAAGAAGCCTAATTTTCAGTACCTTATTTCACCATGCTATCCTAAAATATATGACATCATTTAACTTTACCTTCTGTACAAACTAATAACAGAAACCTAATTATTAACACGTATATGATCATCTGTAAAAAAACACAGTTGTGCGGCATCTTTACCAAAGTATCTATAATTATGCAGTATCACTCAACTCTACCTTTGTCGAGAGAACAAAAAATAAAGGATAATAAACTACACCTCATATGAACATCTTTCAAACTACACATTTGTACTACATCTTCAACCAACTATCTAAAAATATGCGGCATCATTCACCTATACCTTTGAACAGTCTTTAAAAACAAGCGTAATTAATAACATCAGTAATGATCTTAAAAATGATACATATTACTGTACAGACTCTTTTTTAAACAACATTCAAGTACAATGAAACTAATTCCAATATATATCTCTACATTTAATAATATATTTCAAACAACACAGTTTTAGAATAATAAACAAACCTCAAAAATGTATCTCACCTTGTAAATAAATGTGTTGAATGAAACATCTAACACTCTCTTTCTTCATACAAATACACATAAGCAACAAATAACTTTGCTTCCCAGAGAATTTCAAATTGTAAAACACTTTTCCATTGGTTACAAATAATAACGCTTAGCAACCGACTTCTTCACCCTTTCTGCTTAATGCAAATTTCCATATTAACAGTTCATGTAACATTCAACTTAACTGACAGGTTACAAGTTCACCATATTTTGAAGTTCACCACACAATGATGCAAATGCAAACAGCAGGTGTGGTTGGGTTTGCAAAACATTACCTTATTCTTTATATTGTACCTTTCAAACATTTTTCACAGACCAATAACAAACATGTTTTTTAAACAAAGTCTCATGCACCCTATTTTTCAGTGTACAATGTTCATAAACAACCAATCACTTCTCTGCTTTTTTTAAACTGCATCTTGACCACCATTTTACATATCTCTCATTCTACCAACTGTCTGCCTCACCTACAGACATAATTTGATTAACTACAGACATCCCCTCGAGATGCTTTCTGTGTGGATTGTTGGGTACAGCTATGTTTTTTGGTGCAAAAGGTATGCTGAACACAGAGGTATTAACAAAAACCTAGCTTTGCAAAAAGTACACATTAAATGGATTGGAGAGAGAGGATTAAAGTGACACCAATTGGTGCCTTTGGTAAAACTGTTTTGCATCTCCAACCCCCTGACCTCATGATTTTGCACAGTGGTGGCAATGACGTAGGCACATTGTCAGGGGTAGATCTGGAAATGCTATTGAAGGACACCTTTGCAGAACTTGATGTTACTTTTCCCTCAAACTGTCTTTGTATACTCTAACATATGCCAAAGACAGAAATGGAAGTGGTCCTATCAATTTTGTCCTCAGTTTGAAAAAGCTAGAAAAAATGTCAATAAAACTGTTTCTGCTTACCTCAGAGACCATAGGATGGGCTCCATCCATAACAACATTCTACGTTTCTATATGGATGGCATCGACAGAAGTAATGGAGTACACATCACTGATGAAGGGAACAGAGTGTTTCTCACCAACCTGAAGATTTGCATCCGCACTTACATGTGGCTACAACAAGCTCCCAATGAAAACAAGGGCTCTTTTTAGAGCCACCCAATAACCCAACTTACATCCTAGGTTTACATAAAAATGTCCTAATTATTTTTTCTAGGAGTCGCGCACCCTGCGCGATTAATGCAGCCACGTACCCATTGCGTTCACACCAGAGGCCCGCGCTGAGAGCAGTGCATTCATCGCGCTCACACCAGGGGTCGCACTCAAAGCTGCACAGCCATTGTGCTTACACCAGGGGGCCGCTCTGAGCGCGTGCTAGGGTCATGACTCCAAACTTTGGTAAAAAAAAGCTGTCCACTTCCAATAATTCATATTCACCCCGGGGATGCCCAAATCTAGTTATTTTTACATTTTTAAAAAGTGCGGGGGACGCGCGACCCCCTCCCAGGCCATTTCAGGCCCCAGGGACCCAAACCCCAGAGGCCTGCCCTCATGGTCGGGGATCGTAGGGGGAGCCCAAATGCCCCCATGGTCCCGCAAACTCCTAGCCTCCTGCGGGAGCCGCCACTGCTTTTCCAAAAGAGAAGCTGCTAACATGCAGCTCCCCTTATGGAAAAGCAATCTGCTTTGGATTTTGTAAGCAAGAGCAGTAAACCTGCTCTCGCTTCCAAAATCCAAAGCAGAGTTTGCTATGACAGGGCAGAACCCCATGGCTCCCGCCCTGCCATAGCAAACAGCAGTGTCCCGGTGGTGGGCAACCTGAGACACTGCACAAGCCAACAAGGCGGTCCCCAGGGCCATGAAGGGCTCCAGGAGGGGGGCCCACATCCCCCCTGCCTAGCATTACAAAGTCCTGGGGAGGTGGTGGTCCCTGGGGCTCGGGGGTCCGTAAGGGACACCTGCATTTACATATTTAGTGCCCTGGGGAGGTGGTGGTCCCCGGCTCAAGTGGGGAGCCTCAAGCCCCCCCACACAGGTTTTAATAATAAAACAGCCCCGGGGAAGTGGTGGTCCCTTTGGCAGTGTGGGAAGGATTGGGATCCCTCATGCATTTTTTTTCACAACCCCGGGGAGATGGCTGTCCCCGGGTCTGTGGGGGCCCCGTGGCCCCCCGCTAATAAATTAGCAGTGCCCCCGGGACCTAGCCCACCCAAGGGCATTTTTTAAATGAAGCGTGGTAGTCCGCTCTTCGTTTTTTGAAATATTTTCGGCGGGATTCGCGACCCGATCACGCTTTCTGCCAAAATTATTTTTTTTTTAAATGCGAGGCACAAGATGGCTGCCAACACTTCCTGGTTTGGAGTGTTGGCAGCCAATTAGAATTTAGCTTGTGGTCGGGAGGGTTCGCTAACCCACTGCCGCCCCAGATATCAAAACTTTTTCCTTTTCTAATTTCTCAGAAACTACTGAACGGATCTACACCATTTAACAAAAAAGACTCTTTCTGAACCAAGAGCTACCTTATTGGCAAATGTGGTGTAATTCCATTCAGCAGTTCGGCCTGTAGCTTTGTCTAAAGTTTCCTATGGAAAATAACATGGGTAAAACGCGTTTTTGGACCCCATTTTTTTCTCAGCCCCTGCATGACAAATCACCCCCAAACTTTCAAAACAGGAGCTAACCAGAGAGGGTCACTAGTTTTGAAAATTTTGCGAAGATTCGTCAACCGGCGCCAAAATTATTGGAAAAAGAAAAAACGCCTTTTCTATGAAAACTAGGTCCTAACTATAACTACCTACTGGCGACTGCTAGTAGGAAATATGTCTATATATATAAATATGTGTGTATTTTTTTTACACTGTGGTAATTATAGATCGGTCAGCATTTTCTTGGGAAATGCCTTTTAGATTTTGCTAATAACTTTGAGACAGTTTGACAAATCTTCTAGGAACAGGGGTCAAGAAAAATGGGGAACCTAAAATGATAAATCATCATGCATTTTACATAGACTTTTTCAATTAGCGATACCTTAAAGACTGTTGAATGTAATTGCATCAATTTGGCAGGAAGCTAGAGCTTGGTCCAGAATGCTTGATTTGTGGATTTGTTGCAAATCAGTTCAGTAGTTTTGAGATATTAGGGCACAAAAATATTTGGATATTTGGACGGTTGGGTTTGACAGATTCTTGTGAAAGTCCATTAAAAACAATTTTTTAAATGTAAAGAGTTCTGAATTTCCAATTTTTTTCCCCAATGGGCCAATTTGCTCCCACAGGAGACACACTTCTGTGGAAGTGAGTACTCTGATTGGTTACCTGCAACATGAAGAAAAATGTTGCAAGCATCCATTACAGGACTCAGGGACTTAGTCCTCTGATCTTAGTTACATTTTAAAATATAATATAGGGGGCAGCCTAGGAATACCCTGCCCATCTGGACCCTGTGGTAGGGCCCCAGAGAAACTCTTCCAGTCCAAGATTCTTTTTTAATTAAAAAAGCAGCAAATCCGGCAGCAGTTCTGCAGGACCTCTGATTTTACACAAAAAAAGAACACCTGCAGGCATTTTCTGCTTTAACATTTGGACCCCTGGAGCAGTCCAGAGCCTGGTGCTCTTCCTATAAAGTATTTGGGGATGGTAGCGTGACTTGGGCCCAACTCCCTGAGACAATTCTAGCCCAAGGGACCCCATCTCACGAGGTCAAATACTTGAAAGATGAAAGGGGCCACGTGGTCCCCCTTCCTGAGTCACTAATGGACCCTGGGGACACCATGTCCCAAAGTCAAATACTTGAAGGAGGAGAAAGAGTCATGCGACCTCCTTCCCCGAGCCACTAATGAGCCCAGGGACCTAATCCCTTGGGACCGATTTCAAGTTAAAGAGGATGGGGTGCGCATTCCCCCTCACCAAGCCTTTTTGGGCCCTGGAGACCCCATTCCCCGGGCCCACATATAACCATAAGGGAGGGGGGTTGCACGGCCCCCATCCCCAAGTATGTAAAGACTCCAAGGGCCCCCAACCACAGGACTGGCTCAAACACCGTGTCCCAGGGAGCCGACTCCCACGACACAGTAGTTTTCATGTCTGCAGAGGCACCAGCAAGGAAACATATGTCTACCCACCTGGATGGAGCATTCTTAAAGCTCCTGTCTGGTGGTAGCAGATATACTTTCCCTGCCCCCAATTTGCTCGGGCAGCAGGGCCCTGCACCGCCTCTGTTTCATTTTTCAAAAGGCCCCTGTGTATGGGCTCCTCAGGGCCCTTAGTGGCTCTGGTGGGGCATGCATCCCCCTTTCCCTTAATAACAATGTAAATGCCCATGAAATGAGTTTCTGGGACTGGAAGTTCCTTGGAGAGAGGGGCATGGGCCCCTACCATTAAAAAAAAGCCCCAGGGACTGTGTCCCCGACGCTTGAAGAGGCTTGAGAAGGAACCTGCATCCAGGTCCTGCAACCACTGTGCAAAGCCTAATAAAATATTTTTTATATTAAAACATTCTAAAAAGTCATTAAAAAAAACAAAGGTTAGAGTGGCTTTATAATTAGATGAAAATTTCAGCGACAATATTACATGTTAAACAATAGAAATATTGATATTCACAAGTTATAGTTCTCTCAAGTAACTATAACTTGTGCCCTAAGGTAACTATAATTTGTGCCCTCACCATCAGCATTAGTGTGGTCAGTCCCAGGGCAGTGTCCCACTGTGAAGCCCATTCCCTGTAGGGAAATGGATAAAAGGAACAGTTGGAGATTTTTATTAGGCTTGGGTGGAGTTTATCGAGTCGTGCTACACAGTAATGGTTAAAAAACGTTGCTAGTGTATCCTGGCGCGCTCTTTCACGTTTCCTTTTACGTCAAATGCAATGTGGAGTACATCTTCACGTTCAAAATTGTTCATGAAAAGCATCACTGGGTTTGCATGACCGCGGCCATCTTGTTGCTTACTCCGTTTATGGTGCTGGACCTTTTTTTTTCAATCCCTTCCTAATCTTTGTAATCCTCTTCCCTCCTAATTAATCTTCCCTTCATTTTTATTTATTGTATTAGTATGTGTTTTTGTGCCTGTGAATTTTACATTTGTTTAATATTTTGTATTTTTGTTTATTTTTCCCTTTACTTCCTTATTTCTTTCTTCCTTCCTTCCTTCCTATTCATGTGTCTTTTATTTCCCCTACTCAGCACCATGGCAGAGCATGGCGACCAGGGAAGGGGAGGCACCAGGCCCCCCAAATTGGCAGCACCAGCAGCTGCTTGCCTTGCGGACAGCAGCACTGCCCAGAAGTGTAGTCTTGGGTAATCTTTTGTGAGGTGGAGGTGGCAGCATTGTTTTTTAGTGTGCAGTGCCAGCTCCCCTCCATGCTTGCAGCAGGCGCAAAGCCTGCGGGAGGATCAGCTCTATTGGAGTAGGGTGTGCAGGTGCATGTGGCGCACCAGCCATCAGCTGACCACCGCTGGGCAGATATCTTAGACTGGGAACAGAACCTGCTCGACCTGCTAGGTTTCGAGATTCTGGGGCTCAGTGAGTATTAATTATTTGCTGTGTTTGTGGTCTAAAATGCAAAAAAAAAATCCAATAGCATGCTGCTCAAATTCAGAGGTAAATTACGTTTAGTTTACATTACAATATTATTATTATTTGACTTAGTTTCAGCTAGGCAGGTTCTATGCACTACCTAATCACATTCATTGGCGCTCGTTTTGGCTGATTAATTAAGAAGCCATTGCAGACTCTTCTGTCCTCCTGTCACCAAAGTGAATCATTGATATCAGTGTGTTAGCATTCTCTGTGACTTTCTTTATAAAGCTCAAACAGTCCCAAGCTACTCCGCAGTGATTTGTACGCATCTATGCATTGCAAACAAAGGGAGACTGAGGGGCATATTTATAAGCCCCTAATACCACCAGAGTATCACTTTTTCTGACGCTCGGTGGTGCTACTCTCAATTCAATTTTTACATCGTGGCTTTAAGCCATTTAAGATAGCTTATTGCCACATTGTAAATATTCCCCTTACCACAGCAGTCTGCTAAGGCAAAAGGGCGGGCAATGGCTGTTGATGTGGGCATTCCTCCGAAACACCCATTGCTTTTTGACGCTGTCCCATACTTACAAGGTATGAGGAAGCGCCAAAAATATGACCAGGAAATACCTGGTCTTAAACAGGCGATACGAAGAGAAACATTTTATTTCTCCTCGTATTCTGCTCTTTTCATGTGTGCTGTATTCTGCAGCACACATAGAAACAGCAAAACACCTGTAAAGACTGTTTATGTGCAGGAAGGTGTCCCTTTCTGCACATAAACAATCCCACCTGTCGAGCAGGCACCCTTGTAACATAGCGCAAGGCAGCTTTTGTAGTGTCAGCGCTAGTGGAAAAAAAGGGGTGCGCTGTATTTTTGAAAATACAGTGCATCCCTGCGTTTAAAAAATGTCCGAGCGCAGTGTTAGTAATTTTGGAGTAATACCGTGCTCCAACATTTTTTTATAAATATCTCCCGAGTTGGTCCATCAAGGAGGTTCAGAAATGGGAAAAGAATCAAAGATCGTTCACTGCAATGCATTAGTTCCAAATGAAGGTTTTGTTAAGGAACTTTGTAGTAGTGATTTTAGGTTTAGTGTGAAAAACTCAAGTCGATAGACTTTCAATCTAGTACTATGGTGATCTGTTTTAGATAAGTACAATGTGGCAGCGTTTGCCTATCATAATCATTTTGTGGAGATTAACGCTACCACTATTCTACGTTTTTTATTTTCTTTATTTCATACATCATCACCCAAGGCAATAAAAGGGGCGTTGTGAAGGAGGGTCCAGGAGGAGCAGGTCGGAAGGCTCTGACCACTAATGCCACTGCAGCTGGCTCTGCTAACCCCAGTAAGTCCTATATTTATTATTTATTATTATATTTATTCCACATGCCGCCTTTGATTGACTCAGGATTGCCAACACTGTCAATAGTAATATTGGGACATCACAGCCCGACAGTGATGAAATCGTCTGATTGATGGGACCTTTTATGCCACCTATGTACATTCAGTAAGTTTGTAGTGGCCCTTTGCATCTAGATCGCTAACTCATTACACACCTTTCAGTTTGGATAACCAACACCTTTACCTCACAGGTGTCGCCTCACTTCTACACAAGAGTACCTCATGAAGAGCTATGGAGCCCCCCCTTCCTCCACGATTGATTTGTGAGAGACCCCCCGCCCTAGCACTTATGGTAATAATAATTAACCTTGCCCTCCCAAGTTCAAGTTCAACTTTATTTGGATTCCAAAATATCCATAAAAGCACGTAACAAATTTACGACAAGAATAAAATTAATTCCAAATCACTCAGTTTGCAGTAACGTACAGTAGGAATTTGTTAATTAATTTGATGAATACATTCAGGGGTTACACATCATCTTACGAGCTCGAGTGGCAATTTTCAGAAAAGTGCTGGTGCGGAAAACTAATTCTTCGTTATTTATAGTAAGCAACCACTGATAAGCATTATCCAAAGAAACAGGTCTCTGCTTTTTAAAAAATGGAGTTAAAAACCACTTGTTATATTTGAATTAATATTTACAAAAGATCAAAAAATGTAAATCAGTTTACCACTCACACCGTCACATGGACAAAATACGTGGTCAAGGTTGGGCTGGTAGCCAAGCGGAAATCATAACAGAAATTTAACAGTGCCCGCTCTTAAACGAAACAGAAGACTCCTTTCCCAGCGTATCATTGGTAAAGTAAGATAAAGTGGTAAAGGATGCCTATATAATTCAATAAACATATAACTTAGTGAAAAGGATTTCTTTGATTCCATACAAATCCTTTCTGTGTTATAAAGTGCATAGAGTGCACTTTTTAGCTCATTTTTCTGCAATGTTTCAGCTGTACTTGGATTTAAGAAGAGGCTACCTTTGTTGACGCTACACAGACTATGGTAGACTCCAGACAGCCATGGGATATCCATTCCTCTCTCACATTTAACACAGTCACTAATAATTCCTCTGGTTAAAGAAGCAGCTTGGTTCTTCCAAACTGATAACCAAAAAAGAGCTGGGCGTGCGTTAATAAAATCATTAATATAGTTGAAATTGAGTTCCCTGTGACAAGTATATTGAGGAGTGGAATTAGGGACACCCAACAGCTTTCTACAAAACCTATTTTCCTCTCGCTGTATTGAGTGGGCATTCACATTGCCCCAAATATGAGCCCCATAAGTAGCAACCGGGACACAATGTAGTTTAACAATTTTTAAAATGGCTAAAATAGCACCTATATTCTTTGGACGGGGAAGACTAAGGAAGGAATTGATGGCCTTTGAGAACTTGCTCCTGGAGTGAGCCAAATGCTCAGCCCAGGAGCCTTTCGCAGCAAAGACTTGATTGGGAAAAGTGCAGCAAGATTGGGAAAAGTGCTAGTCCTTGTCAATTTTTGACTGCCTACGCAAATTGAATTAAGCTTGCGCTTTCCAGGACCACATGACATTATATAAGATTTATTAAAATTAACACTTAGGTCTAGGCTGCCCATGTAATTTACAACAGAATTTACTAAAATACGCAGGGAGTTCGGAGTACGGCCAATTAAGACCGCATCATCTGCGTATAGCAGTACCGGCAGCTGTCTCCCATTGATTCTGGGAACATCTACAGTCGAAGCTTTCAGGGAAGTGTTCAAACCATTGATATAAATAATAAAAAGCAGGGGTTCCAGACACATCCCTGCCTGAAACCCCTGCCCACCACTATAGCTCCAGAAACTTCACCACTACTACCTATCCTGACCTGAGCCTCTAGATCTTTGTAGAGATGCGCCAAAAAGTGTACCAAAGGCTCATCCAGTCCATAGGCCAATAAAATGGTCCACAATTTGGACCTATTAACTAAATCAAAAGCGGACGATAAGTCCATAAAGGCCACATAAAGTGGGGAGGATCAAGCGATAGTATATTTCCCAATGACCAAATTGAGGTTTAGGCGCTGCTCAATTGTCCCGACCTTACTGCGAAAACCAAATTGGCATGACTCTAGGATACCATTATCTTCTGACCATTCTAAGATCCTATTATATAGAACTCTGCCCAGTATCTGTAGGGTATTGTCAAGCAAGGAAATGGGCCTGTAATTAATGGGATCTGATCGATCCCCTTTTTTGAAAATTGGGACAATAGTACTCATGGCCCAGGTGCTCGGCAACGGTGCATACAGCAAGTTGTTAAAAACATTCAGGAGGAGCGGAGCCCAAAACAACGGTTGCCATTTAATCAAATCTATGAACAACCCATCCGGGCCAGGAGCCTTATTTCCCAGGCTCTGGTAAATCGCATCTTCCACCTCAGGCAGAGTTATTTGCAGATTGGACGATTGGCCCAATACATACTGTTATGACCCTTTTAAGGGTGGAGCGTAGATCTCAGAAAAGTGGCTCTCCCACAACTCGCTCGAAATTGTACAGCTAACCGGTGTCCATAGCTGGCCCATAGAGCGCAAGTCCTTTACAGCAGACCAGAATGTGTTACCCTTTTTTAAAACAGCAGCCTTAGATAAGGCTTCCCAGCGATCATTCAGGAGGGCACCCTTCCAATTAGTGATCGCTGCATTGCACCTCCGTCTGGCTGCTCTCACATCTGCCATGCACCTTGGGCTGGAGGTTAAAACTTTCCGTAAGTTACTGTTGGCCTCTGAACATTAATTATTGAACCACCTTGGTGCATTATCTGCCTGGGGTATTGGTTTTGACAGGAGAGTTTTAATTGCTGTACAAAGTTTGGTAAAATCATCGACTACCCCAGGGTGTGGATCATAGGTGTTAGACCCGGCCTCGTGGCGTGGTCCTTCCTGACCCGTAGCACCTCCCGTCCGAGCTTCCACCACAACAGACCCCCGAGTCCCCTGGCCTAACCAACCCTTCCCTGCACGTTAAGTCCTGACCCTTCCCGGACTTCCCAGCCCGTGCCTCCATCTTGCCGGCCCGTAGGCCCTGTGTGCACACTTTCGGCATTTAAGATGGCCGCCCAAGCCAGCGCGGCCTAGGCCGAGAGGCGCCACCCTGGTGGAAGGACAGAGCGCTCCCAGCAAGTGAGAGAGGGAGGAGCAGTATCCTTCACACCTCCGACCTCTCCTCGAGAAGTGGGTTTCGATCGCCCCTCCGGCCACCCGGAGGGCTGGCTCCACACCTGCTCTGTGTCTGGGACTCCTCCCGAAACCAACCTGAATGGATCAAAGGGCCGCGTGGCAGGAAACCCCAACAAGCGGCCCCCAGGTGCCAAGTCCCCTGCCGACCAGACTCCGGAGATCAAAGAGGAGAAGTCCTATAACTGGGGATGCTCCGAGACTATCGGCAGATTCGATTCTGGAACATCGAGAGCCCTGCTGACGTGGTCGCGGCTCGTTTGGCAGTGAAGGACTTCTGCCGGAACCACCTGAGCCCTGCTGAGTGACTCGCGGCTCCCCTGCAACCTTGGAACATCTGAGCCCTGCTGAGTGACTCGCGGCTCCCCTGAAGATCGTAAGAACTCCGACATCGTACTTGAGCCCTGCTGAGTGACTCGCGGCTTCCCTGCAACCTTGAACCATCTGAGCCCTGCTGAGTGACTCGCGGCTCCCCTGAAGATCGTAAGACCTCCGACATCTTGCTTGAGCTCTGCTGAGTGACTCGCGGCTCCCTGACTCTCCTGGTCCGGCTGGACCCTTAAAGATCGCCCCGTATCCCCCGGCTCGAGGATTGAGAGCCAGATACGCCACGACAAAGACACTGATCCTCTAAGTCTGTCCTGCTACCCCTACCCTGACCAAGACTCTTTAATTAATTAATAATTAATTGTGGGTTTGTAATGCGCTAGAATCGACTCCTGAAGGAGTATCTGTGCGCAGTACACCGCTGGGGAACCCGTCCTGGCTTTCCCTGTGAGATGGTCCCTACTGGGTATCTCCAAGGTGAAACCAGGCCTCCCCAGCGTATGTGGGGGGCCGTTGTGGAGATGAGGCAAGCTAATGTCCAGAGTTGCAGAGTGTGATCCCTGGTTAGAGTAGGCACCGAGATGAGAAATATCGAGTCCGCTGACCCTGGTCCACGACCCTGCCGTGTCGGGAATTGAACCCTGGTCCCCGGCCGTCCTCTGCTCTCGGGTCTGCTGCCTCTAACCAGTGAGCCACACCACTCTATGAGCTCCTGCTCTACTTGTAACTACCAGCTTCTATTGATCATAAAGATCCCTTGAATCACGAGATAAAGAACGTTCTTAAGAAGCTACGGTGTGGTCTCTCTTTGTCATTGGTACTTGTGTAGTGTGTACGATCCTAGATCCGAGACTCTCCCGCTGAGAAGTCTCCCTTCAGTGCTCGTCTTCGTACCTAGGGAGGTGGGTCCCAGGGTGGTCGGGTACAATTCCTGCCCTCCCCTGAGTCGCCTTCTAACATTGGTGGCAAGCGACGGGATACGAGCCGCAATCTAGAGATCGTACAGTACACGACTAACGCACTACCAAGCAAAGACAACGGAAGAAACCACCATGAGCATCATCGAAACTGAAGCAAGTACGGCATTCCGTGTGGAACAACTGGAAGACTACACACACAAAGAACTAAAAGAATTCTGCAAAGAACTAGGAATCGCTACCACTGCCCTCAACACAAAAGAAGACATGCAGAGAGCATTGAAAGCTTGGGTAGAGTCCGGGACCACCCGCACAGAAGGAGCAGCGGTGCCGGGACTCCCCCAGACAGAAAGCGGCAGCAGCCCGGTACGAAGCACTGTACCAGACGGGGGCCTATCCCCGGAAGCACTCGCAGACCGAGAAAGAAGTCACCACCATGAGCTCAAAATGGTGAAACTTAAAATTGAAGGAGAAATAAAACTAGCCGAAAAGAAGTTGGCGATCGTGCAATTGAAGGTACAAGGAGACCTAGAGGAGAAGAAACTCCAGCGGGAGCATGAAGAAAGGAAACTTCAGCTGGAACGCGAGCAAAGTCTGAAGGAGCTCGAGATCAAGGCAAGGAACGAGGAGAACCGGCCCCTGGGGAACCAAGAGACCGTCACCCCGGCCGAGCCGAAGGTCCACATCCCCAAAGATGTGGTCAAGGAGTACTACAAAAACGACGACATCCAACAATGGTTTAAGGCCTACGAATTCGCCATGACCTCCCAGCGAGTCCCACAGAAAGATTGGGGGGCCGGATTGTGGGGTCGATTCCTGAGCGAGGGAAGAGACACCCTGCTCGATCTACCATCCTCCGAACAGACTTCCTACAGCCACATGAAGGAGGCCCTCCTGACGAGGTACGGCTCACCCCCAAAATGTACCGCCAGCGGTTCCAGGACTGCAAGAAGATTCCGGGCACCACCTGGGTCGAGTACGTAAACTTTTTTAGCCGAGCATTCGACGGGTGGGTCAAGGGCAGCAAAGTGACCACCATGGAAGAACTAACGGACCTCATGCTATGGGAACATTTGTCCACAAACTGTTTTGTAGAGCTCCGCCAGCATCTGCTCGACTGCAAGCTCGCAGATCTGAGGAAGCTGGCCTCCGAGGCGGATCGCTGGGTGAATACTCGGGTCTCCAGAGGCCCCATAGGGGATTCTCCCCGCACCAATCAAGGACCACCCCACCAGAGAGGGGGGGAAACCAAGGAGGACCCAGAGATGCCCAGTCTGGTCCCCAGCGTAGCCCCCCGAGAACCACCCCACCGAGTTTCCCTGCACCTCCAACCGCCACGATCATTCCCCCGGGGAGGCCACACAAGGTGACTATCACCTGTTATAGATGTCAGAAGCCTGGTCACTTTCCCAGTGACCCCTGGTGTCCCATGGCCCCACGTATCCCTACCACCACTCCCCCAGCTAGGCAGATAGCGAATGTAGCTCTAGGGGAAGAGTTTGAGGACACGGAGGAATGGGAACCTGCTGCCATGGCCCTAGTATCCCTGGGAGATAGAGAGATGGTCCCCGGGAACATCCTACCCCACAACACCGAGAAGTACCGCCAGCCCGTCATCGTGAATGGCCACAAAGAGTGGGTGCCCTCCGTGACACCGGCGCCAGCATCACAGGTGTCCTTAGCCATCTAGTAAGAGAAGACCAGATCCTCCCCAATGTCATGTGCCCTGTAATTTCAGCAGATAACACAGAGAGCTTGTGTAAGGTAGCCCTGATACCATTTGAGTGGGAAGGAGTAGCAGAAAAATTAAAAGTAGCAGTACGGACCTCCCAACCAGTTGACTGCCTCCTGGGGAATGACCTAGAAAGTTCTCCATGGAAGCAGGTCGAGCGCCGCACCCACCTCGGGATGATGGGTCTTCCCCAGTGGGTGTGCGCCACCATCTGATCCATGGCAGCCCGACTGCCCCCAACAGAGAAGTCGAGGAAGACCCGGCCAGCCTTCCCCCTGTGGATGGCAACCGGGCCGATCCAGCCGAGGCCTCCGACCTCGTCCCACGAGGAGAGGAGGACATTAATGACAAAGCCATACACCCAGATCCCGCACAGATCACCGAGCTGGGTGAGCTGCCCGAATTGGCGCAGTGGCGCCACGAGGGGGGCCCCTCCCGAGAGGAGTTCTGCCGAGAACAAGCTGCCTGTCTTTCTTTGGTTGGGCCCTGGCGACAGGCCGAAGCCCAGGCGGCAGGCGACCAGTCGGGTACGCACTGGCTGTACTGGGAGAATGACCTCCTTTACAGCAAACAGAAGTCAGCGGAGCTAGGGTTGGCCCGAGTGCTGGTGGTACCCCTACGCTTCCGCGACTTCCTCCTGAACTTGGCTCACGATGTACCTCTAGCAGGCCACTTGGGCCAAGACAAGACATATAGCCGCCTGGTCACACACTTCTATTAGCCAAAGATGAAAACAGACGTAGAAACCCACTGCAAGTCCTGCCCCACGTGCCAGGCTAGTGGAAAAAGCAGAGGAAAGTGCAAGGCTCCCCTCCAACCATTCCCCGTCATCAGTACCCCCTTTGAAAGGGTCGGAATTGACATTGTGGGGCCGCTGGTCCCCAAAACCTCCCAAGGTCACCGCTTCATCCTCGTCCTAGTGGACCATGCCCCTCGATACCCGGAAGTCATACCCCTACGCACCGTCACGGCCCCCGTGGTGGGCCGGGCGCTGATGGGAATCTTTTCCCGTGTAGGATTTCCCCGCGAAGTCGTGAGCGACCGCGGGATGAACTTTATCTCCCGGTACATGACGTCCCTTTGGCAGCAATGTGGAGTGTCCTATCGGTTCACCACACCGTACCTCCCCCAAGGGAATGGCCTAGTAGAGCGATTCAACCGGACTCTAAAGGGGATGATCATGGGCCTAGAGGAGCCCCTCCGGCGTAAGTGGGACGTCCTGCTCCCCTGCCTCTTGTTTGCCTACCGGGAGGTCCCCCAGAAATCCTTGGGGTTCAGCCCATTTGAATTACTGTACGGACACCCTGTCCTGGGGCCCCTCAGCCTGGTCTGAGAGGGTTGGAAGACGGCCCCGCGACCCTCCTCAGGAAGTGTTCCGGTACATTCTGACCCTCCGAAATCCGACTAGGAAGTTCCGGGAACTGGACGAAGCCAACCTGGAGGCATGCCAGGAAGAAATGAAGCGCTGGTACGACCAGAATGCCACTCTGGTCGAGTTCCAGCCGGGGCAGCAGGTATGGGTCATGGACCCAGTAAAACCGTGCGCCCTTCAAGATAAGTGGACAGGGCCCTTTAAGGTGATCGAGCGGAAAAGCCAAGTCGCATACTTGGTGGACGTCCAGTCCCCAAGGAATCCCCTGCGGGTCCTGCACGTGAACCGCCTCAAGCCACACTTTGTGCGTACGGAGTTGAGCCTGCTGCTGGCCACAGATGACGGGGCAGAAGATGAGACGGAGCCTCTCCCTGACCTCCTGTGTGCCAAAGAGAAAGATGGCTCCATGGACGGAGTGAACCTCTCTCCCTCCCTCACTCCCCAGCAACGCGAGGACTGCTGCCAGCTCTTGGGGCAGTTCTCAGACCTGTGCTCTCTCGTCCCCAAGGTCACCGACTGGTGTGTCCACAAGGTGGACACCGGAGACAGCCCGCCGGTGCGACACAGAGCCTACCGAGTCCCCGATCGAGTTCGGTCCTGCATCCAGGCCGAGGTCTTGAAGATGTTGTCCTTGGGGGTGGTCGAACCCTCAGACAGCCCTTGGGCCAACCCAGTGGTGCTGGTCCCGAAAGCCACTGCCCCTGGTGTTGCCCCTGAACTGAGGTTCTGCGTGGACTACCGGGGGCTCAATGCAGTCACCCGAGCCGACGCTCCCCCCATTCCCCGCGCAGACGAGCTCATTGACTGTCTCGGGTCTGCTCAATTCCTCAGCAACTTTGACCTGACCTGCGGATACTGGCAAATTGTGCTCACAGAGGGAGCCAAGGAGCGGTCCACTTTTCAGAGACTAGTAAACAAGGTCCTGGCCGGGCTGGAAAAGTTCAGTGCCGCATATCTGGACGATATCGCGGTTTTCAGTTCAGAATGGAGCGAGCACCTCCGGCACCTCCGGAGAGTACTAATGGACCTGCGCCAGGCAGGCCTCACAGTGAAAGCCAGCAAATGCCAAATCGGGCAAGGATCGGTAGTCTACCTGGGGCACTAGGTCGGAAGTGGGCAGGTCGCCCCTCTGCAGCCTAAAATCGACGCCATCCAAGCCTGGGAACCCCCCACCACCCAAACAGAGGTTCGGGCCTTCCTGGGCCTCACAGGTTACTACCGGAGGTTCATCCGAGGGTACGGCAGCCTAGTAGGTCCCCTCACAGAGTTAACGTCCAAAAAGCAACCCCAGAAAGTGCAGTGGACCCCCGCCTGCCAAGAGGCATTCGACGCCCTCAAGAGAGCCATGTGTACTGCCCTGGTGCTACAAGCTCTCGTAGTACAAACTGATGCCTCGGAGCACGGCATTGGGGCTGCACTCTCCCAAATGAATGAGAAAGGTCTAGACAAGCCCGTAGCTTTCATCAGCCGAAGGCTACTCCCCAGAGAGCAGAGGTGGAGCACCATTGAATGAGAAGCGTTCGCTGTAGTTTGGGCCCTCAAGAAATTACGGCCCTACCTGTTCGGAACCCATTTCAGAGTCCAGACGGATCATCGACTATTGCGGTGGCTGATGCAGATACGGGGCGAGAACCCCAAACTGCTGCGATGGTCGATCTCCCTTCAGGGAATGGATTTCACTGTAGAACATCGCCCTGGTACCAACCACGCCAACGCTGACGGCCTCTCCATGTTCTTCCGCCTCAGCGAAGAGAACCCCCAAGAGGATGGGTAGTTCTCCCCGACTTTCAGCTGGGGGGGACGCATGTTAGACCCGGCCTCGTGGCGTGGTCCTCCCTGACCCGTAGCACCTCCCGTCCGAGCTTCCACCACAACGGACCCTGAGTCCCCTGGATCATAGGTCTATAGGCAACAATTAATTAAATGCATGTTCTCCTTCACTATGGTTCGAAACACTTTTTCTCCATTTTAATCTTAAATTATCATTCGAAAGCAATATGTTCCTAGCCCCACATTCTATAGAGAAGACGGGGCGGGATGCTAACCTCAAGACCATTTTAAGAGGGTGATGATCCCCATAATTCATGGCAGTAACCTCAGCAGTCATTTAACGATACACAAGAGTAGGGGTAATAAAAATAAAATCAATAGTTGAAGAACAGTACCTTCCTCTGAATGTGGGTTCTCTATAGTTAGTATCAGGTGAAACTCCTTCAACGTCCATGACATTAACAAGATTATAACAGGTCAGGAAAGTAGCTAGCTCAGTACCCCTGCGCAAGGCGGGATCTGGGGTAAGTGTGCACGCACCATGCGATGGGAGTGAGAATTTTGTGTTAACATCACCACCCAAGAGAATCCCGATGACCCCCTCTGAACCTTGCCGACTATCCAGTTTAGCGATATGGTTGAAAAACGCAATAAAAATCCTATTTGTGATAGAATAAAAATCATTATTATAAAAATTAATCAAATAAAAAGAAACACTCCTCTTATATCTCAATATCTGAAAATGACTGCTATTGGTTGGTAAGACCTTCTTGCTCCCTCCAGCCGCGACACTGATCCCAATGAATAAGCCCCCGATGGGCGACCAAATCTGGGCCTAGAAGCAACTATACTAAAACAGCGAAAGCCCTCAATACGTAATTCATCAGTTTCCCATGTCTCCTGGAACATTACTATATCTTGGTCGGATATTACACACAGCCAATCCTCATCACCTAACCTAGGTTGTAAGCCCGCTACGTTCCCACTCTAGACATTCAGATCAGTGTCAATTTTATGCCCTCCCAGTTGGGACTCTGTTTTTATTTTATTGTCTTTAGTCAGGTTATGATACACCATACCTCTCTCTCTTTAGGTACTCCTAGCCCTTACCACTTCTCACTTGTCCTGAGGAAGATCCCACAAGTAAGGTTGAAAATACCTACATACCAATTTGGGTCAAAATGTCAACACTTGAACTTTTGCCAATTCATTCAACAGTAATGAATATACTGTGAACTCATGTGTTACATGGCGATTGTGTATATATTCTGTGTAATTTGAGGAAATTGTACCTGACCATCCAGCATATGAATAATATATGCTTGAATTACTTGTGATTTTATGTCACCACCACAACCTTTATCTTTCACTACAACATCTCTCTCACTCCCTCCCTTCTTCCGGGCACCATTACTCTGAAATCTGTTACCCTGTTAGGTTGACTAAAGATGCTCCTGTTAACTTACCTGGGCATTTTTTGTGACTTCTCTTGGTTCCTGGCAGCCTCCCAGCACGCAGTCCTGCAGTCCTCCCGCCGCCACGTTTGACATCACCGCGACCGCCGAGAGGAGGACTGCAACTCCCAGGGGGCAAAGGGCACAAGCCGCGCACGAGATTCCAGCGCCAGGAGGCGCTTAAAAACGGACACACTCCCAGCATCGCGCGCGGGATC
This sequence comes from Lissotriton vulgaris, assembly GCF_964263255.1. Lineage (NCBI taxonomy): Eukaryota > Metazoa > Chordata > Amphibia > Caudata > Salamandridae > Lissotriton > Lissotriton vulgaris. The sequence continues at coordinate 885,729,964 of NC_141699.1, read as the reverse complement.
GTGCCGGGAGAAGCCCGGGACAAGGGCGGGACCGTCTGAGGCCGTCAGAGGTCGGTTGAGGTTGGGCTAGGCCTCCCCTCTTTCAAGTGAGATTCGGACTATTTTGTTTTTAATAACTGTAAAATTGGAGCTAGTTGTAACTTCCTCACTTGCATCGTGATATTTGTTGAGGACCCTCAGCTTGTAATGAACTTTGTTTTGCTTAAACTGCTACAATGAACTTGCGTTCTGGCAAAGATAGACTGGTGCAGGTTTCCACTTCGAATGGAGTGTTTACAGGCACTATCGACCATTTCTTCAAACGGACTACCTGTATCCTAGAGAAAGAGATAGCCCTTGCCGAAAAACGTCTCTCCATTGATCTGGTTACTGGGAAACGGTCCTCACTTGGGAAAATAGGACAGGTTGAATCCCCAGTTCCCCCAATCACACTATCACAATTAGACCTTAGCGATTACAATGGCATCACCACAGACACAGCGCTTGTAGATCAAGATCAAGAGCCAGATGATTCTGCTAGACTTTCAGGTACATTGTCGAGTAGCTCCCTTTACAATAACCTAGTGAATATTGATATCAATGATAATGATACATCTGAACCTATACCTAGTCCTGTGGTGACTCAAAATCCGCCCCAAAAAGACCCCCATAAATCAGGTCCTAGCAAAAGGAAAAGGAAGGAGAAAACCCAGAAGGGGGACATTGCAAAGGTGTTAAAAGGTAACTGTAATACAGCACCCACAGCAAACAAAATAGCACTCCTAGCCACCTCCCCATCAAGCATGACTAATCTTCTCCCGACAAATAATGCTGACGATCGTCTTTTGGGCAAGATAGAATTTGTGGTAAAATCCCTACTGTTACCACTACTTGAAAGGACGAGGTTGTTAAATGATAAAATGGATCAGATGGAGGCGTTATTGAGAGCTAACATGGAGACTGTGAAAAATGTAACTAATTCCCCTGCACTTTCTGGTGACGCAATTCTTGGTAGCCAGAGACAACCCATAAATAACACAGGAGGGTTGGGGCAACTGGCCAAAGCTATTCCAACATCAACACTATTGCCACCACGAGTAGAGCAGCCAAAACAGGGGTTAAATAGAAATGAGCCTAATTTAGCAAAAGAAAAACCCCAGAAGAGAGGCGCACCGACAAAATCACAGCACGCAGTAAGCAGGCCAGTTAAATCTTCTCACCAAAAGGAGCAAGACAACCATAGCAGGAAAAATGTTTATCGTAAACCACCCTATGTCAATCTGCCACCAGAGTCCGTACCATATACCATCATTATGACGGGAGTGGTTACTTTAGAGGAGGGGAAAGTGGAATCACATCGGGACTTATATAATAAAGTAAACTTTTGGCTTAATAAGAACAGGCCACTCCCACCCACATCTAAAACAGAGATCCTCAATGTAAGAAGAGTAGATTGGGTGGGGCATGGTCAGAAGGATCTAGAGGGGGACTGCATCATCGTTAGTTTTAGGGACCCCTGGGTGGTAGACCTCATCCGCAGAAAACCAAAGTTTGGTAAAGTGGGGGATGTCCAAACGTTAACATTGCACTACTTTTTTCCTCAACTAGGATTTCCCAGGAACCTTCCCTTTCAAACACCATCAACACCATCATACCACAACAATGGTCCCAGAGGGAGACATCCCCGTGACTTGGCTATATATCCCTTGTTCTACCCCCAACTTTCGAATCGGTATGCACCTCTCAGTGGCCTGGAAGGGATAGATTGACTCTCCTGTAATCCAAAAATTATCCATAGAGTGTCTACTACAGCTAGCAGTTCGGAGGTTTTAAAACCTGGTCACATCCAAAGGGAATTTAGCGGTACTCAAAAATTAGACAGCCAAGATACTGTAGCTGAGGTAGGGCAAAACACAATAGGATTCGAAAATGGACTGCTGTTGGGTGAAAGAAGAAGGGGGCATATGGACCCCCACATAAATGTCCCCATCCACCAGGAAAGCATTATAAAGTTAGCCTTATGGAACACTGCTGGGCTAAAGGGGAAACTAGATGGAGACGAAAGGGGGGCTTTTATTGATCAGCATGACATTTTACTTTTCCAAGAAAGTTGGGCTCTCAACGCTGTTTTTCGTACTGGATATCTCACCATAAACCGGCAATCAAGGGAAAAAAGGGAAGACCATCAGGTGGGCTGGTAATATGGATTAAACAATCCTTAGGCTACAGGATACAAGAACTGATAGTCCACAACAATGACATCCTGGGTCTTAAACTCCAGAGAGACAATCGTCAGGCATTGTTCTTAATTAACATTTACGCCAGAGGCCTACCTGGAGGGAGGAGCCCAGCAATCATTGATGAATTAGACTGTTTATTGAAGTGTATTGGGAGGGACCAGTGTATTGTGGTAGCAGGACACCTAAACAGCACCTTTGAACCCATACCTAGTGAGGGAGACGACAGTTACGGGGAGATTGATCAATTATGGAATGTTCCAAACCTTACCATAAAACCTATCAAAAAGGTCACTGAGGCAGCTCTCCAGTGGTTGGGTATGTGCTTGGAGTGGGGCTTAAGAGCTGTAAATGGTCGAGCTAAGTCAGACAGGCTTGGACAAGCTACTTTTGATAATGGTTCAACCACAAGTAGAATTGATTATTTCTTAATCAAGCTGGAGTTTTGGTCAATGGTAGAGGACATGGTAATCATACAGAGGCCAGAGAGTGATCACAATCCCCTGGTGTTAAACTTGAAAGTAGAAGAGGGATCAGTTAATTCTAAAGTTACAAATTGTATCACAGCAGATGCCGTTTTAACCATTGACTGTAGAAGGGTTCGTTGGTGTAGAATTTTGGATGATCCAGACACCCTGGATAAAATCTCCAAAGAAGTGCCAAAATCGGTAAAACAGGCCAAGTCAGTAATAGGTGACAAAGGCTTGGCTGAGCAGATTAGCTCTATACATCAGAGCCTGTTTGATAATATAAAATCTTTCTTCACAAAGCCGGGGAATCCAGTGAAAATGGGTGGAGATCTTCCTGGTACCAAATGGTATGACAAAACCTGCCGCAAGGCCCATAGCTCTCTGATTAGTGCCATTAAAACCAGGAATATATCATCGATTAAAGCAGAGAGGTTGAACTATAAGAGGGTCCAAAAGCTAGCGAAACAATCATGGGATGACCGCCGCTGGCAGGACCTGTATGATTTGATCAATGAGCTTGATGGGGATATATATACGTCTACACACTAATCCACCATCAACTCAATCAGTCTGTTTCCCCTTTCCAAGATGGTGCCCAAATGAGCATCACTCTCCCCGCAACATACCAGTCGCTGAGGTGACTCCCGATAACAAGTGTTCTGACTCACATCCAGTTTGTCCCTGACACTGATGATTTTTCCGTTACCATTGTAAGTGTACCAATATTATTTACATTCACCCATCCAATGTTGATAGGTGATAGGAAATGGGTTGCACCTTCTAAGATGGCGCCCACGTTAGCGCCGCCGGTCATGTGACGCACCAGACACTTTGGTAACGCCCTAAACGGCCGATATATACTTCCGAGAGCCGGGAACCCCTTACTATCCGGATCCCGGTAGCGATGGGTAGGCGAAAAAGCACTGACCAAGGCCTCGAGAAGTAAGTCAACGGCGCGTGTGAACTCCTCACTGCTGGGGGCTCATTGATATTGCATTTCTTGCCTCGATACCTGGGTACTTGCACGCTTGTTTTGTTTTGCTACAATTGTTGTTTACCCGAATATGCTGACACACGCACGTGGACGGCTGCCTCTAAGTCTCCACACGTAGGCACAGACTGGAAGTGGGCAACATTACAGATAATACACGGATGCGTTTTTACGGTGGTAACAACAACTCGCTAGATATACGCTGACCTGGTTGTAATCCCCAAACGCGGCACTCTGTACACTTCAATTAAGATCCCCAAAACCACGTTTAGTCATCAGCGAAGCAACTTGAAACAATAACTCACTAGAACTTGGTTTAATAGTATACTACTGATGTTAAGGAATGATGAAAGATCATAGGAGAGTGTTCCTACATCGGCGGATCCTACACATTGTGTGTGAATCATGAGGTTACAATACACCCCCTCCCTTTTGTAAAAGTCCGAGTTATTTTGGCGTTTAGAGATTTTTTTTTGACATACTGGATTTGGGTGCCCTTCTCTCTCCCCTTTAGCCATTAAACCCCTATTGGCTCTCCCCCTTGAAGTCACACCTACCGGGTACTGTTGACACCTGGACTCCTTGACCTGTAGATGAGTAATTGTGTAACTGGCTTTACGAATTAGACACCTTGAAGAAACTGCTGCTATTTTAATTTTATCTTTAGTTTTAATTTAATTTTATTTTTGAATCATGATAAGAGATGACATGTGGTATATGTGATTAAATTGTTACTTATTGGTCACTGCGCACAGAATGTCACTGCGCACAGAATGTCACTACCACGGAGTCACTTCTCTTCACACAACCACAGTGTGTTCACGGTCAAGAATGGGAAACTGTTGTCTCTGTATTTTGGTAACTCTTTCTTTTGTCTCCTCTAGGCAAGAGCAGTCTTAACCAGGTAGTACAACAGTAAATAAATATATATTATATAGGTTGACACTCTAGTAGGTCGAGCCTTGTGATAGATGTATTATTATATTAGGTCCTGAAGAATCGCAGCATAATTGCACAAGTGAGAAACATGTCGACCTCACAGAACTCATTGTAGTCCTAGATCGTGATACGGAACCATTAACTCTGGCGATCATAGGCTACCCACTGGTTTTAACATATAGCATGGGAACCACCAGAATAAATTGATCTCCGGTACCTCGTGCTATATTTTAACGCACCCACCTACACTATCCACTTTTCACCTGGCCCCTCAGTTGCACTTCACCCACAGGCTGTTGGAAAAAAGATCTCCGATAAAGAGCCCCTCCTAGAGGTGAGCCCGTTGGACATTGCAGCGCCTGTCCAACGAGGAGCAACGGCCAATGATGAAGCATGACACTTGCAAGAGTGTGTGAGGCCATTAATTCCAACTAATGGGATGCCCAGGGTAGCCCTCTATTGAGCACTACCCTCTTTTTCCTCCCTCCTTGACCCTATTTTTCATCCATTTTTAGGAACAACTGAGTCCCTCTTTGTCAGTTTACTACTTGGGGTTCTGACTCAGGTTGGACCTTCCATTCTACTTCTCTGGAATGGTAATTTGAGCCCAAGGATCGACAGCTGATCCAATTCATTTACCCCTTCTTTGTTACAGGACCTGTATGAGGCCAGTTTGTCCTCAAACCAAATTAAATTTTGGCAGGTCGTGAAATGGGGAGGACCTAGGGACTCGCAAACACCTGCAAACCATGTCTCAGTTGAGGATTGGGTGGAGCACTATTCATCCCAGTTCTGTGGGTTGGATAAGGCACCGAACGAAGAGGAGTTAGTTTCACTCTCCATACCCAACCCCATAAGCATGCCCGTAGTGTTTCAAAACATTGAGGCAGAGAAGGCACTATCCTTGGTTCAAAGGGGTAAAGCTCCTGGGATGGACTGTATCCCAGCCGACCTCTTCAAACATGATCAATGTAATTGGGTTCCATACATAACGATCCTAGCAAATGCTATTGCTAATGGAGCTGCGATACCGGAGTCTTGGAAAGGGGCAGAAATCCTACCCATATATAAAAAAGGGGATAAGTCACTACCAGGGAATTATCGCCCGATCAGCCTTATAGACGCCCTACAAAAGGTAATAGCGAGAATGCTCCTAGCCAGAATACAGGTCTGGATGAATGAGGAAAATATCCTTTCCCCGATGCAAGCTGGCTTCAGGACAAGCACTAGCACAATCGACCCAGTATTCAGATTTGTCTTGATTTACTGGAAGATTGTGTATCTAGGTGGGGGCACTATTTATGCAGCATTCGTGGAACTCAAATCCATGTTCGACCTTGTTTCAAGTGAGAAGCTGTGGGTCGCCCTGAGAAAAATGGGTATGCCACCAGAAATTTAGAGCTCACTATAAGACTACATGAGAATAATTTTGCCAGAGTAAGATGGGGTAGGCAGGGACAGGTGACAGAGCAATTTCCTGTGACTCGTGGGGTAAGGCAGGGTTGTGTCCTGGCGCCAACCCTGTTCCTTTTGTTTATAAACCAAGTTGTACAGTTTCTAGGAGCAACCCCAACAGATGCACCTTCTCTGGGTGGGAGAAAGTTTCCCCTTCTTATATTTGCTGATGATACGCTGATATTGGCAAAAACTCAAGCGGGGTTACAGACTGCAATTAATAAATTTATGGACTTTTGTAATATTAATGATCTAGAGATCAATGTGTCCAAAACAAAATACATGGTCTTAACGAAAAACAAACCAAAACAGAGTGACGTTAGTTTGAATGGTGCCAAATTAGAACAAGTTGGAGTCATGACCTACCGAGGGGTGGTTATAGAGTATCGGATAAGATGGAAGGCACAGATTGAGGCTCTCTGTTTAAAATTTGCTAGACTATCGGGGTGTCTAATAAAGGAGCAACGCTGCTCACAAACCAAAAGAGTTTTGCCAGCTTTGAAAATTTATAACGCCAAAATAAGCTCCGCCATCTCTATGGTGCAGACTTATGGAGTTACGTGGACCTTACACCCTTGGTAAAAATCCAAAACAAGTTTTTGCGCAGCCTGATTGGTCTACCACAATCGACCCCTACCCTACCCCTTTCATTAGATATGGGTTGTCACTCCATTAGAGATCTAGCACGATATAGGATGATTGCCCTGTGGAGACGCATATGGTCCACCCCAGAACTGGCCCTATTTCCTAGCGAAATTATGGATCTGAGCTCAATCATTGGGTCAGGAAACCTTCCCTGGTTTCATGAAGTTAAGGCCATATTGTCGAATATGGGCTTAAATTCACAGTGGGCTGATCCAGAGAACAGTGTTCTTCCGTCCCAAAAATAATTTAAATCATTATATTGGGCGACGGTGAAAGAACATCGTATCTCGTCGTCCCATCCTACAAATCTGACTGGTCTCTTTTTACTCCATAAGACTGAGATCCATGTAGAGCGATACTGGGACATTATTACCAAAAGTTTAGATAGAAAACTCTATCACCAGTTCAGAGTTGGCACCCTACCAGTAAGGGCATATACACACAAATGGCGCGGCCAACAACGTAACGAGTATTGTCCATGGTGCACAGGGGAGAAGGAAACCATTAGTCACCTTTTCTTAGTATGCCCAGCATATTTTGCCCCGCGTCGCAAATGGATTAAGCCCATTTGCAGGAAGATCAATACGCCGGTGTGTATGGAAGCCCTCTGGGTCCTAAAATCTAATACCTCCGAGTGTGTGTCCACTTGCGTGGCAAGGTTTCTGGGGTGGGCATGCATTCTAAGAGCTAGGCACCCACTTGTCCTTTAAAAAGAGTAAATCCCAAAAGCATTTATTTATTTTATCATTGGAAAAATTGTATGAACGTCTTTGCGAATATATTTGATCCAGTTTTAAAGATTTTTAGGATGTTTTAGCTTGTTAAATTATTAATTGTAATTGTGATGAATTGATTTTTGTACTCATGTTGGTTGGTGATGGAATTGAGGTTATTGTGTAAAATCTTTTTAAACTGTCAAACTAATCATGTTACGAACTGGAATTTTATCTGCTTCTTTTATGATATAATAATCGAAATAAAGACGTATGAAATCTGAAATCTCACTAAAGATTTGTTTCTTTGCATAGATGCATATTTCCATTGTGATTAAATAGCATTGGGATAATATCTGTTTTGTTTATTTAAACCTTGGATGTTGTTTTGATTTTTTGATTTCTTCATCCCTCCCTTTTGTGTGAATGTTACCAATACACTGGGACCACTCTAATATATACTGTCCAGTATAGGATAAACAATAAGGGGCTTCCTAGGTATGTAGGTCTTGGAGAGTCAAATAAGTATGTGCCCCCTTAACCGTGGGCATAGGCTATGGATCGTGGGGGGCAGAGATCAGAAACTGGATTGGATGGATGGTCGGCAGACTGCAGTGCCAGGATGAGGCAGCAATGAAGTTCCTCAGGGTCTGCGCAAGAGTGAGAATTGGGGCCACTTTCCCCCTGGTGCCCCAGCCGCAATCTGAAGTCTAAGATTTGGAGAGTATATATGTCCAGGTGGTTAGGCATATGTCTCAATGACCCCCTATCCATGGTGATCGTCAATACTTTGTCAGTGAGGGGCCAAAAACCCACATCCGAGGGCAAACTGGCTAGTATCAGGTTCTGGGTGTACAGTGGTGCAGTGTTTGGGCTCTGTGGGATCTTCTAGTAGGACTGTAAAGATTTACATGCCCTGGAGCCCATAATAATTGAAAATGCCCACTGCTATAAGCTCCGGACAACTGCAATACCTTAGTTGCATTTTGTAGGTTTTGGGTTCATAGCTCCAAGCAACATACGGGTCTGTATACCTTCCTGGACATGGTAGTTTGTGGGTCACAGGGGTGCTCCAGCTGTGTGCAGTCCTCCGATGCCCCATTGGTGGCATAAGGGCAGATTTGCCGGTGCAGTTGTCGGTGGCATATGGTTCACAGGCCACCGCCTGCAGAGGAAAGGTCCAGGCGCTGGACAAAGAGATGCTTCGTGGCTTCAAAGAAGGATTAGTGCTGTGGTTACCCAGTTTGGCTGGGCTCCTCATGTGTCTGCGGTAAAGTCCCCATCACCTGTGAAGGTCCTAGGCGACAGGAATAGTTGCGGAGTCTCAGGGGAAATCCAAATTGTTTATTAGGAACTTATTATTCGTAGATATGGAAGATTATACACAGACTATGACTGACACATGTTAGGTATATAAATTACATTAATAATAGAATTAACCAAAACAATGAGTTTCACATAAACTGTTGTTTCAATGCAACTGCTGGGCCTCAGAAAACATTTGACACATATTTGAAAACGGGTTTAAATTAGATCAATTAAATTAGCCTCATTACGAGTCAGTATTGTTGACATAGGTTGCATATGGTGGGTGTGCCCAATTTTAAATTATAAATTGAGGGGTATATACATCAAATAGTCATGCAATGCAGCAAGCCACCTTGCTGCACTGCACTGCGTAAAAGGGCGCCATATTTAACCTTATTCAAAATATTCGCGCTCTCTGCCTTGGCCGGAGCACAAATTGCTACCTAGTGCCAACGCAAGCACCATCACACGAGGGTGCAAGGGTGCCTGTGCTGTAGGCAGGATTGTTTTTGTGCAGGAAAGGACGCCTTCCTGCACAAAAACAATCCTATGAGGCTTTTTCCTCTGAGGCTTTTTCCTCTTTCTACGTGTGCTGTACAATTCAATAAATAGAGAAAGAGGAAAAAACGTTGAGAAAGTAGCATATTTCTCCTCGGTGTATCCGAAGGGAGGTGTAGCATTTTGAAGCAGGTCTACCACTAATTGTAAATCTAGCAATTGTCCAAAATCTATGGGTAGATGCTTGTGAAACACCCATGTTCCACCCACAGAACACTGCCCAGGGCAGAGTTATCAAAGGCAGCGTATTGCACTGCCTAGAATTACTCCACATTTGTCAAGCCCCGCAGGGCCACGCAAGGTTGCCTTAGGTGGCTTTTTAAAATGTCATTCTAGGTTTTGTGTCACCCTTTGCCCCCCCTCGTATGGCGCAAGGGCGACTCAAAACCATAATCAATATGGCTCTGAGATCTCTGTCCTGGGATTTTGGCAACACAAATTCAACCAGGATTGACAGTGAAGTTTATCCAAAGCAGCGCAGAACGTTAAAAAGCATAGGGCCAGATGTATCAAGATTCCGTTTTGCGAATCCTAAATAGCGATTTTTTGCGAATCGCTATTTAGAATTCGCAAAATGGAATGCATGTACAAAATTGCATTTTTTTAGCGATTCCTTATTATTCTTTATTTACGAATTCGCATTTTGCGAACTCGCAAATAAAGACTAATTTCCAATGCATTCCTATGGGCCAGGAGGCCCATAGGAATGATAGTGCAATAATTCTCAAATTGCGGATTCGCAATTTGCTAATCGCAATTTGAGAATTATTTCAAGGGTGCAGGGGTGTCTCAAAGACACCCTGCTGCACCCTGAAATTTACATGTGTGTGCATGTGGCACACATACATGCCCTATGGGCATGTATGTGTGTCACATGCCACCCTCACAAATGCCAAATAGGGCATTTTTAAAAGAAATCGCAAATTACCACCAACTACAAGTTGGTGGTAATTTGCGATTTCTTAAAACAAAATCGCAATTTCAAAATGATTCATACATATCATTTAAGGCATCGCAAAATTTGCGATTCCTTAAATGCTATGGCAAAATAAGGAATTGCAAATTATTGCGATTCCTTAAATTGCGATTTTTTCATACATATGAAAAAATGCTAAAAGGCCGTTTGCGAGTCGCAAAAGCCTTGATACATCTGGCCCATAGTACTTTATCAGTCACAAAGATCATTCGTATTCCTCATTCCCCAAGCAAAAATTAGGATACAATTACTATAAGGTAAATGTTTCTTGTGCAGTACCCATAATAAAGCTCTTAGTAGTATGAAATATGCAATTTGAAGCAAGAAAACTGAGAAGTAATAATTTGACCGAATTCAGTCCTAACAAATTTCATATGGTGGACGGATGTCAGCTGCAAACAACTATGCAACACGATTCTAACAGAAAATCTGTAAGAGTCCTTGAAGTCTTAATGACACAGAGGACAACAATAAGTTAAGTAAACTGCTTGTGATTAGTTACAGGAATATGATCAAATACAATTCCATATGTAAATACATAATTGAAGGCCAGTGTAAAATATGGCATGGTGACAGCAGTTAAATAAAAATTGGCTAGGCCCTTATTATAATTCAACCATATGTCACCATATAATCACTGTTATAAAAGTGGATTTTGCAATGTGGAGGAAGACTTGTGAAAGCATACTTTTAATTATGTTGTACAGAATTTCACAGAGTCAGTAGAGCTACAAATAAATAACTGCCAGCAGGGCTACCAAAAAGGAGGACATGTGCTTGTAGTCCAGCTGAAACAGCTGCAATAAAGCCATGTACAGAAACTGCCTATCTGAAGGGAAAGGGAGATGTTGATTAAAAATAACTTCTGCAAGTGGACTTTTTAAAAAGAAAATGTACTTTCCCTTGTGGTATTCTCAGCAAACACTGTGCGTCTTGCCTACTCTCAAATACAAAATGACTTCGCTTTTTGGAATATTGGATGTCATCAACTTATCGAGAGCAAGGCCTATGCATCCAAAAATCTACAAATGGTGTTGCTATTTCAAAGTATTCTCTTAGGAAGTCATCAGTGTTGCTATGACCTTCAAATACATGAAAGACTGCTCTTGTGAAAGTTCTCAATGTGTACTTCTTGCATTCTTTTTTTTCAACCTTCTGAATACTCCTGTCACCTTCTGTCATCTCCTAAAACTCCGCCTTAACAGTTTTACAATGAGAGCAAAGTGTAAGGAAGCTCTGCCTCTCTCTTACACACAGGTTAACACCTCACTCCTATTCTCCACATGGTCCAGCTCTCAGTTCCTTATTTGATGTTACAAACGCTAACATGCAGCGATGTGTCAGAACACGTACACTGGGATACCAATTACTTGATTGCTTTCCTAGAGTTGGGAGAAAGTCTCTGCCACTCCCCAAAACTGGGAATGCCTGCTTACAATAAAGCATTTCGCTTTTCTGCAGTGAGAGGAAGGGCATCTTACACAGACACATCGAGGTACCCGTAGACCTGTTGCCTATTTTTCAGTTACCCTTGTTCCAATAGCTGCAGCATTGCCCGGGTGTCTCAAATCTGTGGCTGCTGCTTGTGCCAGCATTGAGAGGTATGAAGGCATTGCTATGGGCCATCCTCTAACTGTTTATGTGCCCCATTCAAGGGACATATTGTTGATGCGTACTCAAATTCAACATTTGACAAACAGCCAACTGACCCGGAATGAGCAACTCATACTTGCATCTGAGAATTTCACATAAAGCGATGTGCTGTTGGGGGGCATGGCTAAGTAAGCCGCAATGGCGGTTGTGTCCCGCTGAGGCTCCGCGATCGGGCCGGCATCCTACCCAGTTCCCGAGGTCGCCTAGAGCCACACACACCGGAACCTGTGGTTGGACCTTACCCGGCACCCGGAGCGATCCTGCAGTCCCCTGCAATCTACAGTTCAGCCGTAGGAAAGTCAATAACTCCACCGGAGCTGCGCACCGGGTCACAAGAAGTCGCCTGCGATCCCTTGACCCCGTGCCTGCAGCCGCAGCCGGACATCAGTGGCTCAGCACCTACCAGCTGCCACATCTGCAAAGACTGCAAGATCGGTGGGGGCCCGCTACCAGGAAGCCCTTCTGCAACTGACCCATCTACATTGGCGATACAAGGTCCTGGTTAGGCGCAAACCCGCCATTTTGACCGGGACGAACTGCCGCCTTCCCGAGCAGAGTCTAGGTCCAAGCGATCAACACAGCCGCACCACAACACAAGGGAACGCCTGTTCACAGACACCAAGACCCGGGGGACTGCCAGCGCCCAACATCACCAACATCCTCCCGGGGGACTCTGAAAAATCGTCCCGCCTGACCCCAAGATGGCGCCAGTGGAGTGTCGCGAGTGAAGGAGCGGACACTGCAGCCCCCAGGAAGTGCTTACGAAACTGCCGAATGAAGGTGAGTCAGGCTCCTCAATATCCCCTCTGCAGCGCTTCCTTGGTTGGGCGGCCCGGGTGAGACCTCACTACTGAACTGCATACCCCCTCCCCTGAATGCAACAGGAATTGCCTGACCACAACATGGAGGGGTGAGAGCTCTCCCTGATTCCTATATCAGACCACCCTCAACACTGGAACACAGGGCCGGGCCCCTGCACTGCCTACAAGCTACACATTACTTAGGGCCCCTGTCCCCCCCCCATCCAGGGCATGCTACTTTGGAGGACCAGGGTGCTGTGGCGAACTTACCATGTGCAGCGCGCTGACACTCCAAGCCACATGATAGACTGGTGTGCACCGATCAGCCCTTCGCTCCATTTACCTGGAAAGGAAACCCGCTGGGCGGCACACTCCTCACTGCATCTGACGCCGCGCAGTATCCCCCGTGATTGTCACCATGGGGAAACCGAAGGTGACGCTGACACCCACTGTGCCGGAAGCTGCTCCAGAAAATATGCCCCCCATGCGGGCATGGTCGCAAACTAATGCATCGCAGGCTGACCCAAATGTATCGGCCAAACTGGACCAAGTGCTAGCGGCCATCGAATTATCCCGATTGTCCATGGAGAAGCGACTAGGCACCCTGGCGACCGATATCAGCCTAATCTGTGACGACCACCGGAAACTCATGGATAAAGTAAAAGAAGGAGAGAAGACGCTAGCTGGCCTACAACCCATGGTTAAAACGCATCAAACCACGCTACAGGAGGCCCTTCACTGCATGGCTGTCATAAAAGAGCGCGCAGACGATTTGGAAGGACGATCGAGACGCTGTAACATACGCGTGCTGGGTCTGACGGAGGGAATTGAAGGTTCGAACCCCCTGGACTATATGGAGACATGGGTAAAATCTTTTACCCCAGCTACAGACCGGACTGCATTCTTCTCCATCAAACGTGCCCAAAGGGTTCCGGCCCGAAGACCGCCACCAGGATTTGCCCCGAGACCAATGCTTGCAAAGTTCCTACACTTCCGCGACCGGGACGCAGTACTCCCAGCGGCCCGAGTGGCAGGTCCCCTACAAGTGGAGAACAAGCAAATAATGATTTTCCCAGACTATGCACGCGCAGTTCAACAACAGAGGTCCTCCTTCCTCGATGTAAAGAGGCAGCTTGGCACAAATAAAGTTCTATACTCCTTGCTGTATCCAGCTTGCCTCAAGGTCCTACACAAGGGTTCTGCCATCTTCTTCGCCACCGCCGAGGAGCCACAGGACTGGGCGGACCAGCACTGCCCATTACAGTCCAGAGCGGAGACCCAGCGCAACTCCAGCCCCAAGCCACCACGATCCAGAAGACTTGGTCCGAAGTGACCCCTTAATGGCACCACCAGAAGGTCCGGATCCTCTCCCGAAGAGTCTCCAGATTTGACACAAATAGTAGGGGAACACCGGGAGGCAATACAGGTGGTGATTGATCTGCAAACGTCGCCCCTCACACAGGACATCGAATGACCCCCACACATATTCATGTCAGAGGGGGAAAACGACAGCGATGGCACATTGTCCGGCGGGGGCTCCATCACACCCCCCTGGTCACCCCACAAACAGCCGATGCTATCCTAGATGGACAACTGAGTGCCTCTTCGATGTGAGCAGGCTCCACAGACATTATCACGGGCGCCCGGTTCATTCTGGACTCCATTTGCATTGCGCGTGCGCTATCATTACAATGTGCTGGCTCTAACACAACATTCACTGATCCTCTAATGGCCCGATCCACGCGTAGTCTCGCGTACACACACACTGCCACCCCCGCAGATTCTTGTCACACTTTTCCCCTTGTAGGGAATTAGTTTGGACATATCGTCACCAGAGACGTGTCCTATGTATTGGGACTGTTTCCCGGCCCCAGTTCCGTCAGTTCTGACCCTGGTTCAGTTTTGTCCCACCCCCTCATAGCATGGTACGAGTCAGGGCACATGACGTGCATTAGACAGCACTATGGCAGGTCATATGGGTACCTCCCCCAACAGGAGGGCTACTGGGTCTGGTACCTAGACAGTTACATGCCCCCCCTGAGGGCTGTAACGATGACACAGGATAATGGCAACACAACAGTCGGACATTAATATCCTTACACTCAATGTCAGGGGTCTACATACACTGAGGAAGCGCTACACCGTATACTCATACATAAAACGCCAAAACACCAGGATCGCATTCCTCCAGGAATCCCACCTCACTGGCACTGAAGTGGGCAAACTGCAGGCTAAATGGCGAGGCACAGTCTGTGCCATGACTTATTCAGCATATGCACGCGGCACCCTGATCTGGGTTTAGGCCAGGAACTCCCTTCCGGGAACTCAGATGGGTAGTGGACAAAGAAGGCAGATACGCTTTATTAGAGGGGCTCCTAGATGGCCAAGCAGTCCTCTTAGGTAGCATATACGCCCCCAACCTGGAACAGGACCAATTTTGGGACCATCTTACGGTGATCTTAGCTCAATTCACCGCTGTCCCCTGGATCTTGGGAGGGGATTATAATTGTGCACTTGACATTGCCCTGGACCGCTCACACCCGCCACCCTTGCGCTCCCCTGCCCCCAAGCAAACGGAGAAGTTTCGGGCCTGGACCTCACACTGGGCTCCCACAGATGTATGGCGACTCCATCACCCACACGCCCAAATATTTTCATTTCACTCCATCCCACATAACTTATGGGTATGCCTGGACAGATTCCTCTGTTCCGCGCCGATCCTCCCCAAGATTTTATCCACGGATTATATGGGCAGGATCATCTCGGACCATGATGCTCATATACTACGACTAAGCTGGCAACCCCCACACCCCCCGGTCCCCACCTGGTGGCTGCCCCGTGATTGCCTAAATGACCAGGTCTTTAAGCATGACCAAGCGCAAAGCATACAAGACTTCTTCACCCACAATGCAGGCACGGCCTCATCGGTGTTAGTGGAATGGGACGTGTTCAAAGTAGTGGTCCGTAGAGAGTGTATTAAGCAAATACCGGGGGTTCGACGGACATTAGAGTAGGCACTCACAAAAGCGGAACAGCACCTAGCCACAACCACTAAACAAGACGACCTCTCCGAGGAACAGGCGACACTCGCGGCCTAGGCCAAATCAGCCTACCAAGCGGCCTGTGTTGACCTTCGTAAATCTAACTTCAAGACTTATGCCACCCGGATGCATAAAGAAAGAGATAAAACGGGCACGATGCTCGCCTGGCTAGCACGGCAGGACACAAACTGATTACTGAAATTATCAACCTCCGAGGCACCCTGATGCGCTCCCAGGATGTGATCCTTTTAGCAATCCAACACTATTATGAGAAGGTATACAGCACTCCGACCCCACCCTCCCAGTCCTTATTAGACGCTGCCTACAATCACGAAATCAGATAAGCTAGCACTAGACATGGCGATAGTGTCCGCTGATATCACCCAAGCGCTACATGCCCTATCCCGTAACAAGGCACCAGGACTGGATGGACTCCCACTAGAGTATTACACACCCTTCACACAAGTGAGACACACACCCCGACGGGCAGGGTTCCCACTCCGGAACTCACCCGTCTCCTCCTCCCCGGCCCCAAGCCGCGGGGTACTTGCCCCTTACAGGTAACGGTGGCGCGCCAATGCATGATGCGAGTTCGCCACATGACGCCCGGGACACCCCCATACTCCCCATTGTTCCCACTGGTTGGCTGGCCTAGGCACGAAACACACTATACGGCCAACGTGCTAACGACGTGGACAGCATGCAGGATCACAGACAAGATTAAACCATTCCAACACCTTGTGGACGAGTACGGTCTACCCCGGGTCAGTTCCTACAGTATCGCCAACTTCTCAAATGCTTTCGCCCCCATCACAACCTCCAGGCCGGGGAACCAAACACACACCCAGTCATACATACAATCTTACACATGGGGGGGTTGGGCGACATTTAGTCACCTGGCTATACAGGGCGCTTCGTGAACTTGCAAACACACCCCTAACAACTTTACGTACCACCTGGGAGGACGAAATCGGACGTCCACTACATGAGATGGAATGGGCCAGAGCTCTTGAATTTCCGAAAACTGGTGTCCTGGAATGCCCAATTTAAAAATATACAATTTTATATACTCCACAGGGCGTATCTGACACCGACGCGCTTGCAAAAATTCTACCCCGACACTCAGTTCCTCTGTCCCAAATGCCATTCCCCAGAGGCTGACTTTCACCACATGTTCTGGAGTTGTCTCACTCTTCGGTCCTTGTGGCAAATGGTCCATGACACTCTCAGAGACCTCACGGGATGCACAACCCTGGACACCTGGGAAGCTAGCGTGTTGGGCATATTCAGAATACAGAAACACCTTAAAGCACACAAGCGTTTCATCTCACTAGCACTATTACTAGCCAAAAGGAGTATAGCCATGCTCTGGCGATCCCCCACGGGCCCCTCTTTAGCGGCATGGGTAGGAGCGGTATATGAGTGGGTGGCTGTGGAGGAGGATGCACTGCGCAAAGAAGAGGTCAAGGGAATCGGTAAACACCCCATCTCCATGGAGTGGGCAAAACTGTTACACCGCTTTAAACAATCAACACGCAGTGAGGAGCCGGATGCCGACCTCCGTCCAACCCCACTACCCCCCACCCACCAACGCAGGCACAACTGCAGACTTTGAGCCCCCCCTGACGGCACACTCGTGTTGCTGACAGATGCACCCCACATCCTGTCATACTAGACAATTGAACCCCGCTACTAGCCCAATGTAGCCCCTCCCCACGAGGCACTAGTGTGCTGCTGCACAACTCAACGAGACATGCACCACCCAGACCCGTATCATATCACCTACACTCGCACTTTGTACTCACATGCACCTCTCCCCAGTTTACGCCCCAGTTTCAAGTACTACCGTTGCATAAAGCCTACAGATCCTGTTTCACATGTCACTGATGTCATACTGGACTGATCTAAATGCAGTATCTTTCATTGCTTCTATATCTTGATACATTACTTGTTATGTTCAAATTACGAAATGCCAATAAAAACAAGTTAAAAAAAAAGCGATGTGCTGTTTTAAACCCTGCCACCTTGCTGCCTCATCCTGAGGGTGATAATGATGATAGTGAAGTGGAGCATGACTGTCCCATTCTTACTGAACTGTGCACCATGCCAAGATCAGATATAGAAGAGGAGCCATTGCCTGATTCAGATTTTGCAATGTTTGCAGATGGCTCATTTTTGCGAGACCATGGAGGAAATTTGAGAGCTTACCTATGCAGTCTGTACAATTTCAGGAGTAATTAAACCTTCACTGCTCCAAGGAGTATTTTCTGCACAAGTGGCTGAATTATTTGCTCTTACAAGAAAGAGAGTGCTGTGTCTCAGAGCAGCAGAGAGTGACCATTTTCACTGATAGTCAGTAGAGGTTTGGAGTTATTCACAATTTTGAACAGTTATGGTCCCAGATGGGGTTTATGACCTCTTCAGGGTCTCCCATCTGGAATGGAGAACAAGTAAGAAAGCTTCTTGAGGCATTTCATAATCACTCCATACATCATTGTAATATACATGTTTACAAAGTTTTTCAGTGTAAAGTAGCCTATATCATGAAAATACATAAAGTGCAAAGTATTATCATGTATAAGGAAAACAGATTGGTATCACTAAAGTGCAATATAATTACCATAAATGTAAGAATCATAATGGGCAACATCATAAAGATACAAAAAAATCAAGGTGCTGGCCAGAATCAAGAAAAGATTATATGACACAACTTAAGTGCTCTCATCGGATTTTTCATAAAACAGAGCATCCAAGTGTGAAAGATCCTTTATTCTCCTAATAGCCATTTGTAGAAAAAGAATAACAGAATTCGTAGTTTTTAGGGTTATCCAAACTACATATAAAGCCAAAATCCTGTTTATAATAAAAAGCTTATTAGTTTAAAAAAAGTTTTTTTTAAAACAGATTTCCGGATAACCCTATAAAAGTTACAAAAAAGTCAAAAATGCAGCGTGGACTGAGGGGACTTTCCATCACATGGACAGGTCGCATGATTATGACACCACTTCTCCGTGCTAGGGAATGCTATTGTATAATATAGTTTACCAAGCCAAAGGCTGGTTAAATAAAATCTATGTTGAGTGTGTCTTACCAAAGTTAGATATGGTTGTGTGCCCATCACACATGTGAGTTCACAATAGGTAATAACACTTTGTTTCTGTCTAACATCCACCACTCTTTGGCATTCCCTGGCAGTGGTATATCTTAACTTCAGGTCACTTTCACTCTAGTCCTCTATAAACACGGGATTCATTCTGTCAAAATCTAACTCACAACTTATTAAATGATTGTTGATATATTCTAGCCAGGGAATTTTTCTGCTATAAACAAGGGCCAGGCAATCCATGATTAAATCCTTAGTAAATTTAGTCTCATCTTTCACCCGAATCCCACGGCAAAAGGTGAGTCCTGCTGTATGTATAAGATCGCTTAAGTATAGTACAGGCAATTCTTTATGAACTATTTAATTGCCTGTGGAGTTTGGGACTGCCAACAATCGTTTTAGAAATTTGATTTCTTGTATCTGTAAGGAGGCAATATTTGATCTCCCCATATAGCTGCCCCATACCAAACACCTGTTACACGCTTACTTTTGTACAAAGCAAGAATTTCCCATATGCATTTATTTCCTATTTTTGTGGAAAATCTAAAAATAACCTCCGTTATTCTTAAAAATTTCCTATTACAGGATTCGATATGTGTGTTCCAGGTACCTTTTCTGTGAAAGAGTAATCCCAAATATGAAAAAGTGGTAACTCTATTTTTAACGACTCCTCCTACATATTGTTGTCTATTCTACAGCCTATTGCTCCCGCATGTCATGACAAATGTTTTAGTAAGATTTAACTGAAGATATTTTTCTGTCATGTATGTTGCAAATTTTTCTATTAGGCATTGCAGTCCGTTCGCTGTCCTTGATAACAGGACGGTGTCATCTGCATAAAGAAGTACTGGGGTGGAGAGTGCTCCCACGTTTGGGGCAGCTATGTTTTGTTTTGTACAAAAGGGTCCACATTATTAATATATAAAGAATAAAGGAGGGGAGCCAATACACAACCTTATCATAGTCCACTCATAACCCTAAAATCCGGGGTACAATCACCCATTGTACCAAACAGTACCCTCGAGGTTTAAAGAGTGGAAATCTGGGATAAGTATGTAATAATGCCAATTGGGGCTCATAGCTCTTTCAATGTTTGCCATAATTTGGCATGGTTAACGAGATCAAACGCACTAGTGAGATCTACGGAACAAAGATGGTAAACCCCCTTCCTTAGCTAGGGTATATTTCCCTATTAGTAACTCCAAGTTTACACATTGTTCCACTGTTCCAATACCCCTTCTGAAACCATACTGGGCCTCCCAAAGAATATTATTCTCATTGGCCCAGTTTTCTAATCACCTCAACATGATTTTACCCATTAGTTTGGAGGTTAAATCCAGAAGGAATATTGGACGGTAGCAATTTACCTTCACTCTATCCCCTTTTTTAAACATGGGTACAATGATGCTTTCCACCCAGGATGCAGGCAATACCCCTCCTAAAGTAGCATTAAAAACTTTTTGATAAAACAGGTGTCCAAAAATCTTTATTATGCTTAAATACGTCAATGGGTACCCTATCCGGACCAGCGGCTTTCCTGTTGGTGCTTTACAGTAAAGTTGTTTTAATTTCATCTGGCGCTATTGGATGCAAATTTGCGGGTTCAAGTAGTATAAAATTACCATTGTTACATGTGTTAACTTTAGCAGCTTCATGATTATAAATACGCTCGAAATGTGTAATCCAATCTTCTGGGGGAACTGCTGTATCAGTTTTCACTGCAGTAGTCTCTTAAAAAAAAAAGGATGTTCAATTGCCTTCCAACATAAGACTGCATTTCAAATCTCTGCAGCCTGCACTAAACTTTCACAGGCATCCTCACGAATTTCAATTTTTCTCGTGTTTAAGGTTTTTTATAATCTTTCCTCAGGGTACTAACTCTAGCACAATCCCTCGGGATTTCTTTCAGTGCTATCTTTAATTCCCTGTTTAGCCTAGAACCCTCCAGATTTAACCATCTGGGGTTAAGGTTATAGACAGTTTTTCTCTTTTTAGATATTAGATCTCCCGCTATTTCTGTCGTAATATTACAAAAAGCATTTATAATTCCTAAGTCTGCTGAGGAACTATCCATACAAATGTTAATATCATTTTGTTTTTTCCCTTTGAGGTTATCCATAAAAGTTGTTGGGTTCACACCTGACCATTTTATAGAAACTCTATTATTGCCTTGAGTCCTAATCTCTGCATCTGATGCCTTACCCCTGACTTGTTGAGTCAAGCAAAGCCTCAAAGACATAGTCAATGGATGGTGGTCGTTGAGCAAATTTGCACAAATTAAAAGTCTTCCCACCAAATCCCTACAGTTAGCTGATACAACAAAATGATCACTATTTGAGGATGACCTAGCCCCTACATAAGTGTAGATAGCTGTCTCTCCATCTGAGCTATCTGGTTCCAAGACTGCTAAGTTATATTTATGAATGGTATTGTTAATTGCTTCCCCATATTGATCATGTGGAAAATATGGGGATTTGGTCACCAAAACAATTACAATATCCACATTGTTCTCCCCCTGCAATTTCACATTTTTTGCAATTAAAATCACCAGCCCAAACCAATATATACTCCCCTCCCACTTCGTAAATAAAACAATCCAGGTCTTCTTCTAATTGCATAATAACCCTGAATCTAGTGCTATTGAAAATATTATTATAAAAATGTATTACCACTATAGTCTGTTTTCCTTCCTAATAAAGATGTGAAAACTGATAATACTGGGATGTAGTATTTACTTTCCGTGATATTAAAGGCGAGGTTACAGTGATTAGAGTCACTAAACCTTCTTTTGCTCTCCCTGATCTAGAGGGGCTAGCATTGGTACAAATTGTTTGAAATACATTATTGAAAAAGGGCTCTGTATGTCACGTTTCCTGCAACATAATTTGTGAACATCCTTCAATTGTTTTTAGCCATTCTTCATTGTTAATCTTATTTTTGATCCCTGCCACTTTCCAGGACATAATGTGTATGGATTCATGGGTTTGTGAACTTGATTCAATTTCTGTCAATTCACAGACAGGATCCTGGTTATTAGCCAATAATTCACACAGCACCTCCCCATGTGTTTGTGTGCAAGGATCACCATCTAACTTGTTACCAATAAAAATATTCTCCAGAGTTCTGTTTGGTAACCCGCCCACAACCTCCCTCAGTCAGTCAATCTCACTACATCTTCTTAGTGGTTTATGCATATTATGAGAGGGAGCAATTGGAATTGAATTGTACCTGTTGAATGTATTTACTTTGCTATAACTAGGCCTGTAAAAAAAAGCCTAGAGGAGAAGCAATTATGTGATCATTCTGATAAAAATTTGTCACTATGGGGGCGTGGCTTACGCGATGAAGGGAAATGGCGGCTCACCCGTGAGCTCCGTAGAGCTACGGGACTACTGGCGATCTAAGGACCTTTCTCTATACCCTGAGGAGCCTGCTTCTTGGATTTCCTGCTAGCGGAACATGGTCTGCGACCGCTGACGGCAGCTTTGGGGTGTTATATGCCGTTTTGGCGGCTTAATTGAACTTTGGTGCTTCTCTGCAGAGCCCGCGTCCTTTTCCTTACAATTACAGCACCTCGTTTTGCCGGTATGCAGTCTTTTCCTTCGCGTAGCCATCCTCCTTCTAGCAACTAATAAGGTATGGCATAATTCGCGAGGTTTTAGCAGCTTTGACCCGGCATGTTTCCTCTCAGTTGCCACTATCTCAATGTTCCTCTCAGACTCCGGCCGCCATTTTAGGTTTTGGCAATGAGTTTTCTCATTCACCTAGTGCTTTCACTACCATGTTCTGCTTTCTAATCACTGATGCAACCGATGTATTATTGGAATGACTGTTTTTCCCTTTTGTGATTAATTTTACTATTTGAGTTTTTTTTTCTTCAATTCTGCTGCAGAGATTCGTCTTCTCTATTGTGCCTACACTGCCAACTGAGGTAGTGGTCAATGCCCTCATCCTGTGGCTTCCATTGTCAATTCTTCAGAGAACCTCTTTGTGGGTACTTTTTTGATCATATTTTTCACCCTTTCTGAGCCTTGCCTGATTTTGTTGACTCTGGGTTTTTGTGAGTGGTTTGCACCCCTTCTGAGCTCACGTTCTCTCCTCGATTTTGGTGTACCCTCACATTGTCATAATGGCTCGCGATGCAACCAATGTTAAATCTTCCACACTGGAACAAAGCCTAAGCGTCTTAAAAATGATCCACCCTCCCCTATTCATACCTCTCCAAACCCAGGTTTGGACTCCATCTTAGAGGAAGTGAGGGGACTTCAACCATTTATGTCTGCTACTAATGAAAAATTCAAGCAAATTGAAGAAAGATGGGTCACTATGGAAGGCAAGGTTTTAAATTTAGAACAACGTGTCAGTGATATTCTGGATGTCTCCTCTAAAATACCTTTATTGGAAAAAGAGATTCAAAAGCTGAAGCTTCACACCGAGGACCTTGAAAATCAAAATCGTAGGAATAACCTACGCGTTTATGGTATTCCGGAGAATTTGGAGGGGTCTGATATGGTGTCCTTCATACAAAAATTCCTACATGAGTTTTTGGATCTTCAACCTGCATCTCTTCCTCTTAACATCCAAAGGGCCCAACGTTAGGTCGTCTCAACTCCAATACGTCTAAACCTCGTGGTATTATCATTCTCTTTCTTGAGTTTACTGAACTAATGAATGTTCTAAAAGCTGCATGAATCAAGCGTCGTCTCATATGGTCTGGACATAACATTTTTATCTCTCAAGACCTTTCAAATGCAACAAATGCTCGGCGTAAGGAGTTTTTGAATCTTCGCCCTCAAATGAGACAGTTGAACGTCCAATATGGTAACCTGCATCCATGTTTCTGCAAGATCACTAAGCATGGGCGAATTTTGCGAATTTGCGATCCGCGAATTTGCGGATTTGCGAATTCGCGATCCGCAAAATTCGCGAAATTGTGCGAATTTGCGGATTTTTGTTTTTTTGCGTGTTCGCGGGGTTTTTTGCGTGTTCGCGGTTTTTTTTGCGTGTTCGCAGGGATTTTTGCGTCTTCGCGAGCCGCTTGCATAGCGAAGTTACCCATGCAGTCGTTTATGGGAGAGGGAGAGAGAGATAGATATATAGATAGATAGATAGATAGATAGATAGATAGATAGATAGATAGATAGATAGATAGATAGATAGATAGATAGATAGATAGATAGAAAGAGAGAGAAAGAGAGGGAGGGAAAGAGAGAGGGAGAGAGAGAACGAGAGAAAGAAAGAGAGGCCGGATCTCTGAAGGGCCAGATTCCTGAGTTGCCCCTACAGAACATACAGCTTTTATTTTTAGCAAAATGCATATGAAAATTGTGCTGTAAAGGTCTCTTTTAGTTTAACCCCTCCTGACAACTCAAAATGGGTGTATTTGCCATCCTCTCCCTTCTTCCTGTTTTTTATATCTGTAAGTGCTTCCTGATGAGGTTTAATTCCTTGGACAGGTACCTCGTTGCCTACTTGTAACTATTCTCTGACCCTGCTTCAAGGGTCAGAGCAGGGTCAGAGAATAGTTGCAAGTAGGCAACGAGGCGCCAGGAAGCAATTAGCAGCAGGTGTCCAAGTTGAAGTTAATTTGTTTGTAACCCTTTTGTAAAAGGTTACAAAGAAATTAGGTTCAACTTTTGCACCTGCTGCTGTAACCCTTGCTTGGCTGAAAATTCGTCCCCGCTGATTCGCGGATTTTACCGCGATTTCGCGAGATTCTCGGATCGCGAAATCGCGGAAAATCCGCAAATTCGCCCGCGAAACGGATTTTACGCCCACCCTTAAAGATCACCCATAATGGCCGTACACGCTCGTTTGATGATCCTCATAAGCTCCATGCATAACTTCAAAGTGTCTCTTCATCTAACATGGACACTAATATTTGATATTTTTCATCCTCCTGAATGTACTAGTGTTGCTGTTCGGTTTTACTATGGCTCCGCTCAATGTTTCCTTTCTGCGTCATTCTTTCCTTGAGGTTCTGTCTTTTCATCCTTCTTTTCAAATTCTTTCTCTTCCCTTTCTGTTTGTCTGCTGCTTGCTGGTGTCCGTGTTCTCTTTGGCGTCTCTTCGCTCCCGATGTCTTGTTTTTTTCTTCCTTCTCAGACCAGGCATTTTTGTCTTGATCTGTTTGTTCATCTTTCTCTTCTTATCTATCTCTTTTCTCTCCTTTTCCTAACTTGCTTTTTCCCTTTTCATATTCCTTTCTTGGCTTGTATACTATTCTACTATCCTCTCCTTATACATTATCTCTTTTTTCTTTGGTCTCTGTATCCCATGTTGTTGTGTACTTTGTATTTGGGTGCATTTTATGTAGTCAATCTGATTGTGTTGGATATTTTCTTCATATGTCAAGTTTTTGTTTGTTGTCTTTTTATTTGTAGCTACTCTCCTGCAGTGTATCCACTCCAAGTGTATCTCCCCTTCCTTGCCTTCCGTCATGTGTAAGTTTGTCACGTGGAACGTTCGAGGTCTTAGACATCCTGTCAAGCGTCAAAAGGTACTGTCTCATTTATCCAAACATAATTCGCAAGTTATCTTTCTTCAAGAGACTCACTGTACTGATGTGGAATCAGCTAAGCTAAAACGACAATGGGTGGGTCAGGTTGTATTCTCTCCTGCTGTCAACAAAAAAGGGGGTGTTGCTATCTTATTTCATAAAGGATTATCTTTTCAAATTATCTCTTCTGAACATGATGATGAGGGTCGTTGGGTAATGGCTAAGGTTATGATCCAGAACAAGACATTGGTTTTGGTTAACATTTATGGCCTTGTTCGCCCTGACCCCAACTTTTGGAATAATATAAAAATTCTTATCTGCTCAATAGATGTCCAAATATTGTACTTGCTGGTGATTTTAACCAATGGCTAGATCCCTTTTCTGATAGACTCTCCTTAAGCAAATTTCACCCTGATAGATCACATAAATGCTTCCAATCTGCCATTACCTCTCGTCCCCTCTATGATGTATGGAAAACTTGTAACCCTGACTCCCTTGAATATACCTTTTTTCAAATGTTCACCAGACCCGCTCCAGGATTGATTACATTTTGGTTAGTAAATCTTTAATCCCTTCCATTCAAACATCCGAAATTGGTTCCATTTTTATTTCTGACCATGCTACCGTCCATGCAGTCCTTGACCTTACCCTTACTTCTTCCAAATTTAGTTGCTGGAAATTCAATACTTTTCTTTTATCTGATAATGTTTTTGTAAAAGAAGTTACTGTTTTTATTAACGAGTTTTTCACGCTTAATAACCCATCGGACACCTCTATCCTTAACACTTGGGATGCTTTTAATGCGGCCCTACGTGCTTTCATTATGTCCTATGTCTCTAAAAAGAAGAAACTTAATAGGACTAAACATGAAGACCAACTTAAGAATTTCAAACATCTTGAACACATGTAGTTCTCTTCCAAATCTCCTGATGCCCTTCAGAACCTAATAAAAGCAAAAACAGAGTTGAATAAAATCGCTACAGTTGAAGCTTGTAATACTTTACTAAAAATTAAATCTAAATTCCATGGGGGCCAAAACAAGGCTGGTAAAATGTTAGCAAATTATTTAAAAATAAAATCTGAACGTAAAAATATAGGTCCTATTTTTAATGACTCTACCAACAAACTGGTTACGTCCGATGAAGATATTACAGACGTTTTTCATAATTATTATCAAGCCCTTTATACCGACGATACATGTTCTTCTGCACATAATTTAACTTTGTTCTTTGATGGCTTACCCTCGCCTTCGTCCCTTCCTGATGAATTTGCCCAGTTAGAAAAAGATATTACCCCTTGGGAAGTTCTTCGAGCTATTAATTGTCTCAAAAAATCAAAAGCACCAGGGCCGGATGGACTGCCTGTTGAGTTTTATTCTACATTTCATGCCATCTTTGTACCGAAATTGCTACAACTTTTTAATTCCTTCATCGCTGATACTAAGGCCTCTGGGTCCTTCATGGATGCTCTAATTATTATAATTCCCAAACCCGACAAAGATCACTCCCAATGTAAAAATTATCGTCCTATATCCCTGATTAATTATGATTGTAAAATTTTTGCTAAAATCCTAGCTTCCCACCTAGATTCTCCTATTCCGCTTTTGATTAAAACTGACCAGGTTGGTTTTGTGAAGGGTAGACTTGCCGCTGATAATGCTCGTATGTTTTCTAATATTATTTCTCATAGTAAAATTTTCAAGGACCCATTAGCAGCCCTGTCTTTTGATGCTGAGAAAGCCTTTGACTGTATTAATTGGCAATTTATGTTCCGTACACTACATTGGTTTGGTTTTGGTCCCACTTTTATTTCTCTGGTTAAACTCTTATACTCCTCCCCTAGAGCCAGTGTTTTTGTTAATAACCAATTTTCTAGATTTTTTCGCTTATCTCGTGGTACTAGACAAGGATGTCCTCTTTCCCCGTTATTGTTTATCCTTTGTCTTGAACCTTTTTAGGAACGAATCCGAACCAATCCTAACATTATTGGTTTTAAAGTTACCTCTATTGAAACAAAAATCTCTGCTTATGCTGATGACATTTTGGTTTATAAGGCCAACCCTGCCACCTCTCTCCCTTCCTTTTTAGATGAAGTTTGTTCATATTCTTCCATTTCCAGATACAAACATAACCTATCTAAAACAGAAGTTCTACTGGTAAATTCTGTCTGTTATCCATACATGTTCAGTTCTACGGATTTCAAATGGTGCCCTTCCAAAATCAAATACCTTTGAATTTGGTTTTCTTCTTCGCTTACTGACACACTCAAACTTACCCGTGCTTCCCTTACACAGAAAATCCAATCCCTCCTCAATCTCTTGTCTCCTTTATTTTTGTCCTGGTGGGGTAGACTTGATACTATTAAAATGATGATCACACCACATGTACTTTATACTGTCTCTATGCTTCCTATAAATATACCCAATTCCTACTTCACTCGCATAAATTCTATTTGCTCTAAATTCCTGTGGAACAATAAACACCCTTGCATTGCCTTACACAAACTCATTAGTCCTAAGAATGAAGGGGGTGTCCGTTTCCCCGATTTTAAAACTTACCACTCTGCTTTCCTGATTAAGCAATCCTTTTCTTTAGCCTATGACTTTGTGGGTGCCCCGCTACCCAGGTGGGTTGCTTTTGAACAATCATTATTAAAGGATTTCTCGTTTCAGCACATTGTTTTTATGTCAAATTGTTCTTTTTTGTCCAAGCACCCAGTTCTTAACTATTCCCAAACACTACTCCATGACACTTTCTCTAAAGATCGATCACCTCTTCAATGTTTTTTGTCATCTATTGTGTGGTATAATAAATTCCTCAAATAAAAGGGCAAGTCCTTCTATTATAAATATTGGAAAGAGAAGAACATTTTATTTGTCCATCAATTTTTTTCCAATAATCCTCTTATCCCTTTCCATGAACTTGCAAACTTTATATCACTTACCCATAACTTGTCTTCCAGAATATACCAATATTACTGCTGCCATACAGTCTCACTTGTCCACTCTTTCTGCTCCTGACACCTTACCGTCTTTCTCTCCCTCTACTCCTCTATATCCTTTATTTTCACTACACCAATCTAAAGCTGCCCTTGTTTATAAAATGTTGTTATCAAATGTTATTGATAGATCAAAATCACCTATTGAGAATGCCTGGGAAACTGACTTATCTGTTTCTTTATCTGTTGATGTAAGGGATCGTTTATGGTCCAAATTGTTTAAAGTTTCTATTGCTGCACGCATTACTCAATCACTATTTTTTATCTATCATAGAGCTGTTATTACGCCTGTTAGTATTTCTAGGTTTTCACCATCAGCTTCTTCATTATGCTGGTCGTGTTCTTTAGAAACAGGTACACTTAAACATCTTTTATATGAATGTCCTTCTGTTTTATCCTTTTGGAATTCCGTTTGGAATGTCTGCATGCAAATGTTTCATTGCTCCTCCTCTTTATCATTATTGAACGTGTTTCTAGGTTCTGTTTCAACTAATAATGATATTGTACCATCTAATGCTAGACTGCTTGATCTTTTCATTGCTGTTGCTTTTAAAGTGATTTTATCTTGTTGGAAAGATAACTCCAAATTATCTGTATTTTCCTGGTGGAATTTCATTTGTGACAAGCATAGGATTGCTATCGCTTCATCCTCCTCTGTATCTCTAAAAATTAAATCTGATCTTCTTTGGCTCCCCTTTACTACCTATCTCTCGTCTAAATCTCCTAATTGATTACATTGTTATCTTTTCTTTCATTGCATATATTCCCCTTATTCCTATCATGGATCCCTCCTATTCTTTTTCTACTGTTTGCCTCTTCTCCTTCTCTTCTCTTCTTCCCTTTCTTCTTCTTTCATTCTTTACTCTCCTTTTCTTCTACTCTTTCTCTGTTTAACTTTTCTTCATTTTTTCATTCCACATATGCCTTATGTTTTATATTATTATGGTTTAACCTGTACCACTATAAGGCTTTGTATTGTGTTCGTTAAAATCTAATAAAAACTTTCTTAAACTGAAAATGTGTCACTTTGGTGTTATTTACAAATACTTCCATCAGGTTCCCTACCAACTCCCTACTACAAAAATTCACCACAATACAGCCTCCCTGACACTCTTTTCTAGAGCTACCCACCCAATTCACTCTCCTTAACATTATAATGTTTTGTTTTAACACATTAGTACTAAAATTAGTTTTTGCAGAGATCCAATGTACCACTTGATTTTTTAGAGACTCATAAGATTCACAATTTTTGTCTACTAATCTAGGCACATTTTTTGATGCAATAACATATGGGTTCGCTTGGCAAGGTAGATGTAATGATTCCTCTGTGTTATAACCAGGTTGCGTGGTCTTATTCATTTTGTCAGCCTGGATAGTTTTTACTAGTCTAGATGAAGAGGCTTTATCATCCTTGTTGGGCCTTAGATCTTGGGAGATTTGTAACTTTGGGCAATCCCTTGAGGGTGGCACGGGATAAGTCATTCCTTGCTTAGGTTCACCAACAACAAAAGGGGTATCTAAATCTTCCTTAGGCCTTGTGACTGAATTATTAATAGTAGTAGATTTGTTCAGGTTTTTTGAAGATATTATTTCAGAGACCAGTTCTGTTTTGGCTTTTGTACATCATTTATTGTATTACTATCCCCCTTTGTCCCCCCTGTATTTTGTCCTCCTTTTTTGCCTTTGGCTTTGATTTGGCCTTCACTGCCTGATTCTCCTTATGGCCATTCTTCAATTGAGGTAATAGTTTCTGTTTTTTTGCTGGTGGCGAAGCCAGGTCTGTATTGTTGGATGATACTGAGATCTCCTAAGTAGTTGTTAGGATGCAAGGGTTAACCAGATTTGGACCTAAATCCTTATTAGTTAAATTTTCAGTAGTTGGCTCTACCTCAAAAGCCTTGTTTTTCCCGCTACTCACAAGTACTATGGGGTCACGCCCGCCCTCTGATGCAGATTCTTTCAATACGTCATCTAATGCAGTTTAAGTAGCTGCACGTTGTTCCTCAACATGAACGATCTCGCTATCAATCATCCGCACAGCAGTTTTTAGGTACTTAGTGATGGAAGCATTATTTTTGTGTGTCATCCCCAAGGAGGGTGGTTGTTTCCTCTTGCCCATACTCCTGCAAATGAGGTATCAATAGTAGATTCAAACAAAATGGTGAATCTCCTTACCAATATCCGTATTTAGCTGCTCCAATGAGACCAAGAGGGGTGGCCCAGCCCTGCCTCGTTCTGCTGCGTCCCGTGCCGCAGGAGACCTGCCCAGATCTTAAGCGCCTCCTGGCATGTGGGAAATGTGCTTCCGTTCTTCTCCCCGGTTCTTGGGGGCTCTGGCAGGTGGCAGGCAAATAGCGTGAAACTCGCAGACAGCGAGTGCAGTAATGTGGTCTACCGCGCCGCAGGAGACCTGTCCCCATCTTAAGCGCTTCCTGCCTCGTGTGGGCTCTGTTGCCGGCCTGTGCTCTGCATGGGAACCTGGGAAATGTGGTCCTATTCTCCTCCCCGGTCCTTGAGGGCTCTGGCAGGTTGCAGGCAAATAGCGTGCAGTAATGTGGTGTCCCGATCTTAAGCACCTCCTGGCGCATGTGTGCTGCGTTGGCGGTGTGCGTGCTGCACGTGAACCAGGGATATGTGGCCCTGTTCTTCTCCCCGGTCCTTGAGGACCCTGGCAGGTGGCAAGCAAATAGCGTGAAACTCACAGACAGTCCTACTCATATATTGATGGTTGCCATGGTCAGATTGTTTAGACAGACCTGGCATAATCCTAGGTTTAGAAGCATGGTGTCACAGATGTGTTGTGTGTCAATAGAACAATGTCGGGAAACAAACTTGAGTAACATTGAGCCACATAGGAAGATCAGATGGTCCCTTTAAGAGGATGCAGTTGGATTTCATTGAAAGGCCCATGTGCAATGGCTAGAGATATGTCCTGGTTGTTATGTTCATCTTTTCATGCTGGATTAAGGCATACCGGACCATGAGTAATGACAGTCTCACAGTAGCAGTTTTTTGGAAGTTAATACATGGATTTGGCTTTCTGACTTTTCTCGAATCAGACTGGTAAACGCATTTCCCCAACAAAATCTTGAGAATGTTGTGTGCAGTGTTACAAATTGGACAGCGACTGCATTGTTGCAATAGACCTGAGGATCCAGGTCAGGTGGAACAGATGAATGAAACATTGAAATCCAGGTTTGCAAAAGAGTGTGCTTCTATGTCTCTGAAGTGGCCTGATGCTTTGCCTCTTGTGTTGATGAGTCTTCGAAGCATACCTAATCAGAGGACAGGATTGTTTCCCATTGGCTCATCATGGGTAGAGCTATGAGATGGCAGGCTGTACCTGACAATATGCCTGTGAATATTACTGATTACATGATATTTGATTAGTGCAAAGGACTGGCTGACATGGTGCATACTGTGTCTCATCAGGTTGAATCCGACAGAGCCCCGCTTCATCAGGAACAGTGCCATGACCTTAGTCCTGGCGACTGGATCTTGGTGAAGAAACTTATACGAAAGAGTTGTCTAGAGCCCCACTGGCGTGGACCTTTCCAGGTGATTCTGGTCACATCAACTGCTGTGAAGTGCGCAGGTCTCCTCAACTGGGTTCATGCTGCTAGCACTCGCTGAGTTCTGTGTCCCCTTTATGAGGTAACAGCACCTCTCCTAGAAGTGCTGGTGGTGGTCAAGAGATCACAGGAGCAGATTAGTCAAGCTGAGGAGAACCAGCAAGAGCCTGAAGCTGCACTTGTTTGGCCTAAGGGAGGGTCTCCCGGAAATGATAACAGGAGCGTAGCGGGAGAGTTTTGTTCTGTACTGACGACTAAGTCAGACTTAGATCCTTAAGAAGGCCCTCGTTCTGTAGAACCACTAGTGACAGAAGGAGAACGTTGGTTGAGATGTCAGGAGAGATGGAGATTGAATCGGCGAGGAGAAGGTGGGCTCCGGACCATTCAGGTGGACACTGAGGATTCTGATGTGAGTAATGGAGGAGATGAAGGGATTGCTCTCAGATGATCAAAAGGAGCTAGACTACCCTTTCAGAGGTACCCATCCCCTGAATAGACTTACTTTGCCACGGATGACAGGGAGAGAGAGTTCTGGGAATACTGAGATAATAGTGCAGATCCAGTTGAACCTCCTTGAACTGAACATTTTGCTTAAACTACGATTTGAATTTACATTTGTATCAAAAAGAATGAGATCTTTTATTCTGGATGTGACTATCAGTGATTTTGAACTGTGCATTTATTAGAGCCATTTATATAGATTGGTAAGAGAAGTAAGAAGAGTACCAAGGAGCGTAAGGTTGTCCTTTAGAAGAACACAGAGTAGAGCTAAGGAAGACACATGAAGACCCTGGACATAATTTTATTGCATATTATTTAGACTTTTGTTTTGTCATTTGCACAGGTGGCAATCAATAGAGAAGACTCTGCTGCTGCTAACGCTAAGTACCAACTAACGGTCTGGGTTTTAGGGAAGTAATGGAAGCCAATCCTAATATTCGTAGGCGCATTATAGCAGGCACACTAATAATTGTAGATCTCATTTTGCATGTAGGATTATATCCGTCTACATCTAAAGCAGTAGAGCGTAAAGGCCTGATGTAGATCTTGGCGTACAGGTTACTCTGTCACAGTGGAGACGGATATCCCCTCCGCCGAAATGTAAATCCCATTATATCCTATGGAATTTATAATTTGGTGGATGGGATATTCATCACCGTTGTGACAAAGTAACCTGTCCGCCAAGATCTAAATCAGGCCCAAAGTCTGCAATTATTCCCAAACCCTCACATCCTAGCTTGTATTAATTGGATGAGACAGAGTTACAAGTAAATACATCTAGAGGCAATTATTCTTCATATGCATATTTTAAGCTGCTTGATGTGTATATTGACACTATGGATGCCAGGTATCGCTGCATTTGTATGCAATTGCCTGCATCAGCTTAAGAGAGTGTCACTCATCACAATTTTCCTTTGACTTATGGTGTTACCAGTAGTATTTTGTTGAACCTTATGTATGGAAGGGAACATTGTGAATATTATTTTTCCAATCAGGATTTATATTTTTCAGAATTCCACATACTTGAGCACCTAAGTTGTCACATTGACCCCAATGCCAAGTTTCCTGAAATTAATAAAAAGGTTCTTTAAACCTTTATTGACAATAGACCCTGCTTATGCTCACAGACACAATTTGACTTGCCTTCTAACAGAGGTTAAGAAGAAAGTATGGAATCTAGATAAAAAATGGACGAGAACATTAAGAATGAACATAAGTGGACCAAGGAAGAAATAGAGCATCTAGTGGCAAGAAATCAAGCAAC
Source organism: Lissotriton vulgaris (assembly GCF_964263255.1). Lineage (NCBI taxonomy): Eukaryota > Metazoa > Chordata > Amphibia > Caudata > Salamandridae > Lissotriton > Lissotriton vulgaris. The sequence goes on along the minus strand of NC_141699.1, from coordinate 885,696,263 downwards.
ATTGACTTTAGATTGGAAATATAAAGGGAAATTGTTTACATTTGTAGTGATATCTTCATTTGACAATCATTTTGTGAGAAAGAGTGAGTATGACCATATATTTGAAGTAAGGGGAAATGTGAATTTATTTTTGATGAAATTAAACAAAAATAAAAATAAATGTTTTAAAGTGCGCTACTGCCCAAAGCATCTTGCCGCTGACAGCAACAGAAGAGAAAGCAAAAAAGAGGTATCCTACGGAAATCAGGTAGGAGACGAGCAAGTGTTCAAGCTTTTCCTGAATGATAGAAGACCTATGCATTTCTTAGGTTGCAAATGAAGAGAATTCCATCGCTTAGCTGTACGATAGACAAGGCATCTGCCTCCCCAATGGGCTCTTTTGAATTTAGGGATGGTTACATTAAATGCTGAGGAAGATCACAGAGTCCTAGAGGGAGAATACCAAGTGGACTTCCTCTTTAAATAATCTGGACCTGAACCATGCAAGGCTTTAAAGGCAATAATAAAGGCTTTAAAGTCAATGCATTTACAAACAGATAGTCAGTGAAGCTGGACTACAGCCTGGGATGCTGATTGATACTGATTGATGCTTGGGAATCCCCATTCGTGCAGCAGCATTTTGAGGGACTTGTAATTTATGTAAAAGTCTCTGCTGCATGTTGATATATAATGTAAATGTGTAAATGCGTGTATACTTGTAAAGCACACTATCACCTAGAAGGTATCTTGGCGCTGTATACCGCTGTGGAACCCTTCCTGGCTTTCCCTGTGAGATGCCCCTTACTGGGCACCTCCAAGGTGAGGCCAGGCATCCTAGCGCTTTCGGGGCCATTGTGGAGATTAAGCAAGCTATTGCCCAGAGTTGCAGAGTGGGACCCATGATTAGAGTAGGCCTCTAGGCAAGAATCATCGAGTCCATGGACATTGAGCCCAAGACCCTGCCGCGTCAGGAATTGAACCCTGGTCCCAGGCCAGACCTCTGCCTGAGGGTCTGCCGCTCTAATCGGTGAGCCACACTTCTCCACGTATAAGGTGTAGTAATAGTCCAGTTTTGACAGCACAAGGGCGGTAACAACCAATTTCGGAAAATCTTATGGGATGAGTGGAAATACCTTCCTATGAGTCTTTAGTACAAAAAAGTATGTGTAGGTCACTGCATAATCCTATTAAATCACCCATTCCTGAGTCATAGCATTTATTTGTTTGTCAAATGACAGTTTGTTGTCAAACACAAACCCCACGTTTTTTACTTTGGAAAACAGAGCGGCTAATTCTGGTTGCCACCAGGCTGGGTGACCAGAAGGAGATGTTATTGCCCAGCATAAGTACTTCCGTTTTACCAGAGTTCAGTTTAAAAAATGTATTGGACATCCAGTAACGATCTGCTGCATACAGCTGTTGATGTTAGCTGCAGAGTCCTCTGGTTCCCAGATGTGAAGATCACAATCTGGGTGCCATCTGTGTAACTTACCTAGAGAGCCCAAAATGTTGATTAGTTTGGCCAAGGGCATGATGTAAATATTGAAAGGGTGGGGCTCAGGGACGAGTCACATTTGGAAGGGAAAAAGAACTGGATGTAAAGCCATCCATAGCAACAAATTGTTCTTTCTTGGATAAGAACGATTTGAGCAATGCGAGAGCTACACCCTTGATACCTAATGAGTGGAGATGGTCAATTGATAAAACATGATTGACAGTATCAAATGCAACCAAGAGATCCAACAAGATCAAGGCAGTGTTACTGCATTCGTCCAAAATAGTTCTTAGTTCTTCTGAAGTCACAATCAGGGCTAATTCACTTCTATGTTGGCTCCTGAAACCAAATTAAGACTGGTCCAGGAGATGATTAGTTTAAGGAAATAAAGTAAATTATTTGTTTGGTGCCTTTTTAACAGTTTTCAATCAAAGAAGAAGAAAGTGCCAATACTGATACTATTTGAACACTTAGATCTACCAATCACTCGTACCACTCAAAGTGATTGCAATCATTTTGTTTAGATATTAATTATGTTTTATTTTTGTTTAGTATTTTAGATATACTTTTTGGGATCTTTTTACATTTTAAAGATACAATAAAATAATTTTTTTTTGCGGACCAAATAATAATATTTACAATTCATAAATGATTAACATACAAAAACATTTACATTATACATCCAAAATTAATATGCTAAAACCCCAATACCCAAAAGAGTTTATAAAAAAAAGTAGAAAAGGAATTCAAAGAGATTTCACAGAAAAAAAGAAGAAAAGAGGGCACATGTAGTATGCCACCAAAGCTTGGTGTTCAGGTAGATTAATTCAATCCTCGCATTTTCACAATATTTATAATTACACCTAACACCTCTACTTTGGTAACACACTTGTTTCTGCCAAAAAAGAAGATCTACACATTTCAAACCCTACCTATATATGTTAAGGGTTATCCTCAGGACCTGGGAGAATGGGCTGTAAAGATAACTCAAAAAAGGAAAAGTTACACATGTGTCTCTTTGGATTTCACTCATACACCTCTATTCACTGCAGAACAAAAATATACCCTATTTTACTTTTGTAAAGGCACACCTAGTGCTGCAAAACCGATGATGTTCCAACCTCGTTATTCTATCAGGGTCAAGGAAAAAGTACGTCACATTTACTATTTGACTCAGACACAAGAAATAATGATTTAAAATATAGAGAAAGGGGACGCTCTTTTTACCTTCACAAAAATAAAGCAGAGATCTTATGGTCTTAACTATAGAAACTGTGCAGAGATTATCAGCACAACAACTTCAGGAAATCTCAATACTAGCACAATAAATCAAGGATAAGCAATTAATTTCGGACTCAAAATCACTTTAGCCACTAAATTTGAGAAAGACAAAACGGTCTTCTCATTAGATACCATGTATCCATATTTACAACCGGATTTATGCTCACGCCCGGACTCAAGACGATTTTTGACTGAATTTCAAGGACAATCACAAAACAAATTTATCTTGTTCTCGGATACATCGTCATCGTCACAGGTGGCAATCAATAGAGAAGACTCTGCTGCTGCTAACGCTAAGTACCAACTAACGGTCTGGGTTTTAGGGAAGTAATGGAAGCCAATCCTAATATTCGTAGGCGCATTATAGCAGGCACACTAATAATTGTAGATCTCATTTTGCATGTAGGATTATATCCGTCTACATCTAAAGCAGTAGAGCGTAAAGGCCTGATGTAGATCTTGGCGTACAGGTTACTCTGTCACAGTGGAGACGGATATCCCCTCCGCCGAAATGTAAATCCCATTATATCCTATGGAATTTATAATTTGGTGGATGGGATATTCATCACCGTTGTGACAAAGTAACCTGTCCGCCAAGATCTAAATCAGGCCCAAAGTCTGCAATTATTCCCAAACCCTCACATCCTAGCTTGTATTAATTGGATGAGACAGAGTTACAAGTAAATACATCTAAAGGCAATTATTCTTCATATGCATATTTTAAGCTGCTTGATGTGTATATTGACACTATGGATGCCAGGTATCGCTGCATTTGTATGCAATTGCCTGCATCAGCTTAAGAGAGTGTCACTCATCACAATTTTCCTTTGACTTATGGTGTTACCAGTAGTATTTTGTTGAACCTTATGTATGGAAGGGAACATTGTGAATATTATTTTTCCAATCAGGATTTATATTTTTCAGAATTCCACATACTTGAGCACCTAAGTTGTCACATTGACCCCAATGCCAAGTTTCCTGAAATTAATAAAAAGGTTCTTTAAACCTTTATTGACAATAGACCCTGCTTAGGCTCACAGACACAATTTGACTTGCCTTCTAACAGAGGTTAAGAAGAAAGTATGGAATCTAGATATAAAATGGACGAGAACATTAAGAATGAACATAAGTGGACCAAGGAAGAAATAGAGCATCTAGTGGCAAGAAATCAAGCAACATTGACTTTAGATTGGAAATATAAAGGGAAATTGTTTACATTTGTAGTGATATCTTCATTTGACAATCATTTTGTGAGAAAGAGTGAGTATGACCATATATTTGAAGTAAGGGGAAATGTGAATTTATTTTTGATGAAATTAAACAAAAATAAAAATAAATGTTTTAAAGTGCGCTATTGCCCAAAGCATCTTGCCGCTGACAGCAACAGAAGAGAAAGCAAAAAAGAGGTATCCTACGGAAATCAGGTAGGAGACTAGCAAGTGTTCAAGCTTTTCCTGAATGATAGAAGACCTATGCATTTCTTAGGTTGCAAATGAAGAGAATTCCATCGCTTAGCTGTACGATAGACAAGGCATCTGCCTCCCCAATGGGCTCTTTTGAATTTAGGGATGGTTACATTAAATGCTGAGGAAGATCACAGAGTCCTAGAGGGAGAATACCAAGTGGACTTCCTCTTTAAATAATCTGGACCTGAACCATGCAAGGCTTTAAAGGCAATAATAAAGGCTTTAAAGTCAATGCATTTACAAACAGATAGTCAGTGAAGCTGGACTACAGCCTGGGATGCTGATTGATACTGATTGATGCTTGGGAATCCCCATTCGTGCAGCAGCATTTTGAGGGACTTGTAATTTATGTAAAAGTCTCTGCTGCATGTTGATATATAATGTAAATGTGTAAATGCGTGTATACTTGTAAAGCACACTATCACCTAGAAGGTATCTTGGCGCTGTATACCGCTGTGGAACCCTTCCTGGCTTTCCCTGTGAGATGCCCCTTACTGGGCACCTCCAAGGTGAGGCCAGGCATCCTAGCGCTTTCGGGGCCGTTGTGGAGATTAAGCAAGCTATTGCCCAGAGTTGCAGAGTGGAACCCATGATTAGAGTAGGCCTCTAGGCAAGAATCATCGAGTCCATGGACATTGAGCCCAAGACCCTGCCGCGTCGGGAATTGAACCCTGGTCCCAGGCCAGACCTCTGCCTGAGGGTCTGCCGCTCTAATCGGTGAGCCACACTTCTCCACGTATAAGGTGTAGTAATAGTCCAGTTTTGACAGCACAAGGGCGGTAACAACCAATTTCTGAAAATCTTATGGGATGAGTGGAAATACCTTCCTATGAGTCTTTAGTACAAAAAAGTATGTGTAGGTCACTGCATAATCCTATTAAATCACCCATTCCTGAGTCATAGCATTTATTTGTTTGTCAAATGACAGTTTGTTGTCAAACACAAACCCCACGTTTTTTACTTTGGAAAACAGAGCGGCTAATTCTGGTTGCCACCAGGCTGGGTGACCAGAAGGAGATGTTATTGCCCAGCATAAGTACTTCCGTTTTACCAGAGTTCAGTTTAAAAAAATGTATTGGACATCCAGTAACGATCTGCTTCATACAGCTGTTGATGTTAGCTGCAGAGTCCTCTGGTTCCCAGATGTGAAGATCACAATCTGGGTGCCATCTGTGTAACTTACCTAGAGAGCCCAAAATGTTGATTAGTTTGGCCAAGGGCATGATGTAAATATTGAAAGGGTGGGGCTCAGGGACGAGTCACATTTGGAAGGGAAAAAGAACTGGATGTAAAGCCATCCATAGCAACAAATTGTTCTTTCTTGGATAAGAACGATTTGAGCAATGCGAGAGCTACACCCTTGATACCTAATGAGTGGAGATGGTCAATTGATAAAACATGATTGACAGTATCAAATGCAACCAAGAGATCGAACAGGATCAAGGCAGTGTTACTGCATTCGTCCAAAATAGTTCTTAGTTCTTCTGAAGTCACAATCAGGGCTAATTCACTTCTATGTTGGCTCCTGAAACCAAATTAAGACTGGTCCAGGAGATGATTAGTTTAAGGAAATAAAGTAAATTATTTGTTTGGTGCCTTTTTAACAGTTTTCAATCAAAGAAGAAGAAAGTGCCAATACTGATACTATTTGAACACTTAGATCTACCAATCACTCGTACCACTCAAAGTGATTGCAATCATTTTGTTTAGATATTAATTATGTTTTATTTATGTTTAGTATTTTAGATATACTTTTTGGGATCTTTTTACATTTTAAAGATACAATAAAATAATTTTTTTTTGCGGACCAAATAATAATATTTACAATTCATAAATGATTAACATACAAAAACATTTACATTATACATCCAAAATTAATATGCTAAAACCCCAATACCCAAAAGAGTTTATAAAAAAAAGTAGAAAAGGAATTCAAAGAGATTTCACAGAAAAAAAGAAGAAAAGAGGGCATATGTAGTATGCCACCAAAGCTTGGTGTTCAGGTAGATTAATTCAATCCTCGCATTTTCACAATATTTATAATTACACCTAACACCTCTACTTTGGTAACACACTTGTTTCTGCCAAAAAAGAAGATCTACACATTTCAAACCCTACCTATATATGTTAAGGGTTATCCTCAGGACCTGGGAGAATGGGCTGTAAAGATAACTCAAAAAAGGAAAAGTTACACATGTGTCTCTTTGGATTTCACTCATACACCTCTATTCACTGCAGAACAAAAATATACCCTATTTTACTTTTGTAAAGGCACACCTAGTGCTGCAAAACCGATGATGTTCCAACCTCGTTATTCTATCAGGGTCAAGGAAAAAGTACGTCACATTTACTATTTGACTCAGACACAAGAAATAATGATTTAAAATATAGAGAAAGGGGACGCTCTTTTTACCTTCACAAAAATAAAGCAGAGATCTTATGGTCTTAACTATAGAAACTGTGCAGAGATTATCAGCACAACAACTTCAGGAAATCTCAATACTAGCACAATAAATCAAGGATAAGCAATTAATTTCGGACTCAAAATCACTTTAGCCACTAAATTTGAGAAAGACAAAAAGGTCTTCTCATTAGATACCATGTATCCATATTTACAACCGGATTTATGCTCACGCCCGGACTCAAGACGATTTTTGACTGAATTTCAAGGACAATCACAAAACAAATTTATATTGTTCTCGGATACATCGTCATCGTCACAGGTGGCAATCAATAGAGAAGACTCTGCTGCTGCTAACGCTAAGTACCAACTAACGGTCTGGGTTTTAGGGAAGTAATGGAAGCCAATCCTAATATTCGTAGGCGCATTATAGCAGGCACACTAATAATTGTAGATCTCATTTTGCATGTAGGATTATATCCGTCTACATCTAAAGCAGTAGAGCGTAAAGGCCTGATGTAGATCTTGGCGTACAGGTTACTCTGTCACAGTGGAGACGGATATCCCCTCCGCCGAAATGTAAATCCCATTATATCCTATGGAATTTATAATTTGGTGGATGGGATATTCATCACCGTTGTGACAAAGTAACCTGTCCGCCAAGATCTAAATCAGGCCCAAAGTCTGCAATTATTCCCAAACCCTCACATCCTAGCTTGTATTAATTGGATGAGACAGAGTTACAAGTAAATACATCTAGAGGCAATTATTCTTCATATGCATATTTTAAGCTGCTTGATGTGTATATTGACACTATGGATGCCAGGTATCGCTGCATTTGTATGCAATTGCCTGCATCAGCTTAAGAGAGTGTCACTCATCACAATTTTCCTTTGACTTATGGTGTTACCAGTAGTATTTTGTTGAACCTTATGTATGGAAGGGAACATTGTGAATATTATTTTTCCAATCAGGATTTATATTTTTCAGAATTCCACATACTTGAGCACCTAAGTTGTCACATTGACCCCAATGCCAAGTTTCCTGAAATTAATAAAAAGGTTCTTTAAACCTTTATTGACAATAAACCCTGCTTAGGCTCACAGACACAATTTGACTTGCCTTCTAACAGAGGTTAAGAAGAAAGTATGGAATCTAGATAAAAAATGGACGAGAACATTAAGAATGAACATAAGTGGACCAAGGAAGAAATAGAGCATCTAGTGGCAAGAAATCAAGCAACATTGACTTTAGATTGGAAATATAAAGGGAAATTGTTTACATTTGTAGTGATATCTTCATTTGACAATCATTTTGTGAGAAAGAGTGAGTATGACCATATATTTGAAGTAAGGGGAAATGTGAATTTATTTTTGATGAAATTAAACAAAAATAAAAATAAATGTTTTAAAGTGCGCTACTGCCCAAAGCATCTTGCCGCTGACAGCAACAGAAGAGAAAGCAAAAAAGAGGTATCCTACGGAAATCAGGTAGGAGACTAGCAAGTGTTCAAGCTTTTCCTGAATGATAGAAGACCTATGCATTTCTTAGGTTGCAAATGAAGAGAATTCCATCGCTTAGCTGTACGATAGACAAGGCATCTGCCTCCCCAATGGGCTCTTTTGAATTTAGGGATGGTTACATTAAATGCTGAGGAAGATCACAGAGTCCTAGAGGGAGAATACCAAGTGGACTTCCTCTTTAAATAATCTGGACCTGAACCATGCAAGGCTTTAAAGGCAATAATAAAGGCTTTAAAGTCAATGCATTTACAAACAGATAGTCAGTGAAGCTGGACTACAGCCTGGGATGCTGATTGATACTGATTGATGCTTGGGAATCCCCATTCGTGCAGCAGCATTTTGAGGGACTTGTAATTTATGTAAAAGTCTCTGCTGCATGTTGATATATAATGTAAATGTGTAAATGTGTGTATACTTGTAAAGCACACTATCACCTAGAAGGTATCTTGGCGCTGTATACCGCTGTGGAACCCTTCCTGGCTTTCCCTGTGAGATGCCCCTTACTGGGCACCTCCAAGGTGAGGCCAGGCATCCTAGCGCTTTCGGGGCCGTTGTGGAGATTAAGCAAGCTATTGCCCAGAGTTGCAGAGTGGGACCCATGATTAGAGTAGGCCTCTAGGCAAGAATCATCGAGTCCATGGACATTGAGCCCAAGACCTTGCCGCGTCGGGAATTGAACCCTGGTCCCAGGCCAGACCTCTGCCTGAGGGTCTGCCGCTCTAATCGGTGAGCCACACTTCTCCACGTATAAGGTGTAGTAATAGTCCAGTTTTGACAGCACAAGGGCGGTAACAACCAATTTCTGAAAATCTTATGGGATGAGTGGAAATACCTTCCTATGAGTCTTTAGTACAAAAAAGTATGTGTAGGTCACTGCATAATCCTATTAAATCACCAATTCCTGAGTCATAGCATTTATTTGTTTGTCAAATGACAGTTTGTTGTCAAACACAAACCCCACGTTTTTTACTTTGGAAAACAGAGCGGCTAATTCTGGTTGCCACCAGGCTGGGTGACCAGAAGGAGATGTTATTGCCCAGCATAAGTACTTCCGTTTTACCAGAGTTCAGTTTAAAAAATGTATTGGACATCCAGTAACGATCTGCTGCATACAGCTGTTGATGTTAGCTGCAGAGTCCTCTGGTTCCCAGATGTGAAGATCACAATCTGGGTGCCATCTGTGTAACTTACCTAGAGAGCCCAAAATGTTGATTAGTTTGGCCAAGGGCATGATGTAAATATTGAAAGGGTGGGGCTCAGGGACGAGTCACATTTGGAAGGGAAAAAGAACTGGATGTAAAGCCATCCATAGCAACAAATTGTTCTTTCTTGGATAAGAACGATTTGAGCAATGCGAGAGCTACACCCTTGATACCTAATGAGTGGAGATGGTCCATTGATAAAACATGATTGACAGTATCAAATGCAACCAAGAGATCCAACAGGATCAAGGCAGTGTTACTGCATTCGTCCAAAATAGCTCTTAGTTCTTCTGAAGTCACAATCAGGGCTAATTCACTTCTATGTTGGCTCCTGAAACCAAATTAAGACTGGTCCAGGAGATGATTAGTTTAAGGAAATAAAGTGAATTATTTGTTTGGTGCCTTTTTAACAGTTTTCAATCAAAGAAGAAGAAAGTGCCAATACTGATACTATTTGAACACTTAGATCTACCAATCACTCGTACCACTCAAAGTGATTGCAATCATTTTGTTTAGATATTAATTATGTTTTATTTTTGTTTAGTATTTTAGATATACTTTTTGGGATCTTTTTACATTTTAAAGATACAATAAAATAAATTTTTTTTGCGGACCAAATAATAATATTTACAATTCATAAATGATTAACATACAAAAACATGTACATTATACATCCAAAATTAATATGCTAAAACCCCAATACCCAAAAGAGTTTATAAAAAAAAGTAGAAAAGGAATTCAAAGAGATTTCACAGAAAAAAGAAGAAAAGAGGGCACATGTAGTATGCCACCAAAGCTTGGTGTTCAGGTAGATTAATTCAATCCTCGCATTTTCACAATATTTATAATTACACCTAACACCTCTACTTTGGTAACACACTTGTTTCTGCCAAAAAAGAAGATCTACACATTTCAAACCCTACCTATATATGTTAAGGGTTATCCTCAGGACCTGGGAGAATGGGCTGTAAAGATAACTCAAAAAAGGAAAAGTTACACATGTGTCTCTTTGGATTTCACTCATACACCTCTATTCACTGCAGAACAAAAATATACCCTATTTTACTTTTGTAAAGGCACACCTAGTGCTGCAAAACCGATGATGTTCCAACCTCGTTCTTCAACCGGGGCAAGGAAAAAGTACGTCACATTTACTATTTGACTCAGACACAAGAAATAATGATTTAAAATATAGAGAAAGGGGACGCTCTTTTTACCTTCACAAAAATAAAGCAGAGATCTTATGGTCTTAACTATAGAAACTGTGCAGAGATTATCAGCACAACAACTTCAGGAAATCTCAATACTAGCACAATAAATCAAGGATAAGCAATTAATTTCGGACTCAAAATCCCTTTAGCCACTAAATTTGAGAAAGACAAAAAGGTCTTCTCATTAGATACCATGTATCCATATTTACAACCGGATTTATGCTCACGCCCGGACTCAAGACGATTTTTGACTGAATTTCAAGGACAATCACAAAACAAATTTATCTTGTTCTCGGATACATCGTCATCTTACAGTGGTGAGGTTGAAAACTCTGACGGAAATCAGCAAAAAAATCGACAATAAAACAACCAACAACAAATATTGTAAAATTGTGAGGATTGAAGTAATCTACCTGAACACCATACTGTTGTGCCAAGCTTTGATGGGATACTACATGTCCCCTCTTTTCTTCATTTTTCCATGAAATCTCTTTGAATTCCTTTCCTACTTTTTCTTATTAACTCTTTTGGGTTTTTGCACATTGTTTTTGGATGTATTGTGTAATTGTTTTTGTATGTTGATCATTTATTATTTGTGAATATTATTGGTTGGTCAGCAAAAAAAATTGCTTTTATTGTACCTTTAAATGTAAAATGATCCCAAAAAGTATATTTAAAATATTAAACAAAAATAAAACGATCACTTTGAGTGGTACGCTTGATTGGTAGATATGAGTGTTCAAATAGTATTAGTATTGGCACTTTCTTGTTCTTTGATTGTTTAGTTAGCCTAGCCTTGCTGAGTTTTGGCCAAAACCCTATATTAATTCAACAGTTTTGGCAGGAAAAGGAAGACAAGATATCGGCCGATAGTTGTTAGGGTCCAAGAGGCTAAGTTTGGATTTCTTAAGGAAAGACAGAATACAGGCTATTTTCCATGCTTTGGGAAAGTAGCCATGGCTGAACATTTTGTTGAATATGTTAGCCAGATGGCTGGATATTGTTATCAGGACTTAGTGCAAGATCTTAGGGGAACAGGGTCCACAGGTGACTCAGATTTAGTGGATTGTAAGAAGTCCAACACTTGATCTGCTGTCAAGGCTGGGAATGAGAAAAGAACTTTTGGATCTGGAATGCAACCTTTTTCATCTTGACTCAAGGATAACACAGTGGAGGAAGCCTCCAGGCAATTCTCCTGAGAGGTTGGAGAAACTTGTTATGAATTTGTTGTGAAAATATTATAAACATCTTCTAATTCCCCTGAAATGTGGAGGCAATGGTATCGATGGTAAAGATCGGCTGCTAAAGATCTTGTTGATGTCTTCAACAATACCAGTTTTCAGGTTTCAGGTTTTAACCCCTTCCGTGCGGGCGGTTTTCCCCGCCCATGCTGACTCCGCCTTGCGCGGGCGGAGTCATGACGGAACGGTTCCGTCATCCGCACAGCTCACCCGTAGTGCATGACGGAACCGTTCCGTCAGCAGCATGGAAGGGGTTAAAGTCTTTATTTCGATTATTAACAATCATAAAAGACATATAACTGGTTCATTTAAAATATATCCAAAGAAAATCAATACACATAAATATTATTTAGACACTCACAAATACATGAGTGCACAAACAAAGGAACATTTCTTAACAAGTGAATAAAACAGGATTAAATTTCAATTAATGAATAAAGAGACCTGAATATTTATATAAGATTAAAAAGGAAAAGATAAAGGGAAACAAAAACAAAAATATTGCATTAAAAGGTTAGGATTGCAGATCTAGAATGCGAACAATGAATGCAGTTAATGAACCAAAGTCGTAGGGTGGTTTAACAATTGCATACATAAACTGAACAGATTATGGTAAGTAGCAGAACATCTTTTGTACTTGGCGCTAGGGCGAACGCTTTTTTAACCTAAGGAGCCAAGCCCAGCCCAAATACTTTGCCAAGGCTACCACAAAGACCTCTGAGGTGTTAGTCCTGAGCACCTGTATTGCATCTAACTCTGTTTTGTATGGTGAATTTTGGAACAGAGGGTTTAGCCATTTTTTCCGAGGTGCTCCGTACCTAGGACAGGCAAAAAGGAATTGGCCTTCTGACTCAATATGACCTGAGCAGCACGTACAGTAAGGTGATATCCCTGTGGACCATTTGTGCAGAAAGATGTTTAATGGCAAAGCGCCCACTCTAAACTGATGGTATAATTTCTTATCTAACGGTCGGGAAATAACATCCCAGTATGGCTCTCTCAGTAGGTCAATTTTGAATGTTAAAAACCTGCCTGTGAGGTCATTTTTATTGGACAGCATCACTCTTTTTAGGCGGGTGGTGGCCCAAAATAAAGATTTAAATTCATCTTTAGGTGGGAAGGAGTTAGATTGTGGGGATGTCCAGAGATGTTCCAAGCCCATGTCTATCAGAATTGTTTTTACAGCAATGAGCCATGGTATTTTCCCTGAACCCCTGATAGACCTAACTTCCGACAACTCCTTTGCAAAAAGGAATAAGTCTGGGGATGTCCATATTCGTCTCCACAATGCCACTAACCTAAATCTAGCCATTTCATTAATGGGGGGGGGACCAAGATCCAGGCAGAGAGGGAGCGAGGGAGTAGACTGTGGAAGGCCCACAAGGTTTCTGAGGAATCTACATTTAGTTTTATACAGATTAGACAAGTCCGTATGACCCCATAGATCAGCGCCATATAAAATGGCTGTAGAGATTTTAACGTCATAGATCTTAAGGGCCGGCAGGACCCGTTTAGTGATTGATTCCTTCTGCTCTTTAACGAGACAACCAGTCAGCCTGGCAAGTTTGAGTTGTTGCATATTGATCTGATCCTTCCATCTCAGACGGCTATCAAGGGTGACCCCTAGATAGGTCATGGTATCAACCTGTTCAAGGTTTACTCCATTCATCTTCACTGAACTTCGAACTGGATGGTTTTTTGTGAAGACCATAAATTTTGTTTTCCCCACGTTGACTACCAGGTTGTTGATGGCACAAAACTCCTCAAAGCGGTCCAAAGCCCGCTGTAGTCCGCTGCGTGTTTTTGAGAGGATTAGAGTGTCATCTGCGAAGATGAGTAGCGGAAACCTCATCCCTGCCAGCATTGGGGCGTCAGTGGGAGTATCCAAGGAAAATTTAACAACTTGGTTGATAAAAAGGAGGAACAGGGTAGGGGCCAGGACACACCCCTGGCGGACACCTCGAGTTACGGGGAATGTTTCTGTGACTTGTCCCTGGCCCCCCCACCTCACCCTCGCAAAGTTGTCCTCGTGGAGTCTTATAATAAGGTCCAATAATTCGGGTGGGCATCCCAAGGTTATCAGGACACCCCACAACCTGTCCCTGGGCACCAGATCAAAGGCGGACTTCAGATCGATGAATGCAGCATAGATGTTACCACCACCTAACCAAACCTCCTTCCAATAGATCAGGCAGAATCTAAAAACCTGATCTATGGTGCTCATTCCCGATCTGAAGCCCACCTGCATGGGGGACAGAATATTCTCCATTTCTATCCAACCCTGGACCCTTCCCAAGACCATACGCGCCACTATCTTCTGAATCGAATCGATTAGACTGATAGGGCGGTAGTTTGCTGGAATGGATTTATCACCCTTTTTATACACTGGAACTATTTCTGCCCCTTTCCAGGATTTCGGGACTGTAGCTCCAAGTGCCAAAGTATTAGCTATTCTAGTAATATACGGGAGCCACAAAGTGGGATTAGATTTAAAAAGATCCGCCGGGATTAAGTCCATACCAGGGGCTTTGCCTCGGAGAGTAAGAGCCAATGCCAGCTCAACCTCAGAAACCGTAAAGGTGAGTTTTCCGCTTTCTGGGGTCTGCATGAGTGGATTGCTAAAGGGGATTGAAGTCTCATCGTCCCCAGCTCTAAATTGGGCCGAGTAGAATGATACCCAATCCTCGAGTGGCACATTATTTCCTGGTGTAGGAGAGTCAATGTTTTTACCCCATTTAACCAGATCCCAAAACCTTTTCTGGTTATTAGAGGATGATGCCTCTAAAAGATCTGACCAGAACTCATCCTCCCACTCCCGTTTGGCTTTACTAAGGTTTTTTTTGTAATGGAGTCTAGCAGCTCTCACTTTAACCATATCCCGAGATTTAATGGCAGAGATGAATTCTGTATGAGCCTCTCTACAGTCCTTGTTATACCATTTTTGGGGCAAAGGATTAGTTTTAGTAACAGCCTTCCCACAAGGTTTGGATAACATTGATTTTAAACTATCAAAACACTTAATATGAACATCCATCACACTATTTACAGCTCCATTCTCCATCCCCGACATATCTATTTGCAACATTTCATTAAGTGCATTTCCCACTACAACATTGATATTATTTAGTAAACACTCATCTTCTATAACCCGTGACCACTTCAATCTCCTCCTATCATTTGTAAGTAGGACATCCCCTGTGTAGGTTGCAGATGGTTCCTCCCTTATATTTAGATCCGGTGTCTTCAACGATAGGAACAGTGGGTTGTGATCACTTTCCGGGCGCTCTAGAACTGCCATATCAATTAAGAGAGCCCAATGCTCCATGTCCAGTAAAATATAATCAATGCGGCTTTGCCTCTGGCCATTGTCAAAGGTGCATTTTCCCTTCACATCAGAGGCAGAGCGGCCATTACATGCCCGAAACCCATTTTGTAAGCAAAAGGCCGTCCAGGACACTGCAGCCTCTGTAGCTTTAGCCATCTTCTCCAATTGCAAGTCTGGAATACCCCATGCAGAATCATCTGCCATAGTCCATGTATCGCCCATATCTAACACGGGTTCTATAGTACAATTTAGGTCCCCAGCAATGATGGTAGTGATACCTCCGTCCATTTTCATTATCATGTGGTCAACAAGGTTCAACAGGGGAGGACATCGACCACCAGGAAGGCCTCTAGCATAGATGTTAATAATATTCATAACTTGCTTGTTCCCTTTGTTTAATATAATGGATAACAGATCCTGATTCTCCACCGGGAACTCCGTTGGGTAAAAGCCCAGGGATTGTTTCACCCAGATTAACAAGCCACCTGCAGCCCGCCCTTTACCTCCTTTGGTTGCGGGTTTGAAAAAGTTAATATAGCCCAGCTTATGGACAGGTTCCGTTGCCCATGTTTCCTGCAACAGGATAATATCGTAGTTGTCCATAAAACTTGACCAATCCGCAGACACAAGGCGTGCCTTGATGCCCGCTATGTTCCAGGACAAAATTTTCAGATGGTCGTTCAAATTGCCTGGCAACAAAGAGTGTAAGGGCTGTACAGATCCATGAGCAGCCCCTATGTCATCATTATCCACTAGATGATTAACACAGTCTGCCGGGGCAATGATTTTCTCCTCATTCAGGGACCCCAGGGCAGCTACATGTGGTCTAGGGCTGTTTGGCAGATATGTTCGGCCTCCTTCCCCGTCAACTAGATTGGTCAATTGAGTTGGGCATACCACGTTATAATCACTTGGGACTTGGGCTATCACACTACCAGTCGGAGACTCACTAAAGGGATCGTTAAGTCAATCTATAGCTTCCAAACCAGTAAGTGGGCCAAAATGATTAAAGAGAAAGGGGCGCTGGCCGTCAATCGGGGTCAATACCATAGGATGTCTCGCAGCAGGACCTTTGCGAAACAAAGGATAAGATTGGAAGGGTATATGCCGGCGCGGGTAAAAGTAGGATAGATCTAATGTTTGAATATCCCCCTGCCTTGCAAATCTGGGCACTCGTTTAATAGCATCTACTACCCATGAGTCTTTAAACGATATAAGGATACAGTCTCCTTCTAAATCTTTTGCCTCAGGCCCCACCCAATCTACTCTCCTCACATACAATATCTCCGTAGGAGTGGAGGGGGGTAGCGGGCGATTTTTGTTCAGCCAAAAGGTGACCTTATTACGAAGGTCACCATATGATTCCCTAGATCCTGGTTTTAATGGTGCTACGCCTGTCAAAACGATGGTGTGTAAGGCCGCTTCGGGTGGCAGATCAACACTGGGGATGTTTGGCCTTTTACGCCCCCCCTCCCTGCGACTAGTAGAAGCAGTATTTTGAGTTCTTGAAGTACTTGGTGAGGGACGATTTAAGTTAGATTGTATTAGAGGACCCATATGTTGCCGCCCAACCATCTTTTGTTTAGCCTCTATTTTTGTTTGGGGCTTTAGTACCTGAGTCTGAGAGCTAGCTCCTAGTTTAGGAGAGGTGGTAAAAGAAGTATTAGTTTTTTGACCCCCTTTAACTATGGTTTTATTTATTCCTGTCGTTTTATTGAGGGAATTTTTGCCGTTTTCCATATTCTTACTAGTAACCTTACTGGGTGCCTTACTTGGTGCTGGTGCATTAGCAGTGCCCTTATTATTTAAGCCACACAATGCTTGTAACATTGCGTGGTTTGATTGAATCAGACCCTCCATGCTATCGATCTTTGAGGTCATGAGCCTAGTCCGCTCCAGGACTGGTAAAAGTAGTGTTTTAAACATGGCCTCCATTTTTGCCAGCAGAGCTTCATCACTATTGAGGCACATGGGACATGTGGTGGAGGAACCCGAAGCCAAAAGTGAGGGACATAGCATATTGTTGGGCACCAAGGGTTTTAACAAATTTGGTTGGGGCTCGGACCCCTTGCGCCATTCCCCTTGAACTGTATTTGCTTTATTGGGTTTCATGTTTATTTCCCCTGACATTCTAGAATCCCGTTTTCTCTTCTTGGTGTTGGGGGCAGAACTGGATATAGGTGGATTAGTCTTGTCAACAGGGTTAGAGATATTGGAGTGATTAAGGAGAGGAGTTCCAGATAACTGGCTAAGATCCTGCTCCTCAGTAATCACGGAGTCATTATTCTCTATCCCAATGTCCTGCATATCTTTGAAGTCGTTAATACTAATCCTTTCTACCGTTATTTTGTCCCTTGTGGTCGGGCTACCCCCAGTATTTTCTATATGGACTATTGCGTCTGTAGAGGTGGTATGGACGCAATTGAAGGCAGCATGGGGTACAGATGGTGCAGGGGAAATAGATGTAGCTAAAGCCCCCAGTGAGGATCGTTTTCCACTAATCAGATCTATTGAGAGCCTTTTCTCAACCATGGCAATTTCCTTTTCTAAGATGCCAGTGGCCCGTGTGATAAAAGCGTCCAAGGGCCCGGAGACAACGCCATTAGATGTATTGATTTGAACAGTATGTTCCTTCCCTGATCTTAGTGGCATTTTAGGTGGTCTTCTGAACGTCCAGGGGGAGTGGGCCTAGGCCGGACTCTGCCGTACTCGAACGGCCTCAAACGGCCCGCTCTTTGCCCGCTCTTCGCCCCGAGCTGCATCCCGCGCTGCGGGAGATTACGTCTATTTTATAGGGGACGTAAGGGCGGGCCAGCAGGGAGAGCGGACCGTCAGCTGTTTCCCGGTCTCGCAGGGACTCCTGGTCACTGGAGTCCCTGCACGCTCGCAGCCCCGCCGAGCCTCTCACCCGGACCGCCTTAGGAACCGCCTTGAAGCCCGCAGTGCACACCAACTCGAAGCGGCACCCGCGGAGCGGGTGCGGCGAGAAGTCGAGCCGGTTTTGCAGGGTATATTACTCTGACACACGCCGTCAGTTCCCAGATGCCTCCGTCGATAGGTGCAAACAAATGTCCCAATGGTGGAAGGTAGGACGCTCCTTTTACCAGCTACAAGGGGCGGGGGGCGGGCCAGCAGGGAGAGCGGACCGTCAGCTGTTTCCCGGTCTCGCAGGGACTCCTGGTCACTGGAGTCCCTGCACGCTCGCAGCCCCGCCGAGCCTCTCACCCGGACCGCCTTAGGAACCGCCTTGAAGCCCGCAGTGCACACCAACTCGAAGCGGCACCCGCGGAGCGGGTGCGGCGAGAAGTCGAGCCGGTTTTGCAGGGTATATTACTCTGACACACGCCGTCAGTTCCCAGATGCCTCCGTCGATAGGTGCAAACAAATGTCCCAATGGTGGAAGGTAGGACGCTCCTTTTACCAGCTACAAGGGGCGGGGGGCGGGCCAGCAGGGAGAGCGGACCGTCAGCTGTTTCCCGGTCTCGCAGGGACTCCTGGTCACTGGAGTCCCTGCACGCTCGCAGCCCCGCCGAGCCTCTCACCCGGACCGCCTTAGGAACCGCCTTGAAGCCCGCAGTGCACACCAACTCGAAGCGGCACCCGCGGAGCGGGTGCGGCGAGAAGTCGAGCCGGTTTTGCAGGGTATATTACTCTGACACAAGCCGTCAGTTCTCTGATGCCTCCGTCGATAGGTGCAAACAAATGTCCCAATGGTGGAAGGTAGGACGCTCCTTTTACCAGCTACAAGGGGCGGGGGCGGGCCAGCAGGGAGAGCGGACCGTCAGCTGTTTCCCGGTCTCGCAGGGACTCCTGGTCACTGGAGTCCCTGCACGCTCGCAGCCCCGCCAAGCCTCTCACCCGGACCGCCTTAGGAACCGCCTTGAAGCCCGCAGTGCACACCAACTCGAAGCGGCACCCGCGGAGCGGGTGCGGCGAGAAGTCGAGCCGGTTTTGCAGGGTATATTACTCTGACACACGCCGTCAGTTCCCAGATGCCTCCGTCGATAGGTGCAAACAAATGTCCCAATGGTGGAAGGTAGGACGCTCCTTTTACCAGCTACAAGGGGCGGGGGCGGGCCAGCAGGGAGAGCGGACCGTCAGCTGTTTCCCGGTCTCGCAGGGACTCCTGGTCACTGGAGTCCCTGCACGCTCGCAGCCCCGCCGAGCCTCTCACCCGGACCGCCTTAGGAACCGCCTTGAAGCCCGCAGTGCACACCAACTCGAAGCGGCACCCGCGGAGCGGGTGCGGCGAGAAGTCGAGCCGGTTTTGCAGGGTATATTACTCTGACACACGCCGTCAGTTCCCAGATGCCTCCGTCGATAGGTGCAAACAAATGTCCCAATGGTGGAAGGTAGGACGCTCCTTTTACCAGCTACAAGGGGCGGGGGGCGGGCCAGCAGGGAGAGCGGACCGTCAGCTGTTTCCCGGTCTCGCAGGGACTCCTGGTCACTGGAGTCCCTGCACGCTCGCAGCCCCGCCGAGCCTCTCACCCGGACTGCCTTAGGAACCGCCTTGAAGCCCGCAGTGCACACCAACTCGAAGCGGCACCCGCGGAGCGGGTGCGGCGAGAAGTCGAGCCGGTTTTGCAGGGTATATTACTCTGACACACGCCGTCAGTTCCCAGATGCCTCCGTCGATAGGTGCAAACAAATGTCCCAATGGTGGAAGGTAGGACGCTCCTTTTACCAGCTACAAGGGGCGGGGGCGGGCCAGCAGGGAGAGCGGACCGTCAGCTGTTTCCCGGTCTCGCAGGGACTCCTGGTCACTGGAGTCCCTGCACGCTCGCAGCCCCGCCGAGCCTCTCACCCGGACCGCCTTAGGAACCGCCTTGAAGCCCGCAGTGCACACCAACTCGAAGCGGCACCCGCGGAGCGGGTGCGGCGAGAAGTCGAGCCGGTTTTGCAGGGTATATTACTCTGACACACGCCGTCAGTTCCCAGATGCCTCCGTCGATAGGTGCAAACAGATGTCTTCAACAATACCGAGTTTTGTAACAGTTGTAATTAAGTCTTTAATGGCATTTTTAGATGGTAATATCTTCTGTGCAACGCATGCAGATTTTTTATTTGTAGATCAGAGCTTTATATTCAATGATTTTCTTTTTTTAAGAGTCTTTTTCCCTGGGATCATAATTTTGCATCCATCTACACTCCTGTCATTAACAGAGCTGTTTCAACTCTCTAAGTTTCTCAGAAAAACACAGCTGACTAGGAGTGGCTCTCTTAATGCAGGTGACTTTTTCACGGGGCAGCTGACTAAATACTAAATGTAGCCAGGAATGATAATCAGTTGTAACTTGGTCAAGGTTTTTTGTGACTGTTGGTGGCGAGGTCAACAAGTTTTCTTCTAGCATGATAGGGTCAATTGCGAGCCATGGACAATTAGCCCTCATTGTGACAGGGGAAAGTGCTTTGCAGGTTTTAGCTACAAATTTTATGTTAAACCTAACCACAGAATTATCATACCATGTCAAAGGAAGAGTCTCTGAGAAAGACAGCAACCATTTTTCAGAGGAAATACCATCAAATATATGATTAGCCGAGTGAGTAGAGGTGTTAACCAGCTGACCCAGCCCAAGACTACTCATCAGTCTAACAAACCTTCGGAGTCCCTATCTTGCCTATTCTCCAAAATAAAATTAAAGTTCCTGAGAGTGGTAACGTCCGCAGGGTCATTATTAGATTCCAACCATTGGCTAAATCTTTGTATAACGGTGACTTGGACCAGGTGGTCGATAAATTAATAGATAATTAAAAGAGGTATTAATATTAAGACTTAACTTGAAGGATAGTTTGATTGATTTAAGTTTTTTATAAAGCACAGTCAAATACCCTGAGGTTCTTGGTGCTAAGTAACCAGGTTAGGAGTGTGACCACAATGGTTATTACTGGAAAAATCATGTTTTTAAGGACTGGAAAAATCTCATAAGTGAGGGAGTTGTTTTTGTTTCCAAGGAGAGCAAGCTCCAATTCTGTGTGTTACAAACTACAAAGCTCCTGCCTCCCCAGGAGGAAAGTTTATAGGAGGGGACTATCAGCCTTCTGTCTGAACTGGAGTGATATCCTCTCTGGGACATACCTTCTGAGTTTCTCTCTCAGATAGGCTGGACCTGATCCCTGAAGCGCGTTGTATGTGATGAAAAGGGCCTTGAAGACTATACACTTTCTGTATGGCAGGCATATGTAAACTTGTTATCGCCTGTGAGGCAGACTGAAATCTAAGGATTTTTATTGGTTCACTGATAGAATATTGATGACAAAAACATTGATGTTAAAAATATTTGGGAAAAAAAACATAGAATACAAAGATATCGACTCCCATACCTACACAGGTAAGTACAAAAATATTGATGTAAAAAATATAGACATGAAAAGATTCATTTTAATTTATATATAAAATAAAATAATATATATTAAATATTAATTTTAACAAAATAAAACACATTTTATATACATTTTAACAAAATATATACAATAAACCTAATGTGAAATGTATACATATATATTTACTTTGAAATATTGAATAAACTATTATCTTTAGTTTTATTTTAAAACTTTACATTATATAAAAATAAAATTTATATATCAAACATTAAAAATATTAAAAAACAATCTATAATAATTTAAAACATTTAACTATTAGAAAATATTTAAACTTACATTTCCCAATGCAAGCAGTGCAACAGTAGGGAGAGTGTTGGATAGCAAAATAAGTAAATTCACTATTCCAACTCCACTGAGAGCAACAGTAGTGAAAGTGTTGGGGAGAGGAGGGGAAAAATACTATTCCCACTCCAAAGAATGCAACAGTAGGGAAAGTATTGGATAGCAGACAAGTAAAAATTACTATTCCCACTCCAAAGAGTGAAATACTAGGGTAAGTGTTGGATAGCAGAGGGGTATAAATTACTATTCCCACTCCAGTGAGAGCAGCATTAGGGAAAGTGTTGGATAGCCAAGGGGGAAAGATTACTATTCCCACTCCAAAGAGTGCAACAGTAGGGAAAGTGTTGTATAGCGGAGGTGTAAAAATTACTATTCCCACTCCACTAAATTCTAAAGTAGAATGACTGTTGGATAGCAGAGGGGTAAAAAAATGTATTCCCACTCCAGTGAATGCAACCGTAGGGAAAGTGTTGGTTAGCGGAGAGGTATAAATTAGTATTCCCACTCCAGTGAGTGCAACAGGGAGCCCATTACAGACCGCCACCTTTACTGTTGAGCATGCAGGAGGCCGCAGGCTAGCCCACCTCATACTCCTTTTCCGCTGCAGCCTGTAAATCCACGAGGGGGGCATGAACTACAAGCAGTAACCTTCCTAGTGGCGAGGACGCTGACGCCGCATCCAGCTCGTGCCAGGAGGTGCCTATCAACCGGCAAGGGCTCCTGCAGTTCGGGAGCCTGTTACAGACCGCCACCTTCACTGTTGAGCCTGCAGAGGGCCACAGGGCAGCCCACCTCATACTCCTTTTCTGCCGCAGCCTGTAAGTCTGCAAGGGGGGCACAAACTGTAAGCCCCAGCCTCTCTAGCAGCGAGGACGCCAATGCCGAATCCAGCTTGCTCCAGGAGGCACTTATCAACCGGCAAGGGCTCCCGCAGCGCAGGAGCCCGTTACAGACTGCCACCTTCACTGTTGAGCCTGCAGGGGGTCACAGGGGAGCCCACCTCATACTCCTTTTCCGCCGCAGCCTGTAAGTTTGCAAGGGGGGCACAAACTACAAGCCCCAACCTCCTCAGCGGTGAGGATGCCGATGTTGCATCTAGCTTGCGCCAGGAGACATTTATCAACTGACAAGGGCTCCCACAGCACAGGACATGCGCTGGCGTGCCCGGGCGGCTCCAGGACAAGGCTGGGCTTGGCCTATTCTCTTGCTTTCTTGGTTTTTGAACTGCCTCATTCAGTTCTAGTCCCACAAAAGCATCAAGAAGGTAAAATATTCTTGTTCTGTCTTTTGCCTGAATTGTCTACGTATTTTGTATCTTGGAAAATGAAAAGTTACACTTACTCCTAAGACAGTGAGATACAACTTTGGATGGATATCTCCAAAAGGCAGTAGGGGCGCTAACTAAAGAAATAGAAATTATGGAGTGAAGAATCTCACTAGGTCTGTGATGGGTTATAGCAGTCCCAACCATTTCTCAAACAACTAGCCCGGAACTCATAATGGATCAGAGTTCACCTCCCCGTTTATTTCCACTGTAACCATTTCAAGCCAGGACAATATACATACCCCCAATGAAGGAGCAGAGCTAACTACCTGTCCAGAAATGAAAATGACTGAGCCACCAAATGCTCCAGGAGAGAAAAGAAAACGACCAGATCTGGTTGGGGGTGACAGTAATGTAAAAGGTCACTCCTGAGGGTCAAGAGAACTAAGCAAACTCACTTGGTTGGAAATATTGCAAAGACTCAAACAGGAGGGGGGAAAAGTTTTACACCAAATGAATCAGATAACATTATTGATACATTTGGTAGAATTATACAGGCGGCCCTGACATCCATTCTTTCTAGATTAGATTGTATCGAAGGCTACCTTGCACAAGTGGTGTTGGGTGAAGGTATACCAAGATGGCAAACAAACAATCTGATAATGATACCTGTCCTAGAAACCTAAACTTAAATGAGGTAATCCCTAGTGTTATAACAAGTTACACAACTTCTTTGAGCATACCACCGTGTGTAAACTTGACAATTATGGGTACAGAGCCCTTTCAGAATAGTGCCAGTATTAATTCAATGGATTCCACAACACAAGATCCGACCCTGACTGGTAAACCACCGTAGGAATAATGAAAATCCGGATCAGGGGATTATAAGCCAGCAAAGACTGATCATGAAAGACAGGGGGTTTCAAATCTAAAGACTGTGAGATATGCACAAGATTTCTTAAACTTACCCCCGGAATGTACACCGTATGCTGTGATTCTGAAAGGTGTGCCCTGTCTGGCTCCTGCCAGCATGGAACTTGCCAAACCTTATTAATAAATCGGCTCACTGGTGTTATAAGAAAATATTGCAGAAATTGAATTGGTCAGAAAAAATCATAATGGCTAGACGAGTGAGCTGGCTAGGTCACATGATTAAACATGGGGTAGGGGACTGTATGGTGTTGAACTTTAGTAACGTATGGTGGGCTCGTTTTGCCCTATCGTATTTTAGTGATTGGTCTGATGACTCGATAGAGATTCACCCTTTGGGGGTTTTCTATCCCCCATATCATGATGTTATTGCATGGAAAATGCCAGTATGGATAGAATCAAATTTACATCCTCCTATACATTCTTCCACATTTGCTCACCCTAATCGGTTTGACGCTCTCCAAGGGCTGTCTAAAATGCCTGACTATTTGGATGTTTTAGTCAGTCAGTTCCGGTAGCCAGACTGGGTATGCATTGTAATCCACAAGAGAGAGGTATTCTTTTAGATGAGCATAATATTAGGGGTTCGTTGGAATCATTAGAATCCCCCTCTTTTAGAAGAGATTCTAGTAGGGAGAGCCGAGACAAATATGTATTCGACCCACCATACAAATCTTGACTCTAAACGCTACTACTTATAGTTATGAGTCATACTTGTCTCCTACCGCAGTTGAGCAATTTGCAGTCGACAAACTAGCAGTATTTGCAAACCAAGGCCATATAATGACTCTAATTGAGACCATTAAGACAATCACTAGTCAAGTACCACAATTGGATGATACAGTAGGTGAACAAACCGTATTTGACAAGCCAGTGGGATTGATCAATCAGGCTCATACTAAGGTCTCACTAAAATGTATCTAATGGAACATAGCAGGAATTTGATCCAAAATGACTGATGAGGTGTGGCTAAATTATATTAACCTGTTGACCACTGCGCGAATTCCGCCACGGTGTGGGCATTTTAATCAGAGGGCGGGGTTTGAACGGCCCTCGGCCGTCCCCCACACATGTCCACCTTCAAGTGGGACGGACCCCGGCTGTCCTCAGCATGGAACGGGTTAAAAGGTTTTGATGTTATTTGCCTACAGGAGACGTGGTATAAGGAAGACATAGTGCTGAATGGCTATTGCTCTTACATGGTCCACGCAATACCTTCCCCAGCAGGAAGAGCTAATGGAGGGCGCTATACTGGTCACTGCTGATAATTAATTATACATTGCTCGCATTGCTCGTATCATAGCGCTTTACTGGTCACTGCTGCTAATTAATTGTGCATTGCTCGCATTATCGTAGCGCCATACGGCTCACTGCAACTAATTAATTAACTGTGCATCGCTCGTATTGCTCGTTGAATTTATTTGTGCCTGATTGTGCCGGTGCCACTGCCCATATCATAGCGATATTCCACATTGTGCCCCAATCTCGTCCTGTTTTGCTTTTGTTTTTGCTGCCATCTTTTTGTTGTGCCTCCTAACCCGTCTCTCCACCCCTCTCCCGCCTCCCAGCTGCTACTCCCTCCCACTGAAAGTTAAGGATCGACCGTCTGATTAAGCGCTGTGACCGTCCTGACTCGTTCAGAAGCGGTCGCTCCTCACGCTCCCTGGTCAATCCTGGTATCGTAGTGCTATACTGGTCACTGCTGATAATTAATTATACATTGCTCGCATTGCTCGTATCATAGCGCTTTACTGGTCACTGCTGCTAACTAATTGTGCATTGCTTGCATTATCGTAGCGCTATACTGCTCACTGCAACTAATTAATTAATTGTGCATCGCTCGCATTGCTTGTTGAATTTATTTGTGCCTGATTGTGCCGGTGCTACTGCCCATATCATAGCGATATTCCACATTGTGCCCCAATCTCGTCCTGTTTCGCTTTTGTTTTTGCTGCCATCTTGTTGTCGTGCCTCCTACCCTGTCTCTCCACCCCGCTCCCGCCTCCCAGCTGCTCCTCCCTCGCTCCCCCCCTCCACCATCCACTTACGACAGATGTACCTGCGCGGAGCGGCCGCGCCCTATGCGCGCCGAAGGCGCACCAAAGGTAAGCCCGTCTACGCCTGTCCGCGACTGGACCGCGCCCAGCGCCAGGTCCCCTGGTCCCCGCAAAGTCCACCCCACCCGCATAAAGTACGACGCCGCAACCCTCTCTTCACTCAACTCCGGCCATCTCCCAATCTGCCACCAAGCCGCCCCGGGACACACCCATGGACCCTTCACCTGCCACTCCTGCAAGTTCGACTGCATCAGGACCCATACTAAATCCACAAACGCCAAACAGAGCTCCATCACTAACCACCTGAAGTGCATCCTGCTTAACACCCGCTTGGTCCAGAAACACGCCACTGAACTATGGAACCTTCTAGACACCACAACGCCGGACGTCGCCTTTCTTACAGAAACCTAGATCAACGCCTCATCAGCGCCCGACATCGCCATAGCTATCCCGGACGGTTACAAAATCATCCGAAAGGACCGCATCAACCAAACAGGAGGAGGCATAGCCATCGTCCATAAGAACACCATCCGCATCACAACCAGTTCCGACGACAACCTCGCAGCCACCGAACACCTTCACTTCCAGATTCACACGGACCCTAAGACCACACTCAGAGGCACTCTCATCTACAGACCACCAGGACCCCGCACACAATTCAGCGAAGACATCACAGACTTCATCAGCCCACACGCCCTCCCCTCCGAGGACTATATTCTACTAGGGGACCTCAACTTCCACCTGGAAAAGAACAACAACAGCAACACCACCACCCTTCTGGACAACCTCGTCAATCTCGGACTCAAACAACTGGTAAACACCCCCACCCACTACGCCGGACACACGCTCGACCCAATCTTCTCCTCCAGCAAGCACATTTCCTTCAATCACGCCACAGGACTCCATTAGACGGACCACTTCATCTTCAGAAAGACCACGACCCACCACCACCCACAACAAATCCCCCGTAGAAACTGGAACAAAATTACCACCGACCAGTTCACCACATCGCTATACCAAAACCCTCCCGCCAAATCATTGGACCCAAATCAAGCAGCCATCAACCTCACACAATGGATCACCCACATCGCTGACGAATTAGCACCATTGAAAAACCATCAAAACAAGCCAGGTAGCAAAAAAGCCACCTGGTTCAATGACGACCTTAAGAAATCCAAAAAGACCTGCCGCACCCGTGAGAAAGCCTGGCGAAGAAACCCAACCACAAACAACATGACCGCCCTCAAGGACGCCACCCGCAAACACCATCAGCTGATCCGATCCACCAAGAAATCAGCATTTAAGGATCGACTCGACAACAACGCCCACAACAGCAAAGAACTCTTCAACATCGTCAAAGAGTTTACCAATCCCAGCGCCGGCACCAACTACATCACTCCCTCTCAAGACCTCTGCGACTCTCTAGCCTCATTCTTCCACAGCAAAATCACTGACATAAATAACAGCTTCGGCGACCAGTCCACCCCCCCTACCTCCGAACCGAAGCCCCCCACCACCACACTTCGCGCCTGGAACCCAATCAGCACTGAAGACACCATCCGCTTGATGAACTCCATCCACTCCAGATCGCCAACCGACCCATGCCCCCACCACATCTTCAACAAAGCCGACTCCATCATCGCACCCCATCTCCGAAACATCATCAACTGCTCCCTCAACACCGCCACCTTCCCGGAAAGCTGGAAACATGCCGAACTCAGCGCCCTCCTAAAGAAACCCACAGCAGACCCCACCGAACTTAATAACTACCGCCCCATTTCGCTCCTCCCATTCCCCGCCAAAGTCATTGAGAAAACCGTCAACAATCAGCTCGCCGCCTTCCTCGAGTCCAACGGCTCCCTTGACCCCTCACAGTCCGGCTTCCGAGCCAAACACTGCACCGAGACCGCCCTCATCGCAGCCACAGACGACATTCGAACACTACTTGACAACGGAGAAACAGCTGCCCTCATCCTACTGGACCTCTCCGCAGCATTCGACACGGTCTGCCATAGCACCCTCATAAAACGCCTCAGCAACATCGGAATACAAGGAAAAGCATTGGACTGGATCATCTCGTTCCTCACCAGAAGAATCCAGAGAGTCCGCCTCCCCCCTTTCAGATCAGAGGCCACTGAAGTCATCTGCGGCGTACCACAAGGATCATCGCTCAGCCCCACTCTCTTCAACGTCTACATGAGCCCCCTTGCATCCATCGCGCGCCAACACAACCTCAACATCATCTCCTATGCTGACGACACACAGCTGATCCTCTCCCTCACTAAAGACCCAAACACAGCTAAAACCAACCTACACGAAGGGATGAAAGACGTAGCTGAGTGGATGAAGAACAGCCGTTTAAAACTAAATTCTGACAAGCCGGAAGTCCTCATCCTGGGATCATCCCCCTCTGCCTGGGACGACTCCTGGTGGCCCCCGGTCCTAGGCAGCGCACCCAAACCTACGGACCACGCACGCAACCTGGGCTTCATCCTAGACTCCTCCCTCTCGATGACCAGACAAGTCAACGCCATCTCATCATCATGCTTTAACATCCTACGTATGCTCAAAAAGATCTTCCGTTGGATCCCCACCGAAACAAGAAAGACGGTCACCCAAGCACTTGTCACAAGCCGACTGGACTACGGAAACACCCTCTATGCCGGAACCACAGCCAAATTACAGAAAAAACTCCAACGCATTCAGAACGCCTCCGCCAGACTCATCCTTGACATCCCTCGCCACAATCACCTCCACTGGCTCCCCGTCAACAAGAGAATTACGTTCCGTCTCCTCACCCACGCACACAAATCCCTCTAATACCTAGGACACAAATACCTCAACACACGCCTGACCTTCTACACCCCCACCCCCCAACTACGATCTTCCAATCAAGCCCTCGCCGCGATTCCACGCATCCAAAGATCCACCATGGGAGGAAGATCTTTCTCCTACCTAGCGGCCAAAACATGGAATTCTCTCCCCACCCACCTGCACCTTACACAGAACCACCTCTCCTTCAGAAAACAACTCAAAACTTGGTTATTTGATAAATAACGTACCCCCCTCCCTCAAGCGCCTTGAGACACTCTGGGTGAGTAGTGCGCTATACAAATTTTAACTTGACTTGACTTGACTTGTTATTATGACTGCAGTAAAATATAAGGCCATAAAAATTACCCCTGTTGTCACAACTCCCTGGTACCAACTAATTTTAATTGTTAATAAGTTACAGGTCAAGCATTTAATTGTGAATTGGTACTACAATATTTGAACTAAAACAACTGTCAGGTTATAAATGCCCTGCTGAATGAAAGTAGCAATACTTCTGAGAACTATCAACCTCTATGCATCCTTTGGTTAGGGGATTTTAATTGTTCTTCCTGCCCACATAGTTCTAACTATGCTTGCGGTTTGCTAAACAAAGAGGGGCAACCCCTCCCGCTTTTTGTTCATAATCCCCAGGTGAGGCCTTAAAATCTATCATTGTGGAAAATGATTTGGCTCTCATTAACGATTTGGCCAGCAACCACCTAATGCAGTGGCCCACTTTTTTTGAAGGGGGTAAGGAAAGTTGTATTGATGTTATGTTTATTTCTCAAAAGTTTTTAGTACTTGTTGAGGATTTAGAGGTGGAGCCAAATATTGCCAGTGATCACAACCATCTGATAGCCATTTTTAGCATAACAGCCCAGCCTGGAAAAGTTGATGATTGCTCTAATCCAAATAAAGGGGTAAGACTCAACTGGAACAAAGTAAACCCATCTGATTTTGAGTCAAAAATTGTTAGAGATAATTGTGACTCAATCATAAGGTGTCTCCACTATGGTGACCAAATCAGTTAAGGTCAGGAATCTCCCAGAGACAAGGTGGTTTAATGCTGCTTGCTCTAACGCTAAAAAAAAATAAAAATCGGCCCTCCATGCTAATCTTCGTGACTGGGCACAAATAAAAATTGGCAGAAAGCTCTATAAAACCACAGTTAAGCAGAGGAAGGCAGAACAAGGTCTTTCGTTTGGGACGACCTGAAGAGAGCTAGCTCCCTCAAAGATAAGTTTTTGGGAGGTTATATATCATCCTTTTTTTCACAGAAGAGGTGAGGAGGATACATTTCCTGATCACAGGGTAGGCTTGGGAAACTCATTTTTCTGCCATTTTTAACCCCCATGGCTGTCAACTAGATGCTCCTAGTGGGGATTTGCCTTTCAAGTTAACCTCGGCTACTGAGTTAAGTTTATTTATCTCAGTGGCCGAGGTTGAGGAAGCCATAGCTAAAGGAGTCTGTATGAAAGTGCCAGGTCCTGATAGGGTTATGGGCTCCAGTGCTGACCAACTTTTTTAGGGCAGTGATTATTGCAACAATCCCAGCATCCTGAAGAGAGGCCGTCATTGTCCCTGTATTCAAGAAAGGTAACCGAAATGACCCTGCCTGCTATTGGCCAATCTCACGTATTCAAGGAGAACTTGATTCCGATCTGTATAATCTGTATTGTGTATAAACTCCAACACTGATATTTAATCCCAAGTAGAAGCCACTACGCAATGTCATCAAAAATATATTATGAATGCATACACAGAATTTAAAAAACCAAAAAACAATAATGAAGCACCAAGGAAGCAAATTTCATCTGCAATACATTTGTTCAAATTGATATACTCAATTCACAATTTTAAATATTTGGTAATAGTTTGCATAAAGGAAAAAGGAAAAGGATTTAAGGACGTGCTCATGTGGGGCAAGTGAGAGTTAGGATCACTTGTGTAAGAATAGACAATTCAAATAATTCTAACAGTAGACGGGTAATGAAAACCAGTGTCAAGAGACCTGTCCTTTATAGAACATGTTTTAACAATAATGCATCCAAATCAATCATGCACTAATGCACCTTCAATGTGTAGGATGGGGTGACAGGTAAAGTCCTCGTGTGGATGGAGAGCGTCGACGTTTTCTACTCGGCTAATGCAAGGAGGGTGTGTAAAGACCTCTGCTGCGAGTGTTCTTCAGGACGGGGAAAGGCAACATATTCCTGGTGCCAGGCCGGCATCACAGGTGTGTCGAAGATCCAAGTTATAGAAGACAAATGTATTAAAAGATTAATGATGACTCCTAATAGTGCCCCCAAGATCTTCTGTCATCAAGAGATGGGACTTGATTTCATAGAGGATCGCATCAGAATTGCCTCACTGTTATTATGGGCCAAAAATCTGGTAGTCCAAAGAACTAGTATTCTCCAGAGAAATTATTAACCGCTTGAGCGCGGCCAGAATTCCCCCACAGTGCGGGAAAATCCCATGCGTGCTCAGATCGAACGGCTCTCAGCCCACGCCCACCGTGACGTTGGACGGCCGGGGGCAGTCTGATGCAGGCAAGGGGTTAAGGGCTGTATTAACCTAGATGAAGCACTTTATATTCATTGGCTTTGATTGGTAAGGGACAGCTTCTTTAAGCTAGGTTTGGGGCATTACTTTGATTGTCCGGATAGCATCCCTGAAAATGCTAAAAATATCATAAAATATGTACAGGGGTGAACACATCACGAGCTAACCATGACGTAACAGGGCGCCTTTGTTTATTCCCGAATCAACCCCAATTTTATTTAACTTTTATGACAAATATACAGACTTGCTTTTCTTTAACTAGATTACGTTTACTTAACCTGCATTTTTTGGTGGCTTTCCCAAAACAATCGGGGTTTTAGGACAAACTGGAACCTTGTCCATGTGATAGCATGGCAGCCGAGAGCAATGTGCACTTTATGCTATTTTGTTCACTCTATAAGGTACCAAAAGGAAGGTTTTTAGGTCCGATTTTAAAAGAAATTAGGCTGTGCTCTAATATGTAAGGGTTTTATTATCTTTCCTCTTTGGCAACTTATGAAATATTATTATGGTTTCCAAATTTATCAACGTAGCTTTGGAGATTAGGAAACGGTATTAGGCCTTGCTACTGAACCCGTTTAAAGTACATTTTTAATATATAACCCAAAGCACTGACGTACCTTTCATGGACGGAGCTGTATAATGAAATTTGATGAGTGCCCTGCAATATAGATTGTAAATTTTATTAGAGGAATGTTTTAAGGTCTATATTTCCCCCGCCTTTTCTATAATTAATTGATGTATATGAACTGTTTATTTGGCTGCTTTTTATATAGTTGTTTTAAATAATAATCCATTATGACGATTTTATGAATTTTTATGGTCCTTGATTAAAATCAAATAAGTTTTTCTTAACTTGATTGATGAGGTTAGTATGAACTGTTCATTTTGCTGTTTTGTATATATGCTTCTGAATTAATAATTTGTTGTGAACGTTTTTATGCACTTTTATGGTTTTCATTTGAAACCAAATAAAGTTGTCTTGACTTGACTTGCGTGCAACAGTAGGGAAATTGTTGGATAGCGGAGAGACAAAATTACTATTTTAACACAAACTGTTCAAACTAAAATAATAAATATTAAAAATTATAAGAAACATCATTTAACAAAATAAACAATATTTAGAAATGAAAAATCTAATGTATTAAATATGTGAAAATAAAAAATATTATAATATTAATTACATATAAAAAGAACTACAAATACAATATATAATATAAAACAATAAATACATGTATCAAATAAAATTCTTTTAAACTAGAAAAAATTCACAAACAAATAAATTAATGAATACATAAATGTATTTATTGTATTTCCTACCCTATAACACCACACCAATAACAAAACTCTTCAACATTTCTAATTAAATGCTTTCCAAAATTAACATAATTATTAATTAATTTGAAAAATATTATTAATAAAAAACTAATAAACATTCATTGACTACAAACACTTTAACTCTGTGATAAACACAACACACACCTAAATTAAACTCTAAAATAATAAAACACAATTAAAACGTATTTATATATTAAAAACTATTTCTATTAACAACTAATAATAAAATAATTAAAATGTATTAAATACCACTCCTTTACTGCTTTAAACATAAAAACTACAGACAAAAAAATTGAACACTTACCCAAAATACATATCAAATAATTAACATTAACAACTATATAATAATTAATTAAATACAAATTACTTTCCACCCTTTACTCCTATAAACACCAAAGCAAACACCTAAAATGTATTGCACAATTACCATAATTAATTACAATTAACAAATTTAAATTAATTAACATCCAATTATTAATTTAGCAATTAAAAATACATTATTTCCCACCCTTAACACCTATAAACACCACAACACACACCTAAAATTAATAACACAATTGCCTTAAATAGTTACCAATTAATTCAAAATAATTAAGACAGTTATTAATTCATCAACTAAAAAATTACTTCCCACCCTATTCCCCTATAAACCCATAACCCGCTACAAAACTAAAAATGCAAAATTCTAATATTTTTCTTTAATAACTACTAAACATTTAACACATATATTAAAAATACAAATGATTCTCATACAAAAAACATACAACACATACATATAACATAAATACTAAAATACATAACAATATTAAACAAACAATATTTTTAGCAACTATATTTCTGCAAAAGATATTAAAGACTTCGATATTTTAACAATATTACTTACTTAAAATTGATATTCCTAACCACAAGACTCTGTATGTTGATATTTCAGACCCATTATATTTGCAACTCGATATTTGTGCAAGTCGATATTTTTGATTCGATATTCTGTCCCTGCATCCTTTTCATTAACATCCTAGCATTTCTGGAGAATCGGGGTATGTTTAAGGAAACTTTTGGGAGATTGTGATATAAGCCATTACAATAGGCAACTCTAGACAGCACAAGGGCCAGAACAACTGTCTGCAACAGATTGGATGACAAGGACTGGGTTATTTTCCTGATAATGCAAAGTATAAAGAAAGAGGTAGATATCACCTTATTAACTTGTTCCTTGTGGGTACGTCTGTCATCGATCAATATTCCCAGATTTTTAAATTCTTTTTACTAGTACTGGGAGGGATCCTAGTTCATCTAGCTACCTTGAAGTGGCCAAGAAAGAAGTGTTATTTCTGAATAGGATAACTTCTGTTTGGAAGGAGTCTAGCTATAATATAATTGTATCTCTCCACACATGCCTCACAATCAAAAATGTGGAGACCCTCTGTAAAGCTGCCAGACAGATGGTTTCATAATGACTGCTAGACCACCACCTTTCTTTCCTATGTGATCCGATCTAAAAACTGAATAACCTTCAGGTACTGCTAACACAAGATCAGGACCCCAGCTCTCATCCACCCAGGTTTCAGTAACAAAGACTAGGTTCACGTTCTGAGCCTAAAGAAATGCTAAAATTCAAGTTTGTTCTTTTTTTTAATAATATAATTTTTTATTAGAATTAAAGCACACAGTCATCAATATAAAGCACATTGCAATTAAATTTACATGCACCATGGTACTTCATTAAACATAGATTGCAAATATTTGAAAATTTAGAGGGTTACTGTACAATTTTCTATCATTTGCCATATCTTCTGATTCATGGATGACAAATATTTAAAAAATTGGCAGACCACTGTTTCGATCGCTCCTCATTGCCATATCCTCTGTTGGAGAGGTACATATCTCCCCCTGTAAGCATTCCACCCACCCAATTTTCTATTCCGCTTCTTAGGGCAGCCCCGCTGCTTCTAAACCTCCTTCTCTGCAATCATGCAGCGATCCATCTCTGCCACCCATCACACCGTTAATGGCCGTGAGTTGGATCCCCATTGCATTGCTATAGCTCGCTTCACCAGCAAGTATCCCAGTGCCACCCATTGTTGCTCTAAGTCTGTTAGGTCGGTGGCCTCCCAAATGTTCAGCATCCCCATTCGTGGTGACAGCTGAAGGGGCTTACCCAGTGTATCTCTCATTTTTTTTATTGGCGCCGTCCTACAAAGGACGTTTGGTGGGACATTCCCACATGACGTGGTGAAAGGTACTGTCTTGGCCACATCCTCTGAGGCATAACTCATCTGTTTGGATAACTATTTTGGCCAGGAGTACCCCAGAGAGATAAGACCTGTGAAGTATTTTTAGTTGTATGAGGCAAAAACTGTGTTTTATTGCAGTTTTCCTTGGGGACATTAATGCAGTTTGCCAATCTTTGTCGTCTAGTGGCCCTATGTCTGTTTGCCAGCGTTCTCGAAGAACCTGGAAAGAGTGAGGCAAATTATTACAGAGTTTACGGTATGTACAAGAGACAGCCCCTTTAAGAGTGGTTCCGAGAACAGGAGGTCCTCCAAGGAGGATGATTCTGGCAAAGAGGACAGGTCTGGATGGCATGACACATCTGCAAATATCGGAAAACATCACCTGGTACTAGGTCATATTTTGTCTGTAAGTCCTTAAATGTGAGGAGCTTTCCCCTACCGACCAAGACTCCTATGTTGGTTATGCCAATGGTATCCCCTGTATCGAACCTTGCATGGTTACAAAGCGATTCCAACCTCTGAGAGCACCACAGCGGTGTAGCTTTCGTAAATTTATCCACCCATCCCAGGCACTTAGTAGCTTTATGCCAAATGGCCACCATTTGTGACATGGGTCCCAGATATTGACTTCTTCGGACCTTACTGTAGCGGGCACCCAGATATCCCTCCCGCCCTATTTGGTATTGTTCTAGGTGGAATGCCAGGTTGGACGGTGAACCATAAATCCTATGATTGATTGCCACTACTGCTTGTAAGCTGCGTAAGTCTGGGAGGGCAATCCCCCCATCATACCACCCCTTTGTTAGCTTCCGGAGAGTGATACAAGGTGCTTTCCTGTCCCATAATAATGTGCAGAGTTCTCCTTCAATGGTGGTAAAATAACTATCAGCTAGTGGGAGTGAGCAGTTTTGAAGTACATATAAGAATCTGGGAAGTGCTAGCATTTTAAATAATCTATTCAACCATTTCACAATGTTTTTTTAGTTAAACAGATGCGAGGTCTAAACACAAACTTTAACAGAAAATATTACTGTCATTCAGTGAAAAACAATTGTATCATTCAGTGAAAAACAATTCAAACGACATTTCAAACTTTTCAAATGCAACGTAAACAATAATGCTTGTTTTTAAACAATGTAAAGGAAAACAAGTTGGTGGGGTACACCAGTGAAATTTAGACACAGTCCTGTTGGCTGAATTTCTTTTAGCTATTTAGGACTGGAGTCACCATAGGCTTTATATTTATTAAACTAAAGTCCCTTTAACCTGGGGCAAATATTTAACGCCTTTGGCGAATAGAAGGGAAGAATCCTTTATGGAAAGCCGACGCGTTTCCAAACCCGGTCCATGAGTTTGCGGGTTTTTCCTCAGGGCTACCTGGGTATCTAGTGGTGTGGATAATAAAGAAAGCTTCTTTTAGTTCCTACTCCTATTTAGTTAAAACAGAGCTTAGCGCCATAATGGACATGGGAATACCTTTATGTTCTAGCGCTTCGGTTTCTTCAAATGTCAGGGAAGAGTGGTTTTCAAACAGAGCTTAGCGCCATGACACACATGTGCCACATGTGTGTCATGTGCCAATACAGTGGAAGGTACTGAATTCCAGCACAATGCCATCACATGGACACATAAGGAATTCACAAATTGCAAAAGTCGCAATTTGGTATACGCAATCACTTGCCCTTGTCCTAAATTGTATATAGGTAAGACCACACAACAAATAAATCAGCAAATAGCCCAACACCGCTCTCAAATCAAACAAAACATACTAACAGCTCCAATGGTGCAACATTTTCAACAAAAAGGACACACCGAAAAGGATTTCAGGTGGACAGTTTTATCTGCCATCAAAACTCCGACACGCGGTGGAGACACAGATGCATCACTTATGCAAAAAGAAGCATATCTAATCCTTAAGTTCAATTGCGTGAATGATGGAATGAACGAATTGTCTGAATTGCAGAGAAACATTCACTGACCTCAGTGCGCACCACTGACAACCCCTTTTTACCCCCTGCTAGTTAGAAAACACATTAGCAGGGAAACAAACATGACTGATGGTTAACCCAAATGCAGCCCGGTTTCACTTCTAAACTACAAGTCCCAGAAACCTTTATTTCTATTTAAAATCACGTGATCAAATGGAACACTTCCGTGATTGATGTCAACTCAGTGGAGACACACAGCAATAGCAACAGCAGGAAGCGTAGCAGAAAAAAAACGAAATTGTTTCAAGGTGAGAAGCTGTAAACATTAATAAGTATCGATCCCAGCAAACTTAACAAGCAATTAGCCTAAACATAGGTTGTCCTTTAATTCAGCAGGAGAAAAGTCCTGAGGTTGACGATTTAAATAATGGAGCTGCATCGCCAGTAACATGACGGCGTCTTAAAAAGTAAGCAGTGTAGCCCACATTTTTTCAGCCTTGCGTTTTCCAAGAATCACAATATATTTATAAGTTAAACCTGCCTCGTTTTGACAGGCGGTGCAAAGCCCCAAGATAGATGATCAAGTGAAACCGAGCTGCATCACAAGCCTTCTTTCAAGTAAGTAGTGAGTTGCTCACTCAGGAAATTTTAAGAAATGCCCTCCGTTCAGAAAAAAGGTCAAACAGTTTTCTTTTAAATTCAGGTTTGAAAACCACTCTTCCCTGACATTTGAAGAAACCGAAGCACTGGAACATAAAGGTATTCCCATGTCCATTATGGCGCTAAGCTCTGTTTGAACTAAATAGGAGTAGGAACTAAAAGAAGCTCTCTTTATTATCCACACCACTAGGTACCCAGGTAGCCCTGAGGAAAAACCCGTAAACTCATGGACCGGGTTTGGAAACGCGTCGGCTTTCCATAAAGGATTCATCCCTTCTATTCGCCAAAGGCGTTAAATATTTGCCCCAGGTTAAAGGGACTTTAGTTTAATAAATATAAAGCCTATGGTGACTCCAGTCCTAAATAGCTAAAAGAAATTCAGCCAAAAGGACTGTGTCTAAATTTCACTGGTGTACCCCACCAACTTGTTTTCCTTTACATTGTTTAAAAACAAGCATTATTGTTTACGTTGCATTTGAAAAGTTTGAAATGTCGTTTGAATTGTTTTTCACTGAGTGATACAATTGTTTTTCACTGAATGACAGTAATATTTTCTGTTAAAGTTTGTGTTTAGACCTCGCATCTGTTTAACTAAAAAAACATTGTGAAATGGTTGAATAAATCATGGAAGCTTGATGATTAGTCAGAAGCTTCTGATTTGCTGTGAAATAAAAAAACAGCATTAAACCCGAGACCAGGCACATTGCATTTTTTCATAACGTATATAGTCCAGCCTGGCCCCGTAGGACAAAACCCCTCAATTGATACAGCATTTTAAATAAGGCTGCCCTCCCCAAAAGAGATAGGGGTAGGGGCCTCCAGTGTTTTACATCTTCTTGTAATTGCTTAATGGGGCCCTGTAGGTTGTGATCATAAAACCTTTTTGGGTCTGGTGTGATAAAAACGCCCAGGTACTTAAAACCCTTGGTGGTCAATTCTATTGTATAGCCGTGAAGTAGTCGTGGCGGGGGGCCATGTAAAACATATAATACAGATTTGGACCAATTGATGGTATATTCTGCATATTTGCCAAAGTTGGTAATAACGTTAATTAAGCTATTAATAGAAGCTCGAGGGGATGCCAAATATATTAAAATATCGTCAGCGTATAACGATATTTTGTCTTCCTTATCTTCGCTCGATCTCAGTCCCCCTATTGAGACATCACGCTGTATCCAGTGTGCTAAATGCTGCAGGGTCAGTGCAAACAGAAGGGGGGACAGAGGGCATCCCTGCCTTGTCCCCCTCTGTAAAGCAAAGATACGTGATGTGTGATTGTTAACTCTGACTTGACCCAACAGTGCGGTATAGAGCAATGCCACCCATTGTCGGAATCGCGGACCAAAACCGAATCTTGTCAATATTTCAAAAATGTAAGGCAACTCTATTGAATCAAACGCCATTGTGGCTTCTAACGATAATATAACTGCGTCTTCCTGCAAGTATGGCTGTCTGCCGAGGACATTATGGACACAGCGAATATTGAAGGCTGTATTTCGGCTCGGTACAAACCCTGATTGCTCTTCGTGGACCAGTGATGGGAGTACTGCTATAAGACGAGACGCAAGAAGTTTAGCTAATACCTTGGTTTCTAAACTGATCAAGGAGATGGGCAGATATGATCTTCTGTGAGATGCCGGTTTACCTGGTTTCCGTATGACAACTATAGAGGTCAACCTTTGATCTAAAGGAAGAACTCCTCGCTCCAGACTTTCGTCATACATGTTTTTGAGGTGAGAAGCTACTGCAATGGCCATCCCCTTGAGGAATTCAATCATAATACTGTTAGGCCCCATTGCCTTCCTGGAAGTAATGGCAAAGAAGGCCTTACAGATTTCTTCTGCTGTTAGATCTGCATCTAGGGCATCCCTATCACTTTCTGAGAGTGTAGGTAGGTTAATTTCTTCCAATAGTTGATGTGAGTCATCAGAGGAGGTGGCAGTCTTGAAGGTATAGACTGCCTCCCGGTGGTCCGACTTGTATCCTAGCTGTTTGTGGGCTGTGGTCTCAGTGGGAGAGGTACTGTGTTTCGTCCCTAAGAGGAGCAAGTCGCATTCCAATTTGGTCAATTGTTCATTTTGTTTACGGATATATCTGATCTTTAGTGCCAAAGCTCGCCCCTTAATTATTGCCTTGTAGGCCTCCCAAATAGTGTTTGCTGAATCAACTCATCCGACATTTTCAGTGAAGTAATGGTCCATGTGTTCAGCAAGGTCCTCTTTGATGTCTGAGATAGTAGGAATCTAGGGAGTGATGATTATGGGGCCTCTGGTATTTTGCTGGTGAAAGGTAAGGTCTGCCCTAAGGGGATAGTGGTCAGAGATGCCTCTTGGGAGCCCCTGGGGATGTTGGAAATGGGCTATGTCTGCGAGGGGGGTGAAGAAATAGTCAATACGAGACTGACTTTTATGTGCATTGGAATAGTGTGTGAAGTAGGCCTTATCAGGATTCAGTATCTGCAAATATCCACAATTCCCATAGCTTGGGAGAAGTCAGCTAGGTATGTACTACGTCGGGGACGATTTGGGGTTGTCTGTCGATTGTGTTGTGCATTATCATATTGAAGTCTTATCCCAGTATGAGGGTGCCCAGGGGGAGATCTATCAATATCTTTCCCAGGTTCTTGCAATGCAGTTTTTTGCCAGTGCCAGTGGAAGATAGGCCAATATTATATTCAATGATTTACCCTCCCAAAGTGCCTCCAATACCACAAATCTACCCTGTGAGTCAGTCCATATATGGGTAGGTGTAAGGGCTACGTTTTTACGAATGAAAATACCCGTTCCCCGGGACCCTGATGTAAACCGCTTGTATCGCCATCTGTGGAGAGCTTTACAACTGTTACCCACCAAGTGGGTTTCTTGTAGGAGTATTAAATCTGGTGATTGTCTCTTGAGGTATTGCAGAACTACTCCCCTTTTTATTTTACTGCCCAGGCCATTAACATTCCATGTCAATATTGTTAACGCTGTGCCACTATTGGTATCATATATGACCAACCTCTATTCAAGAAGTGACACAAGATAACAGTATTGGTGGAACCTCCCCAGTTCCACCTCCCCAGATACATCAATGATAGCAGTAGTCTAGTCTCTAGGTTTGGCAAAGGCAAGTTCACTGGAATTCACTGTGCAAAAAAACAAATAATGATAAAAAAACAAATGCCCCCCCCCTCTGACCCCCCCAGCCCTGCTTGTGGAATTCAAACTTTCTACTCCCCAACAAGGCAGAGTGACTGTCGCCCACCCTTCCATGTGTGAGGTGCCTGGCTATCCACCTCCACCCCTCGCCTTACCAGCTTAATATGTTCATGGTATACTTCGAGGCAGTAAATTCTAGTCCCATATTCATGTTAGTTTCTGGTCTGCTTTAAGACTGTAAGGTGTGTGACTGATGCGATCAGTTCCGCCCTGGAGATAGTGTTGATATTTACCCAAAGTGTTGTAGCACTCAGGGTGCTTAGTCTCGGAGCCAAAAGGGAGCATATATGACTAAAGAAAATCAGCAAGAGTTGCGAGATCACACGGCTCGAATCAGTGTGCCCCATCTGAGTCTCCCTTCGGAAAATGCTCTCTGGGCACAGAAGGGGCATGTTGACTATTGTTGGGGCTTCTGTTGTTTCGACCGGGTGATGACCTCCTCATTTGTCGTCATCCGTCCAGCCACTCTCAAGCGTCCTCCGGGAATAGGAAAAACCAAGTCTTACCTTCAGATTCTATCCAAAGTTTAGGCGGAAACAGCATGGAGTATTTGATGTCTTTCTCACAAAGTGCTTTCTTGACCGCTGTGAAGCTGTGTCTTTGTGCCTGGACTTTGACTGTGAAATCCGGGAAAAAGGTGATGCTCGCATTGTCGATTTTCAGTGGAGGTCTGGCTCGCGCAGTTTGCAAGATGACGTCCCTGTTGCGGAAATTGAAGACTCTTGCAATTATAGGGCGTGAAGGAGCCCCCGACTTTGGATGTCCTCCGGGAACCCTGTGAGCCTGTTCAATGAAAAAATAGCTGGAGAGCCATTTAGGTTGGAGTTTATTGAGCACTAGGTGTTCCACAAAGAGGTCCATGGCAGGTCCCTCCATCCATTCAAGGACTCCAAGGATACGGACGTTTTTGCATATTGCCCTCCCTTCATAGTCGTCCAGGAGCTCTTCCATCCGTTTCTGTTGATCCTGGAGTTGTGTAACTTGCCATTGCAGCGTAGAGGTGTCTGAAACGAGGGCCGTTGTTGTGGATTCAGTAAGCAGTAAAAATAAAAAAATTGATCTAGACCTCAACTGAGATCAACAAATACAACGTTGGAATAATTTTAGAAACTCATAAAAATGCTTGGCTTAAACACTTTTGCTTTTTAGGCTCACTACAAGATGGTACAGTAGCGATGTTCAACCGCCTACTCAAACAGCATTAGAATGAATTTGATAAGGTAAAATCTTCGGATTGTATTTATTGTTTAAAACAGCTTCAAGAAGCTTTTTAAGAACTTAAACAGATTATGACAAACATATTCATTAACCAGAAAGTTACACAATGTAATTAAATCTTGAGCAGAGAAAGCGTTACACTTTAATTGAATTGGGATTATATAACGTTGGTTGGCCTTAACTATGCTCTCATTAGGGCAGATTAATAAAACGTGGAGCAAATCTTGTCGGCCACCTTTGCAAAGTTCACATAAACCTTTAGGATTATTAGTTCCATCCCAGCTAGCTAAAAAAGTGGCTAAAGGGAGTATAACCAAGCGTAAAAGTAAAATACAACCCCTTACGCCGTGCTTTAATTGAAAACGCAGGTAAGGGACATACATTTTGAATTCTTTTTGCTCAGCAAACCGTTTATAGTGCTTCAATCGACAACAGTGATCTTAATCAGATTCAAAACTAATTCTAGGGGCCAAATGT
This sequence comes from Lissotriton vulgaris, assembly GCF_964263255.1. Taxonomy (NCBI): domain Eukaryota; kingdom Metazoa; phylum Chordata; class Amphibia; order Caudata; family Salamandridae; genus Lissotriton; species Lissotriton vulgaris. The sequence continues at coordinate 885,653,788 of NC_141699.1, read as the reverse complement.
TTTAAAAACAATTTCAGGTATGCTGGGGACCATTCCTGAAACAGTGCAACCTTGCATTGTGAAGCCTCCAAGGCTTTTACCATATTCTTATTAAAAGTATACCCAGACGCTTCCTCTCTAAAAGTCCCTAATTTTAACAAATGTCTTAAGGTATCTGGGGCTGCATGTAGTAAATTGTATGCCCACCTAATAATATTAGATATTACTCTAGCAGAGATACCCGTTACCAATAGCTCAAGACGCAGGGCTTGAACTGGGACCGACTGTGCCACTTTTATCAGTTTTCGGAGTATGGTCCCTTCCTTTACTTTTAGAGACTGCCAAGTTTCAATTTGTGAATATTCCATGGCATATGATAAGATCGGAGAGATTTTCATACTGTAGACTTCCAGCATTGAAGAAAAGTGTCTATTTTCTGTGGAGAGGTACAATCTCTGTAAAGCCCCAACATGGGAATCTGCCTTCCGGTTCAGGTGGCGAAGGTGGGCAGTATCTAGGAGGTTGGACGTGAATGTACGACCCAAATACACATACTCTCTTACAGTCTCTATCGGTTTGTCTCCTAAAGACCAAATATAAGGTAAAAGTTTCCTTCTGCCACTAATGGGAAGTGCTTTAGTTTTATTATTATTTGGCATCAGGAAGTTTTCGGTTGCATGAAGATTTAATTCATTTAAAGATCTTTGTAAACCTATCAGGGTCTGGTCAAGAATTACGATATCATCTGCATACATTAAACACAGTATATCTACTTGAGCTAATTTTGGAGGAAAATGTTTACTTTGAGAGAGACGCCCTGGGAGATCGCTGATATAAATAGAAAATAATAAGGGAGCTAGTAAGCATCCTTGTTTTAGCCCATTCCACGAAGGGATGGGTTTGGTTAGGCCTTTTTTGCCTCCCATTTGAACTCTGCGCCATGTAGATGTAAAAAGGGAGATTATTATTGTTAAGAGATCTTTGGGTTTCCCTATTTTAGCCAATTTTCTCCATAGTGTCTGACGATCTACACTACCGAACACCGTCGAGAAATCAATAAAAGCACAATATAAAATTTGTACGTTTGTCTTCGCAAACTTATCAAGCACAGTTTGGAACACAGCAATATTGTCCAATGTAGAATGCGTTGGGCAAAACCCAGCCTGATACATAGGAATTACTTTCCTGGAAAAAGCCCAGTCTTTTAAGTGTTCCAAAATACAAGCAGCAAAGATCTTGCCGGAGGCGTCTAGGAGAGCTATTTGTCTATAGTTTGCAGGGTTTGTTCTGACGCCTTTTTTTAAAAGAGGGACAACCACACTCCTTTGCCAAGATTCAGGAATTTCACCACTTTCCAGGCAATATTGAAAAAGAGGGGCTAAAAATGTTTCCCAGTCATCAGCGTTTTTTTGTAAAACTTTGATAGGAATCTTATCTGGACCCATTGCGGCTGAAGGCCTGGCAGAGGAAATCAAAGTAGAGATCAGAGCGGCAGAGATTTCCATTGTATTCTGTTCGTGGAGTTTCATCGGTCCTGATCCAGTCCGGGGGATAAAAGGTCTTGATGGTTGGATTTATAGAGCCTTAAGATATACTTTTCCCAATCTGATGATGATACAGGAGTCGCTTCAACAGATTTTCGTATCCCCATCTGCACGGAAATTATTTTCCAGAATCCTTTATTATTATTGTGTTTTACTGCTTGTTGGATGTCAACCCAGACACAATCTCTCAGAGCTTGTCTTTCTTTCGCCTCTTTCCGTTGGTGGAGTTTTTTCAATTTCCTTATTTATCCTTGTCTTAGCATGCAAAAGGAATGGAATTGCGTTCTAGTCAATTTATTTAATTGTCAAGAACTAATATTCTCTAAAGTTTTTCCCGTCTGGCATGTTTTAACAAATTCTCGTCTAGGAATGCTACTTTGGAGAGAGGCAACTACCGTCTGTAAGGTTACTTCGAATCTGTTTATTGGATTACCGGTATTAGTGTTAGCAAATCTTGTGAGATCGTATGATTTATTTTACTAATTGCTTTGGAATTCCAATGGATCCTGCCTGTTTTCTGATTTACGACTGCCTGGCCTTCATAGGAATGGAGTGACCACGGAGAGGGGTGCTGGGTATAGATTTCAATTTCCACAGTAAGTAGTGCATGATCACTTTCATGTGAATGTCTAGTAGAGAGCAATCGAACCTTTGAGAATAATTCTAGGCTGCAGATGAAATAGTCTATAATTGAAGACTTAGTTGGGCCCAATCTGGTAAATGCCACTGGAATATCGCCATCTTTTCTCTGATTAATTATTATGCCATTTATTGCTTCAATGGATGACAAAAGCATTTTCCTCCTTTTGTCTGCTTTTAGTTTGTCGGGGAAGACTGGAGTTGGAATCTGGCAGGCTTCTTCATGTGGAGATTTCCCCCTATTATAGATTAGTGAATTTGAGATCTTACTATTGACGTCCCCAGCCATTATCATTATAGGGTATCCCCTTACTTCTAATATTGATTCAATTTCCTTGAATGCTTTAATCAGAATTTGATCTTTTGAGGTTCCTGGTGGAAAATATATGTTAAAAAGTAAGAGGTCAAATAAAGACTCCAATCTTTCTTTCCGGCACTTAATGCTGATGCATTGAACATTTGGGAGTGATAGCTCAATTTTCTCCAGGTCCCAATCTATCTCTTCTCTCAATAGGATTGCTAGGCCTCCTTTTGCGTGACCTTTTCTGGAAGCCTCTGCTGCTTTAGCGAACACCAAGTAATTTTTTTGCGCAAAAGTTGTCATGGACCATGTTTCTTGGAGTAACATGAGAGACGGTGGATGTTCCAGAATAAAAAGCATTTTTCGGTTGTATTTCCCACGATGTTCCATGATGTAATAACATGCCTAACGCTAAAAAGGCCGTTTCAAATCTTTGCCCAACTTATTCCTGTTTAGAGAACCCGCAATCCAAGCCCAGGAATTTTCAACCAGATACAGCTTTTGCCGTGAGTCCGATCCGTCCGAAAAATGCCGAAAACCACCTTTTATAGAGATCTGCAAGGGAATGTCTTGCGCATATTTCCTTTCTTTTTCTTCTGTTCTATGTAGTTTGGAGTTATTAAGAGAGATGACTTTATTCCTTTGACTTCCCTTATCCCTTTACATACGGAGCTGGCCTTTTTAACCATAGCGATATCGAAACCATTTTTATGAAGAGTACTTTGTTCTTTAATTATGATAACTAGGAAGACATTAGACCAAAACTCAACACGAGCCACCGAGCAAGTTGTTTTGTCTGGAAAAGAGACTAATTTTATTTCACTTGAAGTTAACAAATGAAGCAGTCCAATCATATGTAACAATTCAACTATTCTTCCTCGATTTAATGGACATTTACCACTAGGGAATATATCTGTAAAATCTAGTATGTTTTGGAGTGAGAAATCAGGATCATCCTTGGAATCTAGGATGTCACCATTACCCTCTGTTATATGTTCTTTTGGTTTTAGGCAATTTGAAGAGTAATTCAAAGCTAGCGGATTTAATGCTTTACTGCCTTTTGTTCCCATTTGAATGATTTTTGGACAGGTCTGCTGACAAGTGTTGTATGATCCATTACTCTTGTGGAAGTTGGTTTCTTCCTCATCATGTTCTGCTTGACTTACTTGGAGAAATTGTATTTTTTGTGGTGCTCTTTTCGATATTCCCTGTTTTGCTCTTTTCTTCAACAGTTTTGGTTTATTCTTTTTCCCAGACTTATCTTTCTCCTTTGTTTGGGTCAATCTTATGGGTTCCAGAGGAATTAATTTGATCCAAGGAGATACTTCCCCTTTCATTTCAGTTGGTCGAGAAGGGGAGAGACCTGGTTTTTTTTTTGTTGCTATGAAGATCGGAAAGAAAGATATGGGTTTTTGGATAACATTCTTCTTATCTCTTCCTGGTCCTGGTTCTTTAAATAGTTTTCGAAGAGAATAAATTTCATCGCCATTTGGGGGATTTGTTTTTTGATTTTTTGGTATTTGGTACTTTTCCATTTGATTTCCCTTCTGCTTTTCCCCCTTTTCTTGCGTTGGCGAAATACAGGGGACCAAGGTAGTTACATGACACTTCCCTTTTCTGGCCAGATCATGCTGTGAGCTAAGAGTTTGCATGTGTGTCATTTTAACTGGTAAATTTGATTGAACCATTTGTTTTTTCCTTTTTTTGTCTACGAGATATTGAAGGATTCCGGTTTGAGTTTATAAGATCTGATCCGAGCTTTCTAAATTCTTTCCCAGAAGTGTTAATATTGAGTCCATAATTCTCTGTAGAGACAGAATTAGAAACAGGATCTTGACTGGGTGCTGATTACGGCATAATAAACGACGGGAACTCAGAAGATTGAGAGAAATTTAGATCTAGCTCTAGCAAATTGCTCGGAGTGCTGGGTGGGCGTAGTTCGCAAAGTAGCGCTACGCGAAGCTACGCGAAGTGCAGTTCGCACTACGCGAACTTCACGTAGCACTACACAAGCTGCATAGTAGCATGTTCGCACTGTGCAAGATGTGTTTTCAATGATTGCACAGTGCGGACAAGCATCCGGCACTGTGCAATCATTGAAAACGGCATCTTGCACAGTGCGAGCTGTAGTTTTCTGCTGCTCAAGTAGATTATTACCCGAGCTGCAGCTTTCTCAACGCGAACTGGTAGTTTCTCATTGAGAGCGGTCGCGAGCATGCGCAACCACTCACAATGAGAAACTTTACCTCCCCGCGTTGAGAATCTCGCCGGGATGTAATTTTGCTTGCTCGCGGTCGCGAACATGTCGTTCAGGACCGCGAACAAGCAAAAAATGTGCGCTGCACTACGCTACGCTGTACTACGCGTGTTCGCACTGTGCTACGTGCAGCTCCCGTAGTGCGAAGTTGCGCAAACTTCGCAAACTCCGCGAGCGTAGCGTAGTGCTTCACCCAGGCCTACTTATCACCACCTTGCCCCTCTACCACCAGGCTACTCGGTGCACTCTATGCACTATAGGCAGGTTTCTGTACTTAGGAAGACACAACTCTCCCTTTCCATACAGGTAGGATGGCTCACAGGATGGCCCACCTTAAGCTGAATTCGCCTGAGCTGTCGAGTTGTTGACTTAATATGCAGAAGTACTGCCAAATTCTGCCATTTTCTGCCGAATGCTGCCAGGGGATAAATTTAAATTGAAAACCTGCTCAATTCAATTCTACCGATATCTCTCGTCGCAGCACTCGTCACTCAATACCGGAAAGTGATCGACAGAAAGCATCAGAGAGGCAGCAGAAAACTTCCAGACGCAGCTGTGGCGGCCGCGGCGGCTGCTGAACAATCTGCTGACTATCTACTTCTTTTATTGTGGTTTCTCGGATTACAGGGGTACAGGGGAGGTGCAGAAATGTGGGATATGCTGCGGTGATTAACAATCATCTACCGACCTGCCAGCGTCCGTTAGCCATTAGCATTTCTTCGCTTTCTCCACTCCTCCGTCTCCGCCCCTGCACCCACTCCTGCTCTGCGCTGCTCGGCCGCTGCGTCCAAGATCTGGGCGGGGCACCCGCCGGCATCCTACCACTGGGGAAGACGCCCCCACTGCTCAATTCCAACACCGCAGATCCACGCAGCCTCGACAGCTTCCGTTCTCAGCACCGGCTCCGGGAATGGGTGTGCTCTGCAAGTGCTTGCCGGTGTTCACCAACAAAGACAAAGACACACTCTTCAATGCCGGCACTCCAGCTGCTCTCCCCCACTGCCGGGCGGCTCCGCAGTCGCTCTCCACCCACAGTCTGCACCGTGTGGATTCAACATCCTTAACCCTAAAATCCATTTTCTTAACCTCTTCTATGATCAGGACGAGCTCAGTTCGTCATGAGGCACAGTGCAGCTGCACTCATGACGAGCCGAGCTTGTCATGGCCGTTGGAACGTTGCACGCAGGGATAATTACCTCGCTATGCTGAACGTTCAAAAAACAGGCGTGGTTGTGACGAGCTCTGCTCATCATGGGTGCAGCTGCACTGTGCCTCATGACGAGCCGAGCTCATCACAAGCACAGCGACGCCGCGCGCGGCCCCCTCCCCCCGCACAGCGGGGGGAAAACACCCCTCAGCGAAAGGGTTAAGGTCCACCCACAGAGGGTGACTTCAATATTTACTGAGTCAATTTGCATTTCTAAAGATGTCCGTACTCCCGCTATTGCCTCCATGACGTCTTCAAGGGTTAGATTTTTAGCTGGTGGTCAAGGCTGTGTGGTTTTGGGATCATCTTTAGGTGTCGCAGCGACGTCCTCACCCTGCCTAATTCTGGCAAATTTTGCCTGTTGCTTTTGTCTTTGGGATTTTAGTCCTTTGGTGCTGGCCATGGTGAATGCATAGGGGACAGATGAGACGTAACTATACGAGAAAATACACCTGTGGTTGCCACCGCCTAGCCGGAGGAAAGGCCTACCCTCCGTCAGCCTGTCGGTGTTTCAGGTGGGTCTACAAAGTAGAGGAAGCCAAATTGTCTCCAGCTCGCAGCAGAGTTGCTATTCGGTCAAGATGTGTGCCTCTTACTACTCATTGATGTCCAAGGTAGCTATTGCAGGGAGCAACAGGTTGGCACACAACCATGCAGTATCAATAGTTGGGAGTCCCACTTCCGCCGCTTCTTGGACCCTCAGGAAATCAGGCCAGCCCTGGGTCTCTATTGTTGTTTCTACTGCGGTGGCCCTTAGAGGGGGTCCATAGGAGGCTGGAGGACAGTGGGAACTGGACCTACAAATACTATACCCTGGTATAGCCATGAATATAGATCAGGGAGGTGAGCTGTAGTCCTTGGGGTCACAGTTCAAGTTTATTTAGCCAGTTGAGAGTCCGAGTGGGTAATGCCGCTCAATCACCACCCGGTTATACCATCACGCGCCTCTGTTGTGGCTCAGGAGAATGACGCTGGCCCGGTGTCTGCTGATGCCACAGAGTGGTTCCCCAGTTCCAACTGCGGATCCGGAATCAGAGGGAGCCGCCGTGTCCCAGTGGGATAGGCCCCACAGCAGGGGAGTCTATTTGCTGTTTTCCCCTCTGCCCACGCCCCACTTTGAATGGAGGGCGAGGGTGTTTCAGTTGTGTGCACCCCCTTCTTGAGTTCCCATCCAGCTCTTTCTCACCTTTCCTTCCCGGTGATCTCTGAGGACTCTTTGGTGCGCTGGGTGCTCCGGCGGCTCTGCGGGCATGACCCAAAGCCAAGGCCTAGATTTGGGTAATCTCCGATCTACATTCAGCCTCCACAGCCAACAGCTGAACCCCACTCATGCCTTCTGCCATGGCACCGCACGGCCCCTCCAGGGGGTCTAGTCGCTTCCAGTAGCGCCGATCGTGAAGTGCTGGTATGTGCCGTGGGGTATGGTCGGAGCTATTGCTAATTCGGAACGGCGCAAGTTGACTGCCTCTCTTAGCTCGAAACTTGAGCAGAACTCTCCAGAGGCGACGCCTTCGTGCTGGATGAGACCTTGCAAAGATTCCCAATGTGATCATGAAATCTGCAGTTGGATAGTCAGAGAAATGCTTGGATAGTTCTGTGAGGGCTGCAGAGCTGCTTTAGAGAGCGACCTTTCCTGTCGGCCGCTAGCCACGCTCCCTCTCAAGTTTGTCCTTGATAATGATCTGGCATTGATTAAAGCTCCACAAATCAATTGATAGGGTGTCAGAAATGTATTAAAGGGCTGTTTGACAGTAGTCACTGAGCCAATGTTAAAGCTGGTGAGGGTAAGAGAGCAGCCTGGGCATTTCAGCATATCTGTAGTCTCTGATGGGATATGATGTTGATATTCCTGGAGTCTACTATATATGTGGAGGACATGCCTAATTTACATTGCCCTGAGGCTGGCATGATACGTACTACCTATGTGTAGTTTTTCCAAACATTTATCATGGTGAACATCTCAATGACCCTGTTTAGGAGACAAATTCTAGGTCTAAGCGAGGAGTAAATGCTGGATAAGTAGTGGGAGATATTTTTGGTGCGATGATCCCATCTGTGGGTGTGATTTTCAATGACCTCAATATTAGAAAATTGTCCGCTATAGTGGATAAGTTAATTACTAGTACAGTAGGAGCTTTATAAGTTGTGGATACTGAAATAGTATTGAATAGGTCCATGGTTTTGCAGAATAGATTTGCGTTAGACATCCTTCACACAAACCAGGGCGTGGTCTGTCGAATGTTAAAATTCCAGCAATGCTATGCTTAAATTCCTGATAGGAGTAAAGAGTTACAGAAGTATATTTAGAATATCTCAAGTATCAGGGAAGAGTTAAGAGAGATTGAAGCAACAGGTGCATGGGAAGCTATTGGGAATGGATTATCTCCAGTGGGCAAATAGTTTGGAAACCTGCAAAGTGGAATTTTAGGTGCTATTTTAAAAACTCTTGTGATTATTGCCCTTTGTATAATATTCTTACTTTGGATCTTTGAGGGATGTAGGTGCATTAGTGTCAAATGGGGAGTGAAGAAGAAGAAAACAGATGTACAGCTAGAGGAGAGTCAGAGTAAATGCTGTGACAACATAAAAGGTCTGAAAGATTCTGGGAGGGAAATGTGATAGACTACAAGCTTTTAAATGGTCTATCTGATAAGATTCAGATCTTAAATTGTGATGGCTTGATTTGCCATCAGTTGGAGGACTGGAGCAGCCTAATTTTGGTTTCACCATTTCCCGACTTTACTGTGCCATATATGCGTGCATGTAGTACCATATTTTTGTGCTTTAATATCAACTGGAACACTGAAGGTGCATTTGCTGTATAATTCAGCCATTTACATTAGTGTACATACTAATGTTTTCCTTACAATTATATCATATGGTAATTTCCATATATATCTGTATTTGTGTAGTTTGAGTAATTTTATTACCTCTACATATACTCACGTATTCAGTATAATAGTATCCTGCATGTATTTTACAACTGGACATGTATCCATAACCATGCTTTTAAAAGTGTATTGACGTGTTTGCTATGTTAGCTTGACCAAAGGCCTTAGGCATGTGGACCCTAATGTTTAACCTTAATCATGAAAGTTTGCTTGGGCCGCAATGCTTTCTTCTCCATTGCAGGTGCATTCATATGATCTCATGAGCACATTGTGTATAAGACATAATGAGTCCCCGGGGGAAGATCTTTTGGCAAGGATGAGAGGCTTTAATGAACAAATGGAGAAAACCTGTTTATTTTATATCTAGAGACTGGAGAAATCCAAATTTCTGAATTTCAGGCCATGAGATGAGAGTATCCAACAAGGTTGCCAAGTTCTACTGTGAGAAGGTGGAAAAGTACTGGGACACATGATGTGGGATTCTCAAATGTTCTGTGGAGTTTTAATTGGTGGTCACACTTTAGCTTTAGGCAGATTCAGAGGGGAATATTTCTGTTGTGTAGCTATATGCTATGCAATACTACTCATTTTGGAGCACTTATATATAAGTGTGTACAATGCTGATACCTTCCTGCTTTATAGGATCTGATTAGGGTTTCCCCAATTAATGCTACTTAGTTCAGGCTAAGTTTAGGCAATTTAGATTTTCTAACTTATAGGCAAGAGGACCGGAAATCATATACTGATCACCATATTTTGTTCCTCATTTTCTATATTGATATTACTGAATTCCTCGTATGCTTTAAGCTGTTTAGACTAAACTTTGTCGGATGATTTGGACTGCAAGTATTGATTATGTATTTTTACAACATATTCTTGAGACTTGTGTACATTAATTTGGCTTTCAATTTTAAATAAAACTACATTTAATCCCATGTGTCAACTTTCGGTTCCTCACTGTGTAGCAAAATGGGCTACACCGTAAAGTGAATGCTTCGATGATGTTAACCCCTCTTTATTTCTCAGGCATCTAAAAAGGTTTATCACAGGGAAGCTTGGATATTCACTCAGTGCTCTGGCAGTGCAGAATAGAATATTAAATGCTAGCATTGAGCAGGACAAGTTATTAAGTAGTAAGTCAGCACATCTACCAGAAAGCCAGAATCACTGAAGGCACAGAGATCCATGAAGCAAAGGAGAAATCTCAAATATATAGAAGGCTGTCCTTCACCTGTATTGCAGGAGGTTGGAGCCTCTACTGATTTTGTGAGCTGGCGGCAGCGTGACAAACATTTAACAAGTCCCTAATATTTATTGGTCACAGTTCCATGGTGAATGTATTTTAGATACCTTTTTTCACTTTTTTCCCCTTTCTTCATTGGGCAGGTTTGTATTTTGGTGCCATTTGGGCTTTGCAGCTGTCAGCAACTTCTTGCAACTGGGCCCCACTGCTGTTATCACAGTATGCTTCTAGAAGTGGGCTAGGGTTCTATCATATTAACCCTCAAATAATTTTACCAAATAACCGATTTCCGTTGTCTAATTTCAAAGACGAGATCTGATCATATAAATCAAGTAGCGATCAACTGTTTATACAGCAGTGCAATGAAAATGATATTACCAAACAGGACCGTTTGTTTCAGGTTGTTGAAGTGCAGTCACAGGGGACTTGTCTGTAATTAAATATCTTGGCACCTGAAGTAATTTTAATCACATATTCGAAGATGAGTAAAAATAGTGATCAGTCAGCACACATTCTTATCACCAAAGGATGACAATTATTGAGTCATAAGTTACAATGTAAAGAAAACCAACAGTGTCAGTTTTGGAATAGGGCAGGAACATTCTGAATTCACAACAATGTCACAGAAGCACATGATGCACAACAATAGGTCTCAGCTACAAACCTACTTAGCAAAAAATATCCACAAGACATATTCCTCGGTACAGTACTTAGCAGCAGCTGCGGCTCCTCTGCAAAGGCAGAGGAGCGTCACCCCACTGCTCTGCGAGCACTTCAAAAAGGAAAAATAAAATGATAATAATGAAATGTTAATATAATCTTATTTTTCCATTCCTGATTAGGTACGGGTGGGTGGGGGTAGTCTGTGCTGGGCTGGCCAGAGCATGGCCCGGGGGAGGAGTGGTGAGCACACTCTAAGTGTGCATGACAGTTTGGCAGGTTGTCTTGGCAAAGGGGCAATAGTTTTCCTCTGTCTCTCCAACTCTACTCCTCTGCAAATTATCCTCTTGAATTCCGGGAATGACCTAAAGTTCTGGGGTCTGGGCCTCAATACTTATACAGCAAAATCATTTGTTCTCTGATGGCAGAGAAGCCCTGTGCCCATTCAAAACCAGTTCTGTCTTCTCTGGTGCAGCTTTTTGTCAGGAGTTGGAGACAGCACTGTGGAAGGCAGACCAGGCCCATCCAGGTGAAAGGAAATCTCCCCCCTACTCAAAAGGCTGCCCAGCTCTATTCAGCCCAGCCCTGACTCATCCAGACTCTCTGGAGCCACTGCACCTCCCCAGCCCCTGTCACTCTGAAGCCAGAAAGTCAATACACATCCTAGCAGAGGCACACTGGATGGCTAAGCAAGAAAATTCCTACTTTCTAAAAGTGGTATTTTCCAACACAGAATGTAAAAATCACCCTTACTAAAAGATGCATTTTAACATTCTGAGTTCAGGCATAGTAAACGTTAAGTTCCTATCTTGTTCCCAGAGGTAGTTATGCTTACAAGATGTTGTTAGCAAACTCCCCATTCAATCCTATGGGGACAGATAGCCTTGCAATAGTGAAAAATGAAATTTGAAGAGCTGTTGCAGAGGCCGTACATGGAGTAGGCTGTGAAAGGCATCAATGGCATGGAAAGGTTTGTGGCTGAATCCTGCTATAGAGTACGTGTGAGAAAAGCATTATGGGACATCTGCTGAATACAATTTTGAATATATGATGCATTTAAGAGAGGGACAGATGCCCATCTTGCCTTTCTAACTTAAAGCACCTGAGTTCTACCTTGCTTATTTCCTATTTGTTGCTTTGTGATGCTTGACCCATCGGATGATGGAGTGACTTCTTAGGAACAGTGGCGTAAAAAAACCTTAGGGGGCCCCCTTGCAAGATGCGATGAAGGGGCCCTGCTCAACTACATGCAATCAATGTTGCACCCCTTTCACCTTTGCAAGGATTTTCAGAACCGCACTGCTTACCAACACTTATAGCAGAGCTATTCCCAGATTACACAAATCTTCAGGCTGTGAACAAGTATTGTACCTCAAGTGAAAAAGGGCCTATAGGCTGCACACACTGAATGGCATCAACCGGACTGAGTGCTAAACTGGGGAGTAGGTATGATACTGATACTAGAAAGAGAGGCATCTTAGACAAATGTATATTGTTCTTAGTGTATGCAATGCTGGTGCCCGCAGAAAGGACATCAGAAAATCTAAAAAGATCTTTCATTTAAATGAGGAAATGGCAGAGTCGGATTCAAACAACTGTAGACAAGAATGAAAATGAATCAATTAGAAGGCTAATGTAGTGCAAGCGCAAGGAGCCCTAATCACTGACCAGCTCAATACTTTGTTTCATGATTTGGGGACATGGTAGGCAGAAACCTTGAGGCTTTTTATTAAACCATAAACACAAGTTTGAAGATGTTGGTGCCTCTGTCTGAGGCAACCAGTCTATCTGATAGGCATAAGTCTAGTTTGTCCATGTATCACCAAAAGGAGATGTGTAGAACAGCAGAAAGAAGATGGAGGAAGAGCGAATTTGAGGAAGACCAAGCTTGCTGTAGGAAGCACCTGCAGCTCCATTAGGAACTGGAAAAGGTAAACGTATGTAGTATATTACTACAATAATGGAAGCCATAAAATCGTGCTGCTAGGGGTTTCAGTTAGCTTACTCATCCATCAGGCCTCTTCCTGATGGCATTGCTTTCAGAATTTGGTGACCAACTGGGACTCTTGCCTTTCAAAACAAGATAATTAGAACCCAGCACAAAACATGAATATTATATAGTCAGGAATTACATTTTTTTCTTACTGTACTGCTCTATCATGTGATGCTGTTCTTGGTGCAGTGGCCACCACTCCACATGCATACACATTCTCCATAATAGAACACCAGAATGTTAATCTATATTTGTAATAGGACATGCTTACTTTTGTCCTTTGTGTTCTACTTCTCTGCTAGTTTCCCATTCCCGTAGCTATTCTAACCATCTGTATCTTTTCCTACTAATATTCTACCTCATGTGGCCTCTTTTTACTCTCTCCTTCACGTCTTCCATGTCCTATGATTCTCCCCTCTCTGTCTCTGTCTTTTACCTCACTCCTCTCCTCTGTCCTTTCTTCCATTTTTTTCTTTGTCATCATTTCTCTACTGGGTTGACTGTCTTTTCCCACTTCCATATTACTTGTCTCTGTGTTGCCTGTTTTTCTCTCCTACCTCTCCCTCTCTTTCTAGTGTCTCTATATCATCACTGCTACCTTTCCCTATCGGTTGTTTCTTGATTACACATGTCTCTTTATTACGCCTTTATTACGCCTTTCACCCTTATCTCCACTTTTGCTCAACTAACTCTCACTCACTTATCATTAAATTACCTCTTTTCTCCCTTTTCTCGATACCCATCTCTTTATATCAGGCATGTCCCCACCCTCTCAGCTCTCTTTTTAACTTGTCTCTTTATCACCATGCTCTCTCCTATTTCCCCACTCTCTCTGCCTCTCTCTCAGTTCTTTCTCATCTGAATCTATATCTTGATTTACCTCTCTCTCTCTCCGCACTGTCTCTTTGTCACCTGTCTCTTCATCATGCCCCCATCACTTCTCCCCTCTTTCTCTCTCTCTGCTGCCCCATTCTCACCTATCTGTTGCTTAATCAACCCTTTTAGCTTGTCTTTTTCACATCTCTCTCTCTCTCTAACCTGTATGTCTCTTTCTCATTGCTCTCTTTTGTTAATACTTATGCTCTCTCAAGGCTATTGCTTTCTTGTCTGTTTCTTTATAACCGTCTCATATGCCACCATTTTTACCTCCGAGTTATTTTTCACCTCTTTCCATCTCTCTCAAACGCCTGTCTCCTCCCTATCTCTGGTAATCTCTTCTACTCTGCAGTCTTTTTTCACTTCTTTCTCTTAATCACCCACTCTATCCTGCTCACCGGTCTTACCCGCCCAGCCCTTCGCCCCCTCCAACGCCCCCCTCTATGTGTCCTTTAAGCTGTCTCTTTCCCATATGCCTCTGTCTTTATCACCTCTCTCACACAAACCTCTCTTTCCATATCGCTCAGCTGTGTTAAACTTATTTTCCTCCCAACAGCTGTCTCTCTCCTTCTCTACTGTCTTTCTTTCTTACTGTTCTAGCTCTATCACTTCTCACCTCTTCTGTCTTTAACTGTCTCTCATGTGTCTGCTATCTCTCTCTCATCTGTCTCCTCCACCATGTTATCCTCAGTTGTTCTTTATAACATGTCTGTCTCTTTACCAACACCCATCTCACTCACTCTCTGTATTTCTTTCTCTCTCTCAGCTATTTCTTTTCTTCTTGACTCACAGTCTCTTTTGTACCTTTTTAACTGGCCTCCCCTCTAACGCTCCCCATGGTGTTTCACCTATCACTAACATACCTGTCTTTTCTCTGCCTCTCTACTGTGTTTCTTTTTTTCACTTGCCTGCTTCTTTATCACCTATCTACTCTAATTATCTGTCAGCTGTCTCGCCTTTTTCTGTCCCACACCTGTCTCCTCTCTCATCTGCCTTTTTCTCACCCTCCCACGTCTCCACCTCTCTCTGTAACCAGTTATTACCCCACACTAATTCTCCCAGTTCTGTCTCTTTCTCCCTCTCTCCATTGTGCCTTGTAAGTGTCTATTTCTTGTTTGCCTTTCTCCTTCCCTGTGTTGTCTTTCCCCTCTCTCACCCTGGCCCCTGCAGGTGTTTCGTTCCACACTGAAATAAAAAAGACTTGGAGGCGAGTTTACCCGGGGCCCCCACTGCCAACATTGATTCATTTTGCAAGCTTGTTGTGTGTTCCACTGTGCTGGGATATCCCATCCCATACAGCAGGCTTCAGGCGCAGCAGATGCCGTGTTTACTTCATACACCCTTAGTGAGACAGCTTCGAAAGTGGATTGGGCCTCCTCTAGAATAAGGGTACCTGGGGGCACCCGCATGGCAGGGGGCTGCGGGGGCCTGTGTTATGCCCCTGCTTAGGAAGACTCTCAACGCTGACACATTTTCCTCTTTCATACCTTTTTCTTGAGTGCTAAATTAGAGATGCCACTTTTAGAGTTAGAGTAGGGATAGATAGAACTAAATGCTTTTCTCTAACAAAGTGCCGATGCAGGGGAACCTTAACTCTTGCTTTCTGATTACTGGCATAATAATCATAGAACCTGTAGCTCTTTTCTTGTTGCACGAGTAAATCTCTTCAGGTGATTTGTATTTCTTCTGTTTCCTCTATATTTTTTTGCTCTCATGCTGAGATTCATATATGTCCAACTATTTTTGAATTTGTAATAAAAATTGACTATCCTTCATTTGGCTGTCAACCTGAATTATTGTGTAGCCATGTATTGAGTTACACTGTATATGAAATTGATTTACGAAATGTTGCTACCCTTACACTTTCATGCTGCTAAAAAGAACCATTGAAGGACCAACATTGGATGAATACTAAACAAACGGGCCCAGGACCTTTCAGTTTCAATGGTTTTTATTGAGTTTTGTAACATACATCACTGCGGCAGGGATTCCAACCAATAATGAAACAGCAACAAGAACTGCCCACCCGTCCCGCTCTTATCTCTTTGGTCAACTGCAGTCCGTAATGTAGTTTGCTGTGAGGAGTAGCGCAAGACCATTAAAGTGAGACAATGTTAGTTGATATCCCCTAGGTATCTGTCTGGGTCCAGGTGTCCTAGGGTATGTAGTCTTGTCAGGCAAGTAAGGCCTCCACATTCCTTATTCAAGTACCATAGAACCAGGGGGCATATTATCAAGGGGGTTTATCTCCGCTTTTTTGGCTTTAAAAGCCAAGAAAGCGGAGATAAAATTATCTCCCTATTACCTAGCTGTCGCTAACACCAGTTAGCGACAGCTGGTAGGAGATAGCGACCATCTTGGGCCCCACTTTGCATGTCAGTGATATTTATCACTAATGACATGCAAAGTGGGCGTGCCAAGATGTTAGCGACTGAAAACAGTCGCTAAAATCACTATCTCCTATTACTGACTTTTGGAGATATTTGCGCTAAGCGCGAATATCTCCAAAAGCTAACACCTGCCCTGAGCAGTTCTTAGCCATGTTATCCAATGGGAGGTGGATAACATGGCTAAGAGCATTAGCTCGGTAATGCATGAATATCGCTGACTTTTCAGTCAGACAATTTTTATCGCATTTGCGATAAACCTTGGTAATACCAAGGTTTATTTGCGGTAAAAATCGCTACAGATGTGCGGTAAATTTTTGTCTCTAACCAAGCAATAGCGATAATTATCGCTATTGCTTGGTAATATGCCCCCATATCCCACATTCTTGCAAATTCTGTTTGATTCGATCTTCAAGTCATATGTGATTTGCTCATTCTCTACCAGTTGCCATATACTCTGTAAATGAAGTTCTCCTGTTGGGATGACAGCCTTGCCCTATAGTCCCAAGACTGTTTCCTTGGCTGATAACACTAGGTGGGAAATTCTCTCACCCCAGACAGAACGTAATGGGTGGCTGCCCTCTGTCTTGATTCCTTGTAAAAACAGAGGCTGCACTGTCACTCAAGTCTATATCTTCAATTTCTCTTTTTGGGAAGATCAATTACCCAAAAATGTGGAATCATAGGCCATAACCATAGGATGTGCATATTGTTGCCTGTGTCCCCACATTACCTTCAGCATTACCTAGAGTGCGATTTATTCAGTTGTGCAATCTGGCAAGGGTGTAGTGCCATCTATGTACTATTTTCTACAGGGAACTAATTTTTATACCACTTTCTCTTAATCTTTCTAGAACTTTTTATTGAACTGTTCCATCAGAATGCAAACATTTCTTAAAAGTATGCTCTGCTTCAGGCAGAGATTATTTACATCTTGCTCATTTTGTCTTCTGTATTGTGCCATGTACAGTGCCCTGTAGTAGGCTGATAGGTCTGTGCTTTAAATAACACTAAAACATTTAAATAAAAACAAATAAATAAACAAACAAATAAATAAGTAAATGAATAAATACATATATACATACATACGTATACTGGATTGCTAGAGACCACAATGGGTTTTCAAACTAGTTGATTTGTCTACAGTGCTTACTACAGATTAAATATATTTAACGTTCAGTTCAACGCAGCTACTCCTAACATCTAGGTATTCATAATTGCCACAGACATACTTACCCCTAGATTTCAGAAAACCCCACAAAGGTTCCTTTGTTGTTGACCATCTCTTTGGATAGCTCAGTAATACAGGGGCATATTATCAAGAACGTCGATAAAATTATCGCCGCTTTAGCGGCAGGAAACTGCCGCTAAAGCGGCGATAATGGGCTAGATAATATGTTCTTGTGAATTCCCATAGCAGCCCAGGTTCTGGTGTTAACCTGGGCTGCTATGGGAGTTCACAAGGGCATATTATCAAGCCCATTATCGCCGCTTTAGCTAAAGCGGCGATAATTTTATCGACGCTCTTGATAATATGCCCCACAGTTCGTTATTGTATTATCTTTGTGCTCGTAGCCTGACCGTTTGAAATGACAGGAAGGTTCCACCCCTTTTCTCACCTCCCAGTTGGTTCAACCTCTCCATCAATCATGAAGTACCCTGAAGTCTCACGAGACATGTTTGGTGTTACAAACATCCTGATTTCTGTCAGCAAGAGGCCGTGTGCTACTGAGGCACACCCGTGCTATGGAAATGCGTTTAAATAGCATACCAAAACAAATCTAAATGTAAAAATATTTGTGCAATCGAATAATTAGTTGAAGTGAAGTCGCTTGGAAAGAAAGAGCAGCTGGAGCCCTAATAAAAACTGCGGTTACAAGAGGGAGCCCTGCACCAGCGACAAAGTAATAGACAGAAATCGAGCACGCATTGGTCCCCGGTCACACTGCAGGGTGTTAAAGTTTTGAGATGTTTGCAATGTGATCCCATCCCAAAGTGAGTGATTCCTGCTAGTGACTTTGGGATATGATCGTCTGTGAACGCCCCAGACGTCCTTCAGGGACTGCTGAAGGGCACACATAACGAAACATTTTAAAAGTCCAATTTTTCATTATTTTCTGTCAGAGTAGGCGTTGAATACTATGGAAATGTTTGTCAGTTTGCAAACAAAGCAGGTGCAAGAAAATCTTCTGCTCCATTTCAGAATCTAGAATGTGGAGGCACCGACCGACAATATCGCTGCAATCAAAAAAGGCAAACATCCCCCTATATGTATTATCAAAATGGCCAAAGCCAATCAGATTCGCGTTGTGGGCTAGCAAATAAATACACTAAATATCTGCGTTTTCATCGCAATTGGGAGAAGAGGATGAGGTGCTTATTTTGGTTTCAATTACCAGCAATGAAATAGTGCACAACACTCAGTCCAAGGTTCTTATGGACGCTGCTACGCTTGCACCAAAATTATGATTTCCAACCACACTTTTAGGCTCTATTTAGGAGATGGCTGATTTTCCGTTCAGTGATTACGCTATTTGTTAAATATGATATGTTGCAGCATTAGCCCGAGGTGAAATTACTTGCCCGTTTTGAGATTGAGAGGTAGAAATAAGGAATAAACTGACTAGGGTATTTAAACTTGCCCATTGGATTACTGCAAATGTTTCCTCTTTTTGATCTTTAATGGACCCTCAAATTTCACCTAGTATTACCTGGTGAAATATGAGCCTGAAAAACTCTCAGGAGTGGGGGATTACTGAAAACGCAGGGGCATATTAACAAAATTTGGCTTAGGACAGCACGGCAACTCTTTTTGTGGTGCTGCCCTACTCTAGTTTGAAAAGTCAGAAATCAGTAGCGGCTGCTACCGGACGGAGGTGGTGAGCAGGGGTGATTAAGAAAAGAAACCTCTTACCTTGGAACAGCTGGCTGCCACCTCTCCTGCATACTCTTCCTTCTTCCTGGAAGCAGGAAGCATCCAGTCTCCCCTGAGCCAATCACAACTCTGCAATGCAGCATTGGTATTGGTCTGAATGCCGTGGTTCGGCACTCAGACCAGGGAGCCTGTGCATGGGGAACATGCAATGTGCGCATGAACTGTTTGTCTGCCCTAAGAGGGCAGGCCAAACAGTTCATGCGAAAAACGACTGTGCCCCTGCACTTAAACATTTTAGTGATAACAGGTAGTGACTGTAATATTAGTATCTTTTACTTAGCAAATACTGATTCTAGACAAATCTAAACATGTAGTCAATCTCCGAGAATAAGTTCATAATCATGGGTATGGGTAATATAGGTAGAAACACAGTTTGTTCTTAGTGTGGACACTTCTGTTTATTGTTCCATTTCAAAAGCCAACACGTGTTTTATCGCAGGGAACAAGCTGCGAATCTTCAGGGCTGGATAAAAACATAAAAATACATTTTTTGGGAACATGTTCTTTTTATAAACACATTTAAGTAGTGACTTGATGATGTCAACCCAATGTGACAAAAGCATGCCATTTTATGTGACTTTGTACATTGTTAGATCAACTAAAGTAGTGATATCTGTGGGTAAGAGATATGTCTAATGGTCATAGAGACAGAGAACACTGGCCGGATCCATGGGTGAAGTGGTAAGGTGAAAGACTCATTCGTTAAAAAACGTGACCCCAAATGACTTGGAAATGGTGCTTTTAAGTAACAAAGGCAAGAAAGGCGGACATGTCGTCGCGAATTCTGATTCATGCAGTCTCAAACATTTGTAAATCTATTCATTGCATAGATCTATTGGACAGAGACCTTATAACCCTTACGTGTGCGTAATCTATTAGGTGCATGTCCTACCTGGATTGGAAAAACCTTTAGGACTAGATAAAATCTGTACAGATCTCTAGTCATCTGTCAGTTATAAAAAAGTCTGTTTTGAGGGATAGGACCGGTCAGTGTACACGGCTCTGTTCCGTGTCTGCAGGGGATAAGGAAAAAATAGAAAAAGAGCAAGGGAGATGATATGTGACGAGTATCTTGGGTAAACAACAAATATACTGTAATGGTGAGTGAGGTATAGGAAATCGGGCTCTCTTAATTTAAGGAAGACAAAGTTGTTCTTATTCAAAGCCCATATTCAGGAAGTGAAATGACGATA
The DNA here is from genome assembly GCF_964263255.1 of Lissotriton vulgaris. NCBI lineage: Eukaryota > Metazoa > Chordata > Amphibia > Caudata > Salamandridae > Lissotriton > Lissotriton vulgaris. Next base: position 885,633,683 of record NC_141699.1, on the reverse strand, counting down.
AAACGGAAAAAACTCTCACCCTCGTTGGAAATAATTATGATCGATGATCGGTCAGAAGGAAACGCCCAGTCCGGGCGTAGCGCGGAATCCTGGATCGGATATCCAGATAGTTAAGGGGTATCTGGGAGATATAATATGCATACGACCCAGTAAGTACACGGTCTAGTTTTTGATTTGTTTGGAAATATAAAATGGCAGTATCTAGAAAGTGGCAGGGTGTAACGTGCTATCAAAGGTGACTACCTTATTATTCCCCGTAAGAAGAGTATACCGGGAGGAGAAAAACGTTGTCGGTGGGCGGGTACGCCGTCTTATCAACGTAGGCAAGTGTCCTATTGAAAACAATGGTAAATTAGGATATCGGTATTTTCATTCGAAAATGCTTCTAAAGACGGTATATGATTAATATCTCGTGCGTTTTGTTTTTGGTAAAAAACAAAAGCCTATTAACGACTTGAGAGAGATCGCTTACCTTGTAGTTGTTGATCTCCCTCTTTTACAGTTCCCGGTTGCCGTATTCAAGGTACGGACACGTGACCGGAAGTCTAATCAACGTAAATACTGCTGTCTCGTAGGAGAAAACAAACAACTAGACCGTCAAGTGTACTACTTATTGTCAATAGTTTACAACAAGGGGTGGTGAGGGACAGAGTCTCTGAATTAAGCAGAAAACTCTCACCCAGTCAAAAGATCAGGGCTAGATCCAACACCGTCAGAAACCGCCAGAAACCGGTCCCCGGTAGCTTGTCTCCTTTCTGGTGAAGAATTGGCTTGGTAGTTTAGTCTGCCCTGTTCCCATGATGCACTGGGCCAGGGACAGACTGATTTGCATATAGCCAGGTTCTGAGCTGGGTTGGGGCAGTGAGATAAATAACGGTGATGGATCAAGCCCTGATCTTTGGACTGGGTAAGAGTGGTCTGTTTAACTCAGACACTCTGTTCATCACCACCCCCTTTTCTAAATCGTTTTTGGCCACTATAGGTGTGGCAGGGTATACTCAGACATGAGTCCCTTTCTCACTGCTCCATCAGGGTTCAAGCAAGCCGGGCCGAAGAAGACTGAAATGCCAGAAACCGGTCCCCGGTAGCTTGTCTCCTTTCTGGTGAAGAATTGGCTTGGTAGTTTAGTCTGCCCTGTTCCCATGATGCACTGGGCCAGGGACAGACTGATTTGCATATAGCCAGGTTCTGAGCTGGGTTGGGGCAGTGAGATAAATAACGGTGATGGATCAAGCCCTGATCTTTGGACTGGGTAAGAGTGGTCTGTTTAACTCAGACACTCTGTTCATCACCACCCCCTTTTCTAAATTGTTTTTGGCCACTATAGGTGTGGCAGGGTATACTCAGACATGAGTCCCTTTCTCACTGCTCCATCAGGGTTCAAGCAAGCCGGGCCGAAGAAGGCTGAAATGCCAGAAACCGGTCCCCGGTAGCTTGTCTCCTTTCTGGTGAAGAATTGGCTTGGTAGTTTAGTCTGCCCTGTTCCCATGATGCACTGGGCCAGGGACAGACTGATTTGCATATAGCCAGGTTCTGAGCTGGGTTGGGGCATGAGATAAATAACGGTGATGGATCAAGCCCTGATCTTTGGACTGGGTAAGAGTGGTCTGTTTAACTCAGACACTCTGTTCATCACCACCCCCTTTTCTAAATCGTTTTTGGCCACTATAGGTGTGGCAGGGTATACTCAGACATGAGTCCCTTTCTCACTGCTCCATCAGGATTCAAGCAAGCCGGGCCGAAGAAGGCTGAAATGCCAGAAACCGGTCCCCGGTAGCTTGTCTCCTTTCTGGTGAAGAATTGGCTTGGTAGTTTAGTCTGCCCTGTTCCCATGATGCACTGGGCCAGGGACAGACTGATTTGCATATAGCCAGGTTCTGAGCTGGGTTGGGGCAGTGAGATAAATAACGGTGATGGATCAAGCCCTGATCTTTGGACTGGGTAAGAGTGGTCTGTTTAACTCAGACACTCTGTTCATCACCACCCCCTTTTCTAAATCGTTTTTGGCCACTATAGGTGTGGCAGGGTATACTCAGACATGAGTCCCTTTCTCACTGCTCCATCAGGATTCAAGCAAGCCGGGCCGAAGAAGGCTGAAATGTCAGAAACCGGTCCCCGGTAGCTTGTCTCCTTTCTGGTGAAGAATTCGCTTGGTAGTTTAGTCTGCCCTGTTCCCATGATGCACTGGGCCAGGGACAGACTGATTTCCATATAGCCAGGTTCTGAGCTGGGTTGGGGCAGTGAGATAAATAACGGTGATGGATCAAGCCCTGATCTTTGGACTGGGTAAGAGTGGTCTGTTTAACTCAGACACTCTGTTCATCACCACCCCCTTTTCTAAATCGTTTTTGGCCACTATAGGTGTGGCAGGGTATACTCAGACATGAGTCCCTTTCTCACTGCTCCATCAGGATTCAAGCAAGCCGGGCCGAAGAAGGTTGAAATGCCAGAAACCGGTCCCCGGTAGCTTGTCTCCTTTCTGGTGAAGAATTGGCTTGGTAGTTTAGTCTGCCCTGTTCCCATGATGCACTGGGCCAGGGACAGACTGATTTGCATATAGCCAGGTTCTGAGCTGGGTTGGGGCAGTGAGATAAATAACGGTGATGGATCAAGCCCTGATCTTTGGACTGGGTAAGAGTGGTCTGTTTAACTCAGACACTCTGTTCATCACCACCCCCTTTTCTAAATCGTTTTTGGCCACTATAGGTGTGGCAGGGTATACTCAGACATGAGTCCCTTTCTCACTGCTCCATCAGGATTCAAGCAAGCCGGGCCGAAGAAGGCTGAAATGCCAGAAACCGGTCCCCGGTAGCTTGTCTCCTTTCTGGTGAAGAATTGGCTTGGTAGTTTAGTCTGCCCTGTTCCCATGATGCACTGGGCCAGGGACAGACTGATTTGCATATAGCCAGGTTCTGAGCTGGGTTGGGGCAGTGAGATAAATAACGTTGATGGATCATGCCCTGATCTTTGGACTGGGTAAGAGTGGTCTGTTTAACTCAGACACTCTGTTCATCACCACCCCCTTTTCTAAATCGTTTTTGGCCACTATAGGTGTGGCAGGGTATACTCAGACATGAGTCCCTTTCTCACTGCTCCATCAGGATTCAAGCAAGCCGGGCTGAAGAATGCTGAAATGCCAGAAACCGGTCCCCGGTAGCTTGTCTCCTTTCTGGTGAAGAATTGGCTTGGTAGTTTAGTCTGCCCTGTTCCCATGATGCACTGGGCCAGGGACAGACTGATTTGCATATAGCCAGGTTCTGAACTGGTTTGGGGCAGTGAGATAAATAACAGTGATGGATCAAGCCCTGATCTTTGGACTGGGTAAGAGTGGTCTGTTTAACTCAGACACTCTGTTCATCACCACCCCCTTTTCTAAATCGTTTTTGGCCACTATAGGTGTGGCAGGGTATACTCAGACATGAGTCCCTTTCTCACTGCTCCATCAGGATTCAAGCAAGCCGGGCCGAAGAAGGCTGAAATGCCAGAAACCGGTCCCCGGTAGCTTTTCCCCTTTCTGGTGAAGAATTGGCTTGGTAGTTTAGTCTGCCCTGTTCCCATGATGCACTGGGCCAGGGACAGACTGATTTGCATATAGCCAGGTTCTGAGCTGGGTTGGGGCAGTGAGATAAATAACGGTGATGGATCAAGCCCTGATCTTTGGACTGGGTAAGAGTGGTCTGTTTAACTCAGACACTCTGTTCATCACCACCCCCTTTTCTAAATCGTTTTTGGCCACTATAGGTGTGGCAGGGTATACTCAGACATGAGTCCCTTTCTCACTGCTCCATCAGGATTCAAGCAAGCCGGGCCGAAGAAGGCTGAAATGCCAGAAACCGGTCCCCGGTAGCTTGTCTCCTTTCTGGTGAAGAATTGGCTTGGTAGTTTAGTCTGCCCTGTTCCCATGATGCACTGGGCCAGGGACAGACTGATTTGCATATAGCCAGGTTCTGAGCTGGGTTGGGGCAGTGAGATAAATAACGGTGATGGATCAAGCCCTGATCTTTGGACTGGGTAAAAGTGGTCTGTTTAACTCAGACACTCTGTTCATCACCACCCCCTTTTCTAAATCGTTTTTGGCCACTATAGGTGTGGCAGGGTATACTCAGACATGAGTCCCTTTCTCACTGCTCCATCAGGATTCAAGCAAGCCGGGCCGAAGAAGGCTGAAATGCCAGAAACCGGTCCCCGGTAGCTTGTCTCCTTTCTGGTGAAGAATTGGCTTGGTAGTTTAGTCTGCCCTGTTCCCATGATGCACTGGGCCAGGGACAGACGGATTTGCATATAGCCAGGTTCTGAGCTGGGTTGGGGCAGTGAGATAAATAACGGTGATGGATCAAACCCTGATCTTTGGACTGGGTAAGAGTGGTCTGTTTAACTCAGACACTCTGTTCATCACCACCCCCTTTTCTAAATCGTTTTTGGCCACTATAGGTGTGGCAGGGTATACTCAGACATGAGTCCCTTTCTCACTGCTCCATCAGGATTCAAGCAAGCCGGGCCGAAGAAGGCTGAAATGCCAGAAACCGGTCCCCGGTAGCTTGTCTCCTTTCTGGTGAAGAATTGGCTTGGTAGTTTAGTCTGCCCTGTTCCCATGATGCACTGGGCCAGGGACAGACTGATTTGCATATAGCCAGGTTCTGAGCTGGGTTGGGGCAGTGAGATAAATAACGGTGATGGATCAAGCCCTGATCTTTGGACTGGGTAAGAGTGGTCTGTTTAACTCAGACACTCTGTTCATCACCACCCCCTTTTCTATATTGTCAATAGTTGGCGTAGAGAAGAAGAAATACTATCTTCTCTATTGAGTGGAGTAATTTGGCATTTATTCTCTTCACAATAATTTTGAGAAAAGTTACTGTTATATGTGTATACGGGTATATTTACAAACATTGAGTCGTAAATGGAACAAAAAAGTTGCCCAAAAGTGACGTATCAGAATTCTTCTTGTAAACCGCGTCTAGTGATTAAGAAGTTAGTGAACCAAGTATCATTCACGATCCGAGAGGGTGCACAAAGGTGCTCCCTCGTGTGATAGTCCATTATTGGAGGAAGAGTGAGGTTTATTGAAACTGGCATATTAGATGCGTGGTTGTACCCAGTGATGCTTGTTGCAAAGAAGAAAAAGAGGGAAAAAAAGGAAAAAAGGGGGCATAGTTGCGCCCATAAGTGGATTTAAAATTGCAGAAATTATTCTTAATCGTCTAAGGCATCAATGTTAAAGGTGCCATATGCCCAACCACATTTGGTTTCTGAGTTGGTCAGTTCGTCTAATGGTGGGTAAAAATGAATCCCTCCACTCAATGCCCCTAAGAGCAAATATCCCTGTTGTGAACACCGAGTAAGTGACATCGATATATATAAACATTGTCTAGTTATACAAACAGGCGAAAACATATGTTACTTAAGGGATGACCTCTAGGACATGTAAGCATATAACTAATTTCGTTAGATAATGCAGATAGTTCATAAAAACAAAACATTGTTATTATAGATTAGATAAATCCCAAAGACTAACAAATTAGTTCATGAGTCAGTGGTGCCTAGTCTCCTAGAAAGAATTGCAGTTCCGGGTCATAATTAAGGCCTAGCTTAATGCTTCGAAGACGAATGATCCAAGTTGCTTCTTTGCGTCTCAAAGCTAGTTCACGATTACCCCCCCTGATGTGGACGGGCACTGTTTCAATTCCGAAAAAGGATACTTGGAAGTCTTCAACATTAGGTTGACATTTAGCTACATGTAAGGCTACTGGGTATTTAGGGTCCTGTTTTTGTATTGCCCTCATGTGCTCTGATATCCTGTCCTTCAGAGCTCTTATTGTACTGCCCACATATTTCTTGCCACATTGGCATTCTATAATATAGACCACATATTTTGTAGTACAATTGATATTCACTCTGATTATATAGGATTCCCTAGATGGACCATTGAATTGCTTTGTTTTATGTCTGGCCCACTTACACATGGTGCAAAAGCCACATTTGAAGAACCCATCGCTCCGTTGTGTAAGCCAGTTGGGGGTCATATCGCTACGTGGAACCGTCGGACTCAACCTGTTCCTGAGTGTTCTCCCTTTGCGAAATGTGATCTGTGGGGTTAATGGGATCACTTCTTTTAGTACCGTGTCATCTTTTAGCAGACCCCAGTGTTTGATCATGCTGTTCCTGACCAAATGATGAAGTGCGTTGAATTCGGTGATCATTCTCACTGTTTTGTCGGTCATCTTGCTGTTGCCTTTAATCTTCAAAGTTTCAGGTCTCTTGATTTTATTAAGTTTCCTTCTGGCCCCGGTCAATATGTGTTTAGGGTAGCCACGTTTCTCGAACCGTTTTTCCATCTCTTCTAAGGTGATATTGAGCTTGTCGTCTTCACTGCAATTCCTTCTAGCACGAAGAAATTCTCCATAAGGTATGGATCTGATCTGATGAAAAGGATGAAAACTATCAGCTCGTAGAATTGCATTGCAGGATGTAGGTTTCCTATATAGTTTACTGTGTAGAGTGTTTTCTTTTACATAGAACTCTAAAACCAAAAATTCTATTTTTGACTTGCTATGTTTCATGGTGAAACTGAGCTCCCAATTGTTGGAATTGAGATAGTTGAAAAAGCTCTGTAGTAGTTCATTTGTACCGGTCCATAGCAAGATGCAATCATCTATATACCGACCCCAAAATTAAATGGAGTCAGTATATAGGCTGCCTTGTTTACCCCAAATGTGGTCTGCTCAAACGCACCCATAAACAGATTAGCAAATGATGGTTGAAAACTTTGAGCCCATGGCTACTCCTTTTTTTTGTCGGTACCACTGTTTGTTAAAAATGAAAAAATTGTTGTTCAGGATTAAGTTCATCATTGTAATTAACATCTGTGTATGAGCCCAAAGAGATGCCGGCCGGTTTGATAACACACAGGCGACCGCTTCTACGCCTAAAATGGGATTAATGCTGGTGTAAAGAGCGACAACATCCGTGGTAACTAAGGTGGTGCCTGGTTGCCATTCAATATCTCCCAAAAGGCTTAGAATGTGTTTCGAATCCTGAATGTAGGAGGGTAGATTTCTAACAAGTGGGCCCAGAAATAGATCCACATATTCTGCCAGTCTTTCAGTCGGGCCTCCGATTCCAGAGACTATCGGTCTCCCTGGTAGAAAGGGAGATCCTTATGGATTTTCGGTAAAGTGTAGAGCCATGGGTATGTAGGTTTGAAAACTTTTAGATACATGTGTTCATCTTCGTTTAAGAGACCTGCTTATTTCCATTGTCGAAGATTGCCGTTAATGGTTAATGTCAATGCACCTATTGGGTTTTGCGCAATTGGTTCATAACAGGAATGGTCTGCTAACTGATTAATTATCTCATCGTTGTAGTCGCCTGCATTCATAACGACAATATTGCCTCCCTTTTCTGCCTCACGAATAATGATAGTGGGATTATTAGTAAGTATAGTTAGGGCATTACACTCTCCTTTTGTGAGGTTATCTTTGAACATAAAAGATTCATTAAGTTTTTTTGTGTTGATTTTATTCAAAGCTTCCAAAACATGCCTGTGAAAATTGTCAATGCTATTGCCACCAGAAAGTGTGGGTGTCCATGTGGACTTAGATTTAAGACCACTGGCAACCCCAAGATCTGTTTCAATGTTAAGCTCCTCCAGGAGTTGCTCCATTTCAAGAGGACTATCTTCCCGTTCAGTTAATGACAAAAGCAAATGAATAGATTGTATATCCTTTATTGTGTGTACATCACTTTCCAATACATCAGGAATGTTTCTGGCATTCTTTTTTGTGGGGTTCTTTCCTGCAAAATGCTTTCTTAGTTTTAAATTGCGGACAAACCTAAAGAGATCTATTTTGCTTTGGCAAATGTCTCCGGTGGAATACGGATTAAAACTGAGGCCTCTCGCAAGTAATTTAGTCATATCAGGAGTAAGTGGGAAAGATGATAAGTTGATTACCTGGACAGTTCATGCGCACATGGGGAGTGCAAACTACTCCTCTTCTGCTCTGGCCAGCCCCGCCCTGCCCCACATTAAACAGGCTACAGACTGCATGCAATAGCAAAAATAAAATTATAACAATACATTTTTGTAATTTTAATTTTTCTTTTTGCGCAGAAGGGGTGATGCTCCTGCGCCTTAGGGGAGGAGCCGCCACTGGCAGGAATGCAACGCATTTACCGGATACAGTGCATTCCAGTCCTTTCAACCGGTGCACAATTTGGTGCCTAGCGAAAATGCAGGCACCCTTGCAACATAGTGCAAGGGTGTCTGCGTTATTGGCTGGATTGTTTTGTGCAGGATGGGTACCTTCCTCCACAAAAGCAATCCCAATAGCAGTGTTGCATGGGAGCACCCCCTACAACACCAATGGAACACCTCCTTGACGCATAGTAAGGCACATAACGCTTTGCACTGCCTTGCTTTTCTCCATATTTATGAGACCATGAAAGTCACTCAGAGTGGCTTTGTGTCACCTCATAGACATGATTGAGAGGCCTGCACCACCAAAGCGTAAAAAAAGTGATGCTCCATCAGCGCTAGCCTCTTGAAAATGAGCCCCCCAGAATTGTTGTGTCAAGCACAAAGCTTTTTCACTAGATCCTGGTAAATACTAGAGGAGAAATTTGTAGCACAGCCAACCCACTTAGAACCGTCAGTATTTTTGAAAACTCTTTGCCAGTACTCCAATAGTCCTATGCATCCTGCTCTTACCTTCTTTTTCTTGTGCCTCACTCTTTTTCTCTTGTTCTTTCTTCTTTCACCTGTTGATGCTCCACTCTCTTCTCTACCCAAATCCCATTTTTCACTGATGGTTAGGGTGATTATACCCCCATGTTAGATTCCTTGCACCAATATTACTGATTGAGATTGTGCATTGTCCGACTGCCCTTTGTGCCTTTTCTGCACCCTTGCTGGATATATTTTGCACTGTTCTGTTTTCCTTGAAATGTCAACATAAGAATTAAAATGCAAAACATAAATCTTTACTAGCTATGCATAAAGCCTGCCCGCGTAACCCTTAAGGTTTTTAGAGAAAAAGTTAAATGTGAGCTGCACTCTACTATACACACTAGTCATCTGAGAGAGAGGTCTAAAAGGAGAGGGAAGTCCCTCTCCATACCTTACTACCCACATCCGTCATCTGAGAAAGAGGTTTGAAAGGAGAGACTGGTCCAGTCTCACACCCCGCTACGAGCACCTATCATTATAGGGAAAGGCCTCAGCAGAGACGCCAGTCCCACCACACACCCTACTATGAATATCTGTGATCTGACTGAGAGGTCTCATTGGAGACGACAGTCCTTCCATACCCCCTACAATGTGCACCCATCATCCAAAAGAGAGGTCTCAGTAGAGAAACCAGTGCCTTCATAAAGACTTAAGCGATCTTACTGACCTTGTTAGTAAGTAGCTTCCGTCACTGTACAGCTCCGCCTGGTGGGTGTTGCCCCCTGACTCTTCCAGGTCCTCTATCTCTCTGCCTTCAGCCTCTTCTCCTAATCACTTATTTTCCTTAATTTCATATGTTCTACATTTCTGTCACTTTCTTTATCTTTCTGAACTCCTGCAAATTGTGTGCCTTTTTTCTCGCCAAGCCTCCACTACTTCTTGTCCCCTGCGGCCCTCCAACGCCGCTTTTCTGCTTTTCCCACCTCCCAGCTGTACAACCCTCCCCTCACTCTACTTAAAGGCAGCCTCTGCATGGTTGCACCGCTGATGTGCTAAAAGCAAGCCCCTCAATGCACATTTACCCCTGGACCACACCCAGCTCCACCCACTTGGTCCTCGGGCCATCCCCTGCTACAACGGCAGCCTCCTCCACGCCCTCAACATCGGGTGCCACTCCGTCTGCCACCTGGCATCACTGAAGAACCCCCCTAGGTTGTTCACCAACTACACCGGCAACTGCACCTTCATCAGCCTCTGCACACCAGACCTACCGACTGCGCAACCCTCAAGAACCGGACCCGACTACCTCAGATGTATCCTACTCAACACCCGCTCCTTCAAAAGACATGCCGTGGAGATCTGGGGTTTGCTTGACTCCACCTCCCCTGACATCACCTTCTTCATAGAAATCTGGATGAACTCCAGCTCAGCTCCAGATATCACAAGCATCATCCACAATGGATATAAAATCATCCACAATGACCATGTCAACAGACCAGGAGGAGGCATCAACATCATACACAAACACACCCTTCACCTCACAACCAGCTGCAACAACCACTCACCCTACATGGAGCACTTCCCCTTCCAGATCCAGACAAACCCGAATGCCACCCTGCATGGCACCCTCGTCTACAGACCTCCAGAACCCTGCCCCCTCAGCCAGGCCAAAGCCAACTTCATCACTCACCATGCTCTCACCTCAATGGACCACATCCTCTTCGATGACCTCAATTTCCACCTGAACAACCTCGAAGACCGCAACACTTCAGCCCTACTGGAGAACATCGCCATCATCGGACTCAAACAACTGGTCACAATGCCAACCCACTTAGTGGGACAGACACTTGACCTCATCTTCACCGCAAGCAACAACATCTCCGTCAGCCACACCTCTGAGCCACACTGGACCAACCACCACTGCGTCCACGTCTCCTTCACCAAACCCACCATAGGCCACCACACCTACCGTGATCCTCACAGAAGCTGAAAAAAAGGTCACTGATGACCAGCTTACCACCTCCCTCAGCAAGATCCCACCACAGACATCCACAAATACAAATTCCTCATCTTCTCCACAAGCAACAACATCTCTGTCAGGCACACCTCTGAGCGACACAACACTGGACCAAACAACACTGCGTCCACATCTCTTTCACCAAACCCACTGTATGCCACCACACCTACTGTGATCCTCCCAGAAGCTGAAAAAAAAGTCCCGGAAGACCAGCTCACCACCTCCCTCAGCAAGACCCCACAGCAGACATCCACGGACACCAACACCTGAGCATGCAACCTCCACTGCTGGATCTCTGACTGCGCACCATGCTGGCCCCACGCAAAAAATCCTCAGGCAAGCAGCCCTCCAAAAAAGTCAGCTGGTTCTCCCCTGCCGTCCAAGAGTCCAGGCACACCTGCAGACGGCTTGAGAAAAGATGGAGGAGCAGCAAGATCACAGCAGACCACGCAGTCTTCAAATCTAATGTCACCAAACACCACCGCCTCATCAGAACTACAAAGAAAACAGACAAAGAGGAACGCATGAACACCAACCCACACTACAGGAAAGAAGTCTTTGCCGTAGTCAAAGTATTCACCAAACCCACCACAGAGAAAGCAGACATCACCGTCCCAAGACCTCTGCAAAAACCTTTCTTCTTTCTTCCACTCCAAGATCAAGGAGATATACGACAGCTGTGCAACCCAAGACTCACCCTCCAAACCCACAATCACTGTACCCAATGGCTCCAGCCCGCAGCAGACCTTCACCAACTGAACTACATTCAGCTCTGATGACACCTTGATGAGCATGAAGAGCATCCACTCCGGAGCCCCCTCGGATTCCTGCCCTCACCACACCTTCAACAGAGCCAGCACCTCCATCGCACCTGAACTCTGCCACACCATCAACTGCTCCATTGAGTCCACAACTTTCCGGGAAGACCGAGAAGCATGCAGAGAATCCACTGCTGAAGAAACCTTCTGCTGATCTGACAGACTGCAAGAACTACAGACCCATTTCCCTGTTCCCCTTCCCAGCCAAAGTCATCAACGCTCAACTCTCCGAGTTTGTTGAAATTAACAACATTCTGGATCTCTCCCAATCAGGCTTCAGAAGAAACCACAGCACTGTGACCACTCTCCTGGCCACTACAGATGACATCTTCACCCTCCTCATTGAGGCAGGACTGCAGCCCTCATCCTCCTAGATCTTTCACCCACCTCTGACACCATCTCCCACCACACCCTCTGTTGAAGACTCCACTATGCTGGCATGCGCGACAAAGCCCTAGAATGGATCCGCTCCTTCCTCACCACCGAACACAGAGAGTCAGTCTTCCACTATTCAAATCAGAGCATGCATAGTGCTTCAGGGATCCTCCTTGAGCCCCCTCCCTCTTCAATGTCTACATGGCCCCGCTTGCAGCCAGAAGCCACGGGCTCAAAATAATCTCCAATGTCGATGACACCTAGCTGATTCCCTCTCTCACAGAGCAACACACAGCCGGCAAGAGCAACCTCTGTGATGGGTTTTGAACCTCACTCTACCTGTACTTTAGCCTCATGAGGTGTTGAATGATATTTCTATTTCTAGTGTGAAACACTGTGGTGAGTGTTAGAAAAGGTGTGTGGAGATAAATGAGTTACTTTATAAACTGTTATGGAAGCAGAGCTCATGACATAATGTAATTTCGAAAATATGAAAATAGAGTGGGTGAGGGTGTGACATTTTTCAAGAGAAAGGAATAACAATTTACTGGTTCACTAGATATAAATATATGATTATGTGTGAAAAATGTAGTAAAGTTTAGACAGTATAGAGATATATCACTGCTATTGGTTATTGATCAGTATGTAACTTTTAACTTTTTGGTTATTTTGTCTTTTTTTGGAGGAAAATGGAATTGTGTCTCAAAGGATAATTATCTGCTTACATAAGCAGCAAAATAGAGCCTTTTTAAGACAAGCAGCATTATTGTCTTGTTCAGAAGTGAGTACCTGAGTAGGCCCAATGTATCCATGTTGAAAAGATGTGGAAGCAGATGAAAAGCTCTGTAGTTCAGCAGCAGGATCTAACTCTGCCCGAGCTAGCCTTTGTGAACTACTTTTAAAAAATTGTACACATGAGAAACTTAGCTGATACTTTTTTTGCTAGCTGACCTCATAACAAAATACTGCCATACCGAAGACTTTTTGTCAGGTTGAGGTGATGCAGCTACACCATGCTGCTCATCATAAACTGTGAAGTTGGTTGTTTTGTTTGTTTTATAATTGTTGATATTGTTTGTTAATGTAGTTGCTGTTGTCTTGTAATATTCTTAAATAGTTTTTACTAATAATAAAAGTTTAATATTACTATTGATTTGATTTCTTAATAGTTATTATAGATTTGAATATTATTAGAGTATTGTAATGTTGAATAAAACTGGCAATTCCATCTTCAGGGAATAAAGAAGTGCTGCTGCTTGTATATATATGTATATGGCACAATGCATATCGTTTATACTACAGAGAATTGTCAAAGGAGAAGGCAATTATTTGAATACTAAGGATGGTGACTTCTCGTGGAACAGTGGGGTCTTACTAGATAGATCAGTTCTTGTTCTCACTGCAGTATACAGACCTCTCATATAAAAGAGAGGTTTTGGCACAGAGGCCAGTGCATCCTCATATTCTACTATACACTGCTGTCAGCTGGTGACAATGTGCTAGTGGAGACGGCAGTTCTTTTGAAGATGTTACTATATGTGCATGTGACTCCGGAGAAAGTTTTAGTCGAGAGGAGAAGTCTGTGCCTGTGCACACTCTACTACTTCTTATGTTTCCCATGGGGAGAGGTCTGCTGGGACAAGTTGTCCTGGAGATAGGTGTTAGGCTAGTACTTAGGGGCATATTTATGAAAGGTTTGCATCATGTTTGCCCCATGCACTTTGAGTGGCTTCATTAATCTGGAGTAAGGCAATGCAGCACAAATCACTATGTTGCCTTACTATGCCCTAGGAGGGCATTCCAGTGGTGTTACATGGGTGTTCCCATGCAGCTCCCATGGTTTTTGACTCATTCCCAGATTTACCAGCACTAGTACACCTGGGAATGAGCCAAAACGATATACCTTCTCAGGGGAGGCATAACAAAGAAAAATATATTTTTTTCTCCTTGTTACTTATTATTTCTATGTGTGCTGCATTCCTCAGCACACATTGAAGGATGAAAAAGCCTCACAGAAATTGTGTGCAGGAAGAAAAAACAATCCTGCCTACAACAAAATACATGCCAGCTTAAGGTAAGAGGACAGGAATGCACTATTTTGGATAAATACGGAGCATTCCTGTCCTTTCCCAAGATGACTTGCTGCACTGCTCTGACCCACAATTTTCATAAATATGCCCATTTGTATGGAATAGTGAGGTCTTACATATGAAGTTAGTACCACCCTACTATGTATACTACTGAGCCTGGGGAAAAGTGTGAATGGAAAGACAGTGTCTCTTTACACCCTACTTTACACATTGGTTACCTTCATGCAAGGTATCACTGGAGAGGCCAATCCTTCCCCGTAGTCTACTATACACAGTTGTTAGGCTGTGGAGAAGTGTCAGTGAGATCCTAGTGTCTCTTTACACCCTACTGTGTACTGTTGCTATACTGTAAAAAGGTCTTATTTTAGGTCTACTTTCTCCCCGCTCCCTACTAATGGGGATTATAAGGAATAGGTACAGTAATAAAGGAAAGTGTAAATCCTTCCTCTAGAAAAATGTTTGCGGTCGCGCAAGACTCATGCAAGACCATAAAAAAAGCCGTGATCGACCTTTTTCTAATAATAATAATAAAATGACTTAAAGTAGATAAAGGAATATCAATCTGTGCTATGTACCAATGTTCATGTCATGCAGATAAAACAATCAAGTTTTTCCATAAATCTATGTGATTTATTTTTTTCCACAAATATATAATGGGTTGCATTATTTAGAATAATAAACACATTATTACAATTCAGGTGTATATAAATTAAACATACTACATTATGATATATTAAATGCAATTGCAAAGTCCATTGTAAAAAGTATGATCTCACAAGAGGCTTGCAAGAAACAAGCCAGGAATCACTACCCCCTTGGATGCTGGTGCTCGTGAAAGTCTCGCAGGAGCATTGGAAAAGGCCAAATAGATCACAAAACTATTGGTTAGCTATGAAAAGAGCCATTTTTTGCTAAAGGTTTTGAACAACTATTCAAAAATGGGTTTTGAAACATTTTTTATATATATTATTTTTAAACTGTAGGACAGACACATAGAAATTGAGGTGTTAAACAAACAGCATATCCTTAAAAACAAAAAACAAAAATGCTTGTGTCAAATGATAAAAATATCTGCTTACATAAGCAGCAAAATAGACCTTTTTTTCAAAAAGCAGCGTTATCGTCAGTCTTTGCAGTTAGATCCTATGGATGCACAGTATCTTCTGGTGCAAAAGATGTTGAAGCCCCAGTAGAGTTGTCTCCCTTGCAGCACGATCCAACTCTGTCCGTGCAAGCATTGGATCTAAGGTGTCTTCACATTGATGTGGTACACATTCTATATTGTTTATTTCTGTTCCCCCGGCAGAAGTCTTTGCAGCACATTTTACAGGTTGCATACTTCGCAATTACCTTCTTGGCACTTGCCCTCATTTAGAAGAATTTACTCCCCAAGGTTTCCTTGGGTGGCTGTGGAGGCTGAGGTGGTGCAGAAGCCCCTGGCTGTTCATCTAAACCAGCTGAAGTCATATTTCTACTCAAAGGGAATCAGGATAGAAGAGCAAGCCAAATATGTCTACTTTCACCAACATCCAATAGTCAAATTAAGCAAAAAGGGTGGAATCTTCTTCTTCAAAGAAAGACATCCATAAGAACCATCACAATACTTTCTTATGGTGTGGTTCCCTCCGGAGCGCTTGTGGGACTCCCACGAGTGTCTAGCGAGCTGGTAAAAATATTATTGCTTCAGATATTTCATGGAACAATTCATAATCCATTTTTCCAATCTAATCAACATCTCTAATGTCTTCATTTGTTAAGAATTACAAGAAACGATTGTATTAACCTTATTCCAAATGCACAATCTTGTGAGTAAATCTCAAGAGCCGAACAGCAAGTACATCCCCGATGGAGTCTACATAGGGATTATGTGTTGGACTACCATGAGCATGTTGAGAGATTGTAAAAATATTATTGCTTCATATATTCGATGGGACATATCATTATCAATTTTTCTTACATAATCAACTTCTGTAATCTGTTACTTTGTTCAGAACTACAGGAAAACACTCTTCTTAGCTTAATCCCTAATGTACAATATCGCGAAAGTGTTGCTAGAGCCGACCAGTAAGTGCATTAACCTTGGAGTCCATGAAGGGGATTGTGTGTTGGACTCCTGTGAGCGTCTCTGGAGAGTCTTTACCTTAAAAAAAAATAGATGAATGTTACAACCATATTGTCATTTCTCTCTTATTACAGATTGATATTAAATATTAACTGAGCACATGAAAAAAATCTAAACAATAGATTAAAACTAACTACAGAACTCTTGTGAGTCATCACATACAAAATAGGTTTCTATAATGAAACCTAAAACCATACAGTATTAAAAAATACTGATTACTCTCTTTCTGAATTATAATTACGACTTTAATGTGAAAACACAAACAAAGGGTATGAAAAGTATGCTATCGTAATATTAATGAACTTGCTTGGAACATTTCTCAATATGAGAGATAGAAGAACTGAGGAGATAGAGAATCTCAACAAAAATATAAATGTATTACTCTGTTTTATACTCCAACATCATTTTTAGAAACATATCGCAAAGTGTGCAGCCTTTCCTGCTAAGTTGCAATACGAAAGCAATTCCCTTTCAGAATAATGTCCACACCCAGGATAAATTATTGGATATTCTGCCACACATACAGTTTTAAAAAAAGCACTTTCAAAAACCTAGAAATTGATTGAAAAAAAACAAAGGATAAAGTAACATTATAGTTAGGTGTGATAAAAAGATCTGTTTTCTTTTTTTTAAATGTAGACCTTAACTGAAAAAAGGAAAGGTTAAAGTAACGCTGTAGTTAGGTGAATTTGTCAGTGACTGCATTAACATTTAGAACAAAAAAAAAACACACAGAAATTCATCAGTTAGGGGCCTGTCATACACTGCTTATGACCTCACTTTTGAGACATGATATGTTCTATGACATCATTTATGACATCTCAATACGTTGTATATGCAATTGAATGCTCATGTGGGCAGAACTGTATTTGCAGTATGACCGGTATGCTCACGAAAAGAATACTTGAACAAATTAGTACAGTAAAGAACACAGACATGACAAAGGTCATCGCTAAACATCTGGTTTAGGGCCAGGACAGCAATTTGATGACACTACAGTACTATGATACCTTTTCACAAGCTAGGTGGCAACCGTACATTAACTCTGCGACGATTGCAATCCAAATGCATTATCCGGCTGAGAACCTACACTCCATTTGGACTCAATAATTGTGAGGACGTTTTTGTGTATTTGCAAGCTACATTGGGGCTGACATGCCTTTGATTTGGGCAATTCAAGTACTAGAATAGACTTCAGATAAGGCCACATCGTGTTTATTGGTGAAAGTTTATGATTGTATATAGTATGGTTACCACAACATTGTACACCAAACAATATGCTACATTTGTCATATATACCCTGCCATGAGGGGATGGTGTGAATGCACTGAGAACAGACTGGCAAGCACTTCACCATCACACCGTGACACCCTCGAGTTGACACTAGTTACACTAGATGTCAATAAATTACATTCACGGCATACAACCCATATCAAAGCATGTCTCCTGACTGCAACTACCTCTCATAGAGATTTTTCAGCGTACCAAGGACACATCAATCAGATTGTCAATACTACCAATGCTGTATATTACATTGAACAACGTGTGTATTAAATACATAGGTTTGAAATTTGTTTATTTTCATTATTAATTATTTAAAACTACTTATCCTCTAATGCCTCATTAATGGCAACATAAAGTGTACTATATGAGCTGAAAATCGTGCGAGACTCACCAACCATGACAAAGACCAGTTGGGGTGAAACACATCTCTCTATCTATCCATCTATCTATCTATCTATCTATCTATCTATCTATCTATCTATCTATCTATCTATCTATCTATCTATCTATCTATCTATCTATCTATCTATCTCTAAACATATATATATATATAGATCACCATTAAAAATAAACAACAATAAACTAAAATGTTTATATTTCATAAAAAGTTATTACAAATATTGAAAAAATATATTCTTCACACATGAATATTGTATAATTACTTTAGAACACTAGCCATTCAAACCCATTTAAACCCCCAAAACCCCAAAACATTAAAATTTCAAACTTTATTGAAAAAAATCTAAACTTTTTGGGGGTGATTATGAGTTTGGCAGTCCTTTGGACCTCCAAACCCATAGTGGTAGTCCAAGAACAACCAAACTGGCAGTCTGCCTGCCGTATTTTGAGTTTGGCAGATGGACCGTCACTAGAGTGCTGCAGCCGCTGGGGATCCTGGATACTGCAGTAGTGGCGCAGCAGTCAGACTGAGTAATATGCTGGCAGTGGAGCTGCGGCACCGCTGATCATATTACGAGTTGCCACACCACCAGCCTTTCCATAGCAGTGAGCCCACCATTGAAAGGTTTGCAGTGAGGCAACAAACAGGGTCCCTTGCAGCTCCAGGGTCTGAGTTGGATGTGGGGTGGGGGGTATGTTGTTCCTCCCTGCAAATGTGAACCCCATTTTCTGCATGGTGCAGAATGCACCACAGTGCCACAGAGGTGCCTATCTGAGGTTCTCCTATGGACCTTTAGACAGGCACAAACATGACACCACAGCACCACTGCCTGTCCACCAGGAATTACAATCGTAATCCAGCAGGCGGTGTAATTACAGCTTTGGCAGTACTCCCACGGGGCGCTGGTGTGACCATGAATAGCTACAAATGTAGATTTACTCCTAGGTGCTGAAGTAGATGTACATATGAGAAAATGTAGATATGCAATTAAAGTTGTAAATAGGCCCCTTAATATTGGTGAGGGACCTGCTGTAAGCTGCAGTTTTTGTAAATATAATTTACTTCTGATATGTAATAGTATAGAAAAATAGGCTTGCTGGTTAGACTTATTCCAAGTGCTAAGGTCAGCTTAGCCCTAGGTGAAAGAGAGACTGAGGAACCCCTCCTGATATTGATAAAACGTTGTGTAGCCAGTGCTGAGACGAGCAGTTTTCCAAAGGATTTAGAGGGTCAAGTCACTGGACACTGTAGTCCTGACAGTAGCGACTTAATAAGAGTACGCAAAGCCACGAATGGCACTCTCTTGGTGAGATGAGTTAGGGTAAGAGCCCGTGGCATATGTTCCTGCATGGGCTCTGTAATCTATCGCTGTCAAACATAGGGGGCTTATTTATGAGCCCCTGCGTCACTTTTGCGCCACCGATGCGTCACTTTTTGTGAAAAATGCCTCATGTTGCACCATATTTACGAAGTGACGCATCTGGGAGATAAGTCACT
Source organism: Lissotriton vulgaris (assembly GCF_964263255.1). Classification (NCBI taxonomy): domain Eukaryota; kingdom Metazoa; phylum Chordata; class Amphibia; order Caudata; family Salamandridae; genus Lissotriton; species Lissotriton vulgaris. The sequence goes on along the minus strand of NC_141699.1, from coordinate 885,614,415 downwards.
TCGTAAACCCCTGCGCCAGGTATAATGTATGCAGGGTGGGAGTTCCCCCGCAAGAAAGGGTTGTAGGAGTGGAGCAGCGAAAGCTATGAGATTTCACTGCGCTACTTCTAGAATGCCAATGCGTCAAAAGGTTACGCCTGACTCATGGCGTCAGGCTTCTGACACAGCTCCAGCAGTGTGTCACTTTTTGCGCTGACAGATACGTCAGGTATACTGACGTATCTGTCCTTCCTTGCGACATCATGCGTCATATTGTAAATATGACTCATCATTGGAGTCGCAAGGAGGGCGCACTGAGAAGTGGCGCATCGCTGCTTTCACGCAGCGATGCACCACTCCTCGGTTTTTTAAGTGTAGTACCTCATGTACATTTCTGCTTGCCCTATTCTATGTATAGCTGATAACCCTTGCCCTAAATGCATGAATACATATATATATTTATATATATAAATATATATATATATATATATATATATATATATATATATATATATATATATATATATATATATATATATATATATATATATATATATATATATATATATATATATATATTTGTGATTATAGAAGGGTCTCGTTGTGCTGCACCCAACAACCTAGGTAGTCCCTTGCAGTCACCCTAGTATGAACGAGACAGGGCCTGCCAATAACCCCCAGGAAGGCTTTTGAAATCTGTCACCTACAGCAAGTTTTGAAAGGGGAATCGATCGCTGGGAAGGGGGATGCCTATGACGCAGGAGGGCCAGTCACTGGGGATACGGTGAGGAGCAGTAGCTATCTGTTAAATGTGAGTGATAACAGCCACCTGTCTAACTGAAGGAAGGAAATAGACCAGGCCCGGCCAATAACTTTATATTAATTAAACTGTTGATGGAGTCGTTCAGTGTGTGGGCAAATGAAATGGAAGCGCTGTCTAGCCATAACACTGCTAAAACGACAAGCCCTTAGCCAGTGCTGCTTTAGGAAGAAAGAATTCAGCTCTTTAATTCTAAGAAAGAAAATCATTTCTGAAAATATCGTGAGTATGGATTATTTTGCAGCGGTCCGCCTTCCTGCCTTCCGAGAAATTCGACACATCTTTTGGCAAGGCAGCGTCTCTGGAACCTGGTGGAGCGGGGGCGTGGCCAGCACGTGTCAGGCGATTGGTGAGAGTGGTACGTGGATTTCCTGGAACGCAGGTTCTTCTGAAAGGTCCGCAAAGCTGAGACACCGTGATAGTGTTAGCCTATTGCTCTGGCGCGCAAATATTGGGGGAAACGGCAAAGACAAAACAATTTTTTTAAAAGCGTTTCAAATACATTGCCTATGGAAGTCTCTTGACAGAGCATTCTGATAACTGAAAGAACACTGGCTCTTGATGAAATTGAAAGATTTGCCATCTGGACGGAGACTATCTAATTTAGTTAGGAGTTATTTGGGGATTACTTCAGCGCGCCGAACAGGTCAGCATACACACTGAGAATTGTGGATAGCAGCTCAGGAGCCCCATCAAATGAAGTAGACAGGTGCTATGGGGATATCAGGTGCGTTAAAAACTAACGACACGTCTGTAGCCGAATGTGTACTTGAGCGACCAGCGCTGATGATGAATAAGTCATAGTGATGGTTGTAGTATGCCTGTTTAATTAGCTCTAAATGTGGTTCCTTCAAAGCTCTGTTCAAGTCCGAATCACGTTCAGAGTATTTGGGTATCAAGAATCTGACTCTGCCAGTGTGCCTTGGTCAATTGTACTTACGAGTGGAGAAGCGTGGCTCAGTGGTTAGAGGCGGCAGACCCGGAAGCTGAGATCGACCGTGGACCAGGGTTCGATTCCCCGGGTCTCGGGCTTGAGAGAGCGCAAACTGACCTAAATGTATAAGTACATCACACTTACACGTAGTAAGCACAAATCATGAAGAGAAATGCCATGAGTGCTGATAGTACCTGCATCTATATTCTGAAATGTGTAGTTAACTTAGAAATTTAAGTAGAAGTGGAACTAATGCAGAAATGTGTGAAATTATATGACTTTATTAGACGTGATTAATCCTGAATCCATGTCGTGTAGCTGCTAAAATGTAAGATGGCATGCGGTTAAACGTAGAACGTGGTAGGCCTCAGGGCCAGAGATGGAAGGGATGGGGAAGGTGTTTCCTTTCACGACATGGATTGCACTAATGTTTTAGTAATAACGTTAATGGGCTATGATTTATAGATGTGTTTACCGAATGATAGAATAAGAGTATTAACATGCTATTAATTAATGAAGGAGTTGAATGTTATAATCATTATGAGAAATGCTGTAGGCCTGAAATGTTTATAGACATTGATTTACACGTATTGGTCTGGGCCGAGAAATGTTGCAAACCTTTTTGGAAGTCTATGAGAATTGGAATCTTGGCCGCAGATGTCTGTCTGCAAGAGAAAGGGGGGATCCAATTATAAATGAAATGAATAGAGGTTTGTTCAGGAGAAGGCCCAGACATGGAGGAGGGTTCCGGAATGTTTTAAGGGGTATCAGCGGGCCGGAGAAGAGTCTGAGAAGCAAGGTCAACTCTTACGCACGAGGCCCAACACAAAGCAGCATGGAAAAAGCCAGAAGCTACACCACGTGAGGGGCGTCTCACGAGGGGCGTCTCAAATGTTGTTGACTGTTTTGTATTAGGGACAGCACCCCTGGGTGGAGTTAGAGCAGATGCCTGAGGACCCTTTAGAGAGCGGATGGGTAGGCAGAGAGGGGCCTTGACTGGAGAACTGTAGGTTTTCACCAAGAGACTAAGAGTGGGTGACCTCCCTAGGAAGTCACTCACCGCTGACACCTTTTGATAGGTTGGGACTTTGTTAAGTAGGGATACCATCTAGAGCAGGGTAGGGACAGCCTAACCTGTGTTTTTCCTCCAACTTAAATGACGGAGAGATCTCAATACGTGTCTATGCTGATAGCTTTGTTATTCCTAGAACTTGTACTCGTAGTCTTCTTTGCTCGTCTGAGGGTTTTCAGAGAGCACATGTATGTAGTTGGGCCCGTGTATCTTGTGAATCTCATTCTGAGATGCCTGTACTTGCAGCTTATTCTGACTATATAATAAATCTTTGAAAGCTAGAAGTTGTCTGTGATCTTTCGGAGCGGAGTCCTTTATTGGGTGAACTAACTTGGTAAGAGATGCACTTTCTTCCCTCAATGACAGGCAACAAAGGTTCAGTCGACCAGATCGGGGTTTAGATCAATAGTGATAAGATATCGATCAAAATCTCGCCCCCGCAGTTGGTAGCTATAGAGGATGGTTGCCTTCTTGAGGAAGGTGATCTAGGCCAGGTTAGATTACCCCAAGGCCCCTAGAGACCGATGAGCAGAAGAACCGCCCGCCGAAGGAGGTCCGGATGACGTGAGACAGAAAAGCAGCAGTATCGGTCGAGAGTGAGTATAAAGGGTCACGCGTGTTAGATTGCGGTGTTTTTGTGTTGTATCTATGTTGTAATGTCTGGCGGAGTTGAATGCCTGTAGAGTGACTGTGGAACAGGTTGTGAGCGCGCGCAACCGGTGGAAATCTTAAGTTCAAGGAGAGCTTAAGTGGTTCGGGTGTATCGGACATCCAGAGTAATTGTCAACCAGAATGAAGGGGGTCATGAGGTACCATTGATCGCCCGCAGGACCGAGATAGGGGGAACGTAAGAGTGAGTGCGTGAGTAACGGACGCTGGTCGGAAGTTACTGTGTGTGTAAGCAACCTATCAGAGGGACGATAGACATTTCGTCAGTTGTGTTGGCAATTACAGATAAACTGTGGACGTACAGTCGAGGGAAGTGACCGCTTGGTCGGAAGTAGTCATTTTTTGAAGTATGAATGGGACGCATGCATGACCGAGAGAAGAGCGGAGAAAGGAGGGGTGCTGCTGCGAAGCGGAGACGAGTGACGTCATAAAGTGCCGCGCTGGGATTGGCCGGCTGGGAAAAGACCGCGCTGCGATAGGCCAGCTAGCAAAGCCGCGCTAGGATTGGTGGATTGTCATCAGGAAGTAAACAGAGTATTGAGGCTGGAATTTGTGCGTATAATCATGAAGTGTTTTAAATGGTTAAGAGCGGCTTTTAAGAAAGAGAGGCGGGGATCTTATGAAGGGGAAGAAGCCCCGCCGGAGGGTACGCCAGCTCGTTATATGGCGGAAAATGTTGGGTTGCATACAATTTTGTGGATTACAGAGTGGAGTAAGATTACAGAAGGAAATGAGGAACTGACGTTCCCGAAGTACGGGACGTTCAGATTAGAGGTGCTACACCGATTAAAAGCAGTTATGACCGCAACGAGACCCTTGCCTAGACCAACCCAGTTTGAAGCTCTCAATGCATGGATTAGGGCAGCGCACGAGAAGAACTTGAATAGACGACAGGAAAGAGTGAAACGATCGGTAAGAGCAGTGCAGGATGCCAAGTGGGATGCAGATGCTAAAAGATGGAGAGTGCATAATATGGAAGTAAACAAATTGTACCCAGTGTTAGAGGTACCCGGAAACAAGAGCCCCCTAGAAGAAGATGATGAGAGCGAAACAGAGGACAGCTTGATAAACAGATTATTGACAGATAGGCCACCCCCGTATAACAGAGCAGGGGGAGAAGGCGAGCAGAGTGAAAGGGAGGGGGGCAACGTAGGAGAGAATGGACTGCTTCCCAGTTCAGATTGGGACCCCGCTGCAAAGAAAGAATTGTCACAGCCTAGTCCGATGCAGCAGGTAGTTGGGAGGTTTGTGGTACAAAGAGTGCCGGAAACGGAGTGTGCCACATCCTACGCACTGCCCGATGCCCTACAAGTACCTGTTACCATAGGTCCTATAGTATCGATTTATGACCCAGAAAGAGCTAGAGGAGAGGAACGGGTACGGAGGGACAGAGAAAGAGCAGAAATGGCAAGGAGGAACGATACAATCAATTCCCCTAGTCAGATGCCGATACCAAGGGAGTGGAGCACCCCGGTACACACAGCAGAGGATCCAGTGGGGGATCCTGGGGGCCATAGATGGCCAGTGGATATGAGGGGATCTGGACGAAAATCCTTTCAGGAACTAAACGAGTACATGAAGAAGTGGGATGAGGCAGTCGAGGCTCACAAGAGCATCATAGCTGCGGAAGCTGAAAGGGAAAGCCAGGATAGCGGAGCCCGGACTCACTGCGGGGCTGGGGAGAGCAGCCCGGAGTGGGACGGGAGAGAGAAGGGCAGTAGGGGAGTCACCCACTGGGCCCGGAGTGGAGGTAGAACAGATCTGGAAAACGGGGGCCCCGAGAGTGGGGGGGTGTCCCGCCCAATACCCAGTGAAGGAGAGAGGAGAACGCAAGAGTACAGAAACAGCTTTAAGTGTACCCACTGTGTGCCCGGCACCAGAGAACAGAATGGGAGTTGTGAGAGGCCGCGCCACAGTCCCTGTGATGACGGACATGAGCGTAGTCCAGGGAATATGGGCAACCAAGAAGGATCATATCAGATACTGAGTGATACTAGACAGAGAGAGGATGGCGACCGGAGGGGGAATAGCAGAGAGTCCTACTGTGACAAGAGAGAAGAAAGAGAGAATGGGCAGAGTAAGATTGGGGGTAACAGGCCCGTGTTCCATCACCTTCCAAGATCGGATGGCCGAGCATGGGACCTGGAGAGATGGGAGCAAGGGAGAACACTCCTTAACTCTCCCGAACCCAAACGTAGGGCCCGGAGTTGGGATGGGAGAGAAACTTGTGAACCCCCTTCGAAAGACATATTGCGAGCTGAGATAAAGGCCAAGAGACTCGATGTCGCCAGCTTAAAGTCAGATCTGGATGACATGGTAGACGGTACCCTGCCTCTAGAAAGAATGGAAATGTACGAGCAGGATGAAATACTGTTCATGGCAAAGGACGTTACCCGAAAGGCAAGAACAATCCATGAGAAGTTAGTCGAACTAGCAGGCAAATATATGGTGGACCTGTCAAGGACCAAGGCATTACAGGGGAACCACAGGCTACATTATTCAGATCGAGACCTAGATGAGAGGAGAACAATAGGATTGAAAACACACATAAGGGAATTGATCACTGGAATAAGGACGTGGAGGGCACTAGATAAATGGGAAGAGAGGTGGTCCAAGAAGGGGACCGTCAGGAGGAGCATACTTGGTATGACTCCAGGAGGACTGCAGGGGGTAGAGGCATACCCTTTGCGTGAAGTTTCAAATGGGAACTATGTACACGTCCCATGGAGTAGGGGAGATTTAGCTGCTTTTACCACCTCCTTCCCCAAATTGCGGGAGAACCCAGTGGAGTGGTACAAGCAAGTTGAGAGATTCGTAAAAATCTCAAAGGTCCTATGGATAGATCTGAACACGCTGTTTGACATTGTAGTACCAGGAGATTTGTGGACAGCATGCAAGGTTAGCGCTGAGTGGCCCACAACAGAGCCAGAAAGGGATGCTAAGACTAATGGGCCGTCCGAGACCGTAATGGCAAAATACGAGAGAGTGATGACTTGGCTAAAAGACAAAGTGCCAATGCAAGACATAGATTGGGTTAAAATAGATCGAACTAGACAGGAACCCAAAGAGACAGTTCATGAATACTATGAGAGATTGTTGAAGGCGTTTAAACAGTATAGCGGTCTGGATGTAATGGATCCAAAGGACATAGGGCAATTTGTGTCCAAATTCGTCCTGGGTTTGAGACCGGATATTAGTTTAATGATTCAGCAACACTTGATTTGTTGGCAAAATAAACCCTTAGATGAAATCCTGAGATATGCCAGGTACTGCTGCGATGAGATAGACTCCAAGGCAAAGAAACTAAAGGAGAAACTAATGGTGGTGCAGATGCAGGCAGCCGGGAAGAGGGGACAGCAGCAACAGCAGCAAGGGACTGGTACTGGGGGAAAGAAACAGTATAGCCAGAACAAGGGCAATGAGGAGAACTCCACCTTCAGACCCAGAATAGACATAGCTGCCTTGAAGAAAACGACTCGATGCCACCAGTGTAACGAGGTGGGGCATTGGAAATGCGAGTGTCCCTATAACGTTGAGATAGGAGAACAGGAGGTAGAAGAGGAAGAGGTCCAGAGTGCGCCTACAAGAGGGGTAACGCCATACCAGGGAAAGGTGCTCAAAGGGGGGGTCCTCCTCCCCGAGCCCAGTTCCCTCAGCCCCCCCGAGTAGGGACTATGGGTAAGACCTATAGACAGATGCCCCTGTTTGTCGGAGGAGAGGAGTGCTATTATGTGGACCCACTAACTGGGCAGAGAGTGGAAAGGGAAGACTGCACCCTCGGGGCAGCTTTGGAGGTGGACCAGAGGGGACCCTATGTTGAGGCCGAAGTGGCAGGGTTCCCCACGACATTTCTAGTGGACACAGGAGCCACTAGATCCACGATCAGATCCGCCGCAGTTCCAGGCCTGCCCATGTCTGGGGAGACCATACAAGTGGTGGGGGTCGCTAACAGGAGAATGACCAGCCCGCTGACTGAGCCCGTGCAGGTGAAAATAGGAAAATACAGTGATGAGCACCAGTTTGTGGTTTGCGATTCTAGCCCTGTATGTCTGCTAGGAAGAGACCTCTTGTGCAAATTAAATTGCACCATATACTGCACACCACAAGGAGTGGAGGTATTGACTAATGACGATGATGCGGACTTTAAAGTCGCAAATTCCAGAATATGTGTGGAGCTGTATCCCACTTTGACAGTAGATGAGCTCCCCTGGGATCTGAGAGAGACAGTAGCTCCAGAAGTGTGGGATTTCACTGGGGAAGAGATTGGTTTGGTGAAGGGGGTGGACCCAGTGAAAATTGTAGTGAAACCACATGCTGAGTTTCCGAGAACACCCCAATATAAATTGACTCCAGAAACAATTGCAGGCATAAAACCCGTGATCGAGTCCATGATTAAGCAGGGAATACTGAAAGAAATCGTGGGTAGTCCATGTAACTCCCCGATTATGGGTTTGCAGAAACCAAATGGGAAATTCCGGATAGTGCAGGACCTCCGAAAGATTAATAATATTGTTGTCTCGTGTTGTCCAGTGGTACCGAATCCATCAGTGATACTGTTTCAGATTCCATTCCAAGCTGAGTGGTTCACTGTGATTGATCTTTGTCAGGCTTTCTTTTCGATCCCTCTGGACGAAGAAAGCCATTTTCTTTTCGCATTTAAGCTGGAAGGTCGCGTCCTAACATGGTGTCGTATTCCTCAGGGGTATACAGAGAGCCCATCGATCTTCAACCAGCTTCTGAAGAAAAATCTTGAAAGTCTAGTACTGCCCCAGAGGTCAGTTCTGGTCCAGTACATAGATGACCTCCTTGTGGCGTCAGAAACAGAAGAAGCTTGCAGGGAGGACTCCATTGCTTTGCCAAATCACCTAGCTGCAAATGGGCACAAGGTGTCCCCGGGAAAATTGCAGTACTGCCTGACAGAAGTGCAGTATCTGGGGCACAGAATTGAGAAGGGCAAACAAAAGGTGTCACCAGACAGAATAGAGGCAATCATGAAGATGAATGCGCCCAAGACACAGAGGGAAGTCAGAATGTTCCTAGGGATGGTGGGGTATTGCCGACAGTGGATCGCGAACTTTTCACTGAAAGCAAAACCCTTGCAGAAACTGACGCACAAGGAGGTGAGCGATCCGGTACCATGGGACAAAGACTGTTTGATGGCGTTCCTACAGCTGAGAGAGGACCTGTGTCGTGCTCCGGCTTTGGGAATGCCTGATTACGATAAACCATTCTTGCTTTATTGTTGTGAGAGAGACGGTTGTGCACTGTCTGTGTTGGTCCAAATTCATGGGAATGCCCGTAGACCAGTTGCCTACTTCTCAGCTACGTTAGATCCAGTAGCTGCAGCGTTGCCCGGATGTCTCAAATCCGTTGCCGCAACAGGTGTCAGTATTGAGAGATGTGAGAATATTGTTATGGGGCACCCGTTAGAGGTATACGTGCCCCATTCCGTAGAACTGTTAATGACCAGGACCAAAACACAGCATCTGACCAACAGTAGGCTCACGCGCTATGAGCAAGTCATACTTGCTGCAGAGAACGTGACCCTCAGGAGATGCTCTGTTTTGAACCCTGCCACCCTGATGCCACTCCCAAATGACATAGACGATGATGAATGTACAGACCATGACTGCCTCGATGTGACTGAACTATGCACCAAACCTAGACCCGACATCGTGGATGAGCCACTGACTGACCCAGATGAAATTTTCTTTGTCGATGGCTCATGTGTAAGAGACGAAGTTGGGCAGTTGAGAGCAGCCTACGCTGTTTGTACCATTACTGGAGTTGTGGAAGCTGGGTGCCTGGAAGGAGTACACTCCGCTCAGGTAGCCGAGATTATTGCCTTAACGCGTGCCTGCCTGGCAAGCAATCAAATTCGAGTCACCATATACACCGACAGCCAATATGGTTACGGGGTAGTTCACGATTACGGGCAGTTGTGGTCTCAAAGAGGTTTCATGACTTCTTCAGGCTCTCCCATTCGCAATGGAGAGTTTGTGCGCTTGTTGTTAGAGGCGCTGCAATGTCCAGCAGGTATCGCAGTTGTGAAATGCACCGCACATACCAGAAACATGGACTTCGTGTCACAAGGCAATAGATATGCCGACGAAGTCGCACGGTATTGTGCGGAACAAGGGTACTCTTTCACAGAGGTGGAAGTGGGTGGAATAAATGTAAGAACTGAATTAGCTATGATACTGGAAACTGTTGACTCTCGGGACGAATTGAAGTGCATGCAAGAAAATGCTCCTGATTTTGAAAAAGAAACATGGGAAAAGGCAGGATGTGTGGTGGGTGAGGCCCATTTCTGGGTCTCAGCAGATGGCAGAGCAGTGTTGCCCAATGAGATGGTGAGCCCAATGGCCAGACAAATACATGGTCCCGTACACTTAGGGAGGGACGCTATGTTGAGAGTTTTTAGACAGACGTGGTACAATCCTAAGTTCAGAGTAGCAGCCGAAGCAGTGTGCCAGCGTTGTGTGACCTGTCAGCAGTTGAATGTAGGGAAAAAGACACCAGTTGCACTGAGCCACATTGGGAGGTCAGGGGGTCCCTTCAACCGCATGCAGTTGGATTTTATCGAACTGCCAAGGTGCAACCGCCTCCGTTATGTTCTGGTGGTTGTTTGCGTATTCTCCAGATGGGTTGAGGCATACCCTACACGTAGGTGCGACACCCTCACAGTAGCCAAGTTACTGCTTAGAGAGCTCATTCCGCGCTTCGGGGTGCCGGCCTCTTTGGAATCAGATAGGGGAACGCATTTCAACAGCTCGCTTGTGAAAATAATTTGTGCGGCTCTGAACATAGATCAGAAATTGCATTGCAGTTATCGACCAGAGGCCTCAGGAATTGTGGAGCAGATCAATAGCACTATAAAGGCCAGAATTGCAAAAGTGTGTTCATCAACATCCTTGAGTTGGCCTGACGCTCTGCCATTGGTCCTTATGAGCCTCCGTAGTACCCCAGACAGGAGAACGGGGCTGTCACCTCATGAGGTGTTGATGGGGAGAGCAATGAGGTTGCCATCTGTCCCAACTGCCGCACTGATAAATATCACAGATGATATGATCCTGGACTATCGTAAGGGGCTATCTGACGCCATTCATTCTGTGTCCCTTCAGGTGCAGGCTGCCGAAGTTCCGTCGTGCCAGGACCTGTGCCACGACCTGTGTCCCGGCGACTGGGTGCTTGTGCGAAAGCACGTGAGGAGTAGCTGCTTGGATGTTCGTTGGCGTGGGCCCTTCCAGATCACCCTGATCACGAACACTGCTGTGAAGGTGGGAGGCTTGCCCAATTGGATCCACGCGTCGCATACGCGGAGGGTTCCAGCACCTCTGGAAGATACAGCTCCTCTCTCGGATAGACGTCCAGCTGAGGACCGAGAAGCCATAGAGGGGGCTAGCCAAGCTGTAGAGGTGCCAACAGAAGAAGGATACGAGTCTGACCAAGCTGAGGACGGTCAGCACAACAGCGAAACGGACGACGCTACTGAAGGAGAAAGTAGCTGGGAGTACGAGTCAGACACTGACCGGTCTGACAGAGAGCGTGAACAGACCAGAAGAAGAAGGAGTAGAAGGGTACGTGGAGAAGCTAGTTGGCCGCAAAGAAGGAGCTCTAGCCTGAGGTCAACTCCAGAGAGAACCCTTCCTCCGATATCAGAGGATTCAGACCCGGAAGAAGGTGCTCAGGGCGCTGAAGCACCGGACTTGAGAAGGTCAAGAAGAGTGCGTGTGCCTAGCCGAAGATACTCCACCCCTGAGTGGACATATCTGGCGACAAATGTCTTTGGAACAGAAAACAGGGAGGATACGAGCGGTGGTGGTGTCTAGTTCTGAGCCCATCGTCACAGTGGAAATACGACTGTTAGTACCCGGAGTCGAACAAGAAGGGTCACTAACATTCATGCTCCCCAGACCTCCCCGCCTCAGCAAGTTAAGGCACATGTTTTTCACAGAATTGCAATTCCCCGACTTTGGTACAAAGATAACAAGCCATGAAGAGCACAATCTTCGTTTGGAAATATTGAACTATGCTGTCGAAGCTGCAGGCACAAGCCTGATCGTAGATGCTTAGAGACTTTGTAAATAAGCGAGAAGAAAAAGAAGATTACCTAGCGCCCAGGAAGCAGAGAATCTTAGGGACCTTCCTTTGAGTTGACGGAGAAGGGCTAGGGTTGTCTGTATTGAACGGTTAAAGGACTTTTTGCGAAGAAGGTTGTCAGCTTCCAGTTGTGTGGTTCTAAAGACAAAAGGAGTAAAAGAGACTGTAAAGGAACGAGAAGAAAAGAACTTTGTGCAGAGATACGAGAAGAGCCATACTGTCTGACGAAATGGAAGCCGGCACCCAGAACCGCAGAGCCAAATGTATAATAGGCACACTAATAGTAGGAGTGATAATATTAATAGTTTTAGTAGTCACAGTTTCTTATGTAAAGGGACAGGAGGATGAGGCAAAGGTAACCGATGTGAAATCTGTAGTGACGCCTAAACCCACTGTTGCTGGTGAGCAGGGGGTAAACATACAGGACAAGGCGTTATTGGCTGCAGAAGCCCGCAGGTTACACGTAGATGAGTCCCAAGGCGACTTTAGGTCAAATGCTTATGCTAAACTTTTATATGAATACGTGGATGCCATGGAGGTTAAGGACTGCTATGTCTGCATGCAGTTGCCGGCGTCTGTAGATGAAGGCATTAGATATCATCACCTCCCGCTGACATATGGCATTACATGTAGCTTATTGCTTAGTATATTTTATGGGAGAGATAGTTTTGAATACTATTTCTCCAATTATGACTCAGTGTTGCCAGAAGTCCCAAATTATAAGCAGATGAACAAATGGGACTACTGGAAGAGTGAAGACAGATTGGCAAAGTTCTTCATTCCTTGGATTACCTTAGATACTTCACATGCCCGTAGAAATAATCTGACATGCAAGGTGTCAGAAGTCGAGAAGAAGTTCATAGGGCAGGTGGATGATCGATACAGGAGACAAAAGATTTTGAAAAAATCTGGACAATGGAAAACAGATTGGACCGAGGAAGAGAAGGCGCATAAAAGAAAGGGTAGTAGTGGTCCAATAGCTTTGGATAGAACGCAGAGAGGAAAGCTATGTCTTCACCGAGCCAAAACGTATTATGAAAATGTATACGTGGGAGAAGTCAGCTGTGAACATGCTTTCAATTTAGAGTATTACACCAAAGATTTCCTGAAGGGAATGCAAGTGATTCCAAATGTATATTTTGTTTGTGGAAGGAATGCCTACGTGAGACTACCTGATAACTGGTATGGATCATGTTACCTGGCAATTATCTTCCCCAAAATATATCATGCCCAAGACTTAGAGATCATCGAGGGCAAGACATCAGCGAGAGGAAGGAGAGATATAGGAGACGCAGAAATGGTCGGAGATGTATTTGGAGCTGTGTTCCCTATGTTGGGACTAATCCTTAATGATGTCAAGATTAGACGACTGGCAACAGTCGTAGACAGGTTGTCTGCCAGCACTGCTCAGTCCTTAATGCTGGTGGAGGGAGAGATGCAATCGATAAGGGCTATGGTTCTTCAAAACCGTCTAGCATTAGACGTCCTATTAGCAAAAGAGGGCGGAGTCTGTAAGGCTTTGAAGGTCCAGGAATGTTGCACCTACATTCCAGACAATTCCAAGCCCCTTGAGAAAGTTATTAGGAACATAACTGATATTCACAAAGAGATCGAAGACCTAAGTAGAGAAAATGTTTGGGAGAAGGTGGGCCATGGAATGAGTGAAGCTGGAGGGTGGTTTGCCAACTTAGGACAAAGCCTTGTGTGGTATGTGTTGAAACCTATCATCATAATATTGATCTGTGTGATCATGTTGTGGGGATTGTTGAGGGCATTCAAATGGTACAGAGCCAGGAGAATTGAAAAAGCTCGGGAGGAACAGCTGCAGAGATTAGCTGCCATACAAGACAATCAGTACAGGAGCCTGAGGGCTCTGGAAACGCGGAAACGAGGTCCATTAGCGATTACTTCAGTTTAAATGTTAGTGATGACCCCGAGAGGTCATCAAAGGGGGGAACTGAGAGAGCGCAAACTGACCTAAATGTATAAGTACATCACACTTACACGTAGTAAGCACAAATCATGAAGAGAAATGCCATGAGTGCTGATAGTACCTGCATCTATATTCTGAAATGTGTGGTTAACTTAGAAATTTAAGTAGAAGTGGAACTAATGCAGAAATGTGTGAAATTATATGACTTTATTAGACGTGATTAATCCTGAATCCATGTCGTGTAGCTGCTAAAATGTAAGATGGCATGCGGTTAAACGTAGAACGTGGTAGGCCTCAGGGCCAGAGATGAAAGGGATGGGGAAGGTGTTTCCTTTCACGACATGGATTGCACTAATGTTTTAGTAATAACGTTAATGGGCTATGATTTATAGATGTGTTTACCGAATGATAGAATAAGAGTATTAACATGCTATTAATTAATGAAGGAGTTGAATGTTATAATCATTATGAGAAATGCTGTAGGCCTGAAATGTTTATAGACATTGATTTACACGTATTGGTCTGGGCCGAGAAATGTTGCAAACCTTTTTGGAAGTCTATGAGAATTGGGATCTTGGCCGCAGATGTCTGTCTGCAAGAGAAAGGGGGGATCCAATTATAAATGAAATTAATAGAGGTTTGTTCAGGAGAAGGCCCAGACATGGAGGAGGGTTCCGGAATGTTTTAAGGGGTATCAGCGGGCCGGAGAAGAGTCTGAGAAGCAAGGTCAACTCTTACGCACGAGGCCCAACACAAAGCAGCATGGAAAAAGCCAGAAGCTACACCACGTGAGGGGCGTCTCACGAGGGGCGTCTCAAATGTTGTTGACTGTTTTGTATTAGGGACAGCACCCCTGGGTGGAGTTAGAGCAGATGCCTGAGGACCCTTTAGAGAGCGGATGGGTAGGCAGAGAGGGGCCTTGACTGGAGAACGGTAGGTTTTCACCAAGAGACTAAGAGTGGGTGACCTCCCTAGGAAGTCACTCACCGCTGACACCTTTTGATAGGTTGGGACTTTGTTAAGTAGGGATACCATCTAGAGCAGGGTAGGGACAGCCTAACCTGTGTTTTTCCTCCAACTTAAATGACGGAGAGATCTCAATACGTGTCTATGCTGATAGCTTTGTTATTCCTAGAACTTGTACTCGTAGTCTTCTTTGCTCGTCTGAGGGTTTTCAGAGAGCACATGTATGTAGTTGGGCCCGTGTATCTTGTGAATCTCATTCTGAGATGCCTGTACTTGCAGCTTATTCTGACTATATAATAAATCTTTGAAAGCTAGAAGTTGTCTGTGATCTTTCGGAGCGGAGTCCTTTATTGGGTGAACTAACTTGGTAAGAGATGCACTTTCTTCCCTCAATGACAGGCAACAAAGGTTCAGTCGACCAGATCGGGGTTTAGATCAATAGTGATAAGATATCGATCAAAATCTCGCCCCCGCAGGCTCAAAAATTCCACTGACTCGACAATTCTCGCTCTGGCGCCTACTCAACTCACGGGGTCACACTCTGCGACTCTGGGCAATAGCTTGCTTAATCTCCACTACGGCCCCTCGCGGCGGGATGCCTGGCTTTCACCTTGTGGACACCCTGCCGTGGTTTCTCACAGGGGAATACCAGGACGGGTTCCCTAAGCAAGCGCCGGGACGCTTACGGGCAGCTGTGCGCTTTACAAGTCCAGCACATTTACATTTACGAGCTACTTCAGGTCTGTAGCACGGGATGAGAAGGTGCCCCAAATCCCCAGTCCAAGTCTTAAGCACCCTCCCCCCTCCAAACAGTTCAGAGCTGTTGCAGTCCAAGGCACCTCAGGGTAAATTCTGTGTTGCGCCTGACTGTGCAGGGAACAAACTGTCGATTCTCACCTGTCCCAGCTCATAACACAGGGGCTGATTAGGATGGCGGGGAGACCCCACCAGCAAGCTGTCGCTGGCAGTCTCCCCGGCATTCTAAGCAGCTTTCCCGCCTGCCAGATTTTGATGGCTGGTGGGTGGTGGAAAACCCGACCGCCATGGGTCCGATAGTAAAAATCATTCCGATTGCCCGTTGGACGGCTCCACTTCCCCGGGACATTGTTAGCCTGACAAAGTAGGCCTTGGGTGCTTTAATTTCAAAGCATTTTATTTGATAAAGAAGCAACAAAGAATAAGAGGTACATAATACAATAAATGTGATAGACTTGAGGCCAAATAAGTAAACAATCAGAGGTTGCACTTGAAGAGGAAGCATAACAAGTGTAGACTTAAATAAAAGCAGCCTGTTATAAACAGAGGAATTAATTAGATAAAGGCTAAGATCATATCAATAAACAAATGTATCACTATCAGCTGTTACAACCGGGGTCAGGGAAGGATAGGGAAAAAAGAAAGAAGAAAGAAAGAGAGGAACATGAGAAAAGATGAAAAGGGACAGACGAGAGGAAAGAGAGAGAAGAAGAAAACAAAGAAGGATTCCCAACGGACTCACCCGACACGCATACCACAAGACGCCAATCAGACAGACACATCAAAAGGAAACTGAGCAACCAACCCCTTCGATGACAAATCCATATAGTCATCTAATGCTTTCCAGACCCCACTAGAGATAGATGGAGAAAGGTGAGCTTGATCCACCGAAGTGTGAGCACTGCGCAAAAAGGAGACCCAAGCCCACCAAGTATGATAAGATATAGAAGAAAAAGATTTCCATTCCATAAGTATGACTTTCAACGCAACAGTCAAAAGGAGATCCATCAACTGTAATTCCATTGGATCCAAGGGTAGAGGAACAGGGGCAGCCAAAGGACCCAATAAAACTAATGGAAACGAGAGTTGGAACACAATACCAAAAATAAGAGAAAGATGTTTATGAATAAGGTTCCAAAAAGGTTGGAGAAGGGAACATTCAAAAAACATATGCTGAAAATCACCCGTCAATAAACCACAGCTCCAGCATAGATTATCATCCTTGAGATTGAGCGAATGTAGACGAACAGGCGTCCAATGAAGGAGGTTGACAGAGAAAAATTTAGATTGCATTAGTGATGGGGCGATTTTATTGCGAAGAGAAAGTTTACCAATCAGTTGCCAAGTGTCTGAAGAAATATGATCCGTAACTCCCGGATCAAAATGATGTATCCATTTTTGTTGAGCAACTGTATGTATGGGTAATGAAACAGATGATAAAAATTTATAGATGTTGGAGGCTACATGACCAGATTTAGTCCATATTTGAAAGAGAGAAATGATAGGAGAGGTAGGATGAAAACGTATCTTAGCGAGTGCCACCTTAATTTTAAGAAAAGTATAAAAATCTAAATTAGTTAAAGAATGTTGTTGAGCTAAGGTAGAAAAAGGTAATGGCTCATTAGTAGGACCAAAAAGATGTTTAACAAGGGAAATCCCTTTAGACGCCCAGTAGGACATGAGAGTGGGAGTAATATTGATTTTAATTTTAGAATTCCACCAAATAGACGACCACCTAGATTTATGTAGTGGAATCGTCACTTTCTTGTCAACCTTCCGGACCGCAGCAATGGTATCAAGAATTATAGAACGAGAGAACAGGATATGTAAAGTAGATGCGGTGCAGAAGGAGGCAGTCGGCAAAGGGGACGCTAATTCCTGTTCTATTAACAGCCAAGAGGGAACATGAAGAGGTGGAGAAGTAAACCAAAGAGCACCCTAAGAAGCCAAAAAAGCAGTTTGGTACTTTTCCCAGTCAGGAAAATTGCAACCACCCATATCACAAGGTCTTCTCAAGAATTTGTAAGCAATTCTAGCACGTTTGTCATTCCACAAAAATTTAGAGGTCAGAACATCAAGTTCATGAAAGAAGGAGTCTGATAGCTTAACCGGAAGCATAGAGGATACAAAGTTAATAATGGGTGTTATCATCATTTTAAGAGTCTGGAGGCGACCCCACCAGGAAATATGTTTCGGGGACCATGCGTCCAAAAGACGACGCACTTTAAGAATCGTCTGGGTTTCGTTGTAAGCAGTGGTGGCAGATAAGGTAGAACAAAAATATATACCTAAGTATTTCAGATGGGTAGACTGCCATTTAAAACCCGCCGAGCCCATATGTGAAGGGAAGCAATAGGCGTTCAAAGGGAACATTTTCGTCTTATCTTTATTTAAGGTATAGCCTGAAACTTTTGAGAATAGGGCAATGGTATCCGAAATAGCAGGAATAGCCAAGGCAATATCATCTGAAAAAATAAGAACATCGTCCGCATACGCAGCAGTTTTAATACAATGAGGCCCAAAAGAAAAACCCTTAATGTCTGGGTGTAATGTAATCAATCTGAGAAGAGGATCAATAGATAATAAAAACAAAAGAGGAGATAAAGGACAACCTTGCCTAGTGCCCTGATGGAGGTTAAAAAAGGACGATGTAGCACCATTGACTCTAATATTAGCTCTAGGTTGGGAATATAAAGACATTACCATATTAATGAAGGAGTCACCAAGGTTAACAGCCTGCAAAACAGCCTGAAGAAACGGCCAAGAGACCTTGTCAAAGGCCTTTTCAGCATCAAGGGCCAAGGCCGCGGCAGGGAGTTTAGATCGCTTAGCTGATCCAAGAATATGACAAAAAGTGCGTATATTATCGTGCGCAAGACGACCCTTCACAAAACCGGTTTGAGAGGGATGGACAAGTTTGGGAATAAAGGATTCTAATATTTTGGCCAGGATTTTGGCAAAAATCTTAGCCTCCATGTTGAGAAGAGAAATAGGCCGGAAATTTTTGGGGTCCGAAGGATCCTTTCCTTCCTTTGGAATCACTACAATAGTAGCGTCAGCCGCAGTACCAGAAACAGACCCATCTTTAATAAAAGAATCAAAGACAGATTGTAATATGGGAACAAGCGTAGAGAGAAAAGTTTTATAAAACAAAATAGGGTAACCATCAGGGCCTGGTGCTTTGCCAGAACGAGTAGCTTTAATTGCAGTAATAATTTCCTCAGGGGAAATCGGGGCATTTAAAAAAGTACGATCATCCTCAGAAACCGACTGCACCGGAACAGATTTTAAAAAGTCCTGACATTGCTCAAAAGAAGTTTGATTAGAAGGGGTATATAGGTTGTTATAGAAATCACGAAAAACTTCGAGAATTTAATCAGTCTGAAATTTCTTAGAGCCAGAAGAATCAGTAATAGAAGAAATTTGAGAGGACTTAAATGAGAAATCTTGAAATTTAATGTAGCTGCGAGAATCTTCCCAGCTCGATTCTTTAACAATAACCTCTTGGATTTCTGTGCTTGAACACCAATATGGGCTCTTTTGTTAACTATGGTATTATATTTGTATTTTAAATGTTTTATTAACTGTAGACAAGACTTATCCTTAGATTGTCGAAAGGTAGATTCCTGATGTTTAATTTCAGTGGATAAATCTGTAAGTTCTTTTTTAATATCAGAATTCCTTTTAGACATACATTTAACAACCTGGCCACGGAAAGTGCATTTAAACGAATCCCAGAGGACAATTGGGGAGGAAACTGAGCCCTCATTCTCAAGGAAAAAAGTTTCTATTGCACTAGAGAATTCAGTAATCTGAGCAGTATCATGCAAAACCTCTGTATTTAATCTCCAAGAGCGAGCACGTGATTTAGGAGCAAAGGACAACAATGTAAAAGTAACCGCGGCATGATCAGAAATCAAAATAGGATGAATAAGCGGAGAGGAGGAGGACGAAACAAGAGAGGAGTGAACAAGTAGGTAGTCAATACGAGAAAAGGAAGAGTGAGGGGAGGAAAAGAAGGAAAAATCACTACCAGTGGGATTGTGAAGACGCCATATATCTTGAAGCTGAATGAGGGAGCACATGTTAATCATTTGTTTATGGGATTTTGGAGGACGAAACTGAAAAGCTGAATTCCTATCCAAAATAGGGTCTATTGGTAAATTAAAATCACCTCCCACAATAAGATTTCCAGAATGCGGGGTATCATGTAATTTTTTGGTAACAGATTTCCAAAAGGTCGGATCATCAATGTTAGGGGCATAGACATTCATCACATAAAGATCGTGATTTCCATCAGACAATTTAGTTAACAACCACCGACCCTAAGAATCGTGATCAGAAGAAATGATAGATAAACCTGAATGTTTTGAAACTAATGTAATGACCCCATTTCGTTTGCCAGAGGCATCAGAACAACAAACATCAGCAACCCATTCTTTCTTCAGAAATAACGCCTCTCTGGTAGAGACTTTGGTCTCTTGAAAGAGGATCAGGTCTGAAGAAAGAGATTTACAATAATCTAAGACTTTTGACCTCTTCACCGGATGATTTAAACCCTTGACATTAAGGGATAACACATTCAAACCCGGCATGGAAGTACATAGAAAAAGAAAAAAGACGCCAGAGATGAAAGAGAGACAATCAACCGCACAGAGACAAGCAACCAACCAGCAAATATAAAGAACGAGGAGGGAGAATCCATTTTGGAAATCCGAAATAATAAAAAAGATAGAAAAGAAGAAAAGAGAAGGGAGAGAAGAAGCAGCAGGGGAGGCCTGAAAAAGACCAAATACATACTAGGGAGAACGTGGAAAGGCGAGCAAGGGAACCGTACAAGGAGAAATAATGATTGATATCAACCGCCCCAATAAATTACCAAGCTGATAACACTGAAGAAGGAAATGGGGACAAACAAAATATAGACGAGTATCAATACAATAGCATAAATAAGAACAATGCAACCTGTAAATCTGTAAAGTTACACTGAGTTATTAAACTAATATCAAGTGTCATACATATGATATGTAATAATACTAAGCAAACTGATATTCGAAAAAATCGTATGGTAGAATAAAAAGGAATTTACAAATCCATGAAGATAACTATGTGAATCTTAAAAAACATTCAAGTAGTGAACAATTTTGAACTGCAGAAAACTTACTATGTGTAATTGAAATTAAAAAACGCACAAACATATGAAAAATAGAATAAAAGAAAAGAAGAGGATAAGAAAAAATAAAAAGCGAAAAGGCAAGAAAACAAATGATACATAGTAGAGAAAGGCAATCATTATTATTAATAAGCAAGCATCAGCAACGAAACTGTCCTAAGATGAATATAGAAAGAAAATACAGAACACTAGAGCTGAACACAAGATAAGAAGACGTAAACAGTGAGCGAACAAGAAGTAATCAATATATACAGAGTAGGAAAGAATAAAAAGAAGAAAAGTGACATAGATAGAATATAATAAACAACATGACTTGAAAGAAATAGAGAATATAGAAAGAAGATAAATGAAGGAGAATAGAAAAATAGAACCCGGAGATAAAAAATAGAAAAATAACCATTGACAACAGTAGAAATAAAAGCAGTATATAAATCGAAAAGGATGCACTAATTAAAAAGGAAATAAAGAAAAGATAGTGCAGACATGAAGTAGAACGGAAAGACTCCAGTAACGGAGTGAAAAATCAATACTGTAAGATACGAACAGCTGGAGAGAGAAGGGAAAACATAGGACTACAGAAGAGCACCATCAAGGAGGCAAAAGGAGACATTTCAAGTGCCCGAGGCACCAGGATCCTGCGAGGTCGCCCTTTGAATCTCCATCTGGATCTCCAACTGGTTGTCCAGGAAGGTGGCTAAATCAGCCGGCTCATCGAAAATTCTGGAACGTCCTTTGTAAGTAATGCGGAATTTCGCTGGACCAGCAAAGGAAAAGGGAATGTTCATCCCAGAAAGACGTTTCCGAAGATTAAGGAAGCCCTTCCTCCTTATGACTGTATCCCTGGCAAAGTCTTGAGAAATTGAAATTCGATGTCCTTCCCAGACGACATTTTTAGCCTTCCGCATATGAGAAAGAATTTGTTCTGTATGTTGATGACGCAGTGGCTTAAAAATTATCGCTCTTGGCTGGGTGGCAGACTTAGAACGAAAAGTTGGAACACGATGTGCTCTATCTATCTCAAATTCTCTCTGGAATGAGATTTGTAGAGTTTCAGGAATCCAATGATATAAAAAATCAATCATAGACGAAGAAGATTTCTCTGTATCTTCCGGCAGACCAAAAATGCGCAGATTAGATCTACGATTACGGTCCTCCTGCTCAGTGAGATCCTTCTGCAATGCCGCCATTGAACGCTCCAAGTGGCTGAGGGACCTGGATTGTTTCTGCATACTATCCTCTGCACAACTAATACGTGACTCTGTGGCTGACACTCGAAGAGAAAGGGCTTTGAAATCATTCCTAATAGCAGACACCTCTACTTGCAATAAGTCCGTATTAGTCTTTGTTGACTGAGCAATATCATGTACCTCATTAAGGCGCATTAATATTGTGTCAAGAGTAGAGTTAGTGTCTGACTGAGCGGACTCAGGCGTAGGAGACAATGGCTTAAGTCTTTTAAGCGAGGAGCCCACATCTTTTGAGTCTTTATTAGTTGAGGAACGGCCCATATTTGCAGCCATGAAGTAATAGTCTCACGAAAAAGCACAACCACTTGAGGAAAAGAAGAGGACAGAAACTGCGTAGTCAACACCAAAAGGCGAAATACAGCACACTGAGCGTAAGGAGCGTCAAATCTGTGACAGCGGCGGACTTATATGAAGTGCAGGCACAAAATTGTATAGTTGAGCCTCATATATAGCAGAGGTCAAAGCAAAAACACTGTGAGAAAAAAGCAGCGCCAGCAATAGAGATCTGCACTGAGGAAATCAGAGCGTGGGCAACATAATATCCAGCCAAGCAGCGCAAAGAGCAGAAAAAAAAAAAATGTTACCAACTGCAAGTACTGTAGGTCAAATGACGTGGATATTCAGCACACTCGGCAAGAATGTATCCAAAGCGGCACACCTGAAGAGAAAAGCCGGTCTCCGTCACACGCGGGAAAATGGCGGCCGCCCGTGAGGAAACCGAGCGTCACAGCCACTTGACGGGAAAAACATTCAGTTGTCGTCGGAAGTCGCCAAAAATGCAGTCAAACGTCTCCCCGCATATTCCGCCACATAGCAAAGCTGTTCCGTTGAAGAGGGGCAGTCAGCAAGCTGATATTAAACTCCAACGGGCCTCAATCGCCTCGGAGCTCAAGCGCGACACGCCATGCTGCAGCGGCGCGCAAGCCACGCCCCTAGGCCTTGGGTGCTTTGAGATCAGGCAGGAGGCCTGCACGAGCCCGGGCTGTATGTGTTTCCCAGCCAAGCAAATATGAGGCATTTTCAAGCACCACGTATGCGATGAGGTCACCTCTTCATTGTGTAACTCAACAAATATGTCTTTGTTAATCTCCTCACTACTGGCTCCTATTGATTTTTATATGTGTGCAAGTGAGCTCTTCCTAGAGTCCCAAACAATTGATTAAAGGCGTATATTAATGTTAAAAAAACTCATTGGGCACTCGCTGCGGTATTCTGCATATAGTGCAGTGGTAGGTTAAATCCTGCAATGGCTGGCTTTTGATCCCAGGACGGCCAGGGACAGGCTGGGCCACAGAGGAGAGCATCTACTTGCAAACCAGTAAAACACAGCTGCAGAGGAATACTGCGTCTTCTACTTTGACAGTCACTGAAATATAAATGTAGAGTTTGGGTCTACTTATTAGCCCTGGCTGCAGGCAGCTTCAGTTGGTTGGAAGACCTATGGGCCTGTTCACAAAGGTAAAGGAAAGGTATTGACGCTTGCCATTCTTTAAACAATAAAAAAAAAAGTTTTAATAAAAAATCTAATTGTAATGTAAATGCAAAAAAACAAACTGTCGATTATAGTAATAGAACTGACACAGAAATGTTACAGGACATCATCATTAAATTAAACTTGTATCAAGTGATGAATTAATACAAATATATTTATTTAATTTACAAGTAATAGTTTCAAAGAATAGTTTTAAGAAATTCTCACCCATAGTAACATTTTTACTATAATTCAATATATAAATATGTTTTACAGTTGTTTGTAAAACATATTTTTTTTTATTTTGAACACATTTTTAAAAGTTTAATGTGATTTACTTTTAAATAAAATGTATTACATATATACATAATTATATAGACGTACATAGATATACATACATATATATATATATATATATATATATATATATATATATATATATATATATATATATATATATATATACATATATATTAATTTTAACTTTAAATATCATATCTATGTTTTCAGACAAAAATACTGGAGAGGGGGAGACCTATGCCCGGAGGTAAGTGAATCAAATTTTGAGGTACGAGTAGGACTACTGAAGAACTACTTGGAGTGCAATAAAATACAGTTTGTGAATATGCTACAATAATTATAATTTAATTTAGTTTAATTTAAATTAAGCTTAAGAAAATAATTACTTTATCATTTTTTAACATTACATTTTTTTGATATTTTGGGACCAATTACGATGTCGAGCGCAAAGTCTCCAACACATTGTCGAAGGCTTTCATCCTGATATCGTAGGTTTAGTATGATGGCGGTCAGAGTGAAAGCTGCGGGAGATTTTGATGTGCTTCCAACGGCTCAAGGAGCCTGTCAGAGCATTGGAAGCCACAATCGTCCCCTAATGACGGCAGAGCCAATGTTGGAGCCGCAGTCTGGATTACGATGACGCTTTCTGATAGCTTTTTCATGTCAGCCTATCTGACATGAAAAGGTTGTGTGAAAGTGTCTTTGGGGTCACCTACCAGGGCCCCCCGGCCCTGCGCTATGGGGCCAAGGGGGGACCTAGGGTGCCCTAAAAAACATCCCTGCACCGTCTGGCAGGCACCGCATGGTGCCTGCAACACGGTGTAGGAATGTTTGAAAACCTCCATTTCCCAACTGCAGATTGTCCTGGGGGCCTTTTCCATCCACAGCACAAGCTGCCATTGGGAAATGGATGTTTCCGACCACCCATAGGGTGGGCGCATCCAAATCAGGCGGTCGGAACTGCCGACCTATGGTCTGTCGGTTATAGACCACAATGGGGTCGGGTGGACGCAAGTCTGCCCAACATCGTAATTACACCCATAGTTATCAGAATGTCTTGCAGTAAAAAATGCCCGCTATATACTAAAGATTACCCAGGATGGCTACTCAAACAGAAGACAACATTTTCTTCCTTGGAGTTAGTCCATATCCAGCTCTGTGTCTCAGACTCAGAGGTCAGAATGATGGGTTTGCCTGCGGTGGTTTGTCTTTTTTGATGTTCCTCCTCCTTGATAATACTGCATTAGTGTCCGGGGAAGTTGGTGCTCTAGCAGGGTGATGAGGTGTGGTGGCAACTACAGAATTTTGGGACACCTAGAACAGTCATCTACTATGGCTAGAAAAATTTGAAGGTTGGGAAGGTTGCAAAACACAGTCCTCACTTTGACCTAAGTACTGGTGGCAATGCCTTTGGTGAGAATAAGTGCAGACTCATTAGATGCACCTGCAGCTTCACAGGATTTTGACCCTGCTCTGATGCCTAGTACATGAAAGTTGAATGACTCTGTCAAGGAAGAGGGTATGCTGAGGTAGTTACCTCTAAGCAGGTGTCCAGCAACTGTATGGTGGACCTGATGGAGTGAACTCTTAAACTCTATGCGCAGCTTCAATGCAAGGTGAAAAGGAAGCTTCAAAGTGCTTGCCAGTGCGACTTGCAGGGTATGTTGAGCAAAAGGAATATCTCAAGCCTGGCATACTATGGATTGCTTATGAGTCTCTACCGGTCTGCCAACATGGCTTTAAGTCAGAATACTGACTACAGAGATATAGTGCTACAAGAATATCAAGGTAAAAAATATTCACAAGCAAAATATCCTGGAGGTAAATATATACTGTTGGTGTAGATGTTATATTCTTAACTCCACACCTACATACCTAGAAGATATACAGGGTAAGTGCTTAACTTGAAAAAGAAAGCCTGCCAATGGCCAAAGGTCTGCTCAGAAGGCCTTGGTCACAGTTAATAAACATCAGCACACTAAATACTAAGGATGCATAGTCTGGAATCTGACCAATGCCTTCTTAATCGACCCCTGACACTCCCTGGCCCTTTAGCTCACTCCTTTAGGTTCCTGCTTACTCCATTTTTCATGTTCTTTCTCTTTTCCTCTTCCTCAATTGTTGCAGTTTATTTTTCCCTCTCTTGCTCTCCTTGAATGACTTATCTAGTAAACTAGGTACCAGTCCACCAACATTGGTGCAGGTTGCCCCACTGGCAGCCACCAGCTCAAATTAGGTTCTGCACATAGTACACCTATATGGAGTTAGAGTTTAAATATAGCAAACCTATACTTACCTTTATTCACTTACCTTGTCAATATTGTGTTCATTGAAAGATGGTGCTCCAATATTTTATTCATATTTGGGGCTGACAAAGTGAGCTAAAGAACAATGATGGGTTCAACCCAGATCTGTGGCTGGGGGCGAGTATCTGAAACATTTCAGTGCTCTGTCTATCCTCTCCTTGTGTTTATAATATTTTATTGCAATATATTTAAAAATTCCAGTACAGTGCCAGTACTATACACAAACACTGGTAAATAGATACTCGTGTACAATGTAGGTTTTCCAGTTGAGCTTAAAAGCAAAATTCATATTAGTGGAAACCAAGTGAATCTTTTCTGTAGTGGATCTCACAATCAGGTTATCCACATCATACATCCTACTCTCCATCCTTGCGAACAAGCAGAAGGAAACACAGATAATCACTCTGAATTGAGTTTTCTGAGCTTTGTGTCGAAATTCAAGTGGAATGGAGCCAAACTGGACAATTCCTAGTTCTCAACTAGGATAACTTAGAGTATTAACAAGCTTTTTGTAAAAATGCAGCATAGAATGAATTATAAAGAGATGTCAATACAGGGACAGAGCAATCCCAATTTGTCAAAGTAGCAGACACACATAGGAACCCCCAGACTACACTAAGAAATCAGTCAGTCATATTGTTATTACAGTTCAACATACACAGAGTGAGATACACAGAAGCACACTAAATGTAAAATGTAATTCTCTTTGTGTTATTTTAAAAATCGGCATATTTTAACTGTGCAACTTAAATGACTTAAAACTTACTTGGGCAAGCTTACTTTTATCCCAGAACACCTGTGGGCCCCTACCCCGCAATAATTTGTGATACTCCGGTGACATCCGGGTGATCCGCCGAGTTAGGCGCTGACACACTCGGACCTCACCTCGGCCCTCAGAATAGAGCAGCGGCCATCTTGGGGGTAGGCTACACCTTCTGCGCTCAAGTCTCCAGTGCATAAAAGAGACGGGTATGCCTCCGGGCAGCGGAAGCGGTCAGCGGACGCACCGTATCAGCGCCGGAGTCACGCCAGAATCTAGCCCGTCTGCGCCCGTCAGCGCTGAGGAAGCGCTGGGGGCCGGGCAGGCTGCTCATATAGGTCCCCATTTTCCTGGTAGTCCCTTATATTCCCTACGGACATTGCTATCCTATAAACCCTTGTTTAAATCCTGTCACCACACGTTCCTACCCGAGGGGTTACCGGATGCCCTCGAGTGCCAATGCACGGGGAGAGGGGATAGCTCCTTCCTCCATATCTCCCGCAATAGGCACTCTAGACCGGGAAATCACAAGTTCCCCCGGTCGATTAGAGAGACTGGGTTTCTTATTAATACCAGATCCCTAATTAAGAACAATTTTTCTTCAGGGATTTTATCTCCGATAGAAAACCTCCCTGGGCATTCATTACGGAGACCTGGGCCGCAGAGCATACTGGGCCAGAACTCCTGAATGCTATCCCGGAGGGGTACTTGCTGGCAAGAATGGACAGAGAGGGGCGAAGGGGGTGGGGGGTGCTGGGTATTTTACATAGAGCTTCTATAAGTTGTCGAACTGAGCATCTTTCCTCACCACGTGACTCCTTCCAGGCCCTATACTTTGCTCTTAATCCCTCCCCTACAATCTCCTTCGCTGGGATCCTGATCTACAGGCCTCCTGGCCCTAGGCCATCCTTCTGTCAAAACCTACTTAAGGTGCTGGAACCCTATATTGATAGACCCAACCTCACCATTCTTGGAGATTTTAATTTCTATTTGGAGATGGATAACTCCACAGATACTGTATTTCTGTTGGACTCACTAGCCTCCTGCGGTCTAACACAAAGAGTAGAGGGTTCCAGTCACACAGCTGGACATACTCTGGACGGGGTCTTCACCAAGGACCCTAGGGTAGAGATTGGGATTCCCCTTCCTCTGTCTTGGTCAGACCACATGGCCATCCCCCTGGACTTTACACCCCCAAACCATGCCACTCCCCTAGCAGACCCCAGTAAGTGGGAATTAAAAAGGAATTTTAGAGGGATAAATACTGATTCATTAGCTCCGCTTTTGTCCAGTTACCGTTCAATATTAGTAAGGGACACCGACAGCGCTGCTCTTGACCTGCATAATTCCATTCTAAAGGCAGTGGACAAACTGGCCCCGGTCAACCAGCATTACTCCGCCAGGAAGCGCCCCTCGGCGCCTTGGTACTCTGGCACTCTCAGGTCACTAAGGCCGGGATGCAGGAGACAAGAGAGACTCTGGAGATCTAATCTCGATCCAGATGAAAAGAACAAACATAAACTTTTACTCAAAGAATATAAAACCGCGGTGCTTGCGGAAAAGAAAGAACATTTCTCCAAACTGACTGCCTCCCTCAGCTCCACTAGGGAATTGTTTAAAATCGTTGATTCTTTGTCTGCTTTGCAATCCCCTGATCCTACAATAGCAACTCAGGAGCTCTGCGATCAGATTTCAACTTTCTTCCATGCAAAGATAACTGACATCCATTCAGGCCTAGAAGTTCTTAATCAAGAACTAGGACCCTCAGCTGCCCTAGTGTTACATCTCGTGAAAGAAGATCCAATAGAGTCATCACAGGGTAATCTTAACATCTTCCCCCGCTCACATTAGAGCAACTTGACTTGCATTTAGACAAGCTTAAATCAGGATCCCCCCTGCAGAGATGTTCTACTTCCTGCTTTTCTGGAAGTCATCAACCTGGCAATCCAGGAAGGTGTCTTCCCGTCCCCCTGGAAAATGGCCATAGTTAAGCCCTTCCTAAAAATGGCCTCGTTGGATCCCAGGACTTTAAAGAACTTTCGGCCTATCTCACTACTCCCAGCCCCCGCAAAAATGCTAGAGGCCCATTTAAACAACCATCTGAGTGCCTTCTTGGAGAACTCCAGCCTACTCGACCCCTTCCAGCATGGCTTTCGGAGGGCGCATAGCACTGAGTCCGCCCTGACAGTTGTCACAACTAATATCCGTGCTAAGGTCGACAGTGGCCAGACCACCCTTCTGGTCCTGCTCGACCTTCCAGCCGCATTTGACACCCTATCCCCCTCCATTTTCGCCAAACGCCTTAGGGTGGACGGGCCGGCGCTTAGCCTCCTGAAATCTTTCCTGGATGGCCGTGTACAGAGGGTCAAGCTGGGTGATTTTCTCTCCCCAGCTAAACCTGTGCAGTGCCTCAGGGTTCGTCCCTGAGCCCCACGCTCTTTAACATTTATGTAACACCGCTCGCCAGACTTGTAAGATCATTTGGGCTGGAAGTTCTATCCTACGCTGATGACACCCAGATTATGGTCTCTCTTTCACAAACTGTTGACGTCACCGCTCGGAACTTTAGAAACTGCATGGAAGCAGTTGCAGGCTGGATGGTGAGAAATTTCCTCAAATTAAATGGGGAAAAAACGGAGGTGCTGATCTTCGGAGGCAAGTAGGAGATCTGGTCAATGGATTGGTGGCCCTCCGCCCTTGGAGCCTGTCCTACGCCCTCTCAGTCCGCTCGGAACCTGGGTGTTATTTTCGATACCAAGCTCTCCTTTGACAAACAGGTCAGTAGGATGACTTCCGCATGTTGTGGTGTCCTTAGCACCTTGAGGAAATTAGTACACTATCTTTCCACCGAGGCCGGTAAACTGGTTACGGTGGCTCTAATTTCCTCTAGGTTAGACTACTGCAATGCACTGTACCTGGGAATTAATAAACTACAGGTACAGCGTCTTCAAATAGTACAAAATGCAGCAGCTCGGTTTGTCGTTAACGCCCCAAGGTTCGCCTCAGGCACCTCAATTAGGAACGATTTGCATTGGCTCCCGATCCAGGCTAGAATAGATTTCAAGGTCCTGTGCCTCACCCACCGTGCTCTACACGGTTTTGGATCGGAAGACATCAGATCCTTGGTGACCCTCTATGCCCCCGGCAGGGCACTACACTCAGCCAACAAATATATTCTTTCTGTACCTAAAATCAACAAAGCCAGATGGGGTGAGAGGGCCTTTTGTTCCCTTGCACCCAGGATTTGGAACACCCTTCCAGCTGAGATTAAGGGACACACTTCCCATTCTCTCTTCCGAAAGGCTTTGAAGACCTGGCTCTTCAGGGAGGCATACCTGTAATTGGCTCACTCCGCTTTCCTATCACACAGCTTCTCCATCCTCACTGCCTTGACGCCTATGGGCAAAGTTGCACTTTACAAGTCCTATCTCAACTCAACTCAACTCAGTGCCCATTAGAAGCAGTCTCATTAGGACACTGTAAGGCTTTGCTCCAAAGGGACAACATGAAGATAATGGATCTTGTTTGAGCGTACTTGCCTGAAGCACCTTTTAATGGAGACCTAGTGCTGGTCCAAGCTGGATTCCTCATTTTTTCATTCTGATCTTTGTAAAATGGATTTAGAACATTAGCAATTCCTCAATTCACAATGGAATTGCTCCTGACTATGTCAAATTAGTGGTTACCATCAGTTCAAAATGGTGTCTCAATCATAAGAAAAGTTTATTAAAAAGTGTATTATTGTCAACCATAAAGCATCTGGATATCAACGATCTGTTAGGAAGGCATCTATCAAACATCCATCTGACATGTGCCATACCCACCCCTGGTGCTCGATACAGTCAAACTATTCAACACATTGCAGTTGAAGCATGATTGGCCATTTAGTGGTTTGAGACTTTTATGTAGTATCAAAAACAACATTCAACTTAAAGATACAACAACAACAACAAACAAAATACAGTACAAAACTGGCTCAATATTTTGAACCTTCATGGTTTTGAACCCCAACTCTCACCAAATCCCAAATAACTTGGAATAACCCTGGACACCAACCTGTCCCTCAAGAAACACATTGCTAGAAAACACGAACACTGCTTGGTACCAGCTCTCTCGTCCAAAGAAAGCAAAACCATTTCTTCCAAAAAGCGACTTCAGATCTGCAGTTCCAGCCTTAACACTCTTGTATCTGGATAGTGGTAATACTCTACTACATGGCCTCCCGGACTCCACATTGACAGCCCTTTGAGGCATCCTACATGCCTCAGCACTGCTCATCCGGGGTCTGAAGAAATATGATCACATCACCCTTTTGCTGATGCCTAGGGGCATTCTACATGCTGAAGTACGTCTCTCCCAGGGGGAATCAGCCTTCACAATGCATGTGTTACATTGCATTACCTTTACAACGCAGTCGTTACAATTACCACGTTGTTACAACGCAATGCCTTTTCATCGCAAGTCATTAGATCAACTTGCTCTAGATGTCTCTCCAACCTAAGGAATAGTATAATTTACTATTCCAATACCTTCCCTACTGTTGCGCAGGCTGAGTTGGAATAGTAAATTATTCTATTCTTAAGGTTGAAGCACCATGGGGAGCAAGTCAATCTAATGACTTACATTGTAAAGATATCGCGTTCTCACAACGCGGTCGTTATAATGACCTCTTTGCAGTGGAACGCAATGTAATAACATGCGTTGTGACCTCCCGGGGTCTGAAGAAATATGATCACATCACCCCCATTCTGATGGAACTCCATTGGCTCTATTTGCCAGCCCACACCATCTTCAAGTTTAAACTCAGCTGCCTCATGTTTAAAAACCATCGCAACTACTTATCCTACAGACAAGCTCCCCCTCGCTGATGGTTCTCGGCATGCCCTCAGGCTGGACAACATTGCACTGCAAACTAAGAAGTACAGGACAACAATCTCTGCTCATATTTCCATTCTATGGCTTTATGCTATACTTTGCCTCTATTTGGAGAACTTCTACTGAAGTCTCTACTATGCTCACACCTCCCTGCTTTCCCTGATTTAATTAGGCTGCCCTAGTTTTTCAACGTATTATTATTATTATTATACTGACATTTATTGAGCGCGCGGCTACCCCCAACGGGGGTGTCCCGGCGCTGAGGACCGCAAAACGAAAGAAACCAACGGTTAGAAGCTGGAGAATAGGAATGTCTTCGTTTTACTCCTGAATTGTGATTCTGAATCAGGTGGAGATTGATCGGCAGGGCATTCCAGAGTCTGGAGGCAACCACCGCAAAAGCTCTGCCACTCTTTCGGGCTAGATGGAATGTGGGGGGAGGAGGAGGCGGAGGTGGTTAGATCTAAGCGCACGTGACGAATGAACTATCTTCAACCTTCCTCTAAGATATCCAGGACCCTTTCCATTCAGTGCCCTGAAGATAAGTACCAGGGCTTTAAACTGGATACGTGCCGCAATAGGCAACCAGTGAACGTTCTTCAGGTGAGGAGATATCGAGTGACGGTATGGGACCTCACAGATCAGCCTGGCCACAGCATTCTGCATGATCTGTAGCCGGTGGCTCTCCCACATAAAGGCTCCTGGTATAGTCCAGGTGGGAAGTGATGAGGGCATGAATTACCATCTTCATTGACTCCAAGGGCAGGTAGGGGGAGATCTTTTTTATCATGTGTAGTTTGCCAAAGCAGACCAAGGTAACTTTGTGAATTTGAATTTTATAGGATAGATCATTGTCAATTTGGACGCCGCGATTGCGTGCAACTTTAACCGGGGAAGGAGGAGGGTTCAGCTCTGAAGGCCACCACTTGCCAGGCAGTAGGGGGGTTGACTTGATTAAAAAATAGCACCTCAGTTTTGTCGGTGTTAAGTTTTAAAGTATTATTAGTCATCCATGTGACAATGTTGGGGAGACACGATTTAAATTTCTCCAGTCCATGGTCCGAGTGGTCTCTGAAGGAGAAAATAAGCTGTGTATTGTCAGCATAAGAGACCACTCTGACCCCAAATGCCTCTATCACCTTTGTCAGGGGTGCAAGATAAATATTAAAAAAGAGAGGACTGAGAGCTGACCCTGGGTTTAGGACTAGTTTATGCAACTTTAGATTTATTCATGCATAGACAGAAAGATTAAAACCTGTACATCCGTCATCAAATTCTATTTCGGAACTTTTGTATTGCTACAACTGGATGTTTGGTGTGGCTTATGCTACTAAGATTAAGGGCCTTATTACGATGTCGGTGGGCCCTCCACTGATAGGCGGTCTGTGGCAGACCCACTGACATCTGGCATAGGGGTCCAACAGCCACATTAAGATGCGGTTGGTTGGACCTCAGCAGATGGAGAGACCGACTGGCATCTCTGACAGGCACAAGGAGCCCGTCTGAGCATTGGTCTGACTGTAATCCTTACAATGGGGGCAGTGCCTGCGAAGGGACCGCCGGAAGGATTAAGATGGCCCTCTTTACTCTTCCCTTACATGGCGGTCTGACCAAAAGTTAAAGGCAGACAGAATTGGACTTTGGGGGCCCCTAGCAGGCCCCCATCCCCTGTGGGCCTCCGCTATGGGCCCAGAGGAGCACATGACCCATGCACCATGTGCCAGGCACCACATGGTCACAGGCATGGATGTTTGAAAACGGCTCTTTTGCTTTGTAGCTCATGCTGCGGCCCTTTTCTCTCAAACGAAGCACAAGTGCAATGCAAAGGAGCAGTTTTCTGAATGTGGCATGGCGGTCACATTGTTATTTAGCAGGTGTAAACACTGACATGTATGTTTCAGACACCTAAGATGGCAGTCATTCGCTCGTCCGACCGCCATTGTATTGAAGCCCTTAAATGTATTCAAAGTTTTCAACTTACATTTGGTGATTCTGTATTTTTACATGCTTTTGAGATTTATTTATATGTTAGTTTGGCCCTTAATTTGTATTAAAACCCATTTAACTTTACTCATCGGATCCTAGTCCTTAAAATGTTGCCAAATAGGTTACACTGTACATTGAATTGTTTGATTGATGTTAACTCCCCCTTTACCTCTCAGACAACTATAAAAGGTTCACCACAGGACAAATGGTAAGACAGGCACCCCTAAGATTGAACTAAAAAAGGCAAGCAGATGGGGTGCCAGGTCTGTGATGAAGAAGAAAGATTCACAGTCAGCCATAGCGACATTGACTCCTTGTTTGTGTTCCTAGTTCCGGCCCTTACAAAGCAAGGATGTACCAAAGCAGAGAAACACAGACTGCAGGCAGCCAAAAACAAGATTGAGTTGACTTGGGCTGTTGCATAAGTTGAAATGTATGCAATAAACCAAGTAACAATAAAACATCAATGGGCCACAGATACCAACAGGAAACAGGTCTCTGGTGAATGGAAATTAAGCATGAGATATAAAATAGGAATTGTGTGATATTCATAGACTAGGAAGATGAATATGGACGTGGAGGTAATGAACACATTTATGTATATCATGCAATGATGAAATACACATAAAGGAATGAAGAGTTTGTTTTTAAAAGTCATTAACTCTCAAATTACATTTGCTTTTCAAAGTCATCATATTGTTGTCAGAGACACTTTAAACAAGCATTGGTAATAGGTGTGGCAGTGTTTGAACAAAATATTGCGATACAAAAATATGCGTCACCTTGTAAAGCCCTGTGCCAGAAGAAGGCGTTCCATCACAGGGGGGGGGCGTTCCGGCGCAGGAACGTCTCCCAAAAGTGGCTGAGTGAAATCTACAAAATTTCCCTCAGTCACTTTTGGGCCCATGCTGTGTCAAAACCCTGCGCCTGCTTGAAGTAAGGATTGACGCAGCATTGTGGAGATAGAGCCTCCCAAGCCTTGCTGAAGCTGCGTCGCTAATTGCGATGCAACTCCAGCAATGCGCCGCATTTACAGCACAGATGCGTGACGCATCTGTGCCGTTTTTACCCCATGGTGCACCGCATTGTAAATGCGGCGCATCCAGGGTGGCGGAGCTGCGGCGCACAATTACTGGCGCATCCCTGCTGATATGCAGGGATGCGCCAGTAATTGTAAATCTGCCCCTAGGTTTCAAGTGTTGTTTTTAATATTGTTGCAAAAATATTGATTTAGGAAATATCATAGTATATACTATCCTTTGTAAGGTTTGTTTTTATGTATTTCACTGTAGTGTCTTTTATTTTAAATGTTTTTTAAAAAAGTATTTTTTTATTAATTTAGGAAATTTTTTAAATGTGTATTTTTTGTTGTATTAATGTGTGTTGTTTTATGTCCACGGTTTTCAACAAATACGTCATAATACTATTTTTTAGATACTGTAGGAGCACTAAGCACTTTATATATCCCCACATGTTTACATAGGGGAGTAAGCTGCTAGACATGGAAGCACTTTAATAACAAATTTGGTCAAAGATTATAACATCACATTAATACGAGAGTTGTTGTGTCACAACCCAACTAAAGTTTAGGGTCCATACACTAGACAATAATGAATTTTACATTTATGCAGAGAAAAAAATAATCAATACACATTTATGGGACAATGTGATTTGCAGAGCACGGCATCAAGGACAATGTCATGGTGAAATTTACAATCAGCAAAGTCAAAATGTACACATCGCTTATTTTTTAATAAGCTTTTAGCTGACAATCTTAGATATGAGAGAAGCTATATTTACAATACTCTGGTGTTAAGGATTGGCATATGATTTGCACGAACGGGAGTTATGTCCTCATTTGCATATTTGCACAATTGAGATTCTTTGCACTAATGTCGTACAACAATATTTATACACTGCTCGCCATAATGTATTAATTTCTTTTATTTTAAATTATTCATGCATTGTCACTTTGATATTCAGCATTGTGCCTATTATTGATGAAACATCTTTAAACAAGTGATTCCTCGCAGTGTGAGTATATTATAAATCACACAATAAGTATGCTTGTCTGCAATGTGTATTTTTTCAATCTCTATGAACATGTGATTCACAAGGGGTGGACACCAAGCATTCAAAAAAGCAATGGCGGACGCATGTTTTCATGTGTGATCAAGGGCACAGGGTGCTCGAAATGCGTTGCAGAGGGAGAAAATAAAATATTTCCCTGCCTTACCTGTTTGGGTCTGTCTATCTCTGTCCTCCAAGGAGGAAGTCCGGAGAGTGAACTTGGAAAAAAATATATATATGTATATGCATATATATATATATATATATGTATAAAAGCCAGGTGAAACCCGGTTCATGACTGTTACTTTGCTGTCAGCCCCGCCAAGCAGCAACCCACTGGGAACAAGTGGGACCAAATTGGACTGCAACTGTAAAGGAGATGAGGTCACTCTGAAGCCTGAGCCGACGCTGTAAACTTAGAGTCGGAGGACCTGAGTAAACCGCAGAAGCATATGAAGTGAGTGCCCCTCTTGAATTTTTGCATTTTGGTAGCCATG
Organism: Lissotriton vulgaris; assembly: GCF_964263255.1. Taxonomy (NCBI): domain Eukaryota; kingdom Metazoa; phylum Chordata; class Amphibia; order Caudata; family Salamandridae; genus Lissotriton; species Lissotriton vulgaris. The sequence continues at coordinate 885,578,498 of NC_141699.1, read as the reverse complement.
TAGGAACTCGCATATGCGACAATATATTTCACACGACACATTAAATCAGTGATGTTCAGCGATGCAGAAAGAGAGGAAACAGCTGCAGCAATCTTTGAAAAAGATACACGTCATGATATAAGTGTACCACTAGGTGGAACAGGAAGCAAGGGAACTCAAAACAAGCTAAGAACACTCTACAACAATTTGGAAAAAGCATTTGATAAAGAGATATTTATTTATTTATTTATTTGATTTATATAGCGCGTAATCACCCCGGGGTCTCTAAGCGCTTTTCCAGGTATATACCAACCAAGTTCTACAGCCGATCGTCACAATTACAGCACACCCCATGCTTGCTGAAAAAGCACTGTTTTTAATTTTTTTCGAAAAGGCAACAAGTTGGATTCTTTGCGCAGTTCAGTAGGTAAATTATTCCAAACAGCTGGGAAGATGTTAGAAAAAGCACGACCACCCAGGGTGGATAATTTGAAACGCGGTTGAGTTAACAAAGTGGCATCTGAAGAGCGCAGCCGTCTACCAGGTTTGTATGGGGCCAGACGGGCTTTGATGTAGCTTGGTGCCTTTCCATACAGGACTTTATGCGTGATGCAGAGCCCTTTGAACAAAACCCTTTGTTTGACCGGTAGCCAGTGGAGTTCACGCAATAGAGGAGAAGCAAGCGTTCTCTGAGGTTTCTTGAAAATCAATCTAGCGGCATCGTTCATAACAATTTGCAGACGGTTCAGATGTTTTTGAGGGAGCCCTGCATAAAGTGAGTTACCATAGTCCATTCTGGCAAGGATCATGGCAGAAACAACGCGTCTTAGGGTGGCAAAGGACAAGAGTGAGGAAATTTTCCTGAGTTGTCGAAGGAGGCCTACACACGTGCCCACCACTCCAGAGACTTGCCTTTGCATCGTCAGACTCCTGTCCAAGGAGATGCCCAGGCTTTTTACTACTGCTGCAGGTTCTGGAGGCGCTCCTAGCTCTGATGGCCAGAACAGATCATTCCAGGGGTTGCCCGTGATGGTAATTGGCAACACCTCTGTCTTGTCTGGATTGATTTTCAACGAATTTAGAGACATCCAATTAGCAGTGTATCTTAGGATATTCTACATTCTTGCGTGTGCATCCGAACAATCCTCCATTTGGATGACAATTTGGGTGCCGTCGGCATAGTTGTAAATTTGGCAGTCCATCTGGTTAAGGGCCGAAATCAGGGGTTGTAAATAAACATTAAATAAAAGAGGGTAAAGGGCAGAGCCTTGTGGTACACCACAGGTGATTGGCACTGTGGTTGAAGATAGGTCCGCCACTTGAACTCTCTGAGTTCTCCCTTGGAGAAAGGAGGAGAGCCAGACAAGTGCTGTGCCCTGGATGCCTAAGTCCCTCAACCGCAGCAGCAATTGACTATGACAAACGGTGTCAAAAGCCGCGGAGAGGTCTAATAGCATCAGGGCCCCAGGGAGTTTCTTGTCAGCTCTGTTCCTTAACTCATCCAGGATGGAAAGCATCACTAGCTCCGTGCTATGATGCGCACGGAACCCAGCATGGTTTTGCTCAAGTAAGACATTTTTCTCCAGATGGCCAGCGAGATACGTAAGGACGTGCTGCTCCAGAACTTTGGCCAGGATAAGCAAATGGTGGGAAGCCACACGTTTTCTGAAGTGCCTTGATATAAATCGTATTCCAAGGGGCCTGCGTATTTACACAGTACCCTTGTACAAAAATCTGGACCCAGACCTATTACAAGAATGGCCATAGTACCATGTAGAAGTGGCTAAGGGAATGGTTAAAATTCCGATCAAAAACTCATGGAGCGACCGTGACAAACTTCTGGAGGAAATTAAGAAGCTTTCACTCTCATTAAACAGGATAAAGACGTCACCCTGACTGATTAAGTTAGACAGCGAATGAAGAAACGTTTGATGGACTATGAAGGATCCATCAGACGCAGAAAATAAACAACATTTCGGAGAGATGAGCGCGACTACGAATCCGGAGGCATCCTGACTTTTCCCAAAAATGTTGACGCATCAAGTAAGAAATTAATACAAGAATCAAATCATGCAACAGAAGTACCGAAAGACACATTGGAATCATAAGTGGAAACTTTGGAAGAAGAACAAACAACCAGTACAGAAGAAGGTGAACTAGTGACAAAGCCCACTCATTTTTACGAATACAAACTCATAAGAGAAACCAGTGAAAGACAACCTTTGCGAACATATCCCCCAGAAAAAGGAACGGAAAGCAAGAAGGGGAAGAAAAGGAAGGAGAAGAATCCACAACACAACGAGTAACACAGAGCAAACGTGGAGACAAACGGAAATAGAGCAAATGAAAGCAAAAGTGATCAACCTATCAAACAGAATTCTGACAATGGATGAGACAAAGACACTTGTACTAGGATTGACTTTTTGTCCAACACTGCAATTTAATTTCACACAAACATGTATTGACCTTTCCCAATACATTAGGAAGTTGAAACTGATGAAAACACATCTTCAACATCTTACAAAAAATAAAGAACTGGCCATAGAACTTAGAGAGGATACTGATTCATTCACAGGGATGGACTTAGGAACTGTCCTGCTATTGCAAAAACTAGCGGAGGATTGCAATACCCAAACATGAGAAGGGGAGAAGGAAATCTATTGGATAAATTAGAGCAAGTTGGAATCTCACAAGAGAGTGGTATCAGCAACCTCAAATTAAAATCCAAGTTCATCCCACGGACCACACATGATAGTGTGGATACCTTTCACGAACTTGTATTTGAGGAACTCAACAAATTACAAGGAGGACATACTGAAAGATTGAGAAAAAACATTTTGAAATCCCAGTGGAAGGCAATATTGGACTTAAAGCAGGATGATTCGATAATCATAAAACCCTCAGACACAGGAGGAAATGTTGTCCTTTTAAGCAAAGAACAATATTGATGGGAAGCCCTCAGACAACTAACTATGAATGAATGCTATACACAAATTCCAAAAGAAATGTATGAAGAAAGTATTTACATTTTTTATGAACTACTGGATAAGTGGCGAGACAAGAGAATATTACAACAAAGTGACAATCAGTATAAGCGCTGCGAATTTCCACAATTGGCCCTTTTCTATCACCTGCCCAAAGTGCATAAAGACCGTACTAACACCCCGGGCTGTCCAATTGTCTTCAAAGAGCAGCCTGCTGTAAAATACTTTGATATATATAGACTGCTTTCTCTCCCCCATGGTAAAGGACTTGAGTTCCTACGTAAGGCACACAAAAGACTTCCTCAGAATTATTGAAGGCATACAATGGGAGGATAATATATTGTTGATTACATTAGATATTACAAGCTTGTATACAAGCATAACACATGAAAAGGGTTGCCGGCAGTTGAATTTTTTTTGCAGAAAAATGCATTGAAATACCAGGGTCACAACCAGATGCTTCTTGAATTGATTTCATTCTGCCTGCATAATAATATTTTCACCTTTTCTGGCCAATCATACTTACAGAAGCAGGGAACAGCAATGGGCAAGTGCTTCGCCCCCTGCTACGCAAACCTGTTGGTGGGCTGGTGGGAGAAGCACGTAGCCTTTGCAGGAGACAATGACCATTGGATGGATATCGTGGCCTTATGGGCCCGCAACATAGATGATCTCTTTATCATTTGGAGAGGGTCTCGAAGCAAAGCTGAATAATACATTTTTTCTCTGAATGAAAGTGATCTAAATTTACATTTCACCAGTAACATTCATGGGAAATATGTAGATCTAGCAGTATATGTAGGGAATAGCACACTACAAACAACACTATATCGTAAACCCACAGCAGGGAATTCCATACTTCACCCTGGGAGTCACCATCCACGCAGTGTGGTTGACAACATCTCATATGGTGAGTTGCTGCGGCTAAAACGCAATTGCTCCACACCAAATGAATACATAAAAGCAAAAGAAGAGGCAATTGAAGATCTAGAGATAGAGGGTACCACTAAGGAGTTCTGGATAGAGCAGAGAAAAGGACAGAATTCACACCAAGGGTACAGTTACTCATAGATAGACAACCCAGGGATCAATCTAAAGAAATTGGAACAGGAAGTGTAATAAGAATGACTACAGACTATACAGAGAATGCCTCAGAAGGTTTTAAATGTTCAGAATAAACTGGCATCTATTGAAGACAGATAACATCATTGGTAATGTTTTGCTTAACGGCATCCCCTTGGAGTTGGTCGATTCCTTTGACTATCTGGGTATAAGGGTAAACAGCCGGATGAAATGGAAAGACCATTTGGCCAAAATGTTATTAAACCACAAAAGAGTCTCAGGGGTGGTTCTAAGGGAACAGCGGGAGTCGTTTAGTAAACCTGCGGCACCGACTCTTGCAATTTATGATGGTCAAGTATTGCCGGCAGCATTATATGGTTCCGAGTTGTGGGGGTTTGAGAATATAACAGAGTTAGCCACATCTGAAAATAAGTTCATGAGAGATCTGGTGGCCCTCCCAGTCTCCACCCCATTAATTTCATTACGGTTAGACCTAGGCAGGCACCCCATAAAAGATATGGTGCGTTTGCGCCCACTACTCTTCTGGGTGCGTCTGAGAAGGACCCAGGAGCTCCATAATTATGCTGCAGTTCTAGATGAACTTATTCTCCTCAACACAGGCAATAAGATTAAGTGGTTGTGCAACCTGAGACAGCTGGTTGTGCAACTGGGCTTAAGTGAAGCATGGTTGAGCCAAACACCGCCTCCCAAGGTAGTGATCAAGAAGCTCTATTGGGACTGGGTACATGAGATGGACATACGCAGAAGTGAAGGGGGCCCTCTCTCCCAGCGTTTCCTTGAGATCAAATGGACAAGAAAACTCGAACCCTTCCTTGATTATATAGAGAAACCACTGGACAGATCACTTTACCTAAAACTGAGGCTTGGGACCCTTCAGGTGAATGACTTTTCTTCTGGGTGGAAAGATTCGGGTGTTCTACAAAAAGCCTGTCCCGGTTGTGCAGCACCCAACAAGTCTGTGGCTCATTTTTTCTTTGCCTGCCCGGCATACAGGGTTGCCAGGAAGATATGGTTAAAACCACTATGTAAGGGGTTGGGCCTTAGATGTCACAAAATGGCCCTACGGGTCCTCTGCACTGATACGTCCTCCATTGCTATGGTGTGTGGGGTAGCTAAATATTTGGGTAGTGCGTGGCAGACACGTACAAGGAGGTCCAAGCCCACCCCCCAACCTACCTAACCACCAGTTGGCCCCATGGCAGGATACGTCTTTTAATGGTTCTCATGACAACTATTTATTGTATATTTTAGTAATTGTATAAATTGAGTAGTATGTGATGTTGTATGTTTACATAGGATTGGTGGGTCCTTGCATTTTTAGCTTTTTATTGTGCTGGACATTTATATCTTAGTAATTTTAAACAAAATCGAGTAGTATGGGATGATGTATGTTTATATAAGATTGGTGGGCCCCTGCTCTTTTATTTTTTATTTTTTTTAATGTACTGTATAAATTGTACACTTTTATGATGAAACTTTTTATCGAATAAAGTAAACAACACACATCATTGGTAAGAAATTACCAGATACACTGCAGATTACATACAGGAGAGGTCAACCCTTAAAGGATTGTCTAGTATGGAGCCATTATGTAGAGAAGGCTAGAAGAAAGGATCTGGTCCCATGATTCTTTCCCTGCACACCATGTAAAGCATGTAGGAACAGTCGGAAAGCCTGAGAGTACACAGTTCCAGGGAAAGAAACACAGGTCCAGAAAAGCAAGCTCCTACTTTGTAACTCAGAATTCACAGTGTACTGCATAATCTGCCCCTGAGGAAAGGAATATATTTGGTGCACAATACACCATGTCAGGAAAAGAATATTGGAACACACAAGAGCAATAAAAAAAAAAGATTAGACGTCTCCAGTGGCTCGCCATTTTGAACAGGAACACAAAAGTGATAGTAATCTACTCAGATTCAATTGCTTAGACCAAGTGAGAAAAGATGAAAGGCGAGGAGATCGAGTGAGGAAATTAAGAACTCTGGAACCAAGATACATCATAAAACAACAAAGCAAAGTCCTGAAGGGTTTTGACGCGTCGGCCTTTGTCAATGTCAGTTACCCTTCGTGAACAAATTACTTAAATTCATTAATCTGATTTATAATTGGCAGACTTCATCACATGATTATGAACAAGAAAAGAGGACTGATTTTGAAAATCATTCAAGCATGAGTGCATAGGTGGCAGACATTTTAAACTTTCTACATAAACAGTTGGTTGCCATCAAGTTGATAATAACGTACGCAAAGGTTAACAATTATGCCATATTTGATATAAAAATAAAAGACATACTTATAATCAAGCAATATGTCATGGCTAAACCTTCGGCCTGCATAAATATAAAATTTATCTTTCAAATCAAAATTATAGGCCTCCCTGTGAATTGCCATTTTCCTGCCAGCATATCTATGATGGCAGGAAAAAGGCAGGATGTCTGGAATTCTGTACATGAATCTAATGTCAATTATTTTCAGAGCTGCCCCATAAAAAATCATCACTGAATATCATGATTTATTTGTCGGTTTTCTATCAATATGGCCTTACAATATCATTCACCTTATGGTGTGTCAACAATGCACGTTCGAATAATCTAGCAACATTTCATGCCTTAAAAAGACCTACTATTCACATCTCATGATCATTTATCAACAATGAGGTTAGGCTGCTCCTTTCATTTTTTGTTGCTAAAAAATATTCATATAGCTATCATTGATGCATGTTCATAAACCCAGTCCATACGTTATGCCCACTTTCTGATAATTTGTACCCTAAAACAGTCCTCACTGAAATTATTCTTCTTAGTGCCTATTTCTACGAGTGGAGAGATTCTGTGTGGTGGAACCATACCTTACCATGCAGACCTCAACTTGTTGGAAAGACTTCATACCAATCTAATCTTGTTGTGTGTGTGTGTGTATAGTAGCAGGATGTTGGGCTTGGGCTTTTAGGAGATAAGAGTGGGGACAATTATAAAAAGTGAATAATTTAATTTGAATGTCAAGTGAATTATTTTAATGGTATGGAAATTAACATAGTAAAATATATGCATTTATTTTGCTACATTAATATTTTTTTCTAATAATATTTTACAGTTACTTTGAATGTATTATTAAATTACATTAGAAGTAAACACACTGCACAGTGAATATTAAAAATATTATTTAAATTATAGAAATGTTATTCAATTAAAATGTAATAATGTAAACCTTTTGTACATTGAGCTATACATTTGTTGCTATATATTAAAGTATCTTTTTAAAAATGTCAAAATATTTTATGGCTTTTATTAAATATTGAACATTTATATTGTAATTGTAAATCATTGTTGCAATGCTGTATCAATTGATTATGACAATAGAATAAATATGTATTATCTAAAATGTATAAATTAATATTTTGTTGTATATTTATAGTTATCAGCTTATTTATAAAAACTTTTTCAAACAATATTTTGTAATTCTCTTCGTAGAATGTTTAAAACTGGAATAAACTTGGGATTTGGGAATATATATTCTGAAATGTATCAATTTTAACGTAATAAAGAATATTTTTTATATTTTATTTTTAAAATGTCTCATTTTTTTACTTTTATGATTTTCGTTTTTGGATTATGATTTCTTTATGTTATGTTTCAAACTTTATAAATATTAGTAAAGTATATTATTTATTAATAGTGATAAACATACTATTTTATATGTTAATATTTATTTTTAAATGTGTGGGTTTTTAGTTTGGTATAATGTGTCTTTTAAGTCTTTTTTTATTATATTTTAGAGATCAAAAATTAGGTGTGAGTATGGAGTATTGCTTGTTTATATACATTTTTTGTCCAGCACCTTGTCTAAAATGCTTTAGATTGTAGTAGAAATAGTAATTATCACCCATTTAGTGTCCAAACTCATCCCCAAATTGGTATAGATTGGAGTGGGTATGGTAAATGTCACCTCAAATGTGTCCAAAACTTTTACCGAATTGGTTTACATTGGAGTGGGAATAGTAAATGTCACTCCTTTAGTGTCCAACACCTACCCTAAATTGCTTTAGATTGAAGTTTGAATACAAAATGTCAAACCCTTTTAGTCTCCAACTCTTTCATTAAAATGGTTTATGTTAGAGTGTAAATATTTAATTTAACCATTTTAGCGTTACATTACTTTGGTAAATTGTATTTCTATGTATTAGGAGACATTTATGTAATTTAATTAGTATTGTTGGTATTTGGAAGAATAATGAAATGAGTTGTAAACATTTTATTAATTACACATTTTCATGGAATAAAGACATGCAATAGATTTTTCAATATTTATTTATTTTTTCAGGGTGGATTTGATATATATTTTTACATTTCTAAACATATATATTTCTAGTTTAAATTTGTTTATATTTCGACATATAACACCATTTTATTATTAAAAATGCAATGTGAATCATATTTGAATAGAATTGTATGTTGTACATTTTCCAGGATTTTTTTCTATTTTTTAACATTCTTCTAACAGGTATTGAATTATTTCATATACATAATAGTAACATAATTCTAACTTACGTTTTTTCAGTACATATATTAAATAATTGTATATTTGTATTACATTATTTAATATATACCTTAGAATTGTTCAACATTTATACCACATTTTGTGATTTTTTTACTTGTTTAATCATTTTTTACATTTATTAATACATTTATTGAACATTTCTTACTTATTCTCACATTCATTTTTATCGGGAGATAGGCTTTTTTGTTTGATTATTGGTCATTTGTAATTGCTACCTTTTGTTTTGTAGTCTATTTGTCAAATATTTTTTGTCCTCATTCTGCCAACATTCTTGTTAGGGAGTACTCTTATCGCTCTAGGTCTTACATGGGGGGCTTGTCTGGTGACCCATGAGGCAAACAAAAGTAGTGACCCACAAGTATACTGCTGTGTCCACTTACAACTCCTAAACCCACTGATACCCCCAAGAGGAGAGACCGTAGTTGACAGTAAAATTGGCTTAATCATAGGACTCACGTTACCTTTTCTCTCCACCTTACCAACAAAGCCCCGATTTGCTTCTCACTTGTAGGATCACATGCCATACGAGACTGATATATATAATATATCTGAGGCACTCAGTAAAAAGCGCTGGACTTCCCGATTTCCATAATCTACAGATCTCCCGTATTGCCAAGAGAATCAAATAAAACAGAAACTTTGCGTTACTCACTGAGAGAAGCACTTCTTCTTCCCAATTTAGCCAGAAAAAGATTAGATGAGGACTAACTGAAGTCTGTGTCCTGATTGTTTCCCTAATAAAGTCACAGACTGAGTTCCAATAAGATTATATTTTTGGACACAGCATGAATAAATGCATATCGCCTGCCGCTATTAGCATATATCTTGGGCAGTTATATAAGTTGCTGGTGATTTAAGACAACTTCGCCGGTGACCAATACACTCTACAAGTGGTGAATAAATGATTGCGTTTAAGTGATGCTGGTTTAACTGCTGTTTGTACGATACCGTAGAAATCACACCACACTTGCATCAGATCACGCTCGCCAAATTTGTGACCCCATCGCTTTGTGATTTCAGTTTCTAATTACATATCAGGGTATCCAAAAATGCCCAGTACCAAAACGTAATTTCTTTTTTCCACTGGTCGATTCTCGTCACCGGACTACATTTTGTCTCCTCTTCCTCCACCAAGTCTTGTGCTGCCCACCAGGAACTCAGTTGGTAATATTTAAACCTTGTTAGCAGCCCCTTAGACAAATTATTCATGGCTTCCCAACTCATCATATTTGAGCCCTCCTTAAGATCAGCCCAATAGTAAATATCCCCTGATTTTATGGGCTAACTAAGTTGATCCCTCAGACATTCCAGGGTCCCAGGGGAATCCCAAATTGGAGCATAAATTGAAAAGTATGGAACTCTCAGTGTTTTCCTCATATACATCCACATACTCAGTGCAGCCTTCAAGACCTTTAATCGCACTTTCTTAAACAGCTTAGGGTCTCCATATTTAAAAAGAAAGTGCCATTGACCTTGCGGGATATCTTCCAACATAGCCTCAAAATGTGAGGTGATAGATTACTTATTTATCTTATTTGCCAACATGCGCACATGTCAAGAAATCGGTCCTAGGCAAATTATGGCAGTGGGCTGATGCTGGTCGCGCAAGCTTCCAGGCTAAGAGAGGAGAGAATGCCATTCTACTGCTGAAAACAGTCTGATGTTTTAAAATATCATGCATGCGTCTAAGAGATACGAGCAGATTACATAAAATATTCTACAGTTTGGATATTAGATTCTAAAACAGGCTCACCCAAATGGACGTTCCCTATGGCTCTGGATGTGGAGTCTCAGTGGGGGGTTTGGCATCATGCAGCGTCTCTCTTTCGGAATACTTGTGCGGAGTTAGCAGTAGCAGGCTTCCGGGTTGAGAGAGGCAGAGGAAGCACAGTATGTGGGTCATTGGAGAAGAGCGTGTCAGATTTCAAGGGCAAAGTGACGAAGCCTATGCACGGAAACACGCAAGTTGAAGGGCAATTGGGCGTCGCGCTTGGAGGTAGGAGGACAGAGAAGACTGGCGGACTGCAGGTACAGGGGTACATGTGGGGGGGCCAAGGCTGATGGAAAGAGAGCCTCAAACACCATTGCCACAGTTACACCAAGAGACAAGAGAGGGAAGTGGAGACAGCGGACATAGTGGAGCTAGTGAGAGTGTGGGAGTAGGGGCAGACCTCCCCCCAATAATACCCTCAATTGAGTCAGTTACTTCGGAGGTGGAAGCTGAAAGTACGGTAAAATAAAACAACTGGAAATCGAGTAAGGAGTCGGTATCAGCTTCGATCACTTCCAGAGGGCAAGAGTAAGAGAAAAGGAAATAAGGGAGGAGGCAGCAGGGAGCAGGTAGCCAAAGAGGCTGTAGCAATTTCCCCTAAAAAGAAGGTGCCGAAGTTGGGAGGGAAGCAGAGATTCTGTGTCCCAAAGGGGGTGTGTGTGCCTGCTAAACCTACGCCCTCCTTAAGATCCTATTTTAAAGTCATGGAACAGGTTGAAAGTTCACAGGTAAAGGGGAATAAGTCATAAAAGCCCTGCTATCCTTGGAGAATCGATTAACTCCGCTCCCAGTCCTGATCTATGTTCTAGCCCTTCCCCAACTTGCACCACTGAGCCATTTCAAGGAAGTACTAATGTGGGGGAGGTGGAGAACTCTAAGCAAAGGGGTGGCAGTTTGTCTGGCAATGGAGGTGAAAATTCTATGGAAAATATGTTCCCAAACCTACCACAATATATTCGCACAAAATTTGAGATATCCGAGACAAATAAAAATGGGATCTGCAATAAATGTGAGATACTTTGAGAGAAGCTTGACGACCTTGCACTGGGCACTGGAATCCTAGATAGGGAGGTTAAAGCTTTATCAGTAGCAGTGACGGGCAACTCCAACTATATTGAGCTCCTAAGAAAACAGAATAGAACGCTGCAAGACGATTTAGAAAGGCTGGAAACTCAATCTCGACGTAACAATCTGAGATTCCTCAAAATTCCCGATGGGGTTGAGAAAGGAGATGTCAAGGCCTTTATATGTGGTCTTTTGAGAGAGGAAGTTTTGAAGGATAGGCCAGAAATTGAGTGGCAGAAGAAGATCAGAGAGCTTATAGAGATCCTTTTAAGCTGAACCCGGACCGGAAGACCCCAGAAGGATTCTGATATATTTTTTGACTTTCGCGGTGAAAGAGTTAGTGTTTGGAACGGACCTTGAAGAGGGATCCTTAAGCCACAAGGGATTTTCTTATGAAATCAGGTCAGACCTTGGTAAGAGGACAGCCCAGAGGCAGTGGGAACTAGGCACCAGAATGAATGAGTTGCGAAGTAAGGGAGCTCAGGTCCAGTGAAAATTTCCAGCAATGCAAAAAATATTGCGGCAAAACAAAATGTATAATTTAAGCAACCCCTAAGAAGTGTATATCTTTCTATCACAGATGGTATGATGAGATATAAGTTCATTCCAAAAGGGCTTAAGTCCCATAAAGAATACTTAACATTGTTAGTAGCACCTGCATGGAAGAATGTTACAGATAGGCTGTTTTCTTTTTTTCTAATATTTTCTTTTTTCTTAAGTCTCCCTTCTCTGGGTGGGATGGGAGGATCGCAAAGGGCGGAGTGCATTTCCCTAGGTCTAGAGAGAGGGTTTCCCGGGGAAGGAGGGAACTGGGCACACTGGGTGTAGGGGGCAGTGGGAGAAAAATAAAAAAATAGTCCTCATTAGTCTATTTCTAGAAGGGGCGGAGATAAGATCGGAAATGACCATGAGTCAGAATCAAGTTTTACTGGGTAACAATTGGTACCATAGATTCGGAGAATTGATAAGTTAAAAGTAGTTAATTTCTTAACTTGGAATGTGAATGGGTTGAGATCCAGGAGAAAAATATCTCGGGTTATAAAAACTCTTTAGAACAGCGCAGCCCAAATTATATTACTACAGGAAATACATCTAGAAAGTATTGAATGTAGACAATGTTTTGATAAGTGTAGATGGGTCCAGGAGGTAGTAAGATCTGACCAGAGGGGGAGTAATAGAGGAGTTGCTATCATTATCAAGAGTAATAATGGAATAAGATTAGTTAAATATGAAGCTGATTGTTCAGGTAGATAGTTAGTGGCTATTCTTGCAATTTAAAACAGGCCTCTGGTCTGAGCAGTATACTATGGGCCAAATAATGATAACCCAGAGGTTCTAATTAAGATGGAAACCTGTTTATTAGAGACAACAGCACCTATTGTGTTTGGAGGAGACTTTAATTTAGTTATGGACAAAGGACTAGATCGGACCTCAAAAGTTAAGTATACCAATCCATCAAGATAATTTTCCAGATTAAAAAGTATGATGAAGGAGTTTAACCTAATTAATATTTGGCACGCTAAGATGAGGGAGGTAAGGGAGTTTACTTTTACAGCAAAAAGTATAAACATCACTCTCCTATTGATTCTTTGTTATTAGATCAAGAACTATGTGGGAAAGTAATTGAGGTAGCTCATATTCCCGTGATAATGTCAGACCATTCTGCAGTTGTCCTGGCTTTGACAATACAGCAAAAGGAGGAGCAGAGAAGATGGACATTAGACAGGACCATTTTACTGGATGAGAAGGTGGTTCGCGATTTAAGAGAAAAGTTGGAGCTATATTTTTACGCAAACAAGGGCTTGGCGGAAAATCAAATATTTTGGGACGCCTATAAGGCTTACTTAAGGGGGGTTTTGAGATCCATAATTGTGGGAAAAAGAAGGGTGGCAAAACAAGAGGATGAGCATAAAATTGAAGAGTTCAGGGTAAAAGAAAGGCAATTACAGAGGGCTTCAATGGAAGATACAGATAAAGTGCAAGCCCTGAGCAAAAAGCTAGAGGGGCTACAGGCAGCATTCCAAGAGCGGATTGATAAGAAAGTATCAGATAAATGGAAAGCCAGTAAGCTTCAACACTTCACTTATGGAGTAAAATGTAGCTCCCTATTAGCCTGGAAGGCCAAGGCGGATAGAGCTAGAAATACAATTTGAGAGCTAACCAGTAGGAGCTCAGGGGAAGTATTGCCTACCAATGTTGATATATGCGGAGAGGCCTGTAGGTTTATGAGGGACTTATAGAGGGAAGATATTCAACTAGACAAAGAGGTAATGAAGGAAAGGCTAGGATTAACTAATTTCCCATGGCTAAGTAACGAACAACAGAAAGCTTTAAAAGGAGATATCACGGATGGAGAGATAAGAGCCCAGTGTAAGAAAATGGTAAAGGGGAAAGCTGCTGGGCCGGATGGTCTTCCTGCCAAGGTCTTCCTATGTATACTGATACAATAATTCCAGTTTTAAAAGTTCTATTTAATGTAATTAATATGAGCGGGAAAAATGCTCCTGGTTCGTGGTCAGAGGCTATAGTAACCTTGATTTTAAAACCGAATAAAGACCCATGGAGCATTGACCCATACAGACCGATTTCACTACTAAATATGGACTACAAGATCTTTTCTGGTGTCATAGCAGCTCAGTAGCCAAGGTAAAAAATAGAATATTCACCCAAATTAAAGAGGTTTTATCCCTGGGAGACAATTTAACAAATTAATATTTCAGCTGGTAGGGGTGGTAGATATAGCTAAGGCTCAGAATGTACCCCTTACTATAGTAGCTGTCGACGCAGCCAAAGCTTTTGACCAGGTGCACTGGGCGTATCTGTGGGAGTCCCTACATAGTACAGAATATGGTTACCGCGGTGCAACATTTATGTCACGGCCCTAAGGCCAGGGTTTTGGTAAACGGGGAGTTGTAAGACTGGTTCGATATCCTTAGGGAGACAAGGCAGGGTTTTCCTCTGTCCCCGCTTTTTTAAAAAAATATATATATAGAGCCACTGGCAAATTTGATAAGAGCAGACACCACTAGTCCTCCTTTTAGATCTAATGATTTTGAAGTTAAATTAGCTTTATATGCGGACGACTTGATGTTGTACACAAGAAACCCACAGGATGCAATTCCTAAACTGATGAGGAATGCAGAGTTATTTGGCCAGGTCTCTGGGTATGAAGTAAATATAGATAAAACTGAGATAATGGAGTGGAATCAAGATTCACAGAGCTACGGGGTAAACACACAAATATGATACCCAGGGATTTTAATTACACAGAAAATGGCAGATATCACAAAAACGAATTGGAAGAAAACTAGTCAGAAAGTGGTAGGGCTAATGTTAAAATGGGCGAACCACCCCTTAAATATCTATGATCGGGTAAATTTATTAAAAATGATCGTCCTTCCAAAAATCTCTTTCCTTTTTTAACTCTATTCCTTTTAAGAAAGAAGACATAGCTAAACTCCTGGGGAAAACAGGATGTTTTATCTGGGCATCAAAAGGTCTCAGGATATCCTGGAAGAAATTGAGGAGAAGATTGGAGGTGGGAGGATTGGCCCTTCCAGACCTGCTTGCATACTGTCACGCCTTTCATTTTATTTGTCTAATTTTTTGTCTATTTTCCCAGATCGAGGTTGTACTAGTAATGTGCTGCTATTTATCAGAACACTTGAATCCTTTTAAAAGTTTTTTTTAAAGTTTTGAGGGTGGGGAAATGTAGGGGAGGTCTAGAATTTAGTTTGAATGTTAAAGCAGGGACACATTCTTCCCTGGCCCTCTGCATTGGAGCCTGGGGCGTGCCAATGGTCCCCTACTTAACATTCCTGCACTGTGTGGCAGGCACCATGTTCACCTCTCTGCCACACTGTGCAGGGATGTTTTTAAACCTCCACCTCTCAATGGAAGCTTGTGCTGTGGGCCCTTTCTGCCCGCAGTGTAAGCTTCAATTAGGAAATGGAGGTTGTTGACTGCCCTATGGGAAGTCGCATCATAATAGAGCAGTTATGACACTGACCTAAGGTCAGGCGGTTCCTTTTCCACACCAGTTTTGTCTGCCCAACACCGTAATGAGACACTTATTAAGGTTTTTTATGGGTCCTAGACGATTTGGAGTGCTTTGATGGATATCTATTGAATAGGTTTTATCATTACATTCTTGGGGCTTTTTGGAAAATATTTTTCCTGGTTTTAGTGATTTACACTTTTTGACTAATTGCAGATATAGAATAGTAAGTCACATTTAATGTATTTGTTTTGGGTGGAAAATGTTACATTTTATGATTTTACGTAAAATATTGAGTTTGTTCTTTGTGCTTTTTGGTAGGTGAGGTCTACATTTTTCTCATACATAATTGAAATAGTATTTTATTATAGCAGTATTATTTAAGATTGAACTTTTATTTCATGTTTTGACTGATGCACTAAACTATTATGCTTATTATTGATACAAAAATGATTTGTCATGTTGGTTAAGATTATGTTATACTTTCCTGGGAGTGTTGTAGGTTAGTTTTTATTTCATAATATGCTTTTGGCTAATATTTCCAAGTAATCTACTCCTTTGTTGTTTATGAAGAGTTTGGCTCTGAATTATAGCATTATTTTAGCTAGTTTGCTAAGTTTAGGTGCACTTTGGGTTATAGAGTTCTCCCTTTGTAGTTGTTGGTAGCTTTGCTCTTTTTGTAATGCTTCTATAGATTTATAGAGTGTAAAGTTTGGTTCTGCCGAGTGTGGATTGAAAACACTGTAACAACCTTCCACTATTTTGTTTGTTTTGGATTCCTGTATTACCAAGGGGCTGTTATAGACATTGCACCATGGTATTTGCAATTTAGATAGCATCAGTGTTCAGAGTGATGTAGTCTGCCAACCCAAGTATCTTTGAAATATTCCCTTAGGGGGCTTAGTTTGTGTTAATTTTGGTGCTAGAAATGTCTTTCTCTTAAGAAATTGTAGTGGGTAGCTACTTCTATGACAGAGACTGATGGGATATGAATAAAATGAATACATATTATTGGCCTAGTATATACAATATAACCTTATAACTGCATGTTATCATTGTATTATTCACATAGCATTATTATTGTCAGGAGTGATTCACTGTAGTGCTGCCTAAACCTATTGGTAGGATCGAAACCATCTTGTTTCATTTCTCTGTTTCCTAACATGGTTTCCCAGAAACCACGTGACTAGGCTTTCTGTTTGAAACCACTGTGGCAGACCTAGCTGTCTGCCTTACTCGATAGTTTGTAGCTTAGGGAAACCCAAGGTCACACATGCCCTTCTTGTGGGATGCGTACATTCTAGCAGAGTCCGTTCCTGTCCTCCCCGAGCTATAGATAGAAAGGCAGGCACCTTACTGACCTGCCCCGGAATAGCTTAGGCACTGCTACTAGCAATCACTTGTGCCTTATATGGGTCTTCCTGCTGGCTCACTGACAAGTTGTATCTTTCCTAGTAAGGTGATATCCTGCTAGGTGTGAATCGTATATATGCTTTACTGTGCTTGTGTGTAACCAGTCTCCTCTGCGCACCTCCGAGGGTCGTGTAGCCTGAGGCCCCCCTGTCAGGGCCTGTATCTGCAGAATAAACAATTGAACCTTCACCATTGCCGACTGACTTATTATTTAATGGTGTGGTAGAGCACCTGCTTAAAGAACCAGCAGATGCTCCATCCCTGGCGGGCACTCAGATCCTCACCCTGCTCTTTGCTGATGACACCCTACTCATTGCAAAGACACCTCAGGGTCTCCAAAAGCTCCTCATCCGCTTCCAGGAGTTCTGTTCCCTTAGGGGCCTGACGATCAGCGTAGATAAGACCAAATTCCTTACCATAAACCCTCCCAAAAAGCTAGGGCCCCCTCTGGTTCTAAATACCGTTCCCCTGGAGAGGGTCTGTGAGTTCGACTATTTGGGGATTCGCCTCGGCAATTCTATGAGCTGGACCCAACACATTCAAAAGATGCTGCTCAACCACAAAAGGGTGACTGGCTTCCTACTCAGGGAACATCGCTCATCCCCCAAACACTGTATCTCCCCGGTTATAGACATATATAAAGCCAGAGGGGTTGCTGCCGCCCTGTATGGGGCGGAGTTGTGGGGCACCACAAACCATGAGGTACTAGCCAAGGCAGAAAGCAAATTCTTGAAAGAACTTTTGGCTCTTCCACTGAGCACTCCCACAGTCCCAGTGCTTCTCGACTTGGGCTGCAGACCAATTGCAGACCAGGCGCGACTGCGGCCCTTGCTTTTGTGGGCCCGCTTGTGGAGGGTCCCCGAGCTAGCCTCATATGCAGCAGGTCTGTCTGAGGTGATTGCAATGGAGGGATGGCATCGAATAAAATGGCTAAGGGACGTTAAGAGCCTACTGGGGGACTTGGGTTTGGAAGACTCGGGTTACTCGTTCTGCTCCTCCCAAAGCCACCCTGAAGAAACTATATTGGGACTGGATATCTTCCAAACTCATTTGCAATCCTCGTCATTGCAATGCGACCGCATTATTCCTAAGAATTAAAGATGTGGCTGCATATGAGCCTTATCTGGACCTAATCTCCATCCCATTGGACAGGGCTCTCTATTTCAAGCTCAGAGTGGGCACCTTACCTTTAGGCAACCTGGTGTCCAGGTGGAGATCATCTTCCCAGTCTTCGTCCTTCTGTGCTATGTGCTCGACACGGGTGGAGACGGTGGCACATTTTTTCTTTGAATGTCCGGACTATTGTGCTCCAAGGAGGCGCTGGCTTATACCATTGTGCAGGCTCTTAGGTACACGACAGCACTTGGTGGCCCTCCGCATTTTATTGACTGATACATCCCCCTCCATTGTCTGTGGTGTTTCAAAGTTTTTAAAATGGGCATGGGTGATTTGTTCTAAAAGGCTTTCCATTTCAATTTAATTCTCTTTTTAACTATTTATTGTATTAATCTTGATTATTTATTCTTTTTAAAAACCATAATTGCATTCTATTATAGGCCTTGAGAACGTATTTTCAATGTATGTACTGCTTTTAAGATATTTATGTATCGAAATAAAGCATATCACTCACTATTGTGTATAGTCCAGAAGTATAATTTTTAGTTCCTTCAAGACAAAGGCTAGTGCTATAATTTTTTATTTCAAAGGCAAATTGACTGTTAGTAGCATATACTACAGTTAGGGCTTGATTACTAGTTTGGTAGTCCGCCCACTTGAACGAGCAGCTTTTAGAAGACCTCAGTGCCGGCAGTCTTCCGACCGCCATTTTACAAGCTGACCCCAGTGCCCGCAGCGTGGCTGTGGCGGTCTTGTGGCAATGGGGAATGATTTTCCATATATATCGATGCCTGTAAGAACATTTTGATTGCATATGTGTTGAATGCACATATATGCACAATGCATGTGGAAAATGAACGCCTATGCATTGACGGACTCCGGCCCATATGTGAGAGGTCCAGGCAATGTGTATATAGTACAAAAAGGACTTACCTGTAGATCACCGCAAATAGGGTAGTATTCCTTGTGGTGAAGATGCTGCTGTGAAGGGGGGACCTGGAGAAAGGAATCCAGGCTGAACTCTTCCTGTAAAGTGGTGAGTATGCACCCCAAATACTTCATTTCAGCCGACTTGAAGAAGGTGGTCCAACCGCAGTGGTCGGCTCATTGGAAAGCCAACTCATAATACAGACAGGAGTGAGACTCCTCAGTATCACCCTATGACAGCTGCTTTTCCCTGACCAGGGTGTGCTGGCTGTTTCAGCAGTTCAACAACGGTCTTTGCCAAGGCAATCTAACAATCTTGTAATACGGCGGCTGGACCACTGAGATCATGGCGGTAAGACCGCAACCGCAGGTATAGCAGTTCACAGACCACCAAATTCGCAATAAGACCCTTAGTGCAGTGTTCTGGAGGTGTTTCCATGTATTTTGATTCAAATGGAAATAACTGCGTTGTATGACTGTGTGGGGGTAAATGTTTTAAATATTTGAATAATGGAGTGTTCAAAGTCTATGATTATTTTTGGTGGGCAGTTGTTTTATATTTAATGTGGTTAGGAGTTCGAAGTAAGTGCTACTTTGTTCATTTGGTAGAAGGGCATAAGTCAAATGGATGGTTGTGGTTCGATATTCCAGATATGGTGTATATGTTAGTGAATGGTTTGGGACACATTGTGAAGGTCCCGTCCAACATCCAGTTTTGACAATGACTTACTTTTAATATGTTATCTGCTGTAGAAAATATTAGGGTTTGTCTGTCATTGTTTAGGAATCAAATAACAGAAAGGGTTCCTCATTATGTGTAATTTTTAAAGTGTTCAGGTATTTTTATGTATCTTGGTATCTCCTTGGGGCAGGAGGAGTATCGCTGATGGCTTTTTTAGTTTGTGCAATTAAACATTTTCAAGTGAGTATATGTAATTGGCCTGTGATGTGTTTTGGGCCTTTAGGGAGTACATGTTTTAGGACTTTTGCTGTGAGCTCCTGGCAGCTAGTGCTTTCCTCTCCTATATCCTGCAATATCTCCCTTACTTCTATTTCTGTCACATTTGAGTGGTCGGTTTGGTCTCCCTTACATTAATCACAGCATCATCTTTTGTAGTAGCATTAGAATAATACTTTTTACATTCCTAATTCACATATTCCCTCGATAAACTTTCTTGTTTGTTGGTGTAGCTCATGTGACATGGGACCTGATTACGAGTTTAGCAAACTATAAGATGATGGACAGAGTGCTGAAACTTTTCCAACACTCACCCCCAGTCACAGATCTGGGTTTAAACCATCATCATTCTTCTGCTCACTAAGCCACCCCAGTTTGGACCCAGCCATATGCAAATCAGTCTTGAACCTGTGCCTCATGAGAACAGTCCAGCCCGAACTTCTATGCCAGGTCCTCCCTGGACCGAAGTCAAGCATCCTGGGACTAGTTTACCAGTTTCACTCCTCATCAGCCAGGATAGATTGAATCCAGTGGCAAAGTGAGCAAGGGACCAAGGCATGGGTAAATTTGCCCATTAGAAAAAAGCCCCATCAGCTCTTGCCCTCTGTGTAACACTGATAGATGTGGCTTAGTCTGGAGTTCCAGATATGATTTGCTTGAACTTTGGTCAGTCAAATAGGCTGAAATTATCCACACAGATTCCATGATAAGCAGAAAAGCATTATGAAATAAATATAGAACGGAGGGCGCAAGGGTGACACCGGGACACTAAAGTCTCTGCCCAGTTGTTTTGAATGAGTGCTGCACTCCTAGGTACAGGGGAGTAAGGAATGGCCTGAGACGTGATGGGGCAGTGTTCAGGTCTCATTGGTCTGGGGAGTTCCTGTGAAGGCTTGCTGTTTTTTTCTTCTCTCACACACTTGCAGAGTGCAATCTTCTCAGTGCAGAGAGACAGTCACTGCTCGTGGATGGTAAACTAGATAGATAGTGCACATTTGTGGTGGAGTGAGCGGAGGGGAAAGACCAAGGGGCATATTATCAAGGGGGTTTATCTCCGCTTTTTTGGCTTTAAAAGCCAAGAAAGCGGAGATAAAATTATCTCCCTATTACCTAGCTGTCGCTAACACCAGTTAGTGACAGCTAATAGGAGATAGCGACCATCTTGGGCCCCGCTTTGCATGTCAGTGATATTTATCACTAATGAGATGCAAAGTGGGCGTGCCAAAATGTTAGCGACTAGAAACAGTCCCTAACATCGCTATCTCCTATTACCAACTTTTGGAGATATTCGCACTAAGCGCGAATATCTCCAAAAGCTAACACCTGCCCTGAGCAGTTCTTAGCCATGTTATCCAATGGGAGGTGGATAACATGGCTAAGAGCATTTGCTCGATAATGCATGAATATCGCTGACTTTTCAGCGATATTCATGCATTGCGGCCGTTTTTATCGCATTTGTGATAAACCTTGCTAATAGCAAGGTTTATCTGCGATAAAAATCAGCGATGTGCGGTGATAATTTTTGTCTCTAAACAAGTTAGAGACAAAAATTATCGCTAGTTGTTGGTAATATGCCCCCAAGTCTTTATACATGCCAACAGACCCCATGCAAGATAAAGTAAAAAATGCTTCTTTTTAGCTGTCTCCTGCCTTAAATTGCGTCTGCTTCAATAAAAGTAAATGCGGAAAATACATGACCCTAATTTGTTTTTCATAATCTCTAACTTACAAGTTTTTAAATGTTGGAATGTAAGAGCCTTTGCCAATTTTCCAAGGCAGCTGACAGGAGATTTATTTATCAGTGCAGGAAAAGTAGGGCAGAGGACACAGGAAAGGGTGAATGTCAGAGATTGCTCTAATTCTATGATTACGTCATATCAGAACACCTCCTGATAGACTGGCCAGTAAGGTGGTTATTAGCTCTTCCGCACAACATTTCATAGCAGAATAGGCCTATGGAGCTTGTATATGCTGCAATGCTGCAGCACACATGAGAGCTAGACAAGTATCTAGTGATATCTGAAATTCACGAAATTATACAACATTTTTGAGAAATTGTGCTAAATTATGTGTAATGAAATGAAATGCAAATTCATCATTTAACCCTTTTTTAAGCTCGAAATGTATGCTAGTGTAAATATTTTGATGCAAAGATGCATTTCACGCTATGAAAATAGGACGAAAAATACAATTGGCACTAACAACACTCACTCACATTCTGGTTGCTTTTGTTGTGTCTGAACACCCATACGATAATTCTGCTGAGATGGGGGCTTAGTTATGCAATGTGGTGTAATTTTGGGAATTTTCGTCTGACCTAGCATCTAGGAGGATGTATGCAGCATCAAAGCAGCTGGCCCAGCAGAAACAGCAATGTGTGGAAGATGGGGGTCAGGAAATAGCGCTAACAGTGGGCTGGTAGTCAGTGAAGGAAAATGAAGGAAAATACATTGCCTCACTGTAGTGATCTTCTGGTCACTGGTCTAGTGTTCCGATGTGCCAGCCACTCCCAGAGGGATGGATTACACCTCACCCGACACAATCTTCCAACACAGTCCTCACAGGACATGTAACCCTCCCAGTAAAAGGGGCCGGGCACACGTGCTCTGGGCAGTTCTTCTCCGTAACAATCTGTGCTTGTGCAGTCATTACGCATGCAGTGTAATGATGGGTGCACAAGCATGGGGCACTAGGACCTGCCCGAGGGAGAAGGAGGGTGGGCAGATAGGGATGAGCCAGGAGCTGGGGACGGCAGTTGGCCGATGACCCAGGAGGAAGAAGGACGTACAATAAAGAAACTCACACCTAATAACCTGTGTCCGTGTATCTGTGCCAGAAGGACACTACATCTGGTGACGAAGGTGGCCAAGGAACCTGTGGCGTGAGGAGAATGGCTAACTCGGTTCCTGGAAGCCCAGCCGTTGTGCAAGCATTCAGCATTGTGGGCCGGTGACCGCGTGGTAGTGGAGTCACGGCGCGAGCGTCCACGCGCACTGGGAGCCCACCCCAGCCATCAGGAGGTGTGTCAGGTGCGTCCACTTGCCCGGAGCTCACCCCGCTGCACCGTGTATGTGGGTGGCACGTCCTGGGGGTTAGAGCGCAAAATTTGCCTGCTCGCCCTGGCCCACCCCGGCGGTTTAAGAAAAAAAAATAATGAAAGCTGCCTCACCTGATGAGCCCGCGACGACGCCCGTCTGAGAGGGTGAGTGCTGGCTGGCACCGACGATCGGGGAGAGTGAAAGCATTGTGTCTCCGGTTGTAGAAGGCCAAATCTCGTTGCACACGAGATTCTCGCGGCGGCCATCTTGGAGTCAGGCGTGTCATCCAATCCCCTGTCAGGGATCTTCTGCGGCCATTTTGGGGTAGAGCGGAGACCCCAAAAGTCATCAAGCACTGGTAAATGCACGGTGCACAAAAGAAACAAGAATTGGCGAGTATAAGAAACACGTAAACAAGCATTGGTGAGTGCAAGAAGTAAGTCAACCAGCATTGGCAAGTGTAAGAAACAAGTAAACAAGTATTGGTGAGTGCAAGAAGCAAGTCAACAAGCATTGGCGACTGCAATGAAAATAATCAACAAGCATTGGCGTGTACAACAAAAAATAAACAAGCACTGGCGAGTGCAAGGAAACAAGTAAACAAGCATTGGTGAGTGCAAGAAGCAAGTCAACAAGCATTGGCGAGTGTAATTAAAATAATCAACAGGCATTGGCGTGTGTAACAAAAAAGTAAACAAGCACTGGCGAGTAAAAAGAAACAAGTAAACAAGCTCTGGTGAGTGCAAGAAGCAAGTCAACGATACGTGACTGACTAACGAGATCCGCGATGTCTGGATCGCGTCAGGAAAATGCTGAACACGGTTCCATGGGTGTGTTGGGAGCATCGTTCCTGCGCCCTCCAGAGCCCCTCACTCTTGAATCTGGTGGGGGTATGGGCTTGCGATGGCAAGAATGGCTAGAAGATTTCACGGACTTCAGGAAAGGGTCCCATGTAACTGATGTTGGACAGCAATTGATCGCTCTCAGGAACCTGGTAGGCAAGGAAGTCGGACAGATCATAAAAGAGTTGCCTGCTGCGTCCACTGCTTCATAAACTAGTGTCTGTGAAGCACTCAACCGCAAGTTCTTGCACAAAAGGAATGTCGATTATGAGCGATATACATTTAACCTGGCATCCCAAGAAAAAGGTGAGCAAATGAGTGTATTCATCCCACGTCTGAGACCCCTAGCAAGATATTGTGACTTTGATAATTTTTCCACGGAGGATGCCCTCCGATTGAGAATTATAGAAGGCTGTCTGTCAGAGCCTTTGAGGCGCAAACTGCTTAAGAAAAGCTTCTTGCTAGATGAGATTTAGGAAATGACAAGAGTCGATGATCAAGCCGACGAGCATGCAAAAAAGATGGAGGCTGGGAGAAGTGAGAAACGTGAGCAGGCGTTCAGAATGCAGTTTCGACAAGTGCATGGATGGTCCACAACACAGGCACGATCCTCCAGGTCCAAAAAGCAGTACCACCCTTCAAGTCATCAGCGCAGAAGCATGAGTCGCACCCAGAAAAGATCAGAACAACAACTAAAGTGCTACAGATGCGGCTACGATTTCCCACATGCAGACACATGCCCAGCACTAGGTCAACAATGCCGGAAGTGTGGTAGAGACAGCCATTTCGAAAGCAGGTGTGGGACTTCCCACAAGGATGATCCACAATAACCTACCAGACAACATCGTCCCTCAAGCAGCCGTCACCATGCAAGCAGCCGTCACCATGTCAGAGCAGTACAAGATAGATGAGACTCATCCACTGGGTCGTCACAATCCAGCTGTCACTCCTGCCGAACACATCGATCTCGACGGTCGTCATCACGAGGGTCAAGATCCCTATCACCCGTCTCACAGGACCGCGACAAATACATATGTTTTGTAGCGGATCCTGATCGTCTAAAGGAATATCCACGACTAGACATCAGAATTGGTTCTCACCATGCCAAGTTTGTGATGGACAGTGGGGCGTCGCTAAATTATTTACCTGTAGCAGAATATCAAAGAATGAAGACACCTCCCAAATTGATCATCGCCCACGTGCGAGTATATACGTGGATGTAAAAAAAACACTCCCCTGTCTTAGTAAGTTCGCGACCGATCTATCATATAAAGTTTGCACCATCCAAGCCTACATCCACGTCATCGATGGGCCTGAGGCAGACTGCTTACTGAGCCTGCCCACCGCAGAACGACTAAGGCTGGTGGACATTCTATACAAAGTGGATGACAAATCAGACATTACTCAGAAGTTCCTTAAGCTCTTCCAAGGTCTCGGGAAGATGAGAAATTGCCAAATTAGACTCCACATCAACAAGCAAATCACACCAGTGGCACAACATCACCAGAAAATTCCATTTCATCTACAGGAGGCCATGGAGAAGGAGCTCCAAGACCTCCTCGAGGCTGACATCAAGGAAAGAACTGATGAACCAACATCCTGGGTCTCCCCGGTTGTAGTGGTTCCAAAGAAAGGAGAGACAGACTGAGTCCGTCTATGTGTGGACATGAGAGCTCCCAACACCGCGATAGAGAGGGAGAGTCACCCAGGCCCCCACATCAGTGACATGATCACGTCACTCAATGGAGCCAAAATATTTTCAAAATTAGACCTTAACAAAGGATACCACCAACTGGAGTTGCATGAGCAATCCCGATACATCACGTCATTCTCAACACATCTAGGGCTGTTCAGGTACAAAAGACTCCATTTTGGGGTGTCCTCAGCTGCGGAAATTTTTCAGGAAGCGATCAGGAGAACAATCCATCATGTTCCACATTTACTGAACTACAGTGATGACCTCCTGGTGTATGGAGCCACCGCTCAAGAACATGACACCGCGCTAGATCGGGTCTGCCATGCCCTGATGGAAGCAAACCTCACGCTCAATCACGAAAAGTGTGAATTTCATAAGCCAACGCTGAAATTCTTCGGCCACGTTTTCTCTGGAAATGGCATGAAACCGGACCCCGACAAGGTAGCGGCGCTAAATGATACACCGAGCCCAGGTGACGTTGGAGATGTGCGCTCGTTCCTGGGCATCACCAGCTACTGCTCCAGGTACATACAAGACTACGCCACAATAAGTCACCCCTGAGAACTCAGCCATTTAAGTGGTCCACTCAATTTGAACGGGCTTTCAGAGATATCAAGGAAGCTGTGGAGTCTGCTGAAAACATGGCCTACTTCAACCCAAAAAGGAAGACAGAAATAACCGTGGATGCCAGCCCTGTTGGGCTAGGGGCCATACTAGCACAGTATGACTGAGATGAAGATCAACGTCACATCGTAGCGTATGCCAGCAGGAGTCTCACAGACACGGAGAGGGCATACTCCCAGCCAGAAAAAGAAAGTTTAGCTGTCATCTGGGCCTGTGAACATTTCCACATTTTTATCTTCGGAAAACATTTCACCCTGGTCACTGACCATCAAGCTCTGATCACAATTTTTAGAAACCCTCGAGCCAAAATGCCACCACAAATAGAGAGATTGGGCCTCAGGTTACAAGAATACATGTACACCATTGTACACAAGCCAGGGAAAGCTGCAAACCCTGCCGACTACACAGACACCCCACCCGGACCAGCAAATCCAAACTATCGATTGCGGATGAATATATCCACTTTGTGGTAGATCAGCCCAGACCCCCTGCAGTTCCGCTGGAAGCCATCTGTGAGGCAACTCAGTCAGACGTCACCCTGTAGGAAGTAAAACGCCTCATACAGACCAATACCTGGAGATATTCAGAATCTAAGGGACAAAGTGACCAAGAGATGTCCGCATTCAAACACGTCCATGATGAACTGTCAATAGCGACAAATGGTCTCATCCTAAGAGACACTCGAACAGTGATCCCAAGTAAGCTAAGAGAAGGGGTCATCAATTTAGCACATGAAGGACATCAGGGCATAGTAGCCACGAAAAGGGCACTCCGCGAGTGGGTATGGTTTCCAACACTGGATCTAATGGTGGAAACAACATTAAAGGACTGCCCACAGTGTCAGCTAGTGAGCCGTCCAGATCCTCCTGCACCGCTGCAAATGTCTCCACTGCCGGATGGCGTCTAGCAACACATTGCCATTGATTTCTTTGGGGCGTTCAAGTCGGGGCAATATGTCCGAGTCATCATGGACGAATATTCCAGATTCCACATTGCGCATCTCTGCACATCCACCAAAGCCTCCAGCGCCATACCAATTCTAGATAAAGTCTTCGCTGCGTGGGGCATTCCTCAAGTGGTAAAATCTGACAATGGGCCCCCACTCAACAGCTATGACTTTGCGGAGTTCGCTCAACACCTAAACTTTAAACATCGGAAAATCACACCACTCTGGCCGCAGGCGAATGGAATGGTTGAACGCTTCATGGCCACAGTCAAGAAAGCCATTCAGCAGGTGGAGCTCCCCCGAAAGAACATACAGACAGCGCTAAATGAAGTACTACGTGCCTACCGAAACACACCCCACTCCACCACAAGCAAATGTCTTGCCACCCTCATGCTAGGCCGGTCAGTGCACACCAGACTGCCTATGATGAATGTCCTGGTGAGTGAACAATATCCAGATTCTGACCATGAGGAGATTGCGGCCGTGGACAAACTGAAGAAAGAAAAAATGAAGGTCTACGCGGATGAACGTCAACATGCCTCTCACGATGAAATTCGGGAAGGAGACTGGATGTTGGAGAGGCAAGAGCAACACAGAAAGACTGACTGCAAATATCATGGGACTCCGTTGAAAGTGGTGCAACAGAAAGGAACTATGATCACCGCGGAAACAGACGGAAGACGAGTCACCAGGAACGTGACACACTTTAAGAAGTGCAGCCCTAACGTCAAAGAACTATTGACTGAATCGCTAGTCAAAAACATTGAACATGAGACACCGCTCAGCAGCAGTCAGAGACTGATGGAGACTACTGATGAACATGAGCGAGATATCCCTGATCCTCAGTCGCGCCCCAGACGGACCATTAGAAAACCGTCTCGCCTCATTGAAGAAGTTTAAGTTGCGATCTTCAGCGACGTGAAAGCAAAGGGTGTTGATAGATTGCTGTGTTTTGTTTTGTTTACAGAGGGGGGAGATGTAATGATGGGTGCACAAGCATGGGGCACTAGGACCTGCCAGATGGAGAACGAGGGCGGGCTGATAGGGAGGAGCCAGGAGCTGGGGACGGCAGATAGCCGAAGACCCAGGAGGAAAAAGGACATACAATAAACAAACTCCCACCTAATAACCTGTGTCTGTGTATCTGTTCCAGAAGGACACTACATGCACAATTACATCGGTGATGAGCGGGACCTGCCCACGTGTGCAGCCTCCTTGTTTGGTGGGTGACAGGGGGAGAGTGCTGTCCGTGTCAGGGACAACCTCTGGGAGCAGGACGCGCCTAACGGCCCACAGGACCTTTGAAGAGCCCCAGGGGTGAAAGAGGTGGTCCTGAGCCCAACCCGCACCAGAGATGCCTGTGAACACATGGAGGCACCCAACCACAATGAGACCTGCGTGGGAAAAGCGAGAGCTCCGTGAGGCAAGGGAGAGAGCCTGGGGCATGCCTGCACCCAACGGCCTGCTGAATATACAGCTTCGGTGGCGGCGACCCGATCAATGGCCTGCAGTGGCCCGCCGAAAGTAAAGAAGTGGAGATTTCCTGGTGGTAGCCACAGCCCTGCACAGCCCATGAGGTAGAAGAGGCTGCTGTGGATGGGTGGCAGCATGTGACCAGATGCAGAGCGGCGGACAGACGCCCAGTAATGGTGCCTAGAAAAGTTACGGGAGGAAGGAACTGTGCCAGACACGCCAGCCCAGGCAGCCCTGAGGAAGTTGAACACCTGAGGAAGCGGGCTGCCAGCGGGTGAGAGGGCCTCCTGAGATGTGTGTCATGGGCAGCCGTTGGCAGCTGTGCCCCGCCCATGGGAAAAAAAAACAGGCCACACCTGCATAGAGACTGCTGACAGAAATGGAACGAAGAAAAGAGCGGGCATGCTGCTACTTCCGGGGCAGCCAAGCATAGCATGTCGCCTCCCCTTGAATAATGAAAAGTGGATCACTTTCAAGGGAGAGAGAGTGAAGCAAGGGTCCTTGCGTAAGCAGAGCAAGAAGCACAGTCAAAACACTCACAGGGGAAAAAAAGAGATCGGGGAAGATGGCGGCCTGCTGAGACGCTCGGTCGCGAGCTCCGACAAGCTCCAGGGTGATACGAATCCAAAAATGCTTCTTGATGCAGAACCAGCTAAATAATGTTGTGAATTGAACGCTACAATGGTTTAGTCCCTAAGAATCCACTAAGACACCAACGTGCTCATAGGAATAATATTGCAAGAAAGAAAAACCCTCCCCGGCAGACAAATAGACAGAGCCCGTTTACCTGACCGGCGAGAGCTGTGCAACCCGAGAACGGCAGCGGCAGTAGCTTCGGCAGCGGCAGCATTTCCAAACTCGGGCTTTTACGCCCTTCACTCCGACTAGCCGTTAATCTGCTTCGAGGACTGGCTGGGAGATAGCGTCAGAAATCTGCATGACGGGGTGGGTCGCGGCTGTGGTGCGGCGAAGCCTGGATCCGGCAGTCAATTCCTCGAGCAGTGACGGGCTGTGGGAGAGAGCGCGAGACGCTGCCCAGATTTACAGGAAGAAACTCGGCAAGATCAATTTCTTCTTCCGGGGTAAGAGCAGCAGAGACTGCAATACTGCTGTGTGTGCCTGTGTAGATGGGGAGGGTGCGGGCACGGAAGACTCAGTGAGAGCTCCACAAGGCAGTAACAACGAGGTCTTCAGTGCGGGGCATTGGGAAAGAGAGGGGAGCCCTAATTTGCATGAAAATCGATTGTCTTTACTAGGAGAAAAGTGCAAAGAGAGACATTGTGAGAGTTTTATAAAGATAATATCGCTGATAATCCCTTGCTGGATGAATGAAAGGAGAGGTGAAAGTCTCTCCCCTAAGGAAGTATTGGAAGAAGGGGGACATACACACAATAAGCAACAGAGAAGAACTGAGGCAGAGGCAGAGGCAGAGAAAGCTGAATTAGGAAATCAAGACAAAAAAGATCTGTTATCACAAAATTCAGGGGAAACTGATAACAATCACATTACTTTACCGCTGGGAAAAGACAAAATTGTCAAAAACAAAAAAGAAAAAGGCCCCCCACATTTCCCTTATTCCACAAGATCTAGATCGAAGAAGATTCAAGTAGCAGGAGCCCTGTTTTCTGTCCTAGAGAGATCGGAAGAGGGAGGAGTAAGGTCAGCATACTGCCTCAGGAATCAAAACTTAGGTAAACAGAGCATTCTACAGCCTACAAAAAGGTGTATGACCCCGAGAAGCACAAAGAAAAACGTGAAACACCCCCCACGTTCAGAGGAATTAACAGAGAATATAAAAAGCAGAGGGTCTAGGAAAAACAAAGATCAGAAAATCAAGATTACACCATCTCTAAGATCATACTTTAAGGTACAACAAGTGGTGCAAGCAAGAGGAGGGGGTCATTGTCTAGCAATTAACACGACTGATGTAACAAATATAGCAAACATAGCGGGCGCAGCATCCCTGCAAGTACCAGCACCTGTATCAGACAATCAGTGCGTCAGCCCAACTTCCGAAGAAGAAGTGGTGGAGTTTGCAGACAAGGAGGCATTGGTGAGAGCAGATATGCAGTCGCCCCAACCTCCAAACATAAGTGTGACTTTCCCATTGACACAATCAATACCACCAAACCAGTCACCTCAACCAATACATCTACCACAAGCAAGCTCAACGATCACACCGCGAGTCGAAATAGAAAATGATCAAGAAATCGACCAAGAGACTCAAGAGGATGAACCAGAACGAGAACATATGGAGTATATGGCTAAAAATAAGACAGAAAAAATCCTGGAGGTGTGCATGGATAAAATGATGGAAAAAATAATGGGGGAAATGAGAGAAAAATTCTTAATCTCAGAAGGAAACCAGAACAAAATAAAAGAAGTCGTTGAAAGTCTAGACCAGAAACTAAATGATTTAGGGGTCAGAGTTACAGCGGTCGAAAATGAGCTTGGCTCCTTAAGCAAAAAAATAGACACAAACCAAAGAGAAATAATACATCTAAAAGACATCGAGAAAGCTATCAAGGAGAAACTAGAATCTTTGGAAAACCAAGGAAGAAGGAACAACATTAGAGTGCTGAATGTCCCTGAAAACTCAAGGGAGAGAGAGCGTTAAGACTGTTGTGTGTTGTGGAGGGTTAGCCGGTCACCGTTAAGTGAGCCCCCCAACAGAGTGAGAAGACAATGGGTGGAGTGCAGCATGTGCGGCGTAAAGCTGAAGGGAGTGGAAGAGCGACTGGGAGAATGCAGCGGGGGCCCCGCTCACAGTGAAAAATAAAGAGAGATAAAACAAGAAAAAAAGACTTACTGCAAAGTGAGGAGGTCCTGCTGCAGAGTGGGAGTCTTGCAGAGTGTCATTCGGTGGCTGCAACGGGGAATGCGCCTTGTCCACGAGTCCTGGGGTGGTGCTGCAGCCTAATGGAAACTTCCTAATGCACCAACGTGGTAGGGGGCCCCTGCACAGCAGCAAGAGAGGAGAAATTGCCACAGGAAATGCAGGGATGCCCTACAGCAGCTCTGCTAGGGCCGAGAACCAATGCAACAGTGCCACCTAGTGGCCATCTGTTGGTACCGCGGAGAAAGAAACATAAACTAATCAATAAGCATACATGTATGTGGACACGAGGAAGATTGCCCGACCTACAGAGAAGAAGTGACTGTGATGGAGAGCATGACACCAGAGTAGCGTCAAAGAAGAGACAAAACAGGTAGAGAAAAGTATCCCCAATTTAGCAAGGGAACCCTGAAGGGCATACAATTAGAAAGGCTACTGAGGGTTAAATGAAGAGAAAACAGATCACAAAGACGGGGCCTGCAGCATAGAAAAGCTGCTGCGTACACCCCAGCGATATTGTGCAGGACACTGGCAAGCTAAGAACCCTATAGGTAAAGGCTGCTGAGGTTTGGGTGAAGAAATGCAGTGACGCCTAGTGTCCTCGGGTGATCACTGTAGCAGGAAGGACAACAGTGAAGCAATGCACATGGACAGCAGGTGGAGTACAGGAAAGCAGACCCAAAGCAGCAAGTTTTTGAGGGAATGGAGCAAGTGCGATGCATGCACACCCAGTGGCAGAGGCACGCCACCACAACGGAAAGAAGTGGATGAGCAACACTCGCCAGCAGAACAAGCACCCATCAGTGGAAGACTGAAGACAACATGCATCAAGTGTGTCCATGAAAGTAGGGATGGCACTGCAGAAGGAAGAACAGGGTGCACAAAGCACCAGAACTAAGAGTACCCTCAAGTAGCAAAGAAGTACATATAGAGTCGGAACCCTACCAAAGACAGGCACAGAGCGAAGACAACCTGCAAGAAGGTGGTGAAGCGGCGACCTGAGAAGAGGTCGGGAAAGCGGTGACTTGAGAAGAGGTCGGTGAAGAGGTGACCTGAGAAGAGGTCAGAGGAGATGACCAAGGAGGGGTCTGACAAGATTACCAAGGAGAGGTCTGTGGTGAGGACCAAAGAAGAGGTTGGAGAAGAAAGAGTTGGAATCAAAGAATGAAATTCGGTGATCAGTACGGAAAGGAAGAAGGTTGCGACAACAGGTCTGGTCACTGGAGGAAGAGAATGCATTATCCTAGGGGTAGGACAGGACCAGGGACACCCGTGTGAAGGGCACGTCACATGGAGAGGCCGGGTCGGTGAAGACGAGCAAGAAGATGGGACTAGACCATGTCACGAAGTGAAAGAACACAAAAGAGGAAATTGTGTGGCATGACACCACCGCGAAGAAATGCTAAGAAGAAATCTCACCAAGAAGGAGTTAGAAGAGAGGAGTGTGTGTTCTGACAACTCGCACACCAGAAGGCAAAGGTGACGAGTGCAAGAACATCTGGTATGGAGCACAGTACCTGGAGAACACGGGTGGCACTTGGAGAAACTACCTATCCATCAGACTTCGGAACAACTGGTGATTGCAGAGGCGAGTAGGCTGGACTATTTGTGACATCTACCTTTGGGGTTGCACAGGAGACTGGAGACGAGACTGCTTGGGCGTCCTGATAAAGAGGATCCAACCACTCCACACCAGATCGTGGTGACCATGGGGAAAGGCCTCAGGGACTCCAGTGAGAGCAGGTCCCTCAAAGAAATATGAGTTTACAACTGCTCTTCCGCAGATCCCCGGAAGGTGAAGATCATGTGCTAAGTGGCAGGAGTAAACAACTACGCTTCAGGTGGGACTAAGGATTTGAAGGTGGGACTCGTAACAATTCCTCCACACACCCAGAGGGGGGCGTTGGAGTGACACTTCGAAGTGCGTCCAGTCCAGTGGAAGCCTAGTAAAGTGGGCCTCTGGGACATCCCGTGAGAGGGGAACACCTGTGAGAGGGGCCTCCTAATGAGAGGGATGTCTTGCAAATACTCCACCATTTCGTAGGAGAAGCAGTGCTGCCTATGTGGATATGCCATGACAACCAGGGCTGATTGGTGAAAAGTAACATCCGTCAGATCCACCATCACTATACCTGCTCTGTCACCAAAGGGAGCTATGCCTAGAAAAACATTGGTGTAAACTTCCATGCCCAGAGTCAAAACAGGACCGGACCCGCAGGGCACCAATGAACTGTGCCAAATAGTACTGGTGGGCTTAGCTGTTGGTGTACCATCTAGGGCTGGGCGTAGTTTGCGAAGTAGTGCTACGCAAAGTGCACTTCGCACTACACGTAGGACCCTGTTCGCACTGTTCAAGATGCCGTTTTCAATGATTGCACAGTGCAGACAAGCATCCGGCACGGTGCAATCATTGAAAACGGCATCTTGCACAGTGCAAGCTGTAGATTTCTGCCGCTCGAGTAGATTTTTACTCGAGTTGCAGCTTTCTCAACGCGGACTGGTAGTTTCTCATCGTGAGCGGTCGCAAGCATACGCGACCACTCACAATGAGATACCTGACCTCCCCGCGTTGAGAATCTCGCCGGGAAGTTTATTTTTCATGCTCGCAGTCTGCAACTTGATGTTGCTGATCGCGAGCGAGGAAAAAGTCTTGCCGTCATTTTGCTTGCTTGCGGCTGCCAACTTGATGTTGAGGACAGCGAGCAGGCAAATAAATGACTGCTGCACTACGCTACGTGTGTTTGCACTGTGCTACGTACAGTTCGCGTAGTGTGAAGTAGCGCAAACTTCGCAAACTACGCAAGCGTAGCGTAGTGCTTTGCCCAGGGTTAGTACCATTGTCTTGCTTTACAGGCAGCTTAAGAGACTCAGGGAAAGTTTCTGTTATCTTGTTTTATTTTGTTTTATTCTCTCCCACAGGTTGGACGTTATTGTTTTCTAGTTTGAATAAAGTTTGGGAGGGATGTAGTGATCTGATGGTCAGTGGTCTAGTGTTCCGATGTGCCAGCCACTCCCAGGGGGTTGGCTTACACCCCACCCCACACCCATCCAACAC
This sequence comes from Lissotriton vulgaris, assembly GCF_964263255.1. Lineage (NCBI taxonomy): Eukaryota > Metazoa > Chordata > Amphibia > Caudata > Salamandridae > Lissotriton > Lissotriton vulgaris. Next base: position 885,544,135 of record NC_141699.1, on the reverse strand, counting down.
AGGACTAACAGGACATGTGACACTGCCACTAAAAGGGGCTGGGGGCACGTGCTCTGGGCCAGTTCTACTCCCTTACTATCTGTGTCTGTGCAGTCATTATGCATGCTTAAGGGCCTAAGGCCCTACACGATTACACTCACATCCTGTCTTTGCCCATCACAATCCTTGCAGCTTGAAGGGCCCCACTACCATGATGGAAGTCACAAGTGTGCAGGGAAGAGAGCACACACAGGCACAACAAGAGAAGAACTAATAGGCATGCTTGCTGATGATTTGCAGCAAACACTTAGCAAAACTGTATGTTCAGCTTTACAAAAGCAGGCAAAAGGTGCCGTACCACATCAGCACAATGATGAAGATAATGCTATTGAGCAGCACAGAGGCATGTTGGTGTCGGGTGCCCCGCTAGCAGAAGTTATTTACACATCAGACCAGCCTTGGGGTTTCAAGCTAGATCAATGAATGGCCTCTAATGACCTGTTTCACTCCTTTGCACCAAGCAATTTGGGCCCTTTGCCTTTGCAGGATAGAGTGAAGAATGGTCTTCTCAAGGAGTATATTAAGATGGACACAATGCTGTTTACTAGATTGATTGGAAGAAGATGTCAGTTGGAAAATGTCAGTAAGGAATTTCCTCAGTAAATAAAGGTAAATGATATGTGTTAAATAAAGTAAACATTAGCAAAACTAATGGGTCTCACATTTGGGACCTACTGACTCTGCAAATGGTTTTAGCCACGCGGCACAGAATCCCGGATGCTATGCTGCATGGCTAATGAATAAAATAAAAAAAACACTCGACGTGGCCAGCTGCGTCATTTTGTAGACGGATGCCCCATGCATGCATGTGCCTATGAATGTTTTCAGTTACAAATCCGAGTTGTATCGGTAACTAAAATGGAAAAAAATGTGTGAAAGAGTTTTTTAAAAGTGAGTGGGGGAAGCAACGGGGGATGGTAGTATCACAGGGGGGCATCGGTGGGGGCCAGAAGCAGGTTGGGGGACAAGAGGCGGAAACAACAAAAGGGTAGACATGGGGTAAGAACACAGGGCTGCGGGTCGAGTTGAAAGCAAAACAGGGCTTGGATGTGGGAAAGCAACACAGGGTATGTGGGTGGGAGGATTAAATGGGCAAAAGACAGCAATTTGGAGCAGTTTGGAGCAGGTGAGGAGAAAGCACATGGGTGAGAAGACAACAGGGGTGGGGAGATGCACACAGGCACATAGGACTGAATGGTATTGCATTCCCTAATTGAGATTACCAAATTGGTACTCGGAAATAGTGAACACAGGCGCATAGGACTAAATGGTATTGCATTCCCTAATTGAGATGACCAAATTGGTAATTGCAAATAGTGAATGCAAATCCAAGAGTGCACAGAGACCTAAATCCCCCGAATCACCCCACAAAAAAGGTAAGTGTGCACATGTAAAGCGCACACATGCCCTAAGGGCATGTGTGCGCTACATGGCATGTTGAAAAATGCATTTTTGTGCATTTTTCAAAGCATGCACATATTACCATCAACTTGAATTGATGGTAATTATTATTTCCTAAATGCACAGTTTGCATTTAGAAAAGGCTACATGCATCGGCATTAGGGAAACGCAAATTGTGATTTCCTAAATGCATTCGCAATTTAGATAATTACAAATAATTGTGATTACCTAACTTGCAAATGCCAAAACCTACATGCATAGGAAAATGCCTTTTTCCATTCGGAAATGGGCCGACTCTGCGAATTGGCCCGTTTGCGAACGGGAAAACGCTTGATGCATGTGCCCCTAGACCATGGGAGCGACCTTCCCACATAGTGCCCACACCGCCAGCGCTCGCTCCACCTTGAGCCCCATACCACGTTCATACCAAGGAGACTCATGAGACAGAATTGTGGGAAACGGTGGTGCAGGTTTATTTTGCATAACAAGTAGCAGATAAGGTGGGTCATCTTACAGGCGATCCAATGCGGCAGCCCCTCGCTGACCCGCATGCCTAATTAGCCATCTTGCACGGTGAGTCGATGCTCTGACGGTGCAGTACATTAACACTTTATTTCGTTCTACTCCCGCCCCCCCTGTCAGGGCGGAGCGATGAGGCACACCCCCGGTCGGTTCAGGCCCCCCGACCGCCCGAAGGACTAACGGGGCGCCGACGCTGTTTCCTGGAACCCCCTCGGCTCCAGGTTCTTGGCTCAGGCACCCCTACTGTGCCAGGCAGAGGTATTGACTGTATCCTTCTGCCGCAGAGGTACCCTTACTGTCCATCTGCTTCCAGATCGCCCTGTGACTCCGCCTGCAACACAAAACAGACTATTAGTTGTTCACAACTCGCCTGCCGCTCTGCTGCTGGGTCAGGGCCAGGGTGGGAACAGCGCAGAGCAGCCCAGGAAACGCGGCAGGAAAGACCGAGCAATGTTTGCTGTGCCAGTTATAAGTCCCTTGAGGCCGCCCTCCCCTTGCCCTGTGCTGCCCTCCCATTGGTCGCTTGAGAAAGGGGCGGCTCAGGGGCCGGCGCGCTATCGTTCTGCTCGCGCGGCATGTGGTACTAAGACGCTGTCTCGCTTAGCTCCCCTTTGCGTCGCGCGGCCAGCGGCATAGTGCCCACACCGCCAGCGCTCGCTCCACCTTGAGCCCCATACCACTTTCATACCAAGGAGACTCATGAGACAGAATTGTGGGAAACGGTGGTGCAGGTTTATTTTGCATAACAAGTAGCAGATAAGGTGGGTCATCTTACAGGCGATCCAATGCGGCAGCCCCTCGCTGACCCGCATGCCTAATTAGCCATCTTGCACGGTGAGTCGATGCTCTGGCGGTGCAGTACATTAACACTTTATTTCGTTCTACTCCCGCCCCCCCTGTCAGGGCGGAGCGATGAGGCACACCCCCGGTCGGTTCAGGCCCCCCGACCGCCCGAAGGACTAACGGGGCGCCAACGCTGTTTCCTGGAACCCCCTCGGCTCCAGGTTCTTGGCTCAGGCACCCCTACTGTGCCAGGCAGAGGTATTGACTGTATCCTTCTGCCGCAGAGGTACCCTTACTGTCCATCTGCTTCCAGATCGCCCTGTACTCCGCCACAGCTCTGGAGGAGGCCCCCGTCGATGACAGAGCCTCCCCACCACCTAGTCACCTTCCGTTATTCCCTAGTGCCCTCAAGATCACTGGCACCCTGCTGCTGCCAGATCTTCCTGTAAGTCAAGGAGGAAGACGTCCATCCCAATCCCAGACAAGTGAACCCCATCGCCTTCATAGTAGCCCACAGTCCTTTCCTGTATCAGCGCATGCCTAATAAACCCCAGGCCCCTCTTCTCCATGAATGTTTGCATGGCCCTGTTGACCCTCCTCCTGCCTTGCTCAATGGCAAGGGGTGACCGCGCTCCCCTCCAGGCCCTGCGGGGGAAAATCTCCGACCATATTAATTCAGTGGCCCCCAATTTGTTTGTTATAGCATTTACATCCCTCTGCATGGCATCCACTAATGCTCTCCTCCCCACCGTCACCAGATCATTCCCTCCCAGATGTATCACAAGGATGTTGGGAGGCCCCCCCCCGTGCTGACAAACATTGGTCCAGTCTGCGCCTCAGCTGACCCCATCTCATTCCCGGGGAGCCCATCCACACTATTCGTGTCCTTGCAAAGGCCAAATCCCACTTCCTGTATGACGCCCACTGTTCCAGCCTGGTATCATACGAATGGCCCATCACCCACACGCAACAATCAACTGCAAGAAAAGACACCGTTGGCATTATTGTTTTATTTATAATGACCTGCACAGCAAACGAAAACTTAAACAGTATCAGCCATCCTGAAAATTGGCATTACATAAAACACACCAATTATGCAATGAATATGGCCTTCGCCACTTGTCATATTCATGGGCGGACATATCTCTGATAACAGGAGGACGACCACCTCCCCACCCGTTTGACACCTTCCTCACCCAGCCCAGCCCTATATGCTGCAGTAGCCGCCCCTATTCTAAAGGAATGGCTGGAAAATTTCCGTCCGTCCCCTGCAACTGACAAGCCCGCCTTGGCCAATACCCTCTCCATCACTCGCTCAAATTGAAATTTGGTCATCAATGGCGTGCCGTCTGCGTGAATTAAGAAGGCGCCCGCCAGCAGGGGTCTGATTTTTAGGTATTCCCTAACCAGAGTTACCGGGCAGTATCTAGAGTCCTCAAATGCATGTAATGTTATAGCCACACCTTTACCAGCCTGATCAGTTTTAGATTTGCGCAGCCACAGAACTAGCGAATCCCTGGCACAAACGTCTATCATGTCCAGAGCTCTCCCAGACCTATCAGTTTTGGATTTCACCACCAACTCGCTGGCCCGGAAGGCTCCGAAGAAAGCCAGGCAGAAGGCTGTTGCAAAGAGTTGCGCCTCAAATGCCGAATTAGCCACAGACGGCACTGTATCCACCATGCGGTTCAGGGCGGGGAACTCTATTCCTGCTCTTTTATCAGGTATCCTGACCTCGTCCCGTGCCTACCCTTTCAGTGCTGCCCTGATCCTGAACGCCCCCGTTGGGTCCTCCTCGCCATTTAGCCGAGTCTTGTGTTTGAGCGCTGCCAGGTGGCTGCACACCCAAGAGTGGGACTTGCCTGTTTCCCTAGCCCAAACGACAAAACTCTCCACTTGCTCCTTCAAGCTTAAAGTTGCTGCTCCAAAAGAATGTATCACTGCTCGGAAAGTGGTCAGTTGGGCCGCATATCTTCTCCTGGTTGACTGGGCCAGGGAACGTTGGCCCATCCTTTTCAACCGTTCCCCCACCGAAGGAGTCGCCATAGTGCTGCCGGGAACGGTGTCATCTCCTCCCCTGCCTGCGGCCATGCCTCCCGGAATCGTGACAGCTGAAAGCGAGAGAGAGCGTCAGCTGCCACATTCTTGACACCTTCTACATGCCTAGCCCTGAACTCGATGTTGTGACGTAATCCCGCCCTGACTAGCTCTCTCAGGAGACTTAGAACTAACGGGCAGTTCGCGCTCAGGCCATTGATTGCCTGGACCACAGCAAGGTTGTCAGACCAAAACACCACCTTCTTGTTGCCCAGCCCTTCTGGCCACAGGTGCAGTGCCACTACGATGGGAAACAGCTCAAGGACTGTGATATTTGCCGTCACCCCTTTTTTGCGCCACGCATCCGGCCATTTCATAGCACACCACTTCTCTCTAAATATTATCCCGAAACCTACTCTACCGGATGCATCGGAAAAGAGACACAAGCCCTGGCTGCTTTCCCAGGGGGCCCTCCATATCACTGTACCATTAAAATTTGTCAGGAACTCGTCCCACATGCACAGGTCTGCTCTCAATCCTGGTCCCAGACGCACTAGGTGATGCTTCTTCTCCACCCTAGCCGTAGCCTTAGCCAACCTGCGGGAGAACACTTTACCAGCTGGAATGACCCTTGAGGCGAAGTTCAGTTTGCCCAACAGACTCTGCACTAGCTCCAGGGTTGCGCTGCCCTTTCCCATCATTGCGCTAATATCTTGTCTCAATTCACGCACCTTCTCCGCCGGGAGTCTGGATTGCCCTCTGATCGTATCAAGTTCAATACCCAGGAATGTCAGCACCTGCGCGGGCCCTTCCGTCTTCCCCGGTGCCAGGGGAACACCCAAATGGTCTGACAGGACCTCAAAGGCCTGCAAGGCTTCAGCGCACTCCTGAGAACCGTCCCTGCCAAGAAGAGGAAGTCATCCAAATAGTGGGTGACTTGTGAAATGCCATGCCTGGTCGTGAGGGCCCACTGCAGGAAGGAGCTGAATGCCTCGAAAAAGGCGCACGAGACCGCGCAACCCATAGGCATGCAGCGATCGAAAAAGAATGCCCCCTCCCACCTGAAACCCAGCAAGTGCTGACTGTCAGGGTGAACAGGCAGGAGGCGGAACGCTGACTCGATGTCTGCCTTTGCCAACCACGCTCCCTTGCCTGTTCTCCTGACCAGATCGATGGCCATTGTTAAAGTTTTCAGTACAGTTTGCGAGGCGTCTTTGTGTGATGTGTGGTGGACAATCGGGGCGGCTGAGTGAGGTCTTTGTGCAGGGCTTGCGGCTTTGTGCTAGCAGAGTTAGGCCTACGCTTCATCAGGGAAAGGGGCTGTTTGAAGTTTTCAGTACAGTCGGCGAGGCGGTTTCGTGTGAGCGGGTTAAGCCTACGCTTCATCGGAGATGGGGCGCTTGATGGGGCTTAAGCGTTCCTGCTAAAGTTCACCGCTTGAAGGGGATTGCGAGTCCGGCTAAGGTTTACCGCTTGAAGGGGCTTGCGCGTTTCCGTTACAAGTTTACCGTACAGTCGGCGGTAGGGAGGGGCACGGGCGCGCAGTTTTATTGGCAAACGTGGGTATCTGCGTGAGATTGGCTAACAGGCTTTAATTGTCCAGATGTGTGGTGGACCAGCCGAGCAGCGGAATAAGGTCTTTGTTGCAGGCAGGGCTGGTGGTTCGGGATGAGCGGATTTAGGCTGTTAATGGGTAGGCCCCGAGGCCGTCGTGAGCATCGGGGGAATCTTGCGGCTGGAGGGAGAGCGGGCCGTTGCCTAGGCCTCATCGGGGATCGGTAGAACAATGGGCGCAACATAATGAAGCCGAATCCGTGTTTGGTGGAGGTTCGAATGTGATGCACAGTTTTGTTTGGCGGCATGGTGTATACAGGCGGCCGCGCTTTTGGCATAAATTTAAAAAAAATAAATAAATAAAAATACGCTTTTGGCGCCAAAGATGATACCGGATGGCGGGGGGACATTGGGCGTAAGGGGTGCCCTCCATCGCGATCGGTTCCCCCAGCAATCAAGAACTGGTCGTCAATGCTGTATTGTTTCTATATAAAGCAGCACGGAACCGGCCATTAGGGAGCGCCTTCACGACAAAGAGTCAGGGTCTTGGGGTAGGGCAATGCCGGGATCGGCTGGCGAAGCGAGGCCGGGTCTTGAGGCTGCCCTCCCCTTGCCCTGTGCTGCCCTCCCATTGGTCGCTTGAGAAAGGGGCGGCTCAGGGGCCGGCGCGCTATCGTTCTGCTCGCGCGGCATGTGGTACTAAGACGCTGTCTCGCTTAGCTCCCCTTCGCGTCGCGCGGCCAGCGGCATAGACAATTACCTCAGAGGACTCTGAGCAGGCAAGTCAGCGGCCGCTCTGAAGTGTCCCCCACAGCCCTGTCTTCATTTGCCTCCACCAGCCTTTCTGGGCTGGTACTCGCCCGACAAGTCGAAGGGACCCTTGACCTTCCTTGGGCACTATGACTAGGGTCCACAATACAGAACCGAGCTTCAGACCAAGGAGCACTGGCCTGCTGTGACGCAGCAGCACTTGTGAGTCCCAGTGTCGACACGAGGGACGGGTCGCCAATCCGGTGCGTCTCTTTTGGTTGGACTGTCTGGCCCTGTGCTGCACGCCGCTCCGACCCGTCTGTGACAAGGACCCAGTGTGTCTTGTTAAGGCGGTCATGCCACCATAGCCCATTGCATGTTATGGCCCCCTGTGTTCCTGAGACTGCAGAGGCACATCCGCTGTCCCCGGGAGCTGGCCCTTGAGTGCCATGGTGGGGATATAGGCTGCCATCCTGGGGGTTCACCCATTGTGAAGACAACATCTGGACCTGAGCGTGTCAGGCATAGAGGTGGGTGAAGTGCCCTCTACTGAATACACTCACACTACTGCTACCATGGTGGCCTATCAGTGGTCCTCACGGCACATTCCCTAATTGAGATTACCAAATTGGTACTCGGAAATAGTGAACACAGGCACATAGGACTAAATGGTATTGCATTCCCTAATTGAGATGACCAAATTGGTAATTGCAAATAGTGAATGCAAATCCAAGAGTGCACAGAGACCTAAAACCCCCGAATCACCCCACAAAAAAGGTAAGTGTGCACATGTAAAGCGCACACATGCCCTAAGGGCATGTGTGCGCTACATGGCATGTTGAAAAATGCATTTTTGTGCATTTTTCAAAGCATGCACATATTACCATCAACTTGAATTGATGGTAATTATTATTTCCTAAATGCACAGTTTGCATTTAGAAAAGGCTACATGCATCGGCATTAGGGAAACGCAAATTGTGATTTCCTAAATACATTCGCAATTTAGATAATTACAAATAATTGTGATTACCTAACTTGCAAATGCCAAAACCTACATGTTATGTTATGTTATGTTATATTAATTTATTATGCGCACAGATACTCCAGCCAAGGAGCGTCCCGGCGCAGAGACAAGGTAGAACATAACACAACAGGAGAGTGGAAAACATAAAAGCAGCTAAAACAGGAATGTTTTTATGGCCCTCCGGAAGGTCAAGAGGTCCTCCATCAGACGAATTTCAACAGGAAGGGAGTTCCATGCTGACGCGGCCTTTACACTGAACGAGCGGCCTCCCATGCGACTGAGCCTGAATCTGGGGACCACAGCAAGGGCCAAGGCCTGAGAACGGAGGGTACGGGTGGGAACGTAGAAGGAGAGACAGCTAGATAAGATTTCCGGGCCTATGCCTCTCAGAATCTTAAAGGCAAGGCACATAACCTTAAAGAGGATGCGCTTCCTTACAGGGAGCCAATGTAGGGAACGAAGGACACCTGCCACCGGGCTGAATTTGGGCAGTCCGACAATCGCCCTCGCCGCAGCATTCTGAACCCGCTGCAGACGGGTTAGCTCGGCCTGGTTGGCCCCAGCCAGAAGAGAGCTGGCATAATCCAGGCGGGAGATGATAGTTGCCTGGATCACCAGCTGCCTGGTCGGGGCGTCAAAGAACTTGAGAACAGGTCTCAAGCCCCTTAGCAGTCCAAAACAACAGGCCGCAGTTTTTTTGCTGTGCCCTACAAAGAAGAGGCCCGCATCCAGCCAAACCCCCAGGTTTTTTACCTCCGGTACCGGGACCGGAGTGGGTCCCAGCTCTGAGGGCCACCATTGGTCACCCCACAACTCCACTCCCTTACCGACAACCATCACCTCCGTTTTTGTGGCATTTAGCTGGAGACAGTTGCCTGTCAACCAACTAGCCACCGCCTTCAGTCCAGATTGAAACCTGGGGGCCTCAATCTCCGCATCCCCGCTGAGAGTAACCGCCAGCTGTGTGTCGTCGGCATATGAGACCAGAGTTAGGCCCCACTGCCTAGCGACATCAGCCAGTGGTCTCACGTAAAGGTTGAACAACGTGGGACTCCGCGAGGACCCTTGCGGAACCCCCATGGCCAGCGGTTGGAACTTGGACTTGAAGGGAGGGATGGCAACACAGAAGGAGCGGTCCTCTAGAAAGGAGCGGAACCATTGCAACACCTGGCCGCCAATGCCAGTCTCCTCAAGCCGATGCAGGAGGATGCTGTGGTCTACCGTGTCAAAGGCGGCGCTAAGGTCTAATAATATGAGCGCCGCCGTTTGACCAGCATCCAACCTTGCACGGAGATGTTCCACCATCACAAGCAACGCGGTCTCTGTGCTGTGACCGGCACGAAATCCGTTTTGTGTGGGGTCGAGGGCATTGGTCCGTACAAGATGTTCAGACAGGGCCAGATTGACATGGGCCTCTGTAATGCATAGGAAAATGCCTTTTTCCATTCGGAAATGGGCCGACTCTGCGAATCGGCCCGTTTGCGAACGGGAAAACGCTTGATGCATGTGCCCCTAGACCATGGGAGCGACCTTCCGACATAGACAATTACCTCAGAGGACTCTGAGCAGGCAAGTCAGCGGCCGCTCTGAAGTGTCCCCCACAGCCCTGTCTTCATTTGCCTCCACCAGCCTTTCTGGGCTGGTACTCGCCCGACAAGTCGAAGGGACCCTTGACCTTCCTTGAGCACTATGACTAGGGTCCACAATACAGAACCGAGCTTCAGACCAAGGAGCACTGGCCTGCTGTGACGCAGCAGCACTTGTGAGTCCCAGTGTCGACACGAGGGACGGGTCGCCAATCCGGTGCGTCTCTTTTGGTCGGACTGTCTGGCCCTGTGCTGCACGCCGCTCCGACCCGTCTGTGACAAGGACCCAGTGTGTCTTGTTAAGGCGGTCATGCCACCATAGCCCATTGCACGTTATGGCCCCCCTGTGTTCCTGAGACTGCAGAGGCACATCAGCTGTTCCCGGGAGCTGGCCCTTGAGTGCCATGGTGGGGATATAGGCTGCCATCCTGGGGGTTCACCCATTGTGAAGACAACATCTGGACCTGAGCGTGTCAGGCATAGAGGTGGGTGAAGTGCCCTCTACTGAATACACTCACACTACTGCTACCATGGTGGCCTATCAGTGGTCCTCACGGCACAATAAATAACACCCCCCACCACTTATTGGATTAGCCCTGAGGGCCTCTCCTCTCCAGGATTACTGCCATGTAATAAATTTTGTTAGAGACAATCAACTCCTCGATCCAAGGACCCTCAAGACACACTGCTGGGTTGCACTGACTCTTGTTAACGATTGCTCATTGGAGCCTATCACTGCTCGAGCGTCCTGCCCAGAGCTGCAGCTGTTGATACTAATTTTCTCCGCCCTACTCCTATGCAATCTAACAGCATATAAAAGCACTATAGTGACAGGCTGCGCCAGGTCGTCTCCAGGGCTCTATACACCTGGTATTCTATCTCCCTCTAACAACGAGGCCTGATCCTCCGTCTTGTACCAGGCGTACCACCTATCAATCTTGCTAGTCCTTCCCTGCAGTTGGAACAATCAACCATAGAAGTGCCTTTCCTATACACAAAATGGGACTGGCGCAAATTCGAATCCTCTCCCATCATCTGGGGCATGGGTTGCCATGGGTTTCAAAAAGGGTACAATTCAGGCCCCCTCCTCCAAGTTGTGACAGTTCCCAATCAGTATACAGCCACTCTGATGGCTCAGGATATTGCACAGGCCTAGACTTTATTTCCCCCTACAGCACCCTGCAATGGCCCGGGCAAGTTGGATATTATCTTGCAAGAAATTTGGGACTCCAGGGCCACTATTGAACATCACATCAGCACTGCTTGCATTGGACCTGGGTCTGCTCCACAATGACCACTGCAAGCTAATGGATGTGGTCAAAGTAACAGAAACAGGCCTTTCAACCCTGGCTCTAACACAGGCCACTCATACTGCAGAAGTAGAAGACATACGTTCCCAACTACACCTATGGCATGACAGAGCCGAAGATGCAGAGGGCAGGGTGTGGCACAATCACATGCACATCATCATGATACCTGAAGGAGTGGAAGGACACAACTCAACCAAATCTGGCAGAGCACCATGGTGGCAACTCATGGACTCTCAGGATTTTTACTGTGGAGAGGGAATGAATGCAGAAATGAGGGAATACGCGTTCTAGTCTGTCCAAAACAAAATACATTCTTGTCTGGACCTTATTTTCTGTCCTTCACACCTCATTGGGCATATGATGAATTCCACATATCTGGTTAAACCCTGTCTGATCATAAACCACTCGAGCTCACTGGGTGTGAGTGTTTGATTGTGGGGACAAACTCCTACCCCAGTCCCCACTTGGCATTACAAATGTGTCAACTGGAGGACACCGTTCTTTAGCCCACTCTGCCAACCCAGTTCAGACATGGCTATATGCATATCAGTCTGACCCTGTGCCTCATGGGAACAGTACAGCCCGAACTGCCAAGCCATGTTTTCTCTGGACCGGAAACAAGCTTCCGAGGACCGGTTTCTGGCATTCCAGCCGTCTGAACTGGAGTGGCAGAGTGGGCTAAAGAACAGTGATGGATTAAACCCAGATCTTTTGACTGGGTGTGAGTGTTTGATTGGTTCAGATGCTCCGTCCATCACCACCCCCTTTTGTCACCACCCCCTTTTGTACCACAGGGCCCACCCTACTCACTCAGTTGCTGACCTTTCAGGCCTACCAGTCAATTATAACAAATCTTGTGCATTACGTTTCAAGACCACATGCTGGGAGATAGCATACTGATAGGAGCGAACACCATCCCAATAGCCCCTCGTACTTTCCATTACCTTGCAATACAAATATGCAGATCTACTGATCTGATGGAATGCCACTTGAGCAAAACAATTGCTTCTCTCTGTTCACTAATCCGGTTCTGGATCATCTTACCCCTCTTTGTGGCGGGCGGCTGTCACTCTCAAAGATGGCGATCCTCCCCTATTAACTTTGACATGTGTGCTCTGCGTTCACAGGACCCACTCCTTCCTTGCACTCCTTTTAATTTTCATACAAATTTTACTCCATGCGTGTAGATGTTTCTTTGTGAATTTTATTTACATTTTCGAATGTACTTCTGTAGCGAGTCTTTGATTCAAAATCGTTATATTTCATTCATTGATTTAACATGCTTGTATCTATTCCCAATGCATTTCAAGCATTACGCTCTTCATCAGGGGATTATTAATCTGAAATCATAATACACATAATTAAGTACTAAGGTCTATTTTTACCCAACAATCTGAAACTGTGTTTAGTACATTTCACAATCACTGTACAGTGTCCCAATATATGCATTCTCTTTTGCTCGTGAACTCGTGCATTTTTTGCGCCTTATAACCCATAGCCACCTGTTCATTAGGATCACGTCAATCTGGGATATTTCACATGATGTTACAACCTCGTAAACTCGCTAATTCTTTTTTGACCTGAAAAACGTGCATTCGTTGCACCTTATAACCCATAGCCACATTATAACATAAATCTCACTAACCTTGATTATTTCTCATTGCTCGACACTGTAAACCAAAAACGAGAGGACATGAGTTTCTCAATGTTTTTAAATCCGTGCGTTATGCGCTAAATTATTCTATGCTTTAAAGCCGGGCTCTTACCCGATGTACGCTTCTGTTCGTCTCCCCTCGCTACTCTGGCGTGCGTCGCTCTAGCCCTGCCTCAGTTTGCAACTCTATATCCCCGTTCCGATCACGTGACCGTGTGTGCGTCCGTGTTTACAATAAAGTTTAAAGTAACATCCTTTAAAGAAAGTATATACAAAGCGTGTTACCTCTGTAAGGGTTTAAGGCGATCCCGACTATAACAATAGTGCTTTATCTTGGTTACTGTGTACACATACGTTGAATGAACAGTCAAATGTACTTATCAAAAATATACATATCAAAAAATATGGATCTGAAAATTTAAATGTCTGTTATAGAAAGCAATTAAGGTCCATCCTTTCATTGAGGCCCTTTGGCTGTGTAGTGCATAAGAAGTTTATCCAGAAGACTTCTCTCCTTAATAACTGATTGTTATTGTCTCTTCCTGGAATAATTTTCACTGTCTCCAATATACAAAATTTAAGCTGACTTACATTGTGATTGGCTTGGTTAAAGTGAGCAGCTACCGTCGATTTCAAATTCTTCAGTCGTATATTACTCTTGTGCTCAATTACACGAGTTTTTATTTTTCTTTGCGTTTTCCCCACATAGGATAAACCACATGGGCACCGTAGCAAGTATATAACATTTTCTGAGTTACATGTTCCAGATACCTTCAAATTGATAGGGGTGCCTTTGGTTGGATGGTTGATAACATTTCCCTTGATAATGGCTGAACAATTTCCACAACTATGACATGGTAGTGTTCCACTGTATTTTGTTGATTCTTGCGTTTTAGGTTGTTTTAGCAATTCTTTAAGATTTCGAGTTCGTTCATATGCAAAGATTGGAGGTTTGGAGAACATTCCTTTGAAGTCTTCTTCTAGTGCAAGTAGTGGCCAGTGCTTTCGAATAATCTGTTTGATCTTAACACTTTTTGTAGAGAATCTTGACACAAATACACTTCTCTTTTCATCTTGTTTTATTGTGGATCTTAGTAGATGTTGGCGCTGTAGTTTATCTGCTCTGTTAGCTGCTCCTTCCAAAATGGAATCTGGATATCCCCTCTCTTTAAATTTCTGTAGTGTCTCCTGTTTATGTTTTTGTCAATTTAGTTCCCATACTATATTACTGACAACTCAATACTCTGCTAATTAACCTCATTTGGGGTAGTGACAGGCATAGAACTAAATTGCAAATCCCGCCCGAGGAAGGCAAAATGGGTGCCCCAGATTTAACCGCATGCGCGCTACGGGTTTTCCCGCTGTGCGCTGAAATTTGAAAATCGCGCGGTTTGTGACAAAGCCAGCTCGTCATCCGCGTAGCGCAGGTAACGTCCATGACGAGCTGGCTTTGTCATCCGCAGCGAAGGGGTTAAAGCACACTGTTATGCAGGGCAATTGCAGTGGCTGTCATATTGGTTACTGGGCTTCCACAAGATCAAAATAAATTATACACAACGGAACCTACAACAGAGTACGCTGCACACACTGTTGTTACCTTGAATGCCACGCCCCTCTGATATACCATTACTTTTAGAAAATGCACTCATATGCTGGTGACATGCACTAAAAGCACAATGATTCCCCTGCACTATGCTCCTCACATACCCTGGAGACGGATTCAATGTGATTGGGCCCTCTCACATCCCTTAGCATACAACTCTGGGAGGAGGCAGGTATGCCCACAGTGGGGCAATGGGTAATGGCAGGCATTTGGTCAAATAGCAAGACAAAGGCCTGAGGGTCCACCCTTGTGTTTCACTTGCATTGCTTAGGACTTGCTGGGAAGACAATATAGACAGTGCCCTGCATGAAAAAGAATGGTGGGGCATATTACCAACGTTTAGCGATATTTACCGCTAACGATGCTTAGCAACAAATTTTTTAACGCTAAGCATCGCCGGAAATTATCGCAGAGATAACTTGCTATTAGCAAGGTTTATCTCAGTAGTGATAAAAATCCTCGGGCTAACTGCCAATTTAGAGATTATCTCTGGAAAACCAATGATAATCTCTCGAAGTTTGGCGTTAGCTTGATAATATGGGCTCACAAACTTAGCCATGATATCCACCTTCCATAGGATATCATGGCTAAGTCAGGAAAATACCAGGTGTAAAAAAAGCAGTGCTAACCGCGTTTAGCGCTGCTTTTTTTATCACTAACAGGGTTAGCGAAATCCTTGATAATAGGAGAAATGTCGCTTAACAACATTTCTCCTATTATTTTTCTCTGGAACGCCCCCTTTGCATCTCATTAGAGATGCAAGGGGAAGCTTAGAGAAAAAGGGTGCTAACATGCGAATTTGCGTGTTAGCACCCTGTTGCTAATAGGGAGATAATTTTATCTCCGCTTTCTTGGCTTTTAAAGCCAAAAAAGCGGAGATAAATCCCTTGATAATATGCCCCGGTGTTCTTTAACTGAATATCCCAATAAGGTATCACCAAACTCTTGTTTCAATTCGTCTTGTTCTCCCTACTTTATATAGCTTAGTTTACACCACAGAAACCACATACAATATTTCTCACAGTTTCCCCTGACTGTCCCCGATGCCATACAGACCCTGCAGATCACCTACATATGCTTCGTTGATGCCCCTCCCTAGCATTCTACTGGACTATAATTCAGTTGGCCCTGGTAGACCTGCCGATTGTCCTTCACTGGAACACATGGAGCACTGCCCACTGGGTCTCTATCTATGTCCCAAGAACTCCAAACCCTTTCTAGCTTCATAGACCTGGCCCTCCTACTGGCCAAGAGACAAATAAAGAGGCACTGGAAATCCTGCCAGGCCGCATTGCAGGCAGTTGTCAAAGGGATGATATCCACTGGGAATCCGCGGAGGGCCTCATATTATGCAGGGAGGAATATTGCGGGCTTCACAGGAGACCCATCCCCCTGATCTGGGATACTCTTCAGGAATCAATTAAATCCCTGACAGCAGATGAGCAGGAATATGATGTAGCCCACTAGAGACCCTCTTACTGATGACTTCCAACTTCCTCCCTGACAGACTGTTGTGCTGTCCCTTTCAGAGACAGGAACAACTTCCTTCATTTATAGGAATCGGAACCTCTAACTAGCTTTCAAAGCATTATGAGCCGCGACCTCACGGAGAACTGACTGAGCAAACTCGGACAAAAAGGACCATCGGGAAGCGGCTGAGAGGCAGGTGCATACCCGGGCCCCTGGGGGCCCTGGAGGATGGGCCCGGTGCTGCCTTTCCCCGTCTCAGCATCGCCGGACCTCATCTAGGTCTGACTGAGTAAACTCTGCGAAAAACGACCATCGGGAAGGGGCTGAGAGGCAGGAGCGTACATGGGCCCCTTGGATGCCCGGCGGGCAAGCCCGGGTGCTGCCTTTCCCCATCTCAGCATCACTGCACCTCACGGGGCTAAGAGGCAGGCACAGACCTGGGGCCCCTTGGATGCCTCATCAGCAGGCCCGGGTGCTGCCTTTCCCTGTCTCAGAACCCACACAGAGATCTGACTGACCCTCTCCCTACTAATCTGGAGAAAAATTACCCCCTTTTCTTGTAATCCGGTGACAGAGGGGGACCCAGGGCACGAATGTGCCTGACCTTCTGGAGTTCTCACTGGGCTTGGGGAGGCACATGAGCCCTCATCTAGACTTCCAGAGAAGCCCTGCCATCTGGTCACCCGTTGGAAAGCATTGCATGCGACCAGATGGTCGAGGGGAAAGGTGCGACCAGATGGCTGGGCTCAAAAGGGAAGCCATCTGGTCACCCTGTGCCCCAACTAAAGAGTGAGCGGGCACCGGGTCATGGGGGGGCCAGAGGCCTGGGGCCCCAGCCATAAAGGCTGTGAGGGGTACCCAACTGGCTCTCCGACCCGGGGCCTGTGGACACTTTGAAATGCAGGGGAAGCATGTACCGAACCGATGGACCCCCGTCTTTGGCCTTTGGCAGAGAAGCAGGCTGAGGCTCCCGGGTCCAGAGGCGCAGGGGAAGCCTCCACTGGCCTACGGGACCCCATCCCAAACACCCTGCCACAGAGCAGTACCAGAGGACACAGCCCGGAGTGTGCCACCCTCCCCCGGGCCCTCAGGGGCCCGGCCGGAGCTCCTGAACCCAACCAAGAAAGGAAAAGCTCCCCAGGTACAACGGACCCCATCCTGGGCCTTTGACAGAGCGGCAGGGCAGGGGACAGGGCCCAGGACCGGAGCACCATATCCGGGGCCAGGCAGGGCCTCTGGACCCAGCCACACCTCCCAGGCTCAGAGGCATAGGGGAAGCCTCCCCGGGTCCAATGGACCCAGTCCTGAGCACTCTACCACATGGCAGGACTGAGGACAGAGCCCGGGGTGGGGAGGCCACACTCCCCGGAGCCCTTGGGAACCCCTGAACCCAGCCGAGCTGGGGAGGCTCCCCGGGCATGATGGAACCCCGGCCCAGGTCTTCGGGGTAGGGCTCCCACCTGCCCACGCAGGGCTAGGGGGCTCCGCATCTAGGATGGGCTCGGAAAACCCGGCTGGGTCTCAGGCACGGGGAGGACCACCGGAGCTCTCGGGCCCAGACGCCCGAGGGAGGACTGCCCAGGACCCATGATCCTGTCCTGGGTACTTTGACCCACTGTGGGCCAGAGGAGGGAACCCCCAGACGGAGGGGAGGTGTTGTCCAGGCATAGCCCATCTGGTCCCAAGCAAAGAGCCGCCAGCCCAGGAGGGGTGTTCCGGCATACCCTGCCCCTAGTAATCCGGAGGAAGGCTATCCCTTTTCCTGGGAACCTGTGTGCACGAGAGACTCAGGGGACCATGGGCCCAGATGTGCCCGAACTCCTGGAGCCCTGGCAGGGATCAGAGAGGTGAATGAGCCCCCATCAGAACTTCCACTGTAGCCCGGCCATCTGGTCGCCCCATTGGAAAGCATTGCATGCAACCAGATGGCCGAGGGGAAAGCTGCAACCTGATGGCCGGGACCGAAAGGACTCTAATCTGCCCACCAGAGCCTTTGCAGTAGGGTTCCCGCCTCCCCATGCAGGGCTCCGGTGCTCCGATTCCCAGGGGGGCTCGGGGACCCATGCTGGGCCTCAGGCACTGGGAGGACCACCAAAGCTCTCTGGCCCATACGCCCAGGGGAGGACTGCCCGGGACCCATGGAGCCCATCCCGGGTGCTTTGACATGCAGTGGGCCAGAGGAGGAAGCCCCGGGATGGAGAGGAGGTGTTGTCCAGGCATAGCCCATCTGGTCTTTGGCAAAGAACCACCAGCCCAGGGGGGGTGTTCCGGTACACCAATGCCCCTAGTAATCCAGAGGAAGGCTACCCCTCTTTCTTAGAACCTGTGCGCACTGAGAAACTCAGGGTACCCTAGCCCCGGACATGCCTGACCTCCTGGAGCCCTGGTTGGGATAAGGGAGATGAATGAGCCCCTAACAGGACTCCCAGGGCGGCCCGACCATCTGGTCACCCCTTTGGAAAGTATTGCGTGCGACCAGATGGCAGATGGGAAAGATGGGACCAGATGGGCAGGACCGAAAGGACTCCCATTCTTAAACATTGCAGGGATCTGTTAGCATGAGCTGAAAGCCATTTTGTAATTGGCAGCCATTTTATTTAGCCATGTGCTTGCCATGTGCATTCTCCCTCTTCCCGAGCCTTGCACATGCTCAGAGGGGCCTAGCTATTAGAATGCACCTGCTCCTAGAATAGAACTGTCAGGCTATTCTTGCTGATTTAAGGAGAAATGACGCTCCTCCCACTTTGTTGAGCAAGCAAATTTTGAATACTCATATTAGTCATTTTGCATTCTGGTATGTACCAGGACCTCAACTTGGTGTTATGCTGACTATGTAAAACTATGCATATATAAGCTCCTGTTCTCTGTACTCCTTAGAATGCTTTCTACAGTGGTCTGAGGGTAGCCTATGATGCAGTCTCCCTCATCTGAGGTTAATAAATGCATTCTTTTTATATTACAGCTTCTGTGCCAATCTCTTCTTTGCTGGTTAACCCCTTCCATGCTGGTGACGAACCCCAGCCGTCACGCTCTGCGGCGCTCGTGTGCTGATGACGGCTGGGGTTCGTCACGGCCCGCCCTGTTCTTTTGTTTACCGCACAGCGGCGGAAACGGCCCAGCATGGAAGGGGTTAAAAGAACCAGGTGTATCAGTGAACCCCTATAAGAGGTTTATAATTATTCACCATCTGCCTGCCCTGAGCCGAGTCTTAGCGGTAGGGCTCCAACCTGTCCTTGCAGGGGTCCGGGACTCTGCACCAGGGACCCATGTCCCGGGCAGATGGACACTTGGCAGGCTACAGGAGGGGGGCTCCCACAACCCAGGCCCTGACTGAAACCCAGGCCCTGGAGTCGGTCCCTGCTTCCCAACCCAGCCAGGTCGGCGAGATCGTGGAGCCTGCCCAGGCATGAGGGACCCATGTCCTGTGCACACTGACCCTCAGGACGTGCGCTCATTTTCCAAACATTTTTTTCCATAATTCCACGTAGAGGCCTTACGCCAATTGCACCCAGCCCTAGAGATGAACTGTGTCTGAAATTCTTTTCTGGGGCAGGACACATATATCACAGGAGGATGTTTCTGGGGAGCTGTTCATTGTGTTAGTTAGTCCAAGAGGCAAAACGAGTAACTGGTGAGTTAGGGATGATAGCAGTGTGAGATAGAAGTGGCTGGATACATTATATAAAAGGAAGCAAGGCTTATGTTTGTGAAAGTGGTGCTCAGCTACCCATGTAAAGTGTGATGGAGTTTTTCAGGAAGTTGGATATTGTGAAAGAACTGTGTTTATGTAAAGTGTTATGTTAATGTTTGCATTTCTTAAATGGTGTTTCAAGAGGGTGGTTAGTAGATGACTGGTAGGTATCGACTACTGTAGGAAAGAGTAGCACCTACGTCAGCCAGGTAGAGCTTCTGGGTCAGGCTAACAAAAAGGTATCAAAAGGTGGGGGGGTGTACTAGATATTTAATAGGAGAATATGCTAAGTGCAAGTGTTCAAGTTACAGGACTAATTTCCTTTCACTCCCGAACCATTTTAAATAGGTGAATCACTAGAATAGAACAAAGGATGGATGTAGTATGCTTATCACTAAGGGAGTTGCCAAATAGATAGTGAGATAGTCAATGTGGTGATATGTGGGAACTGGGTGGAAAGGTACAGGTTTATTGACAGGGTAAAGGGGGCTTCTTGGGGGATATTGTGGCACACCTTTATGAAAACAACAAGGGTAAAAGCGTTTCAGATCAGGAAATAGTTCTGTGTTTTTTAGAGATGAAAGTGCCAAGTGCTAGGAAACAGATAGATTTAGTGGGGTCGGTGGTTACTTAAGGTGGGAGCTATGCAGAGAGGATTGTAGTACAGAATAGCTATTGGGACATTTAAGCAAAATGAAGGATATGGTCACTTAGCTGTTGTTAACAACATGCAGCAAGTAGAAGCTGGACAATGGCGATACCGCAGCACTCATCCTCCTAGACCTCTCTGCCGCCTTTGACACCGTCTGCCACCGCACACTACGCGCACGCCTCTATGCCGCAGGGATCCGAGTCAAGGCTCTGGATTGGACCACCTCCTTCCTCTCCGGCAGAACCCAGAGTGTCCGCCTTCCCTCATTCCGTTCCAAAGCCTCCAAGATCATCTGCGGCATACCCCAGAGATCCTCCCTCAGCCCGACGCTGTTCAATATTTACATGGCCTCGCTCGCACACGTAGCCCGACAGCACAACCTCAACATATTCTCCTACGCCAACAACACTCAGCTGATCCTCTCCCTCACCAAGGACCCCATTACAGCCAAAGCCAACCCCCATGAAGAAATGAAGGCCGTCGCCGACTGGATGAAGACTAGCCATCTGAAGCAGAACTCGGACAAGACGGAGGTCCTCATCCTCGGGTCCAAACCTTCAGCCTGGAACGACTCCTGGTGGCTGATGGCACTGGGGGCAGCCCCGACACCCACCGACCACGCACGCAACCTGGGAATCATCCTCGACTCAACGTTCTCAATGACCAAGCAAGTCAACGCCATCTCCTCCTCCTGCTTCAACACCCTCCGCATGCTCCACAAGATCTACAGATGGTTCTGACAGATACAAGAAAGACAGTAACCCAGGCCCTCGCCAGCGGCAGACTCGAGTACGGAAATGCCCTCTATGCAGGAGCCCCGACCAAGCTCATCAAATGACTACAACGCATCCAAAACACCTCTGCACGACTGATCCTCGACGTACCATACCACGGCCACATCACACCCCACCTGAGAAACCTGCACTGGCTCCCTGTCAACAAGAGGATATCCTAGTGGGAGATCCTTCTCCCACCTCACCGCCAAAACATGGAACACCCTCCCACTGAGCCTAGGACAGACCCAAGAGCTGCTGACCTTCAGGAGGATATTTAAGACCTGGCTGTTCGATCAGTAGCGCCTCCCCGCCCCAGTGCCTTGAGACCCTCTTGGGTATGTAGTGCACTTTACAGATGATTGATTGAAGCTGAAGGAAATTAGAAGCCAGTAAGCAGAGACTTGTATGTTGTGGTCTGACTTTAAGCCAAGGTGGATGTGTGGTGCTTCGTTAAAGCCACTGGCAGTGCTGTAAGGAAAATAGGTAATGGAGATGTTAGGGTGGCATTATTTGGCTTATGCCTTGAAAAAGGAATTTTGTGGCCCGTTTAGAGGTACAAATAGGAGGTGTCTTAATGAAATACTCCTCTCCTCTTTCAGAGTCGAGAAGGAAATCATGAATGGTATGTGATCTCAAATGCAATCATTAAAATGGTACCACCTCTCAATGAGTGGTGATAACCAGTTTGCAAAGGGAACAGCTTCTTATCCGTAATCAAGTTGAATCACCAGTGGTGGTTCTTGTAGAGAGCATCAGGGCTTTGCTTATCTAGATTTATGGAGATAGTAATTGCTAAGAGAAATGACAAAAAATAGGACCTGCTTTCGATCTTGGCGGACAGGTTACTTCATCACAACATTGGCGGATATCCCATCTACCAAAATAGAAATTCCATAGGATATAATGGGATTTAAATGTTGGTAGATTTTTTTATTTAAAAAAGTTTTGTATAGTGTGAACAAGACCAAATTAGGTATGAGAGCTTTTTACATAGGAGGTCGACAGACAAAATGGGGTGACAATAGGGGGCAAAGCAAGATTAATATACAGTAAAAGTAATACAACAGTAATAACAGGAACGTAGAGACAAAATAGTGAAGGATGTCGAACCCATGCCATTCCAGAATACCATAGGTAGTCAATGGTCTGAACAGGTTGGCCGGGTCTGCACTGTAGCCCAGAGAGGTAGTCATTAGTAGAGTTATCACTTCCCTTTTGAAGGACTCTGTTGATGGAATCAGTCTAATTTCCGTAGGTATGGAGTTCCAGATTCTCGGCGGCGAACCCTGAGAAGGCACAATTGTAGTTTTTTATTTTTTTATTTGTTAGCTTTCAACAGCAAGGAGCTGGAGCTCCTAGAGCAGCGGGTACCTCCCGAAAGGACTAGGGGGCATATTATCAAGCAGGGCATTAAAATTATCGCCGTTTTAGCGGCAGAAAATTGCTGCTAAAACAGCGATAATGGGCTTGATAATATGCTCTGGAGAATTCCAATAGAAGCCCATGATAACACCAGAGCATTGACTTTTATTGGAATTCACAAGGCCATATTATCAAGCCCATTATTGCCGGTTTAGCGACAGTTTTCTGCGCTAAAACAGCAATAATTTTTAACGCCCTGCTTGATAATATGCCCCATGATTATTTGCAAGGGATAGAGGAGTGTTGAAATGAAGTGCTTTGTTGGTCATGCAGCCCAGTTTTGGTTGTATCCTTGCCTCGAATGGTAGCCAGTTCAGAGCTTTCAAAATGGGGGAAATGTGGTTGGATTCCTTGGAGCCCGTGATGATCCTTCCCGCAGTGTTCAATGTGACCCTGAGAGGGGCCAACCTGTACCTTGGTAGTCCACAGAGGGTTGCACTGCCATAATCGAGTCAGGAGATCACTAATGCTTGCACAGCCAATTTCAAGTCCTCAGGGCAGGAAGGGTTTTAGTTTCCTAAGGATGCTCAGATGAAAGTCTGCTCCTTTGGTTGCAGCACTAATGTGCGCTTGCATGTTCAAGTGTTTACTCAGCACTATTCCCAGGGATCTCGTAGAGTCTATGATATGTGCTGTGCAGTTGAGAGCGGAGAGAATATTTATACATTTCTTCACAGTGAGATCTTGCTTGGGAAGGGAGATAAGGATTCATTCAGTTTTGAGGGCATTTGGTTTGAGATGTTTGAGGGTTAACCAGTTTTGGGTTTTGTGCAGGGTTCCGTTGAGAGTCTTGGTATCGTCCGCTGAAGAGATTTTCGGGTATACCTGAGTGTCATCAGCATACATGGGGTATAGTGTATGTTAGATACTTTGAGGATTTCAGTGAGAGGCTCATGAAAAGGCTGAACAGGGTGGGGGAGAGAGATGACCCTTGGGGGACCCCCAGAGGGCAAGGACTGGGATTGGAGAGGGTTTGATTGGTTTTGACTCTTTGTGATCTGTTATGGAGAAACAAGGCAAACCATTTTAAAACAAACTGAGCCAGGGATCCCTATCCTTTGTTCCAAAAGGTTCAGGAGGTTATCATGTTTGACTGTGTCAAAAGCTGATGAGAGGTCAAGTAATATTAAAAAGCAGGTTTCGTTCTGGTCAAGCACAGTAGGAGCGTCGTCAACTATGTGTGTGATGGCCATTTCAGTTCTGTGACCCTGACAGAGGCCTGATTGGAATTGATCCAGTAGTTGGAATTCCTCAAAGTGGTTACATAGTTGTGACTGAAGATATTTCTCAAGGAGTTTTGCCAGAGTGGCAACAGATGGGATATCTGTCACCGTTGTGGCGGAGTAACACATCCAGCATGATCTAAATCAGGCCCTAAGCCTTTAAAGCCCAGCGGGTGCCTTCTTCAGTGTCCTGCTGCCTCTCGTACTTGTTGACACAAAAGTCAAGCACCCAGGCACTATTCAGAGGGACAAATGCACTGGTGCACACTCTAAACAGCTTTTTTCTTTTATTAAACCTTACGCAGGCTAAGTGCTGACTTAGCACCAGCCCTGGCCTGCAATTTCCGGTGGTTTAAGGGAACCTTCCATTCAGGGTGTGCAGCAGAGTCATATTCTTAACCAGTGCCGACCTACTAGGGCATAAGCTCTGTATTTCAAAAGGGCTGCTTGTCAACCACTCCACAGGCTGCAGGCAACACCCTTTCCCAACCTGTCACCTATAGCGAGTTGGGGAAGGGTGGGGCTACTACATGTTGTCTGTGAATGATTGAAGGCGTGTGACCTGACCTCTCAGAGTCCTCAGACTCTGCGGCATCCGGTCTCATGCATGCTTTAACAGATACTCTGTACATGTTTTCGTATGTGCAGAATATCTGCTCACAGCATAACTTCTTATTTTCGTCGGAGTTTGAGAGGGTACGCTTGTCACTCTCTATGCCTCCCCTCCTGACCGGCACAGCTGCAGGATCACCCCCACTACAGGCTGTTTCGTGAGTACCAAAGCAGGATGATAGGATCTCAGGTAAGTTTGAGACATAGGACTCCCTTTGTGCCTGCAGGTCTGTGGTTTGTTTTCACTGTTATAATCAGTAAAAACACATCGGAGGCTGACACTTTTTGCTTTTAACCTAAGGGTGGATCTCGTCGTTTTTTTTCTCCAGCTTTGAGGATGAAAACGAGCATAGAGGAGCAGTGAAGTAAGTCTCGTAATAAAACGCTCTCATTGGTGCTAATGAAATCCCTAGCCCATCTGAGAATGTCTTGAAATTCTTAAGCTCAGGAAGGGTGCCCTATAACTAGTGTAGGCTGTGTCGCATCTGTGCTGTTGTAACTGATAGAGATATGTTTTTCACACACTTTGCTTTTCAATAAAAATGAAGGTGCTATTTTTTAAGTTTCAAAAGATGAGTTTATTGAATATAAATGGAGAAACCATCAATGTTTCATGTATTGCAACATCAAAAAATTACATCGAAGAAGGATATCAATAATAACTTATAATATTGGCAACAAAACGTGTGAAAAATATACAGTAGAGAATTCCTCACGTTGTAGTTTATCTGTGGCTAACTGCACATATGCGGCACGGCCTACAACAGTTATAACCCCTTAAGAACAGGGACATCTTAAGGATTTTGGGGGCCCCGGGCCAAAATATAATTTTGGAGGCTCCTGCTCGGAACAACTCTGAATTTATTATCTATTTTCAAGCCCCAAGCAACTATGGTCTGATCATGGACAATCCTCCTCAATTGCCCCCAAACATTTAAGGCGACCCCCGTTCTTATGGGGGCCCCATTCAGTGCAAAGCCTTTGAATATTTATGAGAGATCAAAAAACCTGCAAGCCCCTTTTCCTATTATGCAGGGGGCCCCATCAATTTTGTGTTATGCCACTGTCTGGGACTGTCCTGAAAGCTTAATGATCGGGCCCCTAGAAAGGTGGGGGCCCTGGGCCAGAGCCCATCTTGGACCATGCCTTTAAGAAAAGTCGGGCCCCACCACTTTTAAATTCCACCAGCCAACAGTGTGATTCACCTCCAAGTGAGCATACAGGGGATTGTTGCATGCTTTCCCCTATGTGTTCCCAAATGGGAAACATGGGGTAGGTTTACGAGCCCAGTGCGCCACATTTGCTCCGCGGTTGCGTCACTTCTGTAACGCAGCAGCGGTGTAAACCATGTGCCATGTTGTGCCCTATTTACTAGGTGACACATCTAGGGAGATGCTTCACGTGGTAAAGCCCTGCGCCACATGAAACCTGTGTCAGGTTTTATGTGGCCGTTCCGGCACAAGGGAGGGGAGATGTTCCGTCACAGGAATGCCTCGGAAAATTGCCTGAGTGAAATCTACAAGATTTCACTGAGTCACTTTTCCGACAACGCTGCGTCAAAACCTTGCGCCTGCTTGAAGCAGGTGTAGGGCGTGACGCTCCATGTTAAGCTTAGGCCAGGTTGAAACAGTGCTGCAGTTGCGTCGCACAGCGACACAACTTCAGCACTGCGTCAACCTTATGCTGGCAGATGTGTCACGCATCTGTTTATCCTTGCGCGATGATGCGCAGCTTTTTTTAAATGCCGTGCATCTGTGTTGGCGCAAGGGTAAACTTGCGTCACGCATCTTTCCTGGCGCATCCCTGCTGATTTGCAGGGATGCGCCAGGAAACATTAATCTGCCCCATGTTGTTTTTAAAAGTCATACTTGTCTTTTTAATGGGCACGTGCTGCTTTAAAAACACACATTTCCGCAGGTGAGAGCAAATGCAGGGATGGTTGACTGCTGCCCCTCGCAGGTCACCATCTCTGCATTCGCAGCCCTTCACAGGGCATCGCAAAATTCGAAATGCTTAAATAGAATATATTAATCATGTAATTTTGCGAACCTCTGCAAATGGTGCATAGGTTGCATCGCAAATTTGATCACAATTCACAAACCAGTTGGTGTGCAATATGCAGTTCCCTCGTTTCCAAGCTGGTTGTGCATCCGGCTTAATTTTCAATTGCGCGAGTGTCATATTAACGCTTAATTCCTGGGAAACAATGTCGTTCTTGGCACTCATCAGCTGCTGACGTCAGCGCACTGGCATATCCCAGCGCAAAGGCGACCATTGCAGTGCCCTCCCCTCGCCTAGAATGCTCTGCTCGTGCCACCAGTGCAAAGAATGTAAACAGGATGAAATCCACCCCGGCGTGGAGTTTGTGAGAAGGAAGGAAATCGTGATGTTTGTTTTTGTGTGTGATGCATGTCTTCTTATTGTGCATCAGATGTTTCATAAACAGCTTGTTCCCGCGGGCACTTTAAAGAAATCTCGAAATGTCATCGCTTTTGCCAATTCCATGAGAGCACTTGAATGGTCAGGGGCTATTAGGTCTGTCACAAAATGGTCTGCATTTAATTACTTATTTTTTATGTGAAATCGTACTTAGCAGCGATGTTTTTTTAAAATAAATTAATCACAGATGTGTGCCATCAAAATGGCTCATTCGCTCTAATCCATATTCTCTTCATGCTGAAGGCATTGATCACACAGTGTTCACTAAAATATGTGCAACAGAAAAATCGTGGTGTCTGCTCACAAGCTACTGTCCCCAGATTCCCAACAATGGAAGAAAATACCTCAAGCTCCTCTTCCAATCATTGTGTGTTCTTCATTGGACTCTGTCCCCTATGTCTTTTTTAGATCTGGTGATAACAAGAGCCTTTGGTTTTACTAAAATTATATATATTTAACATTCACCGAAAAAAACAAAGGTTAAAGTGATGTTAGTTTTGAACTAAAAAGAAATCACAGAAATTCACCAGTTATAGTTAGCAGAACTAACTATAAATTGTGCCCCCGCCATGCACTACTTATGACCATATATATTACATCACTCAAGACATGTTCTATGACACAATTTATGACATCACTGATGACATCTCAAATCAAATCAGTGATGACATCAAAAGTCCTCCCACAGCCTTTGCTGGTCCTGGGTACCTCATTCCCCGGAGTTAGAGGTGGTTTCCATATGTTGGGGACCATAGGGAATGCCCCCGGGGCCACAAGGCCCTAGCCAGCTCCCTGCTTGGTGCGAGACCCAGCATTGTTCCCACCTTGAGGGAGCAGCTGCCTTGTGCATGTTCCTTCTGGGTGGCAGCAGTATTTGTTCTGTTTCCCTGACCACTTCAGTGTGGGCAGGGGCACAGAACACAAGTCTGTTCCCAGCTGGCGAAAGCAACTTTAAATCTTCCGCCCACTGGTAGCAGACTCAAATGTTTCCTCCCATTTTTTGGAAAATGTAAAAATGTGCTAGCCAGACAGGAGCAATCACATGTTTCCCTGCCCTCACTGGTGTGGATAGGGAAACTACTATGTCCCTGGGGAGGGCCCTCAGGACACAGTCACTGAGCTGGCCTCGGGGATGGATATTCCAAGACATTTAAAGACAGGGAGAGATACGAATGACGGCCCTGGGGTCACCAGGGCATTTTTAAGGCTCAAGCGGGGTACTCGACAGCTCCCCTCCTCTTTCATTTTGAGTTTGGTCCCGGGGATGGAGTCCCTGGGACCTCTCTAGCCTCAGGGAGGGTGGCCGCTTTGCCCCTTTTAATTAATACATTGGGCCCCAGAGGATGGAGTCCCAGGGCCGAAAACCCTGCCCTGAGAGATGGGGTACTTGGAGCACAAAATGGGCTCAGGGAGGGGAGCCGTAATGACCCCTCCCTTCCCATATGTTAAAATGAATGGATACTGTCATTTTTTGGTTTTGTTTTTGACATTGATCGCATTGATGTCCAGTGGGATTGTGGCGAATAAATGTCAATTCTTTTTTTATTTTGGCCCAGGGGTCCCTCTGGTTCACCCTCATAATTCCTAATACAGGACCTAGGGGCGGCAGGCTATCCTCACCCTGCCCCTTTTACATTCTGTTTTCATTTTAACTTCAGTACAGCAGGCTAAGTTCCCAAGTCCTGTAATAGCAACCAGCAACAGTTTTCTCATATTGCTGGCAGTCAATCAGAGTGCTTGCTCCGCAGGACTGTGATTCCTGCGGGAGCAAATTGGCCCAAGAGAAAAATAGCTCCCTGTCCCAGTAAGAAGGCACTGTTTTTAAAACTGAGTTCAATGGACTCTTGCAATTGTGCCTTATACCCAACTATCCAGACAGACAAATATTTTCTACTGTTAATTTCTCAAAAACTACTGAACAGCTTTACACTAAATTACAAAACCACTATCTGTGGACCAAGATCTAGTTTTCTGCCAAAGTTGGTGTATTTCTGTTCAGCAGTTTTTGTGGTAGTGCTTCTTAAAGTAGTGTGTGGAGAATGCATGAGGAAATTTTATTTTAGAGCCACCCTTTTTCCATGAAGGAACTGAAGTGAATTTGGTTATTAAAAAAAAGAAACATTTCTTGAGGATTCATCAAACAAAGTTAATAGCAAACCAAAAAACTGCTTGCCTTTGTAAAACCTAATCTAACTTTAACTACCCAGGGGCGACCCCACTAGGTACTACACATCTGCAGCTCCTCCATAATGGTAGGGGAGCGTTCTCCCCTGCTCAAAGCTATCAGATGAAAAATAAAATGATAATAAAACAATGTTATTATAATTTGACTTATCTCTGACAGCTGATGCCAGTTTAGGGAGGGGTGGGGGGGACATCCTCTCTGACATCGGCAGGGAGGAGAAGTGATGGGCACTTGTGAGTGCACGTCAGTTTGCCCGGCAGGCTTAGGCCAGCCAAACAGACATGCACACTTATATTTCTCCAACCCAGCGGTGTTGCACAGCTGAGCGGAGATAAGGCACCGGCTTCCTCTCCCTGAGCGAGAATCAAACCAGCCCACTCAGGCCAATCTAGAAACTTCTCTCTTGCTTGGTAATAGCATGAAAGCAGCATCTGGATTGGGTGGAATCTCTTGGAACCTGTGCTGTGTGGCCCATGGACTGCTGGGGGCAGAGGAGCACTGAGGCAGCTGGCTGCGCCAGGTACGTTATTTTTTGATTATTATTCTTCCCCTACCCCATCCCCCACACCTCTTTTTATTTGCACAGCCGCTACTGGTAATACATCCTTAAATGGGCTTTCAGTCAGCCCTCTTCATTTATGGATCATTTGTTGAGTCATTCCTATTTTTCTTCCGCTCCGACATAGAATAAATGGCCCTGAGACAGCCCACTTAGGCCACTAGCTAACTTCACGGTGAGTGACAGCATTCTGCTATTTCACAAGACGCAAATCGGACCACAAAGTAGTTCCTTCAGTGCCAGGTACTACTGTGGCAATGTGTGCTTTTGGGGAACAAAAATATTTATTTTGTTTTTAGGCATTTTTTTTATGTTGATAAGGATCTAGTAGCTCCCTGAGCTATAAGGTTTTACGAAAAGCACAATTAAACGAGCACTGACAAAGCCAAAACGCTGGAAGACAACACTAGAGCTATTGACTTTGCCAATTATTTTTTTTTTTTTTACATTTTTGAAAACCTTTATTCGGAATCAGAACACACAGCTATTTAGCCTAACATCCCGGAGGCAAGGCAGCAAAAGCAAAGGAGGGCATTAGCGTTCAACAGTAGGAACATAGTCATCAAAGGTTAATTTTTATGACTTTGCCAATTATTGTTTGTGTTTGTAGCTAACATAATTACTAATACATTTCCTGCTTTAGGCAAGAGACTCTGGAATTTTTAAACCAAATTGTCTTTCCTCTTTTGACTTCTCCTATCTCTTTTAACAGGGTGTCTACAGATCACCAGAAATTTTCAGAGGAGAGCCAAAGCATGTACACAACACAACAAAAATGTACCTTGGACCTTAATCTAACAGCCCTGTACCCAAAGAATACCAGTAATTCAGGGGTGGGAATAACAGGGGAAAGTAGCAGTGGAATGCAAGAGTGTGGGAGGGGGTAATAATTCACAGTCGATTCCCCTGGAATTTCCCCAATTCCCCCTCAAGTTTCACCTAACTATGTGATCAATTTCACACAGTTGATATCTCTGGTTGATCAAAACGTATCAGTTTTGTTCCTGTTAATCATGTAATTTTGTTGTTGCTGATTAGTCCTATTATCAGTCCCATCAGAATTACAAGACCCCTTTCAATGAAGGATATAGAGTTGGTCTGAGAAAGCTCATGTCAGCAATTTGTTCATTCGGGTCAGCTCGCTTCACCTACTGCTCGAACAAAGTGGCTGTATCTTTTGGATGAGACCAGAGGAGCATTTCTGTCTCATCATTAGCTGCTGGCTATTGGGTGGGTTAGTTTGTCTGTCTAAAGTGTGCTCTACATTGCAGTGAATGGACAGAGAAGTGAAGAATCAATGCTTTGCAATGGAGGCATATGGAGAATTATTTCTGTTTCGCCATTAGCTAATTGCTTATTAGATAGGCTAGTTTGCCTGTCTAAAGCATGCTTTACATTGCAGTGCATGGCAGTGAAGCAAAGCATCCCTACTTTGCAAAGAAGGAATATCTGTGCTACTAAGAAGTGTTTCCACACTCTAGATGTTGTTTGTTCATTGGTGATTTTGTACTTAAATGATTTGTTCTGCTAAATGTGATTTGTGCAACTAAAAGTGTTTTCATGCTTCTGCAAAAATTGCACCAAGAATGATGTTGCACCTTGATGACACTTTACACATAAATGTGATTCTGATCATAAACATTTTACCTTAACCCGTTTAGCGTGGCGCAAAATCCGCTACGCTGCGGGCGTTCTAATGTGCGGGCGGGGCCCGTCGGCCAACGGACGTGTGCAGCACTACCGAGGTAGTTCTCAGGGCGGCCGTTGGCTGATGGCAGCAGCTAATGGGTTAATGGAGCTTATTAGGCCAAATGGTGATTTTACACCGAAAGTATTTGAACTATAATGATTTACACTTTAATGTAATTTGTAATCTTGCATGTTTGTCAACCTCAAGTTAGTGATGCAGCAGGAATGATTTTCATCTCAAGTCTGCTGTCAAAATAATGTGATGCCATACTAATGGATATGTTTTAAAAGCACCGATGAAATCTTGTTGCAAATGTTTTCGCTCCGGACTGAGTGATTGTGCAACTAAATGTGATACCACACTCCTGCACAATTTCCACCAAAGGTAATATTACACCTAGATGTGTTTGTGCACCTTCATGTGCTTCTGCTCCTATATGTTTATTTGCACCTCAAAGTATCTGCACGCTATCGTTAATGAGCCATTACGTGGGATTTTGCATCTAAATGGAAACTTTTTGCATCTAGGCTTTCCACACTCTCACTCAAGTTGCATATAACACTGCACCTATGTATAATTTGAAACGTAATGCTTCTTGTTCCTACAGTTGTGTGTTTAACTCTTCTGTTGATGGGCCATTCCACAGGTGTGTTAATGGTACCCTGGCACATCAAAGAGCAGACTGGTGAATCAGTAAATTCCCAGTTGTGGTGCACCCCAACTAGGAATAAAGTTCACAAGTTGGCAGTTTCTGAGCCTTCCTCCTCTCCATTCCAGGTATCAGAACAGCTACCATTCTCTTCAATCTCAAAGGTCCATGTGGGGTCCGGCTACTACAATATTGGTTCCTGGCTTCTTCCTCCCAGTTTATGGACCTGTAACCCATGGATTATAAGCAGGTAAGCACTGCTTAGGAAAAATAAACTGTTAGTCCTGGCCCTTTATGCACGTTTATCCCCAAATATTATGCCTTTTATTTTCGATGTTCTGACCCTGTTTTGTTGGCTATAGGACTCTGGGCACTTTACCACTGCTGATCAGTGCTGAAGTGCATATGCTCTCTGTGCAAATTGTGATTATGATTGGCAATCCACGATTGCCATATTTGATTTACTGGTTAGTCTCTAGTAGAGTACACTGTGTATGCCAGGGCCTGTAAATCAAATGCTACTAGTGGTCTTGTAGCACTGGTGCTGCCACCCACATAAGAATCCCTGAGTCTCACACCTGCCACTGCAGTGTCTGTGCATGCAGTTGTTAACTGCCATGTTGACCTCGCAGGTTCACCCACTTGTCATGCCCAAACCTTCCCTTTTCTTACATGCAAGGCACCCCTCAGGCAGGACCTAGGTACCCCCATGGCCAGGGTACAGTGTATATCAAAGGGGGGCATATGCTGGTGTGTTTTACATGTCCTGATAGTGAAATGCTGGTATTTTGTTTTTCATTGTTGAAAGGCTGTCTGTCCCATAGTCTATCATTGGAGCTTCATTGTAACATTTTACAAGTGTAACTTTCAATTGAGACAAGATGGAGAAATGGAGTTTAGGCACTCTGAAATCAGAATTTAACAGCACACCTTTTAGTGAAGGGGATTGTAAAATTGTGTGTATGGAAATGCCACTTTTAGAAAGTGGGCTTTTTCTTGCTTTATCATTCTGTGTGCTTCTGCCTGCTCGTGTATTCACCATCTGGTTTTGGAGTGAAAGGAGCTGGGGATGTGCATTTGCTCTAGACAGTCACAAGGGAGGTTGGGGTGTGTCTTGCCTTGCCTGAGTGAGTCCTCTCTAGACTGATTAGATCTGTTCTGCATTTACACTGGTGGGAGGAGTTTTGCTATCACATGAATAGGCTGAGTCTCCTTTGCACAATGCTGTCTCCATCTCCTGTGGTCAAGCGGATCCAGGGTGGACATAACTTGTTTGGACTGAGCTCAGTGACTCTGAAGCAAAGAGAACAATCAGAACATGGGATATAAGTATGAGACCTTTAACCCCAGGACTTTAGATGACTTCTGGAACGAGAGGACCCTGCCAGAAAGAAGTGCTGAAGATCTGTGTGAGGAGTCCTGCCTTTTCTGCGTGAGTGGGGGGCCTCTCTGAAGTTCAACGTTTTCCCCACTGTTGCACAGACTTGATTGGGGATTGTATATTTTACGACTCGGAAGTCCAACGCTTTCCCTACTGTTGCACGAACTGGAGTGGGAATAGTAAATCTTACCACTCTGAAGTCCAGCACTTTCCCTATTGTTATACAGACTTGAGTGGAAATAGTACATCTTACTCTTCCAAATTCCAATGCTCCCTACTGTTCCTACTACTGGAGTGGAATAGTAAATACTACCCCTCCAAAGTCCAACACTTTCCCTACTGTTGCATCGACTGGAATGGGAATAGAAAATGTAACCCCTTTGAAGCCCATTGCGGTTCCTACTGGTGCACAGACTTGAATGGGAAATTTACATTTCTTCACCCCAACGTCCAACACTTTCCCTGCTGTTACATAGAATGGTGTGAGAATAGTAAATCCTACTCCTCCGGAGTCTAATGCTTTCCCTACTGTTGTACAGACTGGAGTGGGAATGGTAAATATTACCCCTCTGAAGTTCGTTGCTCTCTCTACTGTTGCATAAGCTGGTGTGGGAATAGAGTATCTATTATTCTCAGACTTTAATGCTTTTCTTAATATTGTTTAATTATATCCATTATTATTATCTGTTTACTTTCTTAATATTATAATATTTATATATATATATATATATTCACTGACAAAACCATAGGTTTCAGGGGTGTTATAGTTAGCTGGGCATTTCACTCATACAAAACCATTGAAATCCCTCCGTTATAGTTAGTTGTACTAACTGTAACTCTTGCGCCCACAATCTACTGGTGATGATGTCACATATTACATCACTCATGACATGGTCAGTGACATCACTAATGACATCACTGATGACATCCCAAATGACATCACTGATAACATCACTGATGACATCATCCAGTGAATGTGATTTGGTTTCATCTTTAAATATGTATTATTACATAAATATCAATCTGCATTTAAAAATAAGTGAATATATTCCTATCTTGAGAGAGGATTTTGTAGCAGTGTGATTGACTGTTTACTTGACTAACTTATAGTGTCTCACTAAATATATTGGATAGTGACTAAACTGTGTGAATATCTGTATTATTTTGTCCGTTGTTGTGTAAATTGCTGCACCAGTTAGTTACTAACTACGTGAAAGTCTATATTAGTTATTGGTTAGTTAACTGATTATTTGTATTGGAGAATGAATCTGTGTGTAGTTTGGTAGGGGAACTGTGACTGCCCAAAGATATGTTAAAAGTTAATTCAGTAGGGGTATGACGATGAGACTATACGTTATAATAGTTGTTTGGGTGAGTGAATATCTTTATAGGTGTGGTGATGAGCAAATATTTTTCTCAATGGTTCATGTCCAACAAAGTAGAAAAAATAAAAGGCAGTGTATATCACAGTTGTTGTATATAAATAAGTGTCCATAAGTCTCAATAATTGCATGAGTGACTGTATAGATAACTGTATACTTGAAATAGTGATTTCATAACACACTAAGCGGCACATTAGTATGGCGGGCGGACTTTGTACGCCCGCCATACCAGTGGGGAATGGGAGCGCCCGCAATGCTAGCGGCGTTCCCGCACACCCCATTAAGATGCACCCACCACACTGGAGTGCGCATCCCGTATTTTTAAAATGCTGAAAGCACCGCCCGCCGCAATGCTAAAAATGCTTGTTGTGCTTTTCAAAGCACAACGTGACAGTCACCGTGCGGTGCCTGCCACGTTGTTCTTTGAAAGGCCATGTGCACACCCCACCCCCCCTGGAGTTCATGGGGGCCCGCAACGGGTCCCCCAAGCAAACCCCGCATGCCTTCTCTTGGCGGCAATGCCGCCACGGAAAATCATTCAGAAATGCACATTCTAATATGGCTGGCGGTGTCTGAAAGACACCGCAAATGTATTGAACCCTTCTCTGCCTGGTCGACATGTCGACCAGGAGGAAAAGCGGCGGACGGTCTTTCCGTCCGCTGGGGAACCCCAGCCATAGTAATATGGTGGGGGGTCTTTTCTAAAGGGATGGCGGGCGAATTGCCCCCGCCGGGCTGAGAGTAGTCACCGTCGGCCCGGCAGGGGCAATTCGCCTGCCATCCTAATGGGACCCTAAGTATGAGTTACTATCTATATGAATAAATTAAGTGCCAGTTGTATAAGCTGAGTAAAAGTAAATATGATCCATTGTTTGCAAAAGTGAGTAGGATGACTGCATAATTGAGTAGGATGTGTGCTGTTGTGTAATGTCAATATAGGTGTATAATTATATTTGATAGTGTTCTATTTATCATTGACAACATGTATGAGTGAATCTATAGGTAATTGATTAGATGTGTGTGTAGATCTAGTAATCACTGAGTGGGTTTTTAGATACTTGTATTGCTGTGTCAATGGATTTAAATATGGTATTCTGTATTTTACAGTGAGTGATGAAACGTTACACTAGAGTATGATGAGGTGTATCTGATTGTCACGTGGATGAATTCATCAGTGATGTCACTGACCATGTCATGAGTGATGTAATATGTGACATCATCACCAGTGGATTGCGGGCGCGAGAGTTACAGTTAGTACAACTAACTATAACGGAGGCATTTCAATGGTTTTGCATGAGTGAAATGTCCAGCTAACTATAACACCCCTAAAACCTATGTTTTTTTCAGTGAATTTCTAAGGTTTTTTAAATGATAATTCCTAACTATAACCTGCCTGAAACCTATGTTTTTTTTCAGTGAATGTCAAAGGTTTTTTAAATGTCAATATCCAACTACAATATCCCTATAACCTATAGTGTTTTTAAGTAAATTTTAAAAACACATGTGTACTTTTTATAGTAAAAACTAACTTAATAGTAGTGTTTTATAACTTATAATTATACCTCCTGGTTTTATGGTATTTATTTTTGGGACATTTCCATCTGTATTTATCCATATTTTTTTTATTAATTGTATCTGTATTTACCCATATATATTTCAGGTTTTGTAAAAAAAAATGAATCTGAATATAGTATATTTCCACATTAGTTTTACTGAAAAATATGCACTCATGGCTGAAAGACTGATCGGTTTCACTCATATAAACACTCTGAGATGATAAACTATACACAACCTTCATATTAAAATGTGCAAATTTTCTTATAAGAGCATATTTATTGCTCTTTAAGGCTCTTTACTAAAAGTTTTTTTTTACCCTTTTACTTTTAGAACGAAAGACCTATTTGCCTAGTACCCGTCATTGACAGCATTTACAATCGCTCCAAAACTAACCCAATTTCCTTATTTATCCACACTTTAAAATAAATACAGAGAGGAAAATAAGTACTTTTCTGTCTGTATTTATCCGTAAAAATTAGTAAAAACATAAAACAAGGAGCCCTACTTATAATTTAAGAATGTTTTCAACTTAATTAGCAGTAATTAACATATAAATGTGGTAAAAGTATGACACAGCACCTATAATACCTGACTTCGAACAACAGCGTTCACAGTTTGATTCATAAGTCCATCCGCATCTTAGCCCACCACTAACTCACTGTAGGTAACACCTTGCTTAATCTTCCCAACGCCCCAAGGATCGGCACACATTTCCCGGGGTAGCTTTAAGCTTTACAAATGCAGGCATTTTTTTAAATTTAACAGCATAGTGATAACAAATAATAACAAGTTTATTTTTTCTTCTATTGTAAACAATATCTTTTTTTATGTCTTCTATTTAGATGTTTTTAATCATGAGAATACAAAGGACAGAGTTTACCGGGTAACACTTTTTAAACTTTCTAACGTATGTAGATAATAAGGACCTTATACGTGTAACTATGGAAATCAAAACCTATACAGCTTCACAGTTTGTAAATTTTCCCAAAACGTGCACAAGTAAAACAGTTAAAACGTGAGCATGTGTAAACTGTAAAATGTGACATTTACATAGGCGAAGCCGGATCTTTCTTCCATAGACTACTAAACAACAAAAAACTATATAAACCACATCTATTGTGCGATTCGTTTAATTTTTGCAAGTTATTTCTGTGTCGCCAATCTGTGATGCAATTTCCCTTTTCTAGCATTGGATTCTTCTTTTGCGTCAACAAAACATATTCCGGAGTTGTAAGTTGTTTAAAAATGGCATAGTAGATAGTTAGAATTTCTGGCTATTTGTCAATATTTAAACATTTATATCTAGAAAAAAGTGTTATTGCATGCTTTTCCCTTTTTCTCTGTAACGTCAGCAGCTTGTTTTCAGAAACAGATAGATTACAATAAACATTGCTCCTTTTCTGGCTCCTTTCAGCTTATATATTGTGACTTTCTATATTATAATATTGACACTGTACTTCGATTCAGAGGTGATGGATGAACCGTCAGCGCAAACCCTAAACATTTATAATCAACGTCACCACCTTCCAGTTGTTAGTGTGTTTTACCCTAGGGATCATATACTGTTAATATGTATATTATAATATTAACAGTTATGCTGATCTCAGTGGAGTTCACGACCTGTCGGCACAAAGAGTAAAGATTCATTAGCAACGTCACCAGCTTCTTGTTTTCAGTCTGTTCCTCCCTTCTGATCATATATTGTGAATATATACATTATAATTTTCACATTCATAATGATCTCAGAGGAGTTTATGATCCGTCGCCACTAAGATCAGACTTTTCGACCTCCCGGAGAAAAGAAGCTCAGAAAATAATTACAGCTTGAAAGTATTTCATTATGGATCTTCTGTTAAATAGATAACTTTATTTTCCTTTTCTTTTTACTGTAACAATGGTATTATTCGTTATATTGCAATAGATTGTCCTATTGTTACAGAAGAGTAATAGGAGATTTTTCGGCGGCATCAGTAATATAGCTTACGAAACATTAGAACGTACTTGAACAGATATTTTTTTCAGTGAGCATATTTTACAAAATTGCAGAATAAAAAAATATAGCTTTCGTACATACTTTGTTACTTAAAATATTTGATAAACCCTACATTTCTGAATGTTATTTTCTAATTTCTGTTCTTCTCGGTTGCTGTTCCTATTCACCTTCTCCTTAT
Source organism: Lissotriton vulgaris (assembly GCF_964263255.1). Taxonomy (NCBI): domain Eukaryota; kingdom Metazoa; phylum Chordata; class Amphibia; order Caudata; family Salamandridae; genus Lissotriton; species Lissotriton vulgaris. The sequence continues at coordinate 885,506,013 of NC_141699.1, read as the reverse complement.
AGAATATATAGGACCAGTACTGTATATTATAATAGTACTATCCTTTATATTCTTAAGTGAGTATGTGATTTGTTAGCGGAACTATGTGCAACCTCTAAGCACTACGACAGAACGTTCCTCAATTCTACAAAATACACATTTGAAAAATAATAATGCATACATTTCTATGTCATATGAAGTCACTTGAATTTAACTTTTTTTTACTTATTCTCCTGACCTAAGATAATGTAGCGCGGGAGTGTTTGTTGTAGCACTTCTATTCTACTTTATCTCTAAGTAACTGATGCCCTCTTACATTATCAAGAATATGGGGCAACACCTTTATAAACTATAAAAAAAAGGAGAGTATGGCCACGCATAACTGATATTTTAAGAAATTTCACTTTTTATTTTTCCCCCCTTTCATATATACATCGTCAGTTTCTGAAGAAAGTTTATTTGTATTTGCTAAATAAAAAATGTTTCAAACTTAGACTGAAAGTTTTGCTGCGCAGCCACACCTCCCCATCAATAAAGTAGACACTACATTATAAGTAAATAGTGCTCCTGGGAAGTATCCCACAGCAAACATGATAAAAAAAACCCTCAAGTCACTGTCATTTTTCCGCCGTGATTTGTACACCCCACGGTAATTATATAAATGGCCCTTAAAACATATAAAAACAATTTTTACCTTCACAATCCCTGTCCATCACCTTGTGACCACTGTACAGAGTTAGTAGTGTTCCTACCCTCCCCTCTACTACTTTCTTTTCCCATACTCCTTTGGAAGTGCGTCACAAAATCCCTGACAACAGTGAACCGTTCCAACCCAATAAGGAGCAAACTTGTGCTTGAAACACTTTAGCCAATAAAATGTCCATGTTGTTCCGCAGAGGAGGAAGGAATGACTGCCAACACTTCTACTTTTAATGCTTCACAGCTAATGGACATTAAGCTTCATAAGGTCCCGCTTGGAACACGTTACCCAATGAAATGTCCCTAATACTCCGCGAAGAAGGAAGGAATCGCTGACAACACTTCTACTATTAACAGTTTACAGCCAATCAACATTAAGCTTGGGAAAGTCCTCCTTGGAACACGTCAGCAAATCAGATGTCCCTTCTACTCCCCAGAGCAGAAGAGAATGGCTGGCAACACTTCTACTTTCAATAGTTCGCAACCAACCAACATAAAGCTCAGGAAGGTCCTCCTTACAAAATGTAAGCCAATTAGATGTCTTTGCTACTCTCCGGAGCAGAAGTGAATTGCAGAAAAGACTTCTACTTTCAATAGTTCGCACCCAATGAACATTAAGCTTGTTGTTGAAACACCTCAGCCAATTAAACGTTAATTTTGTTCCACGCACACATAGAGAACACGCCCTCCCACATAGTAATACATTTCATGTAACAAAGTGAGTCTATCCGTAACAAAAGTGAACACTGCCTAATAAATTAACATTATTCCACATTATATTAAAGAAAAGCCGCAATACGCTGCATTGTTGTTTTCATATAGTTAGAAAACATTTAAAAATAGAAATGATGTTTATAACTAGAAGTATAATACTGAGGCTAACTCTTTACCAGAGTCTATAGTTATGACTAACGGTTCCTATGGAAAACGTTTAAAACTCCAGCACAGTAACTGTTTCGATTAGCAACATTGTGTGGTGAACTTCTAACCTCTGTGCTCACATAAGTGTTCCATGAACTGTTACTATGGTAACAGTCAGTACGCAGTTTGGGGGTAGGGTTGGAAGGTACTGACTGTACATAAACCGTTATATTTACCCAGGATCCTCTACATGACAAAAAGGAAAGCAAAGTAAGACAGAACACTGTGTAGCAGAGTTACAAGCCACTTGCGCCACTGTCGTGTCACTTTCCGATCTTAAAAGTGATACAATAGTAACACATTTAACTTGTAAATCTGCCTCTATGCACATTAGGAGCAAAAGAACTACACAACTCTTTCAATTTTTTATCGAACACAATTAGAAACTGTTGCTTCACGATTCACAATGCTTTCCAATAAATATTTTGTGCCTATTTAAATGGGAGATGAGATTGTTGACTTTACAAAACTTAGAGGCATATTTACAAAGACGGCGATAAAATTGTTGCCACTTGAACGGCAGCAAACTACAACAAAAACACCGAAAATGAACTTCAAAATACTTTGTTATCGTACCGGAAGATTTTTTCAACATTGCTGAGAGCCACCCCCGGGGGCTGTACAATAAATGGTTGGAGTGGGGCTACAAGGGCCCCCCTGCAAAATAAGAGGTGGTGGGTCCTTAACGACCCCCCCAAGCCCCGGGTACCACCATCCCCGGGGCTTTCTTTATTGTGGAAAAGAAGCTGTGTGGCCACCCGCCTGGATCCCTCGAGGCCCCTGGGTACCACAACCCCTCAGGTCCGGCTCCTGCAGTGTCCTGAAGTGCCCACCCCCGTGACACTGCTGTTTGCTATCAGAGGGCGGGAGTCTTGCGGCTCCCGCCCTCCCATAGCAAACTTGGTTTGGATTTTAAAAGAGCAGGGGGGGGCTAATTATAAAAGAAGCCCCATTGGGAAACACCTGCAGGATTTTAAAAAAAACAAAAAGTTTGAGCCCTGGAGTTCCCCTAAACAGATCTAGAGGATAAGGATATTTCTACCCTGCCCCCTTTCTACATTTTGCTCACTTGTTCCACTAACTTCTTCAGCCTCGCTTCTACCGAGGCACAAAATGGCTGCCAACAGTTCCTGGTTTCGAATGTTGGCAACCACTTGAGAGCCAATTAGCATTCAGCGCGTGATAGGAAGGGTGCGCTATTGGTGTGCATACTTTGCGCTCACAGTCTGCGGATCCACTGCGCCCATAGATATATTTATGCTTTTAACTGTAATTTTCTCAGGAACTACTGAACAGATTGACACCATTTAAGAAAAAGGCACGAGTCTGAACTGATGACTACATCTCTGCCAAATTTGTCGTAATTCCGTTCAGCAGTTCGGACTGTAGCTGTGGCTAAATGTCCTATGGGAAACTGCATGGGGAAAACACGTTTTGGGACCCCCCTTCTTTCTCAGACCCTGCTTGATGAATCACCCCCAAACTTTCAGGAACAGAGCGGGCCATTATTTTTGAAAACTTCGCAAAGAATCATCAACCAGCGCCAGAGTTATTCCAAATAGAATGTTGAGGATTTCCCATGGAAAATAGGTCTTAACTATAACTACCTACTGCCAACCGCATATATATATATATATATATATATATATATTCACTGGAAAAAAACTACAGGTTTCAGGGACAAAATAGATAGAAATTAGCATTCAAAAAACCTTCGAAATACACTGAACAAAATATAGGTTTCAGGGACGTTATAGTTAGAAATTAGCGTTTAAAAAAACCTTAGAAATTCACTGAAAAAAACATAGGTTTCAGGGACTTTATAGTTAGTTTGACATTTCACTCCTACAAAACCAGAGACATTCTGCTGTAATAGTTAGTTCTGCTAACTATAACTCACGCCCCCGCAATGCACTGCTGATGATGTCACATATTACATCATTCATGACATGATCAGTGACATCACTGATAACTTCGCTGATGCCATCTTAAATGACATCACTGATGACATCATCCAGTGACTGTGTGTGTCTTTAAAGTTTAAATATTTTATATATATGCCAAGGTGTATTGAAGAATGAGTGGGTGTATAAGTGTCTAGATGGAGGATTTAGTAGGTGCGTGACTGACTGTTTAAGTGAGTGATTAAATGTGTCTTACTGAATGCATGGGTTAGTGACTAAACTGTGTGAATGTCTGTATCAGTCTATCTGTTGTGGGATAAGCTGCTGCATGGGTTTGTCAGTAGCTACATGAGTGTCAATATGGGTTATCGATTGGTTGCCTGAGTATTTGTATGGGTGCCTGAGTGTGTGTGTGGGTGGGTGGAAGGTGTGTGACTCTGTGCATAGATGTTTGAGTGGTTGATTCACCGGGTGTATGGGTTCAAGAGTGCATGTGGAAAAAGCTGTATGAGTGGGTGAATATGTGTATGGGTGTGTTGGTGAGTGAACAGATGTCTCAGTGGTACATGTGTGAGTAACTACATATATGAAAGGCAGTATATGTGGGCGTTGGAGTATACAAATCACTATATATGAGAGTGAGTGATTGTGAAAGTGGCTGTATGGATGAGCGTGTGCTTGTATCAGTGATTGTATAAGAGAGTACGTATGTGTTAGTATCTGTATGAATAAGTGAGGTGGTGTGTGTATAACTGTATAGATGAGTAAATGGGAGTGTGAATGATTCTTTGCATGATTGATTAGGTGTGTGAGTAACTCTATGGATGAGTGGCGATGTGTGAGTTTCTGTATAGGTGTAGAGTGCAAATGATAGTGCTATATTGATATGTGCCTGCATGTATGAGTGACTGTATGGGTGAATGAGTGGACGTGTGTGTAGATATAGGAATCAGTGAGTGGATATGTAGTAACTGGTATTGGTGTGTCCATAGATTCGAAAATGGTAGCCTGCATTTTAGAGTGGGTGTATCAAAGGTTATACTAGGATGTGAGGAGGTGCATCAGATTATCATGTAGATGATGTCATCAGTGATGTAATTTGAGATCTCATCAGTGATGTCATCAGTGATGCCACTGACCATGTCATGAATGATGTAATATGTGACGCCATCAGTAGTGCATTGCTGGGGGCAAGTTATAGGTAGCAGAACTAACTATAACAGCCGAATTTCTCTGGTTTTGTACGAGTGAAATATCCAACTAACTATAACGTCCCCGAAACCTACATTTTTTTCAGGTAATTTCTTTGTTTTTTTACATGCTAATTTATAACTATAACATTCCTGAAACCTATGGTTTTTTCAGTGAATTTCAAAGGTTTTTTAAGTGATAATTTCTAACTATAACGTCCCTGAAACCTATGGTTTTTTCGGACAATTTCTAAGTTTTTTTAAATGCTAATTTCTACCTATGCCTACAGAGGCAGAACATGTGAAGAAAGAGGAAGAAAAGCACAGAAAGAAGCAAGATAAATGCAGAAAGAGGAAACAGAAGTCCAGAAATACAAAGAAAAGTGAAGAAAGAAGTAGGAGATATGCAGAAAGAACCAACAGAGGTGCAGCTAGAGGCCTTGTTTCAAAGTCATCCTGTGCCCTCAACTTTTTTACTGACAGCTACTGGTGGTAACTGACTCTGACTAACCAGGCGCGGAGCCAGTGCTATTCTGAAAGACACTTACAATAAAGTGAAAACACCTACATACACTAGGGTACACTATGGGTTGGGGTATCCCTGTGATTGGCTTGTCCTCCCCTGCAAGGCCCTAGTACATAATAGGCAGGGGGATTAAAACTACCTGTAACTCAGAGGTGCAGAAAGAGGCAAGAGAGGTGCATAAAAAGGCAGTAAAGGTACAGAAACAGTGAACAGGGGTGCAGAAAGAGGCATGTGAGGTGCAGAAAGAAGTAAGAGAAGTGCAGAAAGAAACAACAGAGGTGGGAAAAGAAGCAAGAAGGGGGCAGAAAAAGGTACGAGGGTGCAGAAAGAAGTAAAATAAGTTCAGAAAGAGGCAAGATAATTGCTGAAAGAAGCAACAGGGGTGTAGAAAGAAGCAGGAGTAGTGCAGGAAGAGGCAAGTGAGATGCAGAAAAAGGCAAGAACAGTACAGAAAGAACCAACGGAGGTGCTGAAACGGATGTGAAGGGTGCAGAAAGAGCAAGAGAAGTGCAGAAAGAGGCAACAGAAGTACAGAAAGAGGCAAGAGAGGTACAGAAACAGGCAGGAAATATGCAGAAACAGGGAACAGGGGTGCAGAAAGAGGCAAGAGGTACAGAAAGAAAAGAGGAGTACTGAAAGGGGCAAGAGATCTGCAGAAAAAAGCAACAGAGGTACTGAAAAAGGCAAGAAGGGTGCAGAAAGAAGGAAGAGAAGTGCATAAAGAGGCAAGAGAATTGCTGAAAGAAGCAACAGAGGTGTATAAACAAGCAAGAGAACTGCAGAAAGAGATAAGAGACATGCAGAAAAAAAGCAAGAGCTGTCCAGAAAGAACCAACAGAGGTGCTGGAAGAGACAACAGAGGTGCAGAAAGAAGGAAGAGGAGTGCAGAAAGAAGCAACAGAGGTACTGAAAGAGGCATTAGGGGTGCAGCTAGAAGGAAGAGAAGTGCATAAAGAAGCAGCAGAGGTGCTGAAAGAGGCACGAAGGGTGCAGAAAGACGCACGAGAAATACAAAAAGAGGCAAGTGATGTGCAGAAAAACGCAAGGGCAGTACAGAAAAAACCAACAGAGGTGCTGAAACAGGCATGCAGGGTGCAGAAAGAACAAGAGAATTGCAGAAGAAGGCAACAGAGGTACAGAAAGAGGCAACAGAGGTGCGGAAAGATGCAACAGAGGTGCAGAAACAAGCAAGAGAAGTGCAGAAAGAGGTAAGAGAATTGCTGAAAGAAGCAACAGAGGTGTAGAAAGAAGTAAGAGAAGTGCAGAAAGAGACAAGTGAGGTACATAAAAAAGCAAGAGCAGTCCAGAAAGATCCAACAGAGGTGCTGAAGCAGACATGAAGGGTGCAGAAAGAGCAAGAGAAGTGCACAAAGAGGCAACAGCGGTACAGAAAGAGGTAAGAGATGTACAGAAACAGGCAGTACATGTGCAGAAAGCGAGAACGGGTACAGAAAAAGGCAAGAGAGGGGCAGAAAGAGAAAAGAGGGGTGCAGAAAGGGGCAAGAGATCTGCAGACAAAAGCAACAGAGGTGCTGAAAGAGGCAAGGGGGGTGCAGAAAGAAGGAAGAGAAGTACAGAAAGAGGCACAAGAATTGCTGAAAGAAGCAACAGAGATGTAGAAAAAAACAAGAGAAGTGCAGAAAGAGACAAGTGAGGCGCAGAAAAAAGCAAGAGCAGTGCAGAAAGAACCAACAGAGGTGCTGAAAGAGGCAACAGAGGTGCAGAAGGAGGCACAAGGGGTTCAGAAAGAAGAATGAGGAGTGCATAAAGAAGCAACAGAGGTACTGAAAGAGGCACAAGGGGTGCAGAAAGAAGGAAGGGAAGTGTAGAAGGAAGCAACAGATGTGCTGAAAGAGGCACAAGGGGTGCAGAAAGAGGCAAGAGACATTTAGAAAGAAGCAAGTGAGGTGCAGAAAAAAGAAAGAGGAGTACAGAAAGAGGGAATAGAAGTACATAAGGAGCCAAGAGAAGTGCAGAAAGAAGCAAGAAAAGTGCAGAAAGACGCAAGAGAAGTGCAGAAAGAGGCAAGTGGCTCTCACTATGGAAACAAATTCTGTTGAACTAAACCAATCATTGCTAAAAGACATACTGAAATTAAAGCATGTAAAAAGAATTTTATGGGTGCGGTATGTTCGCTCAACTCTAATCTCTCTAGGATTAGAAAATCTCTATGATACTCCAAGCTCATGTGGCAATTTCTCGAAATCAGTACTCAAGAAGATTTTTTTGGGCAAAAAGCACACGTTTTAGGAAGGAGAACAATAAGGGGAAAAGCACTTTAATGGCATACCTGGAACTGCCCCCTGTGTTTTATTTTAACTAGATCTCGTCTAAATTATATCCCGCTTATGTTGGGCTATCCTGCAAACCTGTATTCTATCACTTAACTCCCATTATGCCCATGTGATGGAAAGTCCACACAGACAACTTTGCATATTTCCTTCTTTCGCTCTATCTATGCCTAGGACCAGAAAAAAATTTTCTTTCCACTATTGCGAACATTTTGCCTGAAACATCATCTTGCAGCCTTATCATTTATCCTACAATTGGAAAGCCCGTATGTATGCTATGTGATTGCATCATTTTTATGGACAGCTTTAAACAATCGGGAGTCTTTGCGACAAGTTTCAATTTATTTAATAATATAAATGAGTTAACTGTGCTTAGGGATTTTAGAGTTTTAGAAATATGTGATCAACTGATGAAGATGAATTTTACTTGAGCTGCATATCGTGTTTTAAGTCTGAAGAATTGGATATTTGTAGCCTGTATTAATGCTTGGAAAATTGTCAGTGGACAAAAAACATTTTAAATACCATGATTAATAGTGCATTGCTAGGGATGATTTTGACTGTCTTTTTATATGTACTTTTATGCATTTAAAGTAATGTGAATAAAGTTTATGATAATAATGATGATGATGGCAGTTAAGGAGGCAAAGGCATAGAAAGGATATGATTTAACGACCTTCAAGCAATTTGGTGAAACAACAATACCAGTACCACAATCCAGGACTCCTTGTTTCAAGATTCATAACTTCTTGACTACACTATATTTTAGTGAACTGTGAGGCTATTTGCTCTCTCCTCCATACGTAAAATAAAGTGATTGTTGGGTTACAGCTCTATTACTGTATCACATACAAACTGCCAGTGTCTAGTCTAAGTTTTTACAAACCCTGCTAAGAAAAATATGAGCATAGAAATATGTTTGTGTGCACAATTTGTTCCAAGGGGAGGCCAGGATTTACAAAAAAATATGCCTTCCGATTCCAAAGTTTCCATTTCATTCTTTACAAACAACTGGGGTGGGAGTAGTTCTGTTGCTGAGACTCAGGGACAACTCTCACTAAAGATATGCCACTGTGCTGTGGAACCTGTCCGGTCTTTAAACTACCAGTATTTTTTGGTAAAGTGGTAAAGCCAGGATTAAATGTCAGGTCTCATGGTGCATTGACTAAAACATAGCCACTGTCCCATGTCTAGTGGGGGAGGTTGCTTGTTTGTGTCTGCCCACTTCAGCGAATTACACACCTTGTTGTAGGGGGACTATGTCATAGAATATTTTATCACATTGCAACCTTAACAGAGCCTTTTTCTAAGCACTTCTAAAGTTTACAAATAAGAGACTTAATTTATAAGGGATTGTGAGCCCTAAGATTCTATTTCATTCCAGTTCAATAATCAAGTTACTTCCTTTGTGCACTTGACTCCCCAAAGGAGTTGACAGCCCCAGGGTGTGGTACAGGGACTGCAGCTCAGACACAACACTATACAATATGGTCAAATCTATGACTCCAAATGCTTAATTTAGAGAGCAGTATTGAATGAACCCCTCAAAATAAGTCCACAACTCACTGTGCAAACCATGTACATGCTTCACTTTCCTTACACCCAACTTCCATCCCCTGCATCCATTCACAGGCCCTCAATCACACCACAGACCATAGTTTTGGCCCCTGGGAATATGTTTTCCAGTATCCATGCTTGAATTGAACTCAATTAGACAGTAGCTTCTCAAGATCGGGAGAACAAAATCTGTGTGGGCCCTACAGTAATTTCATTGTTTGAACTCCTGGTCACAACACGTCAGGAGCACACGGTTAGCTCTTGCAGTCTTCTTGTCTACAATTCACATTTAACTCCCAAACATTTGTGTGAGCAACCTATATAGTTCCAGTGAAAAGGGGGAAGGGGAGCCGCAGGTCCTCTCCACAGTTGCCTATCATCTGCTTTCAGTGTCAAAATGGACCTGTCAGTTGAGCTTTATTAAACTTAATAGGCTTTATTAAACTTGATAAAAAAATCCTGTGATCTGGATGCGCACGCATTCAGGTTTTCTACAGCACACATTTTAAGCACTTGCTGGCGGTATGTGGGCACTATAAAAGAACAGCACATTATGAAAAGTTAACAAACCAGATACAATCTAATAAAGGTTGGAGGCTGCTCAGAGTAAAAACACAGGGATTAGTCCTTTTTTTAATCATTTAACTGATAGTAGAATGAGTGCCTAATGCATTACCAGTAGAAAGCATGCAAGAGAACACATTTGTAGACCCCTTTCTAGTGCAGACAGAGACAATTAGCCTCCCAGCTAGGTTACTATTTTAAAACCACCATTACCTGCATGGATACTTGCATTCAATACTGCCACTGGTAGTCCTTCAACCTAAAATCATCACCATGATATGAAGCTCTATGGTGGTGTGGGGGGCAGGAAAGGGGGCAGCTGAGGCAGGGTTTATTTTAAAAGCCGCCCGAGCCCTGGAACATATATTAAATACCACCATTAAATAGGGCCATTAATTGGGGTCAACAGGTGCACCCAATACTTCTGTATTGACAATGAAATTATGTTGCCACTACGTTTTCTGCATGGTTATGAATTTGCTGCATTTGCCACATAATCCAAGATTTTAACAACATTAATGTGTCTTGTCCCATATACAAAGGTCAAACGTAACTAAAAACACTGCAAAGCGTGCTGTTGTGCAGTGGAAACCCCTTTGCAGGAGTTGACTGGTCACCTTTCTGTTGCCAATTGTTGTTTTGGTCCTTAAACTGTCACTAATGATGTGAAACCTTTGCGAGGACAGTTTTAACCTGTGTAAAAATGACACAATAAGGAAGTAATAGTATCACAACCCCCCACTGCATTTAGCCATATATTTTGCCTTTTCTTTCTGTATATTTTAGTCAACTCTGCCGCATAATTTGTTCCTCCTCTGCTGCATTTTTCAGTGGCCCTGTCTATTGATATCCTGAATTGGAATTGTACCCATAGAAACCTCCGCGACTCACCCCCACTCCATGATTCCCACACTTCACCCCCTCTGCCAAATCTTACTTACCGGCATGCTCTTCAAAGCACTGTTACTGTAATATAAACCCCATCTTATTTTTTTATCATAATCCGAATTTGCGTCAAGTTTTCTAAATAAACACGACCGGCAAAATAAACTCGGTAACTGTATCTACCCTCCTGCCAGCGCGTGCCCTCGTTCCGTCCTTTGCATCTACAATCTGTTTATTAAATTTTATAAATAAACATGACCGAGTTAGGACAAAGCAAATGATGCGCTGATACCGATAACAAGCAACACATATGTTCCATTACACGGCTTGTATGTCAGTTTGTGAGCACGCCCGTGTCAAGAACTGAGTGCATGTGGCACAGATAAGATGCAAGGCCCAGGGGTGCAGCAGTCTGCACCCACAATATGGGTGAGTCCTACCCTCCTGTTTTGCTGCAGATGTGCTCTGCTTCCAGCTGAAGTGGTGCGTGGTTCTGCCGTGGGGCTTAGTTTTAAGCCTGGCTCTTGTGAGGCTGTCAGGCGAGGCACACCTGGGATAGGACCGGACAGGGAACCAAAACCGGCCCTGGCAAAGTGCTCGGCCGCCCCTCCCCCTCCCCTCCCCCGGGGTTGGGGGTGCTGCCGAGCTCTTTGCCAGGGCCGGTTTTCGGCCGCTTTTGTACAGGGCCGATTTTGCAGCTATGCTGCAAAAACAGCCCTGTAACAAAATCGGCCCCCAGGGGCCCAAAACCGGTGGGATGTTCTGGGACTCGTAGTCTTGCAAAGGGTTTCACAAATGAAAACTCTCAAGTGAGTAGCAAGAAAAGGTGTCCGGTTTGTTTAATTGAAACCTGCGGGTCCTGAAAGTCTTACACACAGGCAGTCGGTGTGAGACAGCCCGCCTCTGTTTTAGCATGAGTGCAGCTCTCTCGGCCGGGACCAGCCGAAAATATCATCATCAAAAAGGGTGTCCCCCAGGTGAGAGCGCACATAACAAACAGGCGAATGCTCCAATTTTAAACAGCACCCTTTATTCCATATGACTGGGCATCTGTTGCTTGTTCACATGTGCTGCCCTGCCCAACACGTTTCAGCGCTACCTGCGCCTTGATCAAGGGCTTCCTGCATTTCTCTGGGTGGAAAGAAGAAAAGGGGGCAGTCCACGAGTCCTTTTATGATTGATCACAGGTGATCTCCCTCCAGTGGGATGTTCTGGGACTCGTAGTCTTGCAAAGGGTTTCACAAATGAAACTCTCCAGTGAGTAGCAAGTAAAAGGTGTCCGGTTTGTTTAATTGAAGCCTGCGTGTCCTGAAAGTCTCTCACACAGGCAGTCGGTATGAGGCAGCCCGCCTCCGTTTCAGCGGGAGTGCAGCTCTCTCGGCCGGGACCATCCAAAAATATCATCATCAAAAAGGGTGTCCCCCAGGTGAGAGCGCACATAAGAAACAGGCAAATGCTCCAATTTTAAACAGCACCCTTTATTCCATATGACCGGGCGCAAGGAGAGGCGCAAGGAGAGGTTCATGGAGCGGCACAACTGCCTACAACGCTTGTTCCTCCAGAAGTAGGGGCACATCAGGAAATTGATATTCAAGCAGAGGTATCATCCAAGGAAACCACTCCTCCTGATGATGATCCATTGTCTTCCAGATCCCCAGCAAGAAAAAGGTCAAGGAGGGCTACTACTACTACTACTACAAGTTCTTCTTCAAGCCCCCTTCATTCTGATGACCTTGATCTTGATTAGAACCCACCAATGCACTCTGAGAGTGAGGCATGCCATGAGCCGACAAAGGTAGCTAAGCTTAAAAGGAAGGTTCCAGCAAGGCTTCCACTTATGGGTGATGACGACGAACAAGAAGTGGTGTCTTCTGCTGCTGATGAACAATCTGACGACGACCCAGTCATCACATTCGTCACTCCAGCCCCAGCGGGCATGCATCAGACGGACATTTTCACCCTATCCCGAATGGCTGCTGAGCGGGATGTGGGTGGCGTGGCACTGGTACCACCACCAACGCAGTTAACTACAACACCAACACGACCTACAGCTTCCATATTTTTCAGTCAGAAGGGCTGGCAGGGACCTCCATCCAGCTCGACCTCCATTACCTCAAGTAGTGGTGCTGTAGGTGAACAACAGAAACGAATTCAGCCACGCCCATCCTCCACTTCATCTGGCATTGAAACTCAAAGTAGCACCTCCACAACCAGTAGACATCTCCAGACCCCAGTTTGGGACTTCTTTACTGTTAGCCAAAGGGCGAAAAACATGGTCGTTTGTTCGATTTGTAAAACATTAGTTAGTCGGGGTAAGCTTGGTACCAACTATGGTACCGGAGGCCAGAGAGGTCATCTCAAAAAACACCACACTATCAAGTGGGATCCGCACTTAAGTAAGATCCAGGAAGCCAAAAGAAAAACAAATCCAAATGTATCCATTGATATTGCATCTGATGATGACAAGGGGCTGATCATGCAGGGGGGAAGTAAAGAAGAGACAGACATTTTTTCTAGTACACCTGGTACCCCTGGCAGCAGCACTGCAGTGGTATCGCCCACACCCTCTACCCCTGCAACATGTATGAGGCACACTAAGAGTCTGGTAGAGACACCAATGCGAAAAAGTACGTCACTGGGCCTAACTGGTTTGAAGAAGTCATCATCATCATCACGTAAAATGGTCCAGCCCACCATTAGCAGAATGTTTTGGTCAGCGGCGCCATTTGAACGCAACCACCCAAAGACACGTCTGTATAACGCAAAGCTGGCTAAAATGTTAGCGCTGGACCTTCTCCCTTTTTCTTTTGTGGAAGGGGTGGGTTTTCTAGAATTTGTGGCAACAGTCTGCCCTAAATGGAAGGTTCCTAGCCGGTCCTATTTTGCCAGAGTTGCGGTTCCAGCACTACATCAAGAAGTGCTGGAGGTGATTGGGGCAGCTTTGCAGAAGAGTGCTGTTCACACTATCCACCGAACAACAGACATGTGGACCAGTTTCCAAGCCCTTGATTACATGTGCATCACTGCACACTGGGTCTCTTTTGCAGGGGTTAAAGACAAGTCAAAAGTAGGTATTGACACGGATACAGTTTTTCAAGCTACTCAGAAACAAGCAACAATAGCGATGTTTGCCATGGAGAAAACTCATACTGCACCTAACCTTTTGGAGGAGTTTGATAGGAAGGTCAATGAATGGCTATGTTTCCACGGATAATGGCAGTAATATAGTTAAGGCCATGCAGCTAGGTGACTATTTCAGAGTGCTGTGTTTGGCGCACAGTATTAACATTGTTGTGCAAGATTTCTTGAAAGAAGAAACCACAGTCAACAAGTTACTGACCACCTGCCGAAGAATCTGCACACATTTCAGCCATTCTTTTAAGGCCCGGAAAGAGCTGAGGAGCATTCAACATGAACGTAGACTGCCAGTCAAAGGACTTATCCAGGGGGTGCCAACACGTTGGAATTCAACCTTTTACATGCTTGAGCGTCTGTCTGAGCAGTGGGGGTAATGAATGAGTATGTCTATAAACTGAGTTCTACTATGAAAGACATGAGGCTAGAGCTGGAGGAATGGAAGCTAGTTGCAAGCCTGTCAGACATGCTTCGTCCTTTTGAGGTCTTCACGCGTGAAGTCAGCAGGGAGGACTGTTCTTTGGGCAAAGCTATCCCATTGTTGCGCATGGTAGAGCACCAACTGAAGGCGGTGTCTTCAACGTTCCGAGAGGATGCTGAAAAGCAAGATGCATGTCAGTTGGCGGAGAGGTTATTAAGCCGCCTAGTTGCCAATGAAAGGCTTCAAAAGATACATGCAGAACAACATTACATTTGTGTCACTATTCTGAATCCACGGTACAAAAAGGCAGTGGCCAGCAAAGCATTCATTCCTTTTGATGAAGCAGATGTTTTAAAGTACAAACATTGGCTAGCTGTGTCAGCCACTCGGTTCGTAAAAGATCGGCAGAAAATTGAAGGAGCAGGCAAAAGTACAACTGAATCATCAGGCCATCCAGCATCAAGTTCCACTTCTGAATCTGTGGCCGAAGGGAGTCACTTTCCCTCACAGCCGTTAATGACACCAGCAACCATATCATCATCCTCACCTGCACCAGGCCCAGCCATAATATTGTCAGAAGCGGATTGGCTAACTCATCAAGGGTTTGCTCGTTCCAGTGCTGCAAAGGCCACAGATGGTACGCAAAGTGGAGCAACCGTGGAGAACCTTGAGTCGATGGTGCAGGCCTATCTGGATGACCCAACAGAGGTCTATGTTAATCACAACTCATTGCTGTATTGGTATAGGAAAAGGCATCTATGACCACTGGTCACCAACCTGGCTCTAAATTATTTGTCATGCCCACTCGCAAGCGTGTCTTCTGAACCTGTTTTCAGTGCTGCTGGTGCCATTGTAACTTCAAAAAGGACTCGCTTCTCGCCTAAAAATGTGGAGAGGTTAACACTGATCAAGATGAATCAGCATTTCATACCACCAGATTACAAAATATGTGAATGCACGCAGGAAGAAGAGGACACCGACTTAGGTGACTGAAGTTCTTCTCTGTTAGCTGACCTACTCCTGTCTCAATTCATAGAGTTTGAGGACAAGCTCTACTTCCCTGACACCAAGGTCTGAAAATGACTTTCTTTTTTTTTCGTCTTTATTCACTTTTATTCCTGTGTGACTTTCTTTGTTTTGCAACTTTTACCACAACAAAACTCCAATCACCTAATCACAACAAGTCCATCAGCAGCACTGTCTTCATCTTTTTTTCCTTATTGATTTGAAGGTGCCACAGTCTGCATTCCTGAGGTTCACAAGTTCACACACTCAATCATGCTCCTCTATCCTCCTCCTCCAGACTCCCCCTATCCATTTCCCTCAAGGCAGATGGATGGATTACGAAGAATAAAGAAAGTTTGTCTTCGTAGATGAGTCCCCTCAAGTGGGACTGAAATTGCTGACTAACTACATGCTTGCTGATTGCTGACAGAGTTACTTCTGAAATTGACAGGAGAGGCTGCCCTGTGGGCCCTCTTTTTCCGAAGAAGATGAATGAATGAATGAATGAATGAATGAATGAATGAATGAATGAAACAATACTTGTATAGCGCTATCTACCCGGAGGCCTCGTAGCGCTTAAGATGCAGACAAAATGTAGAACAGGTAATGAATAATTGAGAAGATGGCATGCAGTGGACAGCAATGGCTTTCTGGCTCTGATGAAACCAATTGCTGTTTGTTTTTTGTACATGAAATGAATCATATGTCTTGTCTTAGTTATTATTTAAACTTTTACACAGTAATTGTAACTCATGTCTACTACTCTGTTTGTTTTACCTTGTTTAACTCAAATTATACTTCAACTTCAGGGGCCACTATGTTGCATGTTCCAATATGTAAAAAGTCCTTGGAGTGGACTCACTTACCAATGTACCATGATGATTGATTAAATAATATATCTTTTTTCTTTACAGTCACTCACTGGGATGGATGGATCATCAGTGTCAGTTTACGGAAGAACTATGGCCAATTCGTGAGTGGCAAACAGGTACACCAGTCTACAACAACTACTACAGCAGAACTACATGTTTGTCTATTCGTGGTTGTAGCCGTCGAGGGCGAGGCAGTGTACTGTTGTTGTTATGCCCGGCAGAGTCCACTCCACTCCAGACAGCAGTTCATGTAAAATTGGGGCTATGTGGCTTGCTGCATACAATTAGATATGCTTTGTCTGTCTGACAAAGAGCCTAGGTATGCTACATCAGGTTGCTTCTAAGCATGGGCGAATTTTGCGAATCTCGCGTTCGCGAATTTTGCGGATTTGCGAACTCGCAATCCGCAAAATCCGCGAATTTGCGGATTTTTTTTTTTATGTTCACACGGGTTTCTGCAAGTTCGCGAGGGTTTTGTACAATTTCGCAAATTGCGAAATTGCACAAAACGCGTGCGAACTTGCAGAAACCCGTGCGAACACAATGTGCCGAGTAGGGTATGTGCCTCTTGTGTAAATAAAAGGTCAGAGAAAGATCAGTTCAGCAGATGAAGAGAAAGAAGCTCCTGGTCACAGGAACAGCACGGGTATTGCGCTCGTGAAAGTCAAGGATGCAAAGCCTATCCAGCATCACAGCTGATTTTCCACGGTAGATTTGGGAAGAAGGCACACCTGTCCAGCCTCGACGACGCTCACGATTGTTTTTGGGCTAATTAATGAGTCACTGAATTTGAGCATCAACTAGTTCGAGCGACCATGTGTGTGTTACTATGCAATCGCCCCGAAGGGCGCAGGGGTCCCTTGAGTGAGCTGCAGACCTGTGCCCAGCCATGCAACTATTTTACAATGGCGCCAGCAAGCTGCCAGCGCCGTTGTAAAATAGTTACAAAGTTAGCTTGCACAGGAAGCACTTAGATAAAATAAAGCAGCACCTGCTTCGTTTTATCTAGTGGTTCCTGTGCAAGCTAACTTTGTAACTATTTTACAACGGCGCTGGCAGCTTGCTGGCGCCATTGTAAAATAATTGCTTGAGTGGGGGTTCAACTTTTGAACCCGTTACGTTCGCGGATTTCTTTTTGCGGGAAATCCGCAAGATTCGCAGATTGCGGATTTCCCAAAAATCCGCAAAATCCGCGAGCGTAACGGATTTCCCGCTCACACTTAGTTGCTTCACTCAGTGGTGCCGCCTGCCTTGATCGTCTGCATGGCCCTGCCTCAAGCTTGGGCCAAACATCCGTTATGTTTGAGAAATTTGCTGTTTTCGGGTTTTTCGCGAATCTCGCGATTTTACCGAAAATTCGCAAATTCTTGAGCGGAACAGATTTTTGGCCCATGCTTGCTGCAGGGCCATGCAGACGGTCAAGGCAGGCACCACTGAGTGAAGCATCCTGATGTTGCATACCTAGGCTCTTTGACACAGACAGACAAAGCATATCTAGGGTTTAGGGTTCAGTGCGATGTACTAGGGTTTTTGGGTTTAAGTTGGTAGGGTTCCCGCTGAGTCTAGGGCTCAGGGCCCGATGCAGGCTCGTTCATAATGATGTTGGCAAGGTTTTAGGGGGGTTTGGCGTTCTTAGGTCTAGAATTGGCAGAATTTTGGCCTTTTTTGGTGTTTTGCGGGAGCGTGTGTTTGGGTGAAAAGTGAAAACTAGTCGTAGACCACCTTCTTCTGCTTCTTCTTCAAAGAGCACAGTGGTTCGATTTTGTTCTGCCTTGCTGAGATTCTTGGGAATCGCTGGAACAAGTGTCCAGGTAAGTTTCAAGAGGATCGAAGTAGTGGAAGTGCTAAAAACAGCAATTTTTTGTGAACAGCGCAATTTGCCATGTTTTGGATATACCAGTATTGCATGTTTTTGGGGGGCTGTTTGGGGGTGTTCTAGATTTGTGGGGGTGGGTCGGGGGGTCTTGGAGCACTGCTGGGAAGGTTTCATTTTGATTGCAAGTGGTTTCAAGAAAATCCATGGTGGAAAAGGGGGGTTAAGTCTAGTTGCAGACAGTGTTTTGGCACGATTTAAACTGAGGCCTAGCAGTTTTGCGTGTTATTGGGGGGCTGTTTGGGGGGCTCTAGGTTTTGGGGGGGTCTGGGGGTCTGGGAGCACTGCTTGGAAAGTCTAATTTTGATTGCAAGAGGATTGAAGAAAATCCATGGTGGAAAAGGGGGGTTTGGGCCTAGTTGCAGACAGCGTTTTGGCACGATTTAAACTGAGGCCTAGCAGTATTGTGTGTTTTTGGGGGGCTGTTTGCGGGGGTTCTAGGTTTTTGAGGGGGTCTGGGGGTCTGGGAGCACTGCTGGGATAGTATAACTTTTATTGCAAGTGGTTTGAAGAAAATCCATGATGGAAAAGGGGAGTTAGGGCCTACCTGCAGAGCACGTTTGGAGTGATTTGCCAAGTATGCCTCAAATTTTTTGTCACAGTTTCCTTTTTTGCTTTTGACCTGTTTGGGGGCGTTCTACTTTTCTGCGGGTGGGTTGAGAGGTCTGGGGGCTTTGCTGGGAAGGTCTAATATCAGATGCAGGTGGTTTGGAGAAAATCCATGGTGAAAAGGTTTTTCCTTTTTTGCTCACTTGCGTGTTTTTGGGGGCTGTTTGGGGGGGTTTAGGTTTTTGGGGGTCGGTTTGGGGGTCTGGGAGCACTGCTGGGATAGTATCATTTTGATTGCAAGTGGTTTGAAGAAAATCCATGGTGGAAAAGGGGAACTAGGACCTACCTGCAGAGCGCGTTTGGAGTGATTTGTCAAGTAGGCCTCAAATTTTCTGTCACATTTTTCATTTTTGCTTTTGGCCTGTTTGGGGACGTTCTACTTTTTTGCGGGTGGGTTGAGGGGTCTGGGGGCATTGCTGGGAAGGTCTAATATCAGATGCAGTTGGTTTGGAGAAAATCCATGGGGAAAAAGTTTTTCATTTTCTGCTCACTTGCGTGTTTTTGGGGGGCTGTTTGGGGGGGTTTAGGTTTTTGGGGTGGGGTTTGGGTGTCTGGGAGAACTGCTGGGATAGTATAATTTTGATTGCAAGTGGTTTGAAGAAAATCCATGGTGGAAAAGGGGAGTTCGGGCCTACCTGCAGAGCGCGCTTTGAATGATTTGTCAAGTAGGCCTCAAATTTTCTGTCACATTTTCCATTTTTGCTTTTGGCCTGTTTGGGGACGTTCTACTTTTTTGTGGGTGGGTTGAGGGGTCTGGGGGCATTGCTGGGAAGAATTAATATCGGATGCAAGTGGTTTGGAGAAAATCCATGGTGAAAAAGTTTTTCCTTTTTTGCTCACTTGCGTGTTTTTGGGGGTTTGTTTGGGGGGTTCTAGGTTTTTGGGGGTCTGGGAGCACTGCTGGGATAGTATAATTTTGATTGCAAGTGGTTTAAAGAAAATCCATGGTGGAAAAGGGGAGTTAGGGCCTACCTGCAGAGTGCGTTTGGAGTGATTTGTCAAGTAGGCCTCACATTTTTTAAGTGTCACATTTTCCATTTTTGCTTTTGGCCTGTTTGGGGGCGTTCTACTTTTTTGCGGTACAGTTGATGGGTCTGGGGGCATTGCTGGGAAGTTCTAATATCGGATGCATTTGGTTTGGAGAAAATCCATGGTGGAAAAGTTTTTCCTTTTTTGCTCACTTGCATGTTTTTGGGGGGCTGTTAGGGGGAGTTCTAGGTTTTTGGGGGTGGGCTTGGGGGTCTGGGAGCACTGCTGGGATAGTATAATTTTTATTGCAAGTGGTTTGAAGAAAATCCATTGTGGAAAAGGGGAGTTAGGGCTCACCTGCAGAGCGCGTTTGGAGTAATTTGTCAAGTAGGCCTCAAATTTGTTGTCACATTTTCCATTTTTGCTTTTGGCCTGTTTGGGGGTGTTCTACTTTCTACGGGTGGGTTGAGGGGTCTAGGGGCAATGCTGGGAAGGTCTAATATCGGATGCAAGTGGTTTGGGGAAAATCCATGGTGGAAAAGGGGGGTTTTGGGCCTAGCCCTAGTGGCAGAAAGCGTTTTGGCACGATTGAAAGTTAGGCCTAGTAGTATTATCGCATGTTTTTGGGGGGCTGCTTGGGGAGGGGGGGGTTCTAGATGTTTGGGGGTGGGTTGATGGGTCTGGAAGAACTGCTGGGAAGGTCTAATTTTTTTCTAAAATCGCAGTTTACACTTTACACCTAGCTTGAGGGGAAAGATACGCAAATTTCGCACACACTTATTTATCCTTGAAAAGGAGACTCAGAGTACGCACTTTCGAAATGATACTTGTATGTATTGTAAATTTGTAATACTGTCAACTCTGAAACTGAAAGTGTTATTTTTGCACTACACACCGTACCTTATATTTTTTCTCCGTGGTGTTTTAATATCACTTCCTGTTTTTCCATCAACAATTACAGGCCGGCTTTTACCTTGTGCAATGGCAAAAAGGATGAACTCAGGCTTCCAATTGGCGACCCGCAATTCAGCATCCGCCAGGCAGGCAGTCGACAAGGTGTCTTCTGGTCCCCAATATTGATCGACGGAGCGTCAGATGGAATGGAGAAGTACTGCGAAAAATAGGAATGGCTGGATGCATGCAACTTCACAAATTCAACAGGACAACTACAACAACATACAGTTACAGTATCCATCTTAATTTCTACTTATCTTTTAAGTAATGTTATTGCTCTGAACTTCTATGAGTTTGACTCTGTGCATGTGTTTGCTCTCTGCTTCAATTCATCCCTCCAGCCATTGTATACTTTTGTCTTTGCTATTTTTTAAACTAATTTAATGTACTAAGTGGTTCTTCTCTCTGAGGGTAGATAGGCAAGTGAAATTGCGTAATTTCTGCAGCCCTGTACTGTCACATTGTTTCTTCATAGTTAGTACATTGTAGAAAGTACTACTTACTTTTCAGTAACCTATCCATTTAGCAAACAACTTCATGCATGCAGTAGTGCATGCACTTCCTTTATGTCCCTTAAAAGATTTATGGATAGCTTTGTATCCAAAGATTTGTTTATCTTCATTTGTTGTTTGTCCATGCTGTGTTTTTTTTCTCTCTCCACAAAACTTTCCCCACCAACCCCATTCCCATCTAAGTTTCAAACCCTAACCCTCTTCCCCCGGGCTGTGTGGTTTTCATTGAGGTGTGAGTAAATTACAACAATAATTCCACACACTTGCTGGGGAGGATAAGGTGCAAGCAACCTCCTCCAATCAATTTTTACGGCAGCTAGATGAATCCTAGGATATTGTAATTCAGGTGAAAAAAACAACAATGAGTATTTTAAAATAAATTCTGAATTTCATGCCCACCATCGATTGGACCCATCGTCAACATCATCCTCCTACATGTCAAGAAGACTTGTTGTCACTGTTCTTGTTGTAGCCATAATCATCCATGCAAGTTTTTTTTCCCGATACTTATCTTCAGCATTGCTTAGGCTACTGTTCCTTCTAATACTACTCTCAGGCCACTCAATGTCTCATTTTTTACTTTGTTTTTCATATGCTTCTACTGCTAGTGTGGTACCACTCCTACTAACACCACAACAATGGAATTTGGTCCGGGGTGGCGTAATCACCATTTGCCATGCAGTCAGTGCTGTGCCTAGCTCTATTCTCAAGCACCATTCACAGGAAAGATAAGCATTTTGGGGAGGTAGAATAATGGGCTAGGACTCAGAGGAGAGACTGACAGTAGTACTAGTAAAGTACTAGCAGGCCAATTGAATTCACTAACTCTGTTAGTGGCAGTTTTGAACATTTTTCGACGTTTTAGATAATTCATGCTGGTAAGTTTGAGGAAACCAAACGTGCCGTAACCCCTGCCCTCCACCCCACAAAATAAGATCAACGTGTACACTATGTTGAAATATGTCAAATGAATAATGATATATTTCCCCTAACAAAAATAAACTAGTCCCGCCCCTCCCTACCCCAAACAATTGTCCATTTAAAATAGTCCAGTAGTCCCAAATATTCCCCAACACCCGATGCCCAGCCCCCCCAACAGTCTTTAAACAAGGGGCAAGGGACACAGGCACTTCCAGCAGTTACTGGACAGGCTGTCCCGCCGCTCCTTGCGGAGGTCCCGGGGCTGTTTTTCAAGGTTGTCCACCTCGCTCCAGGTAGTCTACTCTTAGTCTTAGGCGGCGCATGCGTGGCTTCCAGGCTCTGGGGGGCCAGCTGCTGGTGTTCCTGCAGCTGAGCGGTGGCGGGGAGCTGTCCGAGCACAGCGCAGTGATGGAGGGTGCTGGCTGGTGGACACGGGGGCAGTTCTGGAAGGGGTTGTTGACGCCCCCTCCTCCTGTTCCCGAGCCCACAGCCAGGAATATTCCACCCGAATGGCCTCCATCTTCCGGGCCCTGGCCCGGACAGCCATCTCCCTTCTGGTGAGCTTTTTGGGAGAATCTATTTGAAGAAAGAAAAAAAATGTAACCAATACTCTTTAACAATAAGACAAAATAATTCAACAGAAAGTTGTCTCACAGTAACACTAGCAATTTGCAAGCACAGTATAACATTTTGGCATGTCTCTTTACGCCGTCTTTGTAGGCCTGTAACAGTGGGAGTTTCAGGAATTCTACTACCAGGCAGCACTATGGACTCAATACATAGTCAGAGAGTCAGAGAGTCAGAGGCCACCAGTGTTCTTCGTTTTTTCTGTAGCTTTGTGAAAGAAATTACATGTACGTGAACTTGTGGTAGCACAATGCCAGCTCAGTCAGCTTGCACCCAAGAAAAAGAGACACAAGCCATGATGACGCAGACTTGCATGCATTACTTTAAGCAGTACATGCAGGTGGGGATAGGAAAGCTCTTACTTTTGTATAGGGGTGGCACTGGCCATATTCGGTTACATCAAGGGCTACTGCTCAATGTAATTTATATTTTGCACTGCCCCTCCTGGGCCTTCAGTACTACAAAAGGAAAATTAAGATTATTCAGATCACATGATCTCTTTGCTTATATGATGGATGACTTTAGGTGCTTTTTTGTGACAGATTGAGTGAACAACAGCGATAGTCCACCCATGATTAGCACAGCAGAAAGAAAATTATGAACATAGGGAGTGTGTGTGGTAACCATAATTGCCGGAGGAAGGGACTTACTTGACTTGATATAATTGTCAACTATACAATACATACACAATATATGCTGTGCTTGCAAAGTAAACTACTGTACTGTTACTTTGGGCAAGGGAGAGATTCTGAATAATCACAACTTGTAGCATTTGGATTTCCTCTGCTTTGCTACTCTGGCATGGACATGCTGTTCGAACAAAGTAACACTCTTCATGCACTGAGCGTCTGCTCTACATACACCTCTGCTATGTATGAGGAAGAAGATACCATCCAGGCTTCCAAAGTAAACGACTATCATTCTTCTTAATGTCTCAACTGTAACAACTTTACTTTTTCTCAACAACCAAATAACACCCTTTTCATTTTATTTGGTAAACCACCGTCTTGACTTGCATTTGAGTTCCCCCAAAATGATATATTGCAATGGACACCACACATGAATTTGCTGATTGACCCACACAGGCAGTCATTTTTTCTTTCTCCTCCAACCAACCTTGCTTCAAGCAGCCATTCATCTGATTCCTTCCTATCAGCCACCTCTGCCTGAATTCAAAAACATGTACCATTCTTTAGTCATAAATGTTACGACTCGCTCGTCCTTCCATTGACCCTAAGTTCTTTCCCTTTTCATTCATCACATCCCTCAAGTTCATCTGATATGACTTGGCTTCACGATAAAAGTTTCCCAGCTGATTTGAAGTCAAATAGAGGGGGCCATTGCTTACTCGAGAACTACCGCAGCTAATGCTATTGGCAAGTCAAGGGTGACTGTCTTCTCCGTGATTGGCTGACAAAATGTAGTTCTAAATCAGTAACTGTTTTTAACAGTACAGTGTACTTGTAGTAGTGTACTGTCTACTGTACAGTACATCATACACTCCTTTGTGAGCCTACTCTAAAATGTCAATAAGTAAGGAGTACAATAATAACTTACCACCATCCGCTGCTGCTGAGCCATCCCCCTCACCTCCTCCTGGTGGCGCCGCCGCATCCGTCGCTTGAGTGGACCCCTCCGCGCTGCTAGCCCCGGCACTGGTGGTGGCAAGTGCTGCATCCGATATTGTGACGCCTAGAAAAAACATGTCATATTTGTAGATGCCATACACCACCCCCTACTTCGTCTCGTAATGGAAGAGAAAATGTTCAACAATTTTTAATTATTGGGACTGAAAATAAGTCACGGTTTTGGGGAGGGTGTTAACTTATATGCTTAGCCATAACATGCAACTCTTTTTGGCACAACTGATGAATGCTTGCTCTTTAACGTGCAACATTTTTATAATTACAGACAGAACCAACTACGCCTCGTCACCACCAGGAGGACTTAAAGTTTCAACAGGTTGAGGGCTCCCGAGGCCCGCACAGTTACTTCTGACTGAGGTATGTGGAAAGTCGAACTGCACCTATCATCAAGAATGTTTTATTTCTCTCGTCCATACTTCTGTATGTGCAGAATAGTCCCTGAAACACTAGCGGTATGGTATGTGCTACAATCAAATCAAAAAGCCAACTACTAGCTTATTCTTGGTGGACATTGACATTTTGTTGTTGGAAATTGTCAAAGCACTAACATTAAGAAGACTGGAATAGACAGCAAGGGCAACCCAGAGGCTGCACTGAGTGCCTCTAGAGCTATTGATGGATCAGAGTTTTGTTTAACACTGTTTGCCGACTGGGCAAGCTTAGCTACCTACACACACCGACTCATAATTAATAGTAAATAGTAGTAGCACAGAGAGTGAGGCAGGATAAGAAAGTAGAAACAGTCTACAAGTTGATAAAAGACTATTTTGTAAAAAATAGAATTAGGAAACAGTTTTGAATGAATAGGAGCTGTAAAAGTTGGGGAAGCATAATTATATTAACAACAGAACAACTTACTGGGGCCAGCAGAAGAGCCTGCAGAGGACCGTTCCTGCCCAATCTGTTCCGCCGGAGTCTGGGATGTTGCTGCCTTGCCCCTGGGAGGTCCTGATGATCATGAAATAAACACAAACATGAATGAATGTTTTTAGGAAATATTTGATTTCTTTGACCACAATCTAAAATTATCTCGGGGAAACAAATTAGCAACAATTGCACATGTATTGACCTATCTGATCTGGTCAACCAGGAGGATACTAGTACAGTATTGCTGGATTCGCAGACCGTCTACTTGGAAAGTGTAGTATTTAGTCAAGAAATACTCTGTAGGTACATGAAGTCTGAAGTTTATTCAGCTTAGGAGAAGTACAGCGACAGGAAGCAGAGACAACTATCAACTGCCACAAAGCAACATTCTCTCACTAAGCATGGAACCATGAAGAACCAAGGTTCTACCTACAGGTGCCTGGGAGGCACAACACAGAGAATACTACATTATCCTCTTTTCTATAAAACAAAAGATAAAACAATGATAGATAGAAAATAGAAAAAGAAGAAGAAAAGGAAACATAAGCGAGAAAGAAAAGAGAAGGAAAGAAAAGAGGTAGGACGAGTAAGCAAAGAAAAGCAGGAAGACACAACTGAGAAAGTTGGAAGACACATGTGAGAGCAAGACAGAAAGCAAGAAAGTTATCTGAACATGGCAGGAATCCTACAGACTCTAAGACTCCTGCAAAGCTCTGGCACAAAAGTTGCATCAACATTACTACCATTTCCATTATTAGTAACAGAACTAAAACAACTGTTGTTTGTATCAGAACTTGAACTGGACAAAAAATCATCATCTCTACCGACCTTTACAACTTTACAAATGTTCCACCAATTCTTGTTATTCACACGCACCGTATTCCCGCAAACCTTATCAACCACAAGTGGCTCGGAGAATTTGCTCTTTCCCTTGGTGACATGAACAGGATTTTTTATGCGAACAACATCACCAGCACAAATATTATGAGGAACAGATTTTTTCCTTTCATCGAAATAATCTTTTTGTTACTTTTGAGCTGCTGTAACATTGGGCCCGATTCACAGAATGAACTTAAGACATTTGGTATTCACAGAATGCACTTACTACTGTCTGGTATTCACAGAATGCACTTACTACTTACGGGATTCACAGAATGAACTTACTACTTTTCGGGATTCACAGAATGAACTTACTACTTTTCGGAATTCACAGAAGAGACTTACGACTACTAACTTTACGTCCGCCGCCGGGCCGTAATTTCCGCCACCGGGCCGGATATTACGGCATGTAGGCGGACTTTACCGCACACTTGCGTAAAATGCGATTACGGGCCGTAAATTACGATTACGGGCCGTAAATTACGATTACGGGCCGTATATTACGATTACGGGCCGTAAATTACGATTACGGGCCGTTTGTCATGTTAGCCAAGAGGAAACACCTGGCCAAGGTCCACCCATCCCCCAACATGGACCAGCTGACACACAGCAGCCAATCCCAGCCAACAGCTCCATTTTGCCATGGTGTATGCTGCCACTGCCTACCATCCCCCACCACGCTCCAGCTGAAGCTAATTAACACTAATTGACCAGTACCACAAAACACATAAAAGCAGCACACAGTGAAGAAACAGGTTTGGACACAGAGAGACTGTTCCTACAATGCTTTCAGTGACAGTGAACATGGAGCAGAGACGGAAAAAAAATTTCACTGCAGAGGAGACCACCATGCTAGTGGAATACATTGTAAGGCACCACAATCGCCTACATGGGCTACCACCATATTGCACCAGTGGGGCACAGAAGCAAGAACTATGGCAGCAGATAGCCACTGCTGTCTCAGCCCTGGGGGTGGAGAGGCGAACCATACAGGACATTAAAAAAAAGTGGCAGGACGAAAAGCAGAGGGTCAAGGAAAAATATTCCACGATAGAACTGCGCAGAATCCTCCCTGCTGCATGCCCTGGACCCCGCATCCAGCTCACCCGACAGGAGGAGGACATCCTGACAACAATACACCCCCACTTGGTCCATGGGCTGCCTGTCAGTGACGTCCGCCACGTGGTACCAGGTAAGTGGAATGAAAAGAAAATGTGCATGAAGAGATTGTCTGTGTTACACTGTCATAGTGATCATGGAAATAGTCCTAAGTGCATATAAAAATATGGTTAGTCAGAGACTCATGTGTCTACGCAGCACCACAAGTCCCAGAATGCTTTGCATCAGAAAAGGCTAATACCCCCCAACCCAATTAAAAACATGTGCACAGTACTGATGCCATACATACACAACCCAGCTAATTCAATAACTGTACATATTGACAGAAAATGTGCAATGACAAATGGAAATTTAAAAGTAAGTTTAATAAATAAATAAGCTAAAGACAAACATTAGCAGGGAAGCGCCAGTACCAATGTGACATGTGACCAATTCAAGCCTTGCGCAAACACTGATGTGTCGTGTACATATGGTTGTGCACTGTGGTGCAGGGATAGACAGATGTGTGTTGAATCTGATGGTGTGTAGGGGGGGCTTTGCTGAAGTTGTGTCGGAAGAGCTTTGCAACTCCAACAATATCCATGTACTGCCCATACCTAACGTGCTGTGCCACTCCTGACATCTGCCTCAAGCAGGCGTATTGTTGCGTCACAGCAGCCTCTGATAGGTGATACTGTGAAATAATGTAGATCAGTGTATCCCAAACTGTGCTTCGCAGAACCCCAGGGGTCCGTAACACATTACCATGGGGTCCATAGGCATCATTTTTTAAAGCACAGAAATGTTCTTGTATAATTAGCAGCTTACCAGCAACAATAAACATGTCAAGATAATGCCAGTGATCAATGTACCTGCTGGAGCATGAGGAGAATGTTGTTCTGTGGCAGCTGCAATGTAACAAATGTAGCACAGAGTAGAAATGTGCCTACTGCAAAGAAAGTATAAAAATCATCTTGAAAAGCAGTATTGTATATACCTAGGATTGTGGTTACTGCTTTTGTCACAGAGATTCATTTGTTACTGTGCTCTTCATGAGTGACAATCATAATCTAGCAGAGGGACCTATAAACTGTCATCAAAGAGCTGCTTGCAAATTGCATGGTACCAGTTTGTAACTTAAACATCTCCCAGTTATTATTTATCCTGATGCTGCTAAGAAGAAATTATTGGGTAGAAAAACGTTTTGTATGCTAAAGTCAATGCTAGCCCCTGTGTCATGTTCTGAATACTGAGTTTGTGCTTTTCCAGACCAAGAACTCTTAAAACATTTCATATACACACATTTACATGTACGATTCTATGTCTCTATATGTGTGTGATGGAAAGTGCTCTGACATTCTACATTGGTATGAAAGATGCTATAAAACAAATGAAATACATTTGACAGAGGGCCTATTACTTCTACATAAAACACTAAGGGCCAGATGTACGATCGGTTTTCAAATGCGCAAACGGGTTCGCTAACCCGTTTGTGCATGCAAAAACCTATGGGGCCATGTACATAGCCAATTTAGCAAGTTCAAATTTGTTTGCAACTCTCTAAATAGGTTTAGCAACTTGCGATTTAGAAGCAGCATTCCCTTCCAATTAGCGAGTCTCAAAAACATGTACAAATGTTTGTGGTCGCAAAACAGTCACAATTACCACCTACTTCAAGTAGATGGTAATGCATTTGCTAATGGGAAGGGGTCTCCGGGGGACCCCTTCCCCTTAGCAAAAGCAAGCAAAATATTATTTTAAGGGCAGGCAGTGGTCCCAGGGACCTCTGCCTGCCCTTAGCAAAATGTAAAGACAACTTTACTGTTACTTGATTGATTTTACAAAATGCATTGTAAACAGGCAGCATTTTCTTTTCTAAACTGCTATATTGAAAAGTTGGCCCCGACATGGTGGCCTGCAGAGCCCAGCAGGCCACCATACCTGGGAGGGCTGGCATTCCCAATGGGCTTGCAAATTGCGAGCGGCTCAATAATATAAATGAACCTCGCAATTAGCGACCCCATTGGGAATCCCAGACAGTGTCAAACACACTGTTGTACATTTCATTTAGTGACTCGCAAATTACCACTTGAAAAGTGTAGCAAATTGCGAGGCGCTACATTAAATAGTCACACATCTTGACCCAAAATACTTAGTACTTTGAGTATTTGTTTTGTGTGCACACGTGTGTATTTTTCTCAAATTACTGTTAAAATGATTGAAATTTAACTCATACTAATTGCATGGGGGTCCTCGGCTTCCAGTGGTGACTCAATGGGGGTCCTCAGGAGTCAGAAGTGTGGGAACCACTGATGTAGATTACACTGACTCACTTGGATGCGGCATACTCCAAAGGAGTGCACACCCTGCCACCTCCAAGCTGACGTAGCGCAGGGCCTCACAACATGACGATTCACCATAGTAGCGTCACGGTGCAAATACTCCTAAATGTGTTGTCTGTTGTACACCACTGTTGTGTCACAGGAGTGATGCAACCACAGTGTAAATCTATTTTCCCCAGGGGCTTGTAAACCTGCCACTAAAGTCTCCACACAGTACATCACCCTGTGCTGGCCTAAATCACAAAGCAGATGGTGAGAGTATCCTCTGATGTAAACATGTCCAACACCTATCCTGTTGTCCAATTTCCAATCTGCCACGCCATTACATCCCCAACACACCACTGCTCCTACCTGCCCAGTCTGCGGCAGTTCCACGCAATACTGTTATCACACAGAAGATATGGGCAAATCCCCGAAACTGTACACAAGCACATTTCCATTTGTCTACTTTTCTCTCTTCTCACCCATTGACACATCCAGCCAGAGCACCGACAACTTCAGTAGCAGAGGTCACCGCATCGCATAGGAGGATTCGGCAACGTACTGATGAAGGCATGTCAACCACACTAACTGGTAAGTCAAAGGAGATGGTCAAAAAGCATACATGGTCAGTAGACAACAGAGGGACAAATAGTGCCCAGCTATGTAAGACAACCATTTATGCTACATTTGCTGCATGACAATTGGAGACGTCAATGGACATTCACCGTTTACTTATGACATTTGTGAACAGCGAAATACAAATTATAACATGTCTTGCCTCATCATACCTTAGTAAATGTGGTACACAACATGTATTACATCAACAGACCCAGAACGGGAAAAGCAATCCTGTAATCGAGGGCCACAACAAGTCAGAAGGGTGTATACACCATATTGTAATAGTGTTTGTAGACATAATCAAGAAGTAGCATTTGCACCGATACGGAAATGAAGACCAAACGGGGAGATAGCAGTCTCTGTAGTATTGACAATGCATACACTGTCCAACTTCAAATCTTTCATACATACTTTGTTCAGCACAGTCCACAGAGCTGATCATGTACTGCGTACATTGGATGGATAAATTTCGGACTTCAACAAAACACGATAGTGGACTTTACCTCTGGAGTCGTAGGCATGTCATTGTGCTATAGGTAGCATCAAGGTAGTGGGCCCAATCTAAGTTATATGTGGGATCACACATTACATAATGTATGACACACTACTGCAACGGTGGTGACCATGACTGCTTGTGCCCGTCCTGTGCCAGGAATCCAATGCATCACATGTGGCAGCAGGAATGTAAAGTTGCCAAACAAACTTATCATTCTAGGTACAATGCCGTCCTCCCATAACCCCAGACGCCCACTGACTCCTGCTACTAGGTTGGACTTCACATCTGCCCAGGGACCACAGACTGATCCGGTGCTGGGCCACGGTAAGTCAAGCTTGCTGAATGCCTATGAACTGTGCCTTTCACCTCCACCATATGTGTTGTACAACACTGTTATCCTGCATCACAATATGCTCACATGGGGCATTTGAACACATGGCCGATCAGACCCTGGTGGCAAATGAGATGCTGACACAAAATGTATGCCAAGTGTGTGCACAATGGACATACAATAGAACAATGTGTCATGAGAAACCTCCACAACACAACAGGCTTGCAAGTCAATGATATGCTAAATACCTAGCAAAATTAACATGCACAAATCAATATGAAATTGGCATGGCTGAGGCACACACTGGTGCCAGTTGTGTACCTGTGAGATGGGTGATGGGGCTGCTGAGGTGATTCTTCATGCAGTTACACCTGCAAAATCATTTTGCTGAAGAGCAACAGGATAATCCAGTGCAGGTGCGAAGATTCAAAGCTTCTCACCTCCTCTGCAATGTGTGATCAAATCCAAATGTTGTCTTCTGCTTGCCTCCCTTCTACCATATCCACATGTATTGGTGAGTGTATGAAATATGAGGTTTGGATGTCTGCTGCACACACAAGATACTATCTGTTGTCATGTGAGTAGTACCATGATGTTGGAAATGGAGCATGGGAACAGAGAACACTCAAAGGATGGACATTAGTAATCTGCGTTCTCTCATTCAATAATGAGCTGTGTGACCTCATGGGTAGGGAAGCACATATGGGCAACATCAGGCCCCTGACAATTGCACATCTCACACATGAACTCCTTTCTGGCTTCTCAACACACAACATTACACCCATGAAAATAGTCAGTCACAATGGTAAGGGTGAAATCAGTAACCTTCTCATACAAGTCTGTCAGTTGATGTGTCATCTAATTGATGTAAGTGCCGCATGGCTGTAAGGTTGCAAATGCTGCTTGTGAGCAGGTGCCCACTTGTTAAGTCAATGAGCTATGCATGCTGCACAGCGTCCTTGATTATCCACAAATGGCTAATGAGAATGTCATTTGTTCTCATAGCTACAATCTGTTGTACGAAAATATGGACATGTATTTCTCATCACAGGTGCTGACAGGATGAGACCACTGCAGCGCACACCATCCCGGGGGATGCATGACATCCTGGCTGCAGCTGTGAAACTGTCACGCACCTGTCCCTCAGGTAAATTGGGCATGAGGAGTGTCAACAGCTCAGATTACAAAGCCATTACATAGATCAAGATCCCCTTCTACATGGAATCAACAGTTGTTGATTACTAAGTGAAATACAGACCAGGAGTGACACATATGCATGTCTGTCATTTGGTGAGGCAGATTGTTGATAATGTTGTTTCTACCCTCTACAGCTATGTCTACAACTACTATGGTGAGACAGGTGCAGCAGGATAGACTAGGAGGGAACGCAAAGTGACAGAGAGTTGTGGCTGGAACTGGTGAGTTTGCTAGTATCATGTAGATCTCCGTGTAACACCTCAGGGCTATGGTGTGAGCGGCCATTTGTGGTGGTATCCAAACCAGATCACATGATCCTCATCTGCTGATGCAAGGTGCAGTAAATACAACCCTGGTGTTGCTGCACATGTAATACCTGGTCAATCACCAATACAGTTGCAACCTCTGTGTTTCAGATGATGCTGTTAAAGAGGCTGACAGACCGACAACCAGTAGTGGCAGACGGGAAATCCAAGGGGAGAATCCCCTGATCCTCCAGGCAGCAATGTCGGCTGCAACTCATGCCCGAGAGGAGGAGGATCAAGAGCAAGAGGACGTTGCCTTTGAGGAGGATGATGAGTACAATTTGTTAGACTCCGGGGATGACAATACTGACGTCCCCGCCTCACATCTTCTGACAAGCAACGCCCGTCTGCCTCCTCTCAGACTATCAATACCACAGCAAATATCAACACAGACACAGCTACCACACATCCACTCACAGACATCACTCACTCACAGCCCTCACGTCCGGGACCGACATGGTGGTTCCCCTACCCACTCTTCCCTACGCAGTGAATCCCTGCCATTCTCTCCACCATCTGTGGGAAGTGCCAGCCCTGTTGTGGACCAGGTATCCCCTGGGAACCCTTCTCCTGCCCACAGACTTCTACCTGCCAGCCTCCCTGTTTTTGGACCTGCTCATCTCATCCCTGGCAGACACCAGCAGAGGGGGCCTGCACATGACTATGGTGGCCAGTGGGAGCAGGACTTCTTCCAACAGCAGGCAGATGTGAGGCAGGACATTCGGGCCATAGGGGCTACCCTGTCTGACATATCTGGGTTCCTGCAGGACATGGCCCAATTCCCTCAGGGGGTGGACAGGGTGGGCCAAGCTTTGGACAGGATGGATAGCACTTGGCAGGAAATGTCTAGAAATACAAGAGACCTGATATCCATCCAAAGGGAAGAGAGTGCAAGACACCATGCCTTGGCCATGAAGATGATGGAGGGCATGGTGAGAGTGGTCCAAAGTCTACCTTCACAGCCAACGCAGGGAGGGGGACAATCATGTCGGCCTGTAGGACAGCACATCCCCACACCTGTAACACAAACTGCACAGCACCACAGCCAAGGTACACAAACACACCTGCACCCTGAACAGTCACTCCCACCACCCCCACTACCTGCCCAACCACCACCAACCACTGCACAGTCACTCCCACCACCCCCACTACCTGCCCAACCACCACCAACCACTGCACAGTCACTCCCGCCACCCCCACTACCTGCCCAACCACCACCAACCACTGCACAGTCACTCCCACCACCCCCACTACCTGCCCAAACACCACCAACCGCTGCACAGTCACTCCCACCACCCCCACTACCTGCCCAACCACCACCAACCACTGCACAGTCACTCCCACCACCCCCACTACCTGCCCAACCATCACCAACCGCTGCACAGTCACTCCCACCACCCCCACTACCTGCCCAACCATCACCAACCGCTGCACAGTCACTCCCACCACCCCCACCACCTGCCCAACCACCACCAACCTCTGCACAGTCACTTCAACCACCTCATCAACCAGCCCTTGTACAGCCACAGACACCTAATGTGCCGACACCATTGGCACCTGCACCTCTTGATCAGCCTGGACAACACCCACAGACACGAAGGCGACGACCTCACCCCTCACCGCGTTCCTCCCCCCCACGATTGCGGCAACGCAAACATGACCGCCATTAAAATGGCTTATTTGTTTTGGGCTCCTTAGGAGTATTTTGCCAATAAATATCTACTACTGTAATATTCTGTTGTGTAGTATGTCTCTTCTGACGATGTAGGCATGTGTGTGTGTGTGTGAGACAGGTACAAGTGTAACACATCATGGCAACACGTTGTAGTATGCATAGCATATGACTTACTAAATATGTGTCTATATTTGGCAATAGACATTCAAAATGAAGTGAAACTAGTCAGACAAAGTATAATACTGCAAAGTCATTTATGTAGGAACACAAAGAAACCGTCGGTTTGGAAGGGAGAAAGGAAAACAAATGATGATCTTAATGCAGAAGGAGAAGGGAACTTGGATTTGGGTGGGGCAAAACAAATATAATACGTCAGGTAGCGTCATGGGAACCAGTCTATTCACAAGGGGAGAAATGAATCATCGTCCAAAACAATGTCTCAGTCCAACAGTCAAGTGTCTTTCTGGTCATCATCCAGGAGCACAATGTCTAGCTCCTCAGGGTCGGATACATCCACACGTCTGGCTGATGCAGGAACAGGCACCACACGGGAACGTGACACACGAGGCGTATGGGGGGAACCAGTGTGGGCCAACGGACAGGGGGACACATTGACGGTGGTATGGGAAGGCACTTGGGAGATGAAAGAGGTAATGGCTGTGGTCAGGGACTGGAGTTGGATTCCGATGTTGTCCATAGATCGGACTAGGTCCGCTCGCATCGAGCGTATCTCCAGACACACCTGTAGCAAGATGCGAGCGGACATGTCTGGTTGACCCTCGACCATCCAACTCAAGTCCCCTGGCACAGCCACAGGAGGAACAGCACCGGCACTGGGGGGGGGGGGGACACAGAAGGGACGTGGTGCCTCCGATCCGGAGCCGATGTGTTTGGCTTGGCGGCCAAGAGTAGGGAGACTGGTATCAGGGGATTGAGCAGGAGCCCCCGATGGCATGGGGGACTCTAGAGGTACGGTGGGGCAGATGGCAGGCCCAGATGGAATGTTGGCCCTCCCCGGGGACACATCTTTGTGACCCACTAGTGATGTATGTGTGGGTGAGGGGCCATCCCCCACATCATGGTCCGAGGTGTCCGGTTCGTCACCCCCCCCTTCATTGTCCACAGCCTCCACCTGGGACATAGTACCGGTGTAGTGTTCGTCTTTATCCCAGGTGGGTGAAACCCTCTGGCCTGCAGATGTTGATGGCTCCTCCTCCTCCTCCTCCTCCTCCTCCTCCTCCTCCTCCTCCTCCTCCTCCTCCCCTTCATCGCTAGTGGAAAGAGGGTTTAGCCGTCGCCGAACAGATGGTCTAATCCTCCGGACTTCTTCCTGTGGATCTCCTGTCTCATCAACCGTGCCTGCAGAAGTATAAGCAAAATCTTGATGTGGTGGTTGTTCCATGCATGACGCTACACATACATAGAATAGCCTAGGTCCAAATTTGTTTAACTCTATTCACACTGTACAGTTATCAGGGGGCGATTTACAACTTCTGGCGCATCTCCGCTAATCAGCAGAGGTGTGTCTGATGAGTTGTAACGCATCAGCCCACCCGTGCGTCACCCCTGTTGGACCACATGTACCAAGCGGCACACTGTGGCGCTTGGGTGGGCAGATGTGTGATGCATCCCCGGTGGAAGATCCGAGCTTTGCTGTAGTGGCGTGGCAATTGCGGAGCCGCCTCCAGCAAGGCTCGGGGGTGCACAATCGCTAACATGCTGCGGCAATCCTAACACCTGCTTCAAGCAGGTGCGTAGATTTGACTTCGCTTGGCCCTAATAGTGACTGAGTGGTATCTTGTAGTTTCACTCAGCCACTTTTAGGATGCAATCCTGCACCGTATGCGTCACGTTGTAATAATCCAGCAGCATGGCGCTTTGTGTGCTCCGCCGCTGCGCCACTAAAGTGACCCAATTGCGGTGCAAAGAGGCGCAAGTGCCTTGTTTATCTGCCCATCAGTCCTTATGGACTAAGTGGTGGTTGGGAGCACACTGCCTCACAGTCCCAGCACAGTTTGCCCCTTTGCATCCGGGTATATGCTGTGTACAGTACTAACTAACTCCTGATTCATCTGTGTTTGCTGGGAATGCTGCCAAGTTATTCTGAGGTCACAGTAACACTCACAGGAACACAGCAAAGCAAGATGATTTACTTTGCTCTCCATGAAACTGCAGCTCTCTACTGATGAAGCGCTCATTCCAGGAACACGTGTCTAGGGATATACAGCAAAGTCAGCAGCAATTTTGGTGTATCACTCCAGATTATTCCTAAGTGACTTTGGAATGTGTACTGCATTTACCAGGATGCAAAGGGACAAACCGTGCTGGGACTGTGAGGCAGTGTGCTCCCAACACCCATTCTGTCCATGCACTTACATTACATGTATGCACACTGTCATATACTGATTTGAGTTTGACATGGACATCTCATGTGTATTATTGTGGCTTGCGCAACTGAATTATCCAAACCTCAACCTTGGCATTGTTGTGATCTGTGTGTCGTGTCACTGCTGCATGTACCAGTTCAACTACAAGTCCACCAGAGGAGAACATGAAGAGTCCAGATATAAATGATATTGCCCATTGATATTGATTTGCAGCTATTTAACGTCTGGACAAGTGTCATCTGCATTGTAGCATTGTATGGGACAAGACAAATGTGGGTCACACATCCACGTGGGGTCTGGAGTACTCCTCTAGCTACATTGTGTGTCTAGCCTTTTGATGTCCCCACACATCTTCAGACAATCCAGTGCCACATAGTGACTTACTTGACTGACACGGTAGTGCAGTATCACCGCTGAACAGTGGTGGGCAGTTGTGTCAGCTATCTGTGCATGTGAAATGTCATACAGGCCACTGAGGGTCAGACGTCTGTCAGTGGTCACACCTTGCAGACCTATGAGAACTTGTGAGTGATGCAAGGATCTCAATATCTGTCTTGACTCCAAAGCACATGATGATCTGTCTCAATTGTAACACAACGCTACAGGTGCAATGCTAATCACAACATCCAATCCCCCATGGCCTGCCATGTGCAGACTGGACCGTCTCTGTACCATCGCTCATCCAATGCACACATCCGTTATGATGGACTTGGTACAATTGTAGTGGTGCTGGCAGAGCAGAATTCAATATGGATGCATGAGTGTGGCTCATTTACCCAGTTGTCATGAGAACATTACAACTCCCAAAGTGCACTCTGGCCTGTATAGTCCATATGCCACAGTGTGCCTATCAAAACTTGGTGTCTGCTGCTTGGACATGGAATTGGCTAATGGAGGCATGGGACACACAATGGTACAGCACTGTTTCACTCACATCATACTCCCAGACTCATATTGCATATGATGAACTTACTAGGTCTATGCTGCTCGTGCTCCTCCAGCTGAGCATGGAGGGTTGGCCACGCTGCTCGCAGGACCCTCCTGTACAGTGGTGAGAGGCGAGGACGATGTACATGGTGCTGGGTGGACAGGCCAGCCAGCTCCGTAGCCTTGTGACGGGCCCACCGCTTCAGGTCCTCCCAGCGCTTGCGGCACGTCCTAGCCCTCCTGGTGAACACTCCCACTGCACTGCAGCGCTCGGCGATGTTGGCCCATACCCTGCCCCAGGCTGCAGTGCTCAGCTGTTGCTCAGGGTCCCCATATAGCTGAGGGAATTTCTCCAGCACCCCCTCCACCAAGATGTCCAATTCCCTGTCTGAGAAAGGGGGGGCTCTCTCCTCATATTCCTCAGCCATTATGGGGAAATTGGTAAGATGAGAGCAGCAGGATGCCTGTGGATCTGATCAGTGAAAGGGGATGACTCTGAATGACCACAAAATGGCTGCCAAGTACTTCCTGTAAAGTATTTCCTGTCTCCCACTTGATGTATCACCTTGCCTGTATGCAATGATGTGGTCTAGTTTATTTTCGTAATTTACGGCCCGATTTCGTAGTTTCCGGTTCCGGAGCGTCGTTTACACGCACGCGCACTACGCTACGCAACCGGAAACTACGGTTTTGCGCCGTAACTTGCGAAAATGACCCGGAACACATTATTTCATACAGGAAATGTTATACAGGTAGTGGGAGACAGGAAACACATCACAGGAAGTATTTTGCTGCCATTTTTATTCATCCTGGGCCATCCACAATCAGTAAACAAATCCACTGCCATCCTGTTGTTCTGATGTAGGAAAAAGTGAAAGGACAATGCAGGTGTTATGCATGATTATGTAGCAAAAGGGGGAACAGTTCATTTCATGTCATTTATGCACTGACAGGGGGTAGGGGGCTGACAACATCCATCCGACTTTCCTATTCTCATACTTTGCATTATGGGACATGTAGTTCATATTGAGTACTCAGTATCAGAGATGCATGACGTGTCATGTAACATTGGTGTGGAGAAGTGTGGATATGTCAGATACATATGGGGGCCGCTGTGTGCCCCAATTACGCCACAGTAGCGTAAGTTTATTGGCGCAGCAGCCCTACGCCAACTCCATGCTGTGGGGTATCTTCAACGTGACGCATCTGTGAAATGTGTCATATTGTATGGCCCTGCACCGCAGTTGTGCGTTCCTGCACAGGGGGGGGGGGGGGGGGGGGGCGGCCTTCCAGCACACATACGCCACCAAACGGTGGGAGCATGAAAAGTACAAAATTACACTGTCATTTTCGTAGCCATGCTGCGTCCCAACCCTGCACCTGCTTGTAGGAGACGTGAGAATTGATGCTGCATGTTGGGCATCGGCTCGCCGCTTGCCTTGCTGGAGCTGCGTTGCGCTTGCGACCCAACTCCAGTGGTGCTTCACCTTTATGACAGCATAGGCTTCACACTTCTGTCTATACTTGGTCCACAGCGCACAGCTTTGTACATGCGGCACAGCCATGATGGCGCAAGGGATGTCTGCTGTGAGGCACAATTACTTGGCCATCCCTGCTGATATGCAGAGATGCAACTCTTATTGTAAATCTGACCCATGGTGCATGATTCTAACATGACATCATCACTCACATTCTGGGCCCATCATTTGTGGGGGAGTCAATTCTCTAGTGGTCTTAGGCCTGAGTATGCAACCTTTTGTGATTTGGTGACCCATCCTTATGAGGTCCAGGTATGTCTCTCAGGACATGTATTATTTGTCATCAGCGTGAATAGTTTGTTTAAGGGATGTCCACTACGCTGATCGCTGACATGGGCACGTGACCTGAGGCCCAATCCACCTTTTGACTTCTGTCAGCAGCTGTGATTTGCATGCAGTTAGTGTGGTTTGGAAAGTCGTCTCAGGGTGGGATTTATGGACACTGTTGTGTCTGTCCACATTTCATCATTGACAACAGACAGCAAACCACATGTTGTCCGTGGTACTACAGGTTGCTCATGCAAAATATGTGGCAACTAGCAGATCACGGACTTGCATGCCCTGACGTCGGTCATGTGCAATAGCCCGGGCTCCCACATTCAGAGCTAGTCGAGGGTGGAGAGGCATGTGTAAGCCATGCATAAGAGCAATGTTGTGCAAAACACAACAGGCTAGTATAATCTTGCACACAACTACTGGGGAGTACAGAAGCACACCCCCTGTACGGTCGAGACATCTGAATCGCGACTTCAACAGACCAAAAGTGCGCTCGATGATGGCTCGAGTACGTATGTGTGCCCTATTGTACCTACGCTGAGGTACAGTGTTAGCACGCCTGTAAGGGGTGAGGAGATGTGGAGAGAGTGCATACCCAGCGTCACCTGAGGAGGGAAGAATGGGAAGTTGTTAACATTTCACTCTTTGACTTTGACAGGACATGATCTATACATTCATACATGCAGTGTCTGTTGGGCCATGTTTCTTATTGTACAATCGTTACTATTGTGGGGCATTTATATATTTACTTGACGCATATCACCCATTTCCAGTGCTTGGTACTTACCCAGTAGCCACATGTTACCAAATTCTCCAGCATCCATACGCCGAGCAAGAGGTGACATGCGGAATATGAAGCTGTCATGTGTACTGCCTGGGAACGCTGCATGCACATTGATGAACCTTCCACTGGCATCACAGACTGCTTGAACATTGATGGAATACCATCTGTGTCTGTTGCAGAAGATGTGTGCAATGTGGCGGGGTGGCTGAAGGGCCACATGGGTGCAATCTATTGCACCCAGCACACGTGGAAATTGTGCAAGGAGATAAAAATCTCTTGCTGCCTTTTGTCTCATGTCCAGTGTATATGGCATTTTGATGTAGTTGGGGGCTCTCTCAGTGATGCATCTCAGTACCTGATGCAGGCACCGCGACTGGCTCGCCTGGGAAATGCCCACATGGTCACTAGTGACCCTTTGGAAGGAGCCAGTAGCAAAGAAGTGGAGGGCAGAAAGGATCTTGAGGTATGCTGGTATAGCATGTGAGCAGCAGGTCACAGAGTCAAGTTCCTGCTCCCACTCACATACCATTTCCAGGATTACTTCAGGTGGGAAACGGTACCTGGCCCTTACATCCTGGCTGGACATTCCAAATAGGTTGATCCTCTGCCTGTAGATCCTCTGTGCTCTCCTCCTCCTCCTCCTCAAGTAGTTTTGCCGCATGGCAAGGGGTAGTGCTACAAACACGTTCAGTGACATCCTGAAAAGGGTTTTTTGTGTCTGCTCAGCATTCATACATGCTGCAGGGCTGGGATTGGCTGCTGTGTGTCAGCTGATCCATGTTGGGGGATGGGCGGACCTTAGCCAGGTGTTTCCTCTTGACTAACATGGCAAACGGTCCGAAATCGCAATTTACGGCCCGTAATCGCAATTTACGGCCCGTAATCGTACTTTACGGCCCGTAATCGCATTTTACGGCCCGTAATCGCATTTTACGCAAGTGTGCGGTAAAGTCCGCCTATATGCCGTAATATCCGGCCCGGTGGCGGAAATTACGGCCCGGCGGCGGACGTAAAGTTAGTAGTCGTAAGTCTCTTCTGTGAATCCCGAAAAGTAGTAAGTTCATTCTGTGAATCCCGTAAGTAGTAAGTGCATTCTGTGAATCCCGAAAGTAGTAAGTGCATTCTGTGAATACCAGATAGTAGTAAGTGCATTCTGTGAATACCAAATGTCTTAAGTTCATTCTGTGAATCGGGCCCATTGTCCCTAACAAAACCATCAATGCCATCCATCACATTCATCTTCACCCATTTGGACACCCAACCCGGACAAATTTTCGTAGAAGGTTTCCTCCCCCTTAGAAGTTCGAATGGAGAAACTCCAGTAGAGAAATGCGCAGTAGTACGGTAAAACCATAACATGGAACGCACAGCATTCTCAACTACACACTTGCTGGCAATGGCCCACTGCACACAGTTATTGAGCACACGATTCATCCTCTCAACAAGGCCATTGGCCTGGGGGTGATAGAAAGAACTCTTCTTATGAGTAACACCACCCTGTTTAAGAAAACACTCGAAATCAGAACTAACGAACTGTACACCATTGTCCGTCATGACAACTGAAGGAAAACCCTCTCTCAGGAAAATGTCCTTCAAAAAAAGAATGACATTAGCAGAGGAAGGTTCGCTGATAAAATGAATCTCCGGCCATTTGGAGTAATAATCAATGGCAACAATGGCAAAACGAGAAGAAGAAGGTAGGAGATAGAAAGGACCAACTAAATCAACACCAATCCTCTCCCACGCTCTCTCCGGAAACTGAATAGGCTCCAAAGGGGGAGTCCTTACCTTGCGACTTTTTGTCAGAAGACTTGCAAATAACACAATTATCAATCAAAGTATCAACACAAACATCCATTAGTGGCCACCAAAACACATCTCTCAACCTACGCTTCGTAAAAGTTTTACCTAAATGACCTTCATGTGCACCATCAACAAGACGTTCCCTCAAACTCTCAGGAGGAATAAGCCTTCCACACCGCAAAAGAATACCGTCCTCAACAGTGAGCTCATCAGCAACCTTAACAAAGGTCTGGAAATGTCCAGAAACATTCTTCTCTTTAGGCCAACCAGATTTCAAGTAATTACCAACTTGAACAAGAACCTCATCCTTTCACAACTCCTCTTTCCACTCAACCTCACTAATAGCACACATACCTTCAAGATCGAACGCAGCAACAAAACAATCCTCTAGGTCATCCTCCTTTTCAAAATCACAATCATTCCCAGTTATGGGAAAACGTGAAAAAGAGTCTGCCCTGACATTCTTTGAACCAGGGAGATACACGATGTCAAAGTCATACTGTAGTAACTTTGTGGACAACCTTGCAATCCTTGGAGTATGCTCCTTAATCTTCTCCCCAGACAAAATCGAAACTAAGGGATTATGGTCTGTTCGAATCACAAAATGACTACCCCAAAGAAAAGGGTTGAACTTCCTGACCGCCCACCAGCAAGCCAAGAGCTCTTTCTCAATGACAGAGAAATTCACCTCAGCCCCACGCAACACTCTTGAAGCATAAGCAATAGTATTGTCAATTTGGCCATTCTTCTGAGTGAGCACAGCCCCGAGGCCAAAACCACTCGCATCCACAGTCACAACGCATTCCTTATTAGGATCAAAGGGTTTGAGCACACTGTCACCCACTAACTGTAATTTAATCCATTGAAAAATTTCTTGACAGTTCTTATCCCAGATAAATGCCACATTCTTTTTAAGCATGTTTGTGAGAGGTTGAACT
Source organism: Lissotriton vulgaris (assembly GCF_964263255.1). Taxonomy (NCBI): domain Eukaryota; kingdom Metazoa; phylum Chordata; class Amphibia; order Caudata; family Salamandridae; genus Lissotriton; species Lissotriton vulgaris. The sequence goes on along the minus strand of NC_141699.1, from coordinate 885,463,510 downwards.
TTAGATGCATAATCTTTGATAAATCTGGAGTAAAATTCACTGAGCCCAATAAAAGACTTCAAACCAGATTTATCGACAGGTGGAGAGGCATCTACAATGGCTTTCACCAAACCAGGACGTGGTTCCACCCCATCATGTGAGACTACATGTCCCAGAAATTAAATTTTTTCCTTTAGGAAAACACATTTCTCACTTCTGAGTACAACACCTTTATCCGGCATGATCTCTAAAACTTGATTCAAGGAAAAATCATGATCCTCTTTGTTCTCGCCAAAAATCAAAACATCATCCTGGAAAACAATTACTCCAGGAGTATCTTTAAACATTTGACTCATTAGTCTTTGGAAAACTGCTGCCGCCGACGCAAGGCCGAAAGGCATCCTGCAGTATTGAAAACTCCCGAAAGGAGAGACAAAAGCAGTCAAATGTCTAGAGGATTGACTCAACACTACCTGGTGGTAAGCGGAGGCTAAGTCCAACTTAGTGAACCACCTTGCACCTCTAGTGAGAGACAACAAATCAGTAATTTTTGGTAAGGGGTGTGAGTCAATCCAGATGTTTTTATTGAGACTGCGCAAGTCCACACAGACGCGCAAATCACCATTCCTTTTCCTGGCGACAACAAGAGGAGACAACCACAAGGACGACTCTATAGGTTCTATGACCCCTTTCTTGCACAACCCACTCAATTCCTTTTCCAAACCATCTCTTACACTGAAAGGGACACTCCTGACCTTATGCTTGACAGGAATAGCCCCATCTTTTACTTTTATCTCGTGGTTAAAACCTTTAATCATGCCAAGGCTGTTTCCAAAAACAGTAGGAAACTTGAGAATTAGTTTCTCAATGTATTCATTTGATTCTACAACTGCTAACCTTTCGAAATGGTCACAGGATTCATCGATGCTAATCTGTTCTTTAGTACCTGGTCTAAGGATCATCTTGAACAACCCCTGGTGAAACCACCCCAAGATGTTCAAACCTTTTATGGAAACATATATTTTTCCAAAAATGTTCCTTCCCCTGAACTGAATGATCTCCTCAAAAAAACCAAGAAGAGTTATCCTGCGTCCTTCATAAGAAACAGGAGCTCTATCTGGTGGCAGGAGTTTCCTTTCAGGCCAAGTTTCATCAAACAATTCTTGGGTGATCATAGTTACTTTAGCACCTGAATCTACCAACAAGGAAATAACTTTGTCACCAACACCGAAATCTTCATAAGGGTCAACACATTCTGAAGGGTCCCCAGTGATAACACCATCATCCCGTACCACCACAACCATGTCCCTAAGGTCGTCTTGGATACTGTTGATAGGATCTGAGTCCCTCCCGGTACCGCCATAAAACTCTGTGACATTTACAACCAATTCAATTCAATTCAATTTTATTAAGTATATGATTTGGAACTCCTTAGAGATCCACATATAATAAGATAACAAAAAAGCAGTATAAGAAAAAACAACTTATTAAAAAAAATTGTTGTTGACATGGTTTTACAAATTTTCGTGCAAATTATTTAATACAATTCTAAAAAGCATTTTAAAAAAGTAAAAATTCTATTGCAAAAAATTTCATTGGGAGGACAGAAAATAGCATCAATGAAAGAGCTTGCCGATAAAATGCCCAATTGCATACATACTGGTCTCACCCACAAACGACGATAGGCCATTAGGGCAGGACAAACTAACAAAACATGTACGGTGTCTTGGACTGAATTATTGCAGAAACTGCATATATTGGGTATGCGTACCATTTGGCCAACAACTTATTCAAAGGAAGGAGATCCTGCCTTAAAAGTAGCCAAAAACTGCGCAAACCATGGGACATATTCCAAGAGGCATACGGTTGTAATTGTCTAAACAGGTAAGAATTAACAACTTGAGTGACCCCCTTCTTAAGTGTAGTAGAGTTGCGGTCCCTTTCGAAGCTGAACTTCCATGTTGCCTGTTTTAATGTAGATTTTAGCTGATGCACAGACAGGTCAAAAAGGGTTACTTCCTCCAGATCCAAGAGTGTAATAGCCTTCCTAAAGTTCTTTATGAGTAACGAATACTCTTTTAGGGGGCCCATTAGCTCTTTTTTTAATGAGAGATCTTAATGTGGCTGGATTTCCTTTAATCAAGCAGGCGACCCAGCGAATAACTCCTGCCAAACCCTGTGCCCAGCTACTTCTTAATCCAAATTCTAATCGAAGGGATGCTGCATTTACAACCACATTAACATTGTTCTGTCCCTGAGGTTTGTTAGTGAAAGTAGAGTTCCCCTGTTTTGAAACTTGACACATTTTTGCAAAATGTCCACATTTTCCACAATTTTGACAAGTAGAATTCCTTGCAGGGCAAAATCAGTTGTTGTTGTTATGTGAAGGATTACCACATCTATAACAAATGTCATTCCTAGAAAAAGCATTTCTCTCAAGACGTTGTGAACTGGAAAAGTTGTTCTTCTCAAAACGTTGTTGACCAAAAACCGCTTTATTATCTTTGTTCTCCTTAATTCTAACTATGGAAACTGCTTCTTCACATTTCTTCTCAAGTTCCTTCACTTCTTTTTTTGACAAATCTATACTCTTGGCCATACGAATAGTCTCTTCAAGAGTTGGGTTGCCCAACGTTAGTAGTTTTTGTTGAATAGACTTGTCGGAACATTTACAAACATACTGGTCTCTAATTAATTGTTCTCTAAAACCCTCAAATTCACATTCTGCGCTCAGCTGCCTTAAACTAGAGACATATGTCTCAACATCCTCCCCTGGTAGCTGTTCCCTTTTGAAGAATTTGTGTCTAATTACAACAAGACTAGGCTTAACATCAAATCTCAACTCCAGTCTCATTCTAGTCTCGGTATATTCGTCTACATCTTCTTCTGCGTTGTTTCTTACCAAGGGGGGTAAGTGTTTGTAGATTTCTTTCCCCTCAAAACCTAAAGAATGTAGTAATAGACACTTCTTCCTTTCTGCGCGATATCTTGACGCGCCTATTGCACCCAAATAAGTCTCGAAAGCATCAAACCATTTTTTCCAAATTATGGGTGGATTGCCTGGGGTCTCCCGAAAAGGAGGAGGAGGTGAAACTGATTGCATGCTGAGCAAAATCCGTTTTTTCCCTAAAATACTAGAGAGACAGTTAATACTAAAATTTCCTTGACCTGCTCAGTCGCTGTCCATAGGAGATTGAACATGTAATGGGAGAGTTTTTTCTTTAAACTTCTTTAGAGTCAATGACAGTGTTAATGTTTTGTTCTCCCCTAGATGGCACCAGCGTGTAAAAATTTACAATGAACGTAGACTTTGTTTTATTTTGTTCTCCTTTGTCAAACAGAGTAGATTTCGTTCTTTTGACACAAGCGTAGTTGATGTAATGCCTCCTCGCATTCAGCGTTCGTAGGAAAACATTCTTTATGCAGCCTATTCAGTGTTGAGTAAACGCGTGTTGTGTAAACGCGGCTTCTCTAATGCGTGAGCAACAGCAGCGTTGCTAAGGAAGCGCGTCTTAGTAACCAGATTCTCCGTGCGCGAACAGGCTTAGGTTCGCCGTGCGCGAACAAGTTTACTTGTTGCCAAGGTAACGCGTGTGGTATGACAGACACACGAGTCAGAGACTACAATGCGTGGTAACGTTGACAACGAAAATGCACGCGCTGGCAGGCTGATGACGTGACGCGCTGAAAGCGTTAACCAGGAAAATACGCTTAAGCCTTCTTTTTTATAAAAAAAAATATAGACGCGCTGAAAGTAAAGCGAAATCACTTATCTCGCTTCTGCTAATCATCCGCTTGCGAAGAATGAATAGAAAAACAGCTGGTCTTCGTGTTCCCTCGAAGCTTGGTCTTTAACACTGCAACTCGAGGGTAAGGCAGGTTCTTTACCTTCTCCTAAGCATCGTCGCCAACAATTTTGTAGTATTTAGTCAAGAAATACTCTGTAGGTACATGAAGTCTGAAGTTTATTCAGCTTAGGAGAAGTACAGCGACAGGAAGCAGAGACAACTATCAACTGCCACAAAGCAACATTCTCTCACTAAGCATGGAACCATGAAGAACCAAGGTTCTACCTACAGGTGCCTGGGAGGCACAACACAGAGAATACTACATTATCCTCTTTTCTATAAAACAAAAGATAAAACAATGATAGATAGAAAATAGAAAAAGAAGAAGAAAAGAAAACATAAGCGAGAAAGAAAAGAGAAGGAAAGAAAAGAGGTAGGACGAGTAAGCAAAGAAAAGCAGGAAGACACAACTGAGAAAGTTGGAAGACACATGTGAGAGCAAGACAGAAAGCAAGAAAGTTATCTGAACATGGCAGGAATCCTACAGACTCTAAGACTCCTGCACAGCTCTGGCACAAAAGTTGCATCAACATTACTACCATTTCCATTATTAGTAACAGAACTAAAACAACTGTTGTTTGTATCAGAACTTGAACTGGACAAAAAATCATCATCTCTACCGACCTTTACAACTTTACAAATGTTCCACCAATTCTTGTTATTCACACGCACCGCATTCCCGCAAACCTTATCAACCACAAGTGGCTCGGAGAATTTGCTCTTTCCCTTGGTGACATGAACAGGATTTTTTATGCGAACAACATCACCAGCACAAATATTATGAGCAACAGATTTTTTCCTTTCATCGAAATAATCTTTTTGTTACTTTTGAGCTGCTGTAACATTGTCCCTAACAAAACCATCAATGCCATCCATCACATTCATCTTCACCCATTTGGACACCCAACCAGGACAAATTTTCGTAGAAGGTTTCCTCCCCCTTAGAAGTTCGAATGGAGAAACTCCAGTAGAGAAATGCGCAGTAGTACGGTAAAACCATAACATGGAACGCACAGCATTCTCAACTACACACTTGCTGGCAATGGCCCACTGCACACAGTTATTGAGCACACGATTCATCCTCTCAACAAGGCCATTGGCCTGGGGGTGATAGAAAGAACTCTTCTTATGAGTAACACCACCCTGTTTAAGAAAACACTTGAAATCAGAACTAACGAACTGTACACCATTGTCCGTCATGACAACTGAAGGAAAACCCTCTCTCAGGAAAATGTCCTTCAAAAAAAGAATGACATTAGCAGAGGAAGGTTCGCTGATAAAATGAATCTCCGGCCATTTGGAGTAATAATCAATGGCAACAATGGCAAAACGAGAAGAAGAAGGTAGGAGATAGAAAGGACCAACTAAATCAACACCAATCCTCTCCCACGCTCTCTCCGGAAACTGAATAGGCTCCAAAGGGGGAGTCCTTACCTTGCGACTTTTTGTCAGAAGACTTGCAAATAACACAATTATCCATCAAAGTATCAACACAAACATCCATTAGTGGCCACCAAAACACATCTCTCAACCTACGCTTCGTAAAAGTTTTACCTAAATGACCTTCATGTGCACCATCAACAAGACGTTCCCTCAAACTCTCAGGAGGAATAAGCCTTCCACACCGCAAAAGAATACCGTCCTCAACAGTGAGCTCATCAGCAACCTTAACAAAGGTCTGGAAATGTCCAGAAACATTCTTCTCTTTAGGCCAACCAGATTTCAAGTAATTAACAACTTGAACAAGAACCTCATCCTTTCACAACTCCTCTTTCCACTCAACCTCACTAATAGCACACATACCTTCAAGATCGAACGCAGCAACAAAACAATCCTCTAGGTCATCCTCCTTTTCAAAATCACAATCATTCCCAGTTATGGGAAAACGTGAAAAAGAATCTGCCCTGACATTCTTTGAACCAGGGAGATACACGATGTCAAAGTCATACTGTAGTAACTTTGTGGACAACCTTGCAATCCTTGGAGTATGCTCCTTAATCTTCTCCCCAGACAAAATCGAAACTAAGGGATTATGGTCTGTTCGAATCACAAAATGACTACCCCAAAGAAAAGGGTTGAACTTCCTGACCGCCCACCAGCAAGCCAAGAGCTCTTTCTCAATGACAGAGAAATTCACCTCAGCCCCACGCAACACTCTCGAAGCATAAGCAATAGTATTGTCAATTTGGCCATTCTTCTGAGTGAGCACAGCCCCGAAGCCAAAACCACTCGCATCCACAGTCACAACGCATTCCTTATTAGGATCAAAGGGTTTGAGCACACTGTCACCCACTAACTGTAATTTAATCCATTGAAAAATTTCTTGACAGTTCTTATCCCAGATAAATGCCACATTCTTTTTAAGCATGTTTGTGAGAGGTTGAACTTTAGATGCATAATCTTTGATAAATCTGGAGTAAAATTCACTGAGCCCAATAAAAGACTTCAAACCAGATTTATCGACAGGTGGAGAGGCATCTACAATGGCTTTCACCAAACCAGGACGTGGTTCCACCCCATCATGTGAGACTACATGTCCCAGAAATTAAATTTTTTCCTTTAGGAAAACACATTTCTCACTTCTGAGTACAACACCTTTATCCGGCATGATCTCTAAAACTTGATTCAAGGAAAAATCATGATCCTCTTTGTTCTCGCCAAAAATCAAAACATCATCCTGGAAAACAATTACTCCAGGAGTATCTTTAAACATTTGACTCATTAGTCTTTGGAAAACTGCTGCCGCCGACGCAAGGCCGAAAGGCATCCTGCAGTATTGAAAACTCCCGAAAGGAGAGACAAAAGCAGTCAAATGTCTAGAGGATTGACTCAACACTACCTGGTGGTAAGCGGAGGCTAAGTCCAACTTAGTGAACCACCTTGCACCTCTAGTGAGAGACAACAAATCAGTAATTTTTGGTAAGGGGTGTGAGTCAATCCAGATATTTTTATTGAGACTGCGCAAGTCCACACAGACGCGCAAATCACCATTCCTTTTCCTGGCGACAACAAGAGGAGACAACCACAAGGACGACTCTATAGGTTCTATGACCCCTTTCTTGCACAACCCACTCAATTCCTTTTCCAAACCATCTCTTACACTGAAAGGGACACTCCTGACCTTATGCTTGACAGGAATAGCCCCATCTTTTACTTTTATCTCGTGGTTAAAACCTTTAATCATGCCAAGGCTGTTTCCAAAAACAGTAGGAAACTGGAGAATTAGTTTCTCAATGTATTCATTTGATTCTACAACTGCTAACTTTTCGAAATGGTCACAGGATTCATCGATGCTAATCTGTTCTTTAGTACCTGGTCTAAGGATCATCTTGAACAACCCCTGGTGAAACCACCCCAAGATGTTCAAACCTTTTATGGAAACATATATATTTTCCAAAAATTTTCCTTCCCCTGAACTGAATGATCTCCTCAAAAAAAGCAAGAAGAGTTATCCTGCGTCCTTCATAAGAAACAGGAGCTCTATCTGGTGGCAGGAGTTTCCTTTCAGGCCAAGTTTCATCAAACAATTCTTGGGTAATCATAGTTACTTTAGCACCTGAATCTACCAACAAGGAAATAACTTTGTCACCAACACCGAAATCTTCATAAGGGTCAACACATTCTGAAGGGTCCCCAGTGATAACACCATCATCCCGTACCACCACAACCATGTCCCTAAGGTCGTCTTGGATACTGTTGATAGGATCTGAGTCCCTCCCGGTACCGCCATAAAACTCTGTGACATTTACAACCAATTCAATTCAATTCAATTTTATTAAGTATATGATTTGGAACTCCTTAGAGATCCACATATAATAAGATAACAAAAAAGCAGTATAAGAAAAAACAACTTATTAAAAAAAATTGTTGTTGACATGGTTTTACAAATTTTCGTGCAAATTATTTAATACAATTCTAAAAAGCATTTAAAAAAAATTAAAAATTCTATTGCAAAAAATTTCATTGGGAGGACAGAAAATAGCATCAATGAAAGAGCTTGCCGATAAAATGCCCAATTGCATACATACTGATCTCACCCACAAACGACGATAGGCCATTAGGGCAGGACAAACTAACAAAACATGTACGGTGTCTTGGACTGAATTATTGCAGAAACTGCATATATTGGGTATGCGTACCATTTGGCCAACAACTTATTCAAAGGAGGGAGATCCTGCCTTAAAAGTAGCCAAAAACTGCGCAAACCATGGGACATATTCCAAGAGGCATACGGTTGTAATTGTCTAAACAGTTAAGAATTAACAACTTGAGTGACCCCCTTCTTAAGTGTAGTAGAGTTGCGGTCCCTTTCGAAGCTGAACTTCCATGTTGCCTGTTTTAATGTAGATTTTAGCTGATGCACAGACAGGTCAAAAAGGGTTGCTTCCTCCAGATCCAAGAGTGTAATAGCCTTCCTAAAGTTCTTTATGAGTAACGAATACTCTTTTAGGGGGCCCATTAGCTCTTTTTTTAATGAGAGATCTTAATGTGGCTGGATTTCCTTTAATCAAGCAGGCGACCCAGCGAATAACTCCTGCCAAACCCTGTGCCCTTCTTAATCCAAATTCTAATCGAAGGGATGCTGCATTTACAACCACATTAACATTGTTCTGTCCCTGAGGTTTGTTAGTGAAAGTAGAGTTCCCCTGTTTTGAAACTTGACACATTTTTGCAAAATGTCCACATTTTCCACAATTTTGACAAGTAGAATTCCTTGCAGGGCAAAATTAGTTGTTGTTGTTATGTGAAGGATTACCACATCTATAACAAATGTCATTCCTAGAAAAAGCATTTCTCTCAAGACGTTGTGAACTGGAAAAGTTGTTCTTCTCAAAACGTTGTTGACCAAAAACCGCTTTATTATCTTTGTTCTCCTTAATTCTAACTATGGAAACTGCTTCTTCACATTTCTTCTCAAGTTCCTTCACTTCTTTTTTTGACAAATCTATACTCTTGGCCATACGAATAGTCTCTTCAAGAGTTGGGTTGCCCAACGTTAGTAGTTTTTGTTGAATAGACTTGTCGGAACATTTACAAACATACTGGTCTCTAATTAATTGTTCTCTAAAACCCTCAAATTCACATTCTGCGCTCAGCTGCCTTAAACTAGAGACATATGTCTCAACATCCTCCCCTGGTAGCTGTTCCCTTTTGAAGAATTTGTGTCTAATTACAACAAGACTAGGCTTAACATCAAATCTCAACTCCAGTCTCATTCTAGTCTCGGTATATTCGTCTACATCTTCTTCTGCGTTGTTTCTTACCAAGGGGGGTAAGTGTTTGTAGATTTCTTTCCCCTCAAAACCTAAAGAATGTAGTAATAGACACTTCTTCCTTTCTGCGCGATATCTTGACGCGCCTATTGCACCCAAATAAGTCTCGAAAGCATCAAACCATTTTTTCCAAATTATGGGTGGATTGCCTGGGGTCTCCAGAAAAGGAGGAGGAGGTGAAACTGATTGCATGCTGAGCAAAATCCGTTTTTTCCCTAAAATACTAGAGAGACAGTTAATACTAAAATTTCCTTGACCTGCTCAGTCGCTGTCCATAGGAGATTGAACATGTAATGGGAGAGTTTTTTATTTAAACTTCTTTAGAGTCAATGCCAGTGTTAATGTTTTGTTCTCCCCTAGATGGCACCAGCGTGTAAAAATTTACAATGAACGTAGACTTTGTTTTATTTTGTTCTCCTTTGTCAAACAGTGTAGATTTCGTTCTTTTGACACAAGCGTAGTTGATGTAATGCCTCCTCGCATTCAGCGTTCGTAGGAAAACATTCTTTATGCAGCCTATTCAGTGTTGAGTAAACGCGTGTTGTGTAAACGCGGCTTCTCTAATGCGTGAGCTACAGCAGCGTTGCTAAGGAAGCGCGTCTTAGTAACCAGATTCTCCGTGCGCGAACAGGCTTAGGTTCGCCGTGCGCGAACAAGTTTACTTGTTGCCAAGGTAACGCGTGTGGTATGACAGACACACGAGTCAGAGACTACAATGCGTGGTAACGTTGACAACGAAAATGCACGCGCTGGCAGGCTGATGACGTTACGCGCTGAATGCGTTAACCAGGAAAATACGCTTAAGCCTTCTTTTTTATAAAAAAAAATATAGACGCGCTGAAAGTAAAGCGAAATCACTTATCTCGCTTCTGCTAATCATCCGCTTGCGAAGAATGAATAGAAAAACAGCTGGTCTTCGTGTTCCCTCGAAGCTTGGTCTTTAACACTGCAACTCGAGGGTAAGGCAGGTTCTTTACCTTCTCCTAAGCATCGTCGCCAACAATTTTGTAGTATTTAGTCAAGAAATACTCTGTAGGTACATGAAGTCTGAAGTTTATTCAGCTTAGGAGAAGTACAGCGACAGGAAGCAGAGACAACTATCAACTGCCACAAAGCAACATTCTCTCACTAAGCATGGAACCATGAAGAACCAAGGTTCTACCTACAGGTGCCTGGGAGGCACAACACAGAGAATACTACAGAAAGTTATGTAAATCACTAACTAAACCAACAACAAAAAGGTTCTACTATGACTGCCAGCACTCAGCAGCACGCGACGTGACAGACACAGTCCGTCATCATGATTGCAGAGCACAAAAAAATGTCCTACTACTAATAACAAGTCATAATATACTCAACCTATCAATCCATCACTATCTCTTCTTCTTAGTGGCAGCAGGAGTACAAAGGAAGGACTAGACATGAGTCTCTAGTCTCTCTAGCATTACGCAGTTCTGTAAAGTACTACACTCATACATATTCAGTCCAAATGAACACAAAGTTGCAAACAAGTAAGCATAGTAGCAGCCACTTAGGAGGCGAGCACCTGCAATCACAGAAGCTATTCAAACACTATTTTACCTGCAATGTAATCGAATAGGCAGCATTCTTGCTCTTCGGGAAAAACATATATTAGCAATATAACACAGAGCAGAAGAAAACAAAGTAGTTATTAAATAGCTACTCACCAAGGCCAGGGATCTCCACGCCTAGCAGGTGGAGCAGGTCCTGCTCCCGGTTGAGGACATCAGTCCACTGGTGCGTCGCTTGGTCGTAGGTGCGCCGGACCCCCGACTCCCTCCGCATGGCCCGGCACACCTTATCCCACCGCTGGCGACGCTCCTGAAGGCCATACCCTTGACCGGGCCTGCCCCCTGCTGCCACGGTCTTAGGGAGATGGTGCAGACCAAAAAATATAAGGGAGGCCACCTCCACCGCAGTGAAAATCTCCCTGGCCACCACTTGCATCCCCCTCAAACGCCTGCATGTGAGCCGGGTGCGGGGTGCGGGAACCTTCCCCTTACTCTTCCCGGCTCCCTTTGGCATGGTCCTGGATAGCTGAATAAAAAAAAATATGAAAGAATAGGGAAAAAGTAAAGAAAAGAAAAGAGTTTAAAAAAAGTAGCTTTAAAAGTAACGAAAAGTTGAAAAAAACACAAAATATAGATGTAGAAAAATAGAGGGATAGATAATAAGTAAAAAAGATTTTAAAAAGTTCAAAGAAACAAAGGATTGCAGAGATTAGGGCCGGATAGGAAAAGACATGCCCAGAACCATACCAATGAATGAAACACAAGATGGCCGTGCCCATTGAGGATCGCATGGGTAAGTTTGCGCGATATTTTCCCCGCGAGCACGCAAAAACACACGCGAACTCGCAATAGCGCGACGCACACAACGCGAGCTTGCCAATAGCGCCCGGAAACGGAAATACACAACGCGCACAAATGGCCGCGCCCATGTACTGTTGTAGCAAACCTCAGCTAGGCCTACTTAGTGCAAGGGGTTGGCCCTTCTCTGCATGCAGTCCTCAGACCATAGAAAGAAGTTGGCAATGAAACTGGAAAATACAAAAGCAAAGTTTATTAAACTTTAAAGGTGGTACTACAGTCCACACAACACCCTTCAGTATTGTATAGATTAGCACACCGAACTAAAGCACATGGCCCCTTTTATACACAATGAGGGGGCTCAAAAGAAGGTGGTACAGAAGACAAGAGCAGTTTCATGACCATACAAAGACATATTGGAAGGCACAATCAATAGGTGGGCGGAGTTAACTGTATGAGCGCCACACCCTCGGGTAGAACAAAAGAATCAAGTTGTCTTTTCAGTGCTTGGCTGTAAATACTAGGACTCTCAGTAAAGCCTTGAGGAACTCTACAAAATCTATACAATCGATTATTCAAAGTGAACCGGAAAAGATATCGGCTATCAGGATGAATAGGGATCAAAAAGAAAGCATTCTTCAAGTCTATAACAGAGAACGTAGTCGCAGTAGGTGGAACTAAGTTAAGAAGTGTCGTGATGTCAGAAACCACTGGATATTGTGGCACCACTATCTTATTCACTTCCCGTAGGTCAATTATAAAACGATAAATCCTAGTGTCAGTATCTTTCTTCAAAATTGGGAGGATCGGACTGTTACAAATGTTAAATGGAACTTCTTCAACAACCACAACTTCAATAAGGTCTTGTACAATTTGTGTAAGTGCTTCCTCATCCTCCTGTGAAATTTGATATTGAGGCAAACGTGGCAACCAAGCTCCCTCCTTTAGACTAACATGCACCGGTGGAATAACCATCTGTCCCACATCAGTATCTGAAGTAGCCCACAAAGTTTTAGGTAGGGAGGCTAATGCAGTATCCTTCTGAACAATGCAAACTCTGTCTGTTACTGGATAATTGTCATTCAAAATCACACGCACTCCTTCAGGCGAACATCTTATTGTGGCTCTGAAATACTTGAGCATGTCAAGACCCACAATATTGTCTGGTGTATTTGGGGAGAGCAAAAACGGGCATGGAGCAGCAAACTTATCAACATGGAATGCAAGTGGTTGTGACAATAGGCTAAGGGAAGGTGTTCCATCGAACCCTATCGATGTAATCGTTAAGCCAGACTGGGGAGCCCTCGGAACCAATTGCTTAGACAAAGCGCTACGAGTAGCTCCTGTATCAACCAGAAACTGATCATTAGAACCCAAAACATGTGCTGTAACATAAGGACCCCTCTGATCTACTGGAACTCAAACTGATTCCTTACCCCATCCTACGCAATCCTATGCATAAGCAGAATCATGCAAATCAGGCTGTACATAATCAGACATCTGGTATTGGTTGCGCTTATCAAAAGTGTTGAACCCATTTTGTACCCGCACATTAGAATCAAACCTAGCACGATAGTTCGTAGTGCCTCTGGCTCCTGAATTTCCTGTGCGACTTCTCATTGATCCTCGGCCACGGACATAGCGCTGTGAGCGCAACAACGGACACTCATCTGCCCAATGGCCAAATTTCTTACAATACGCGCATTGATCAACGGCCAAATTCGAACGAGTGTAAGAGGAACTATAAAATCCTCATCCGCCTCTATCGTTGCCTCTAAGAGGTGGACCATAAACCTGAGATAACATAACCTTTGTTTTTAATTCTGTAGACTTTTTATCCTCGCTACCCTTCGCTTCTAATTCCTGACGCTCGTAATATTGAGCTATCGTCAGGACGGATGCCGGAGAAGAGGTAGTCCAAGAGCTTTCACTAGCTTTGAAGCGGCTAGCACTCCTGGTAATAGATTTGTAACATACTTATCTACAAACAAATATCCGCCTGTATCGTCCGTTAGCGACTGGCCACTAAAATCCTGAAAAGCTTCCTCGAAACGCGTAAAGAAATCTGAAACTGATTCATCTGTCTTTTGCTTACAAGATGCTAAAATAGTCCAATCAATCTTTTTAGGGGGAATAATCGTTTTCAACTTAGTTAATAGTGTACCGGGAAAATCTAAAATCAACTGACATGTCTTTTTCGCTGGTTCCCTGTCCTCATCTACCCCTTCTATCTCCTTCCATAATGCCCCATACGCTGCGCGATCATCAACTTTGCGCACGGATCTCCACATATCAGGCTGCAATATCAGCCCGAAAAGTGAATCAATGTCAGCTAATGTCATGGTACAAGAATTTATGGCTCCCTCAACTTCCTCATAGAAAGCGGCTGGATTTTTACGCGGATCAGGCAATGCAGCTTTAAGTGCCATAACATCTGCCCTATTCCAGGGAGTATACACCCAATTATAAATAAAATAACCTTTAGCATCTACAGAAAATGTATTGTCACTTGTACCTGTTCCTTTAGGAGGAACATATAAAGGCGCGGCCTCTCGCATAGGCTTTGCATGCACTATCGCGGTATTCTCTGTTTCAAAAATAGATGATTGTTTCCCGTCGACCAATCCCGTCCGTCCATCTGCTTTAGCTTTCCGTTTCTCCTCCCGTAGACGAAGCGCCTCAGTTCGAAGTTTAAACAGCCGCCTGATCGTATCAGTCACCTGGGGAAGAGTAAAAAGACCTTTACGCAATTGCTTACAGTCGGGTACCACATCATCAGGTTCGAGCAGATCAGAAACTTTTCAGAGCATCTCAACAACTTCGTCAGCAAAATGCTCAGTAAAATATAATTGCTCTGTCTCTTGCCATCCCCTTAAAGTATCTAAGATACTAGAAACAGTGACAGTATCCTGAAGTGCCTGACGGGCGATTTTTCTTAGTTCGGCAGCACGGTCGGCCAACATCATGGAGCGAGTATCAGGTTTCGTTTTATCTGCGCCAGAATCCTCATCTTCGCCAGATGGAGCGGACGGAACGGCATACGGAGGCGGAGGACGATCTAACAAAGAAAAATCATCTTGCGGTTTATTAAGGACAGGATAAAGAGGTTGTCGAACAGCATATTGGCCAGATATCTGTAATCTGCGCTTCTTCTCCTGTCTCTCTTCCAATTCTTTCGCCTCCTTCTTTCTTAGCGCTTACACTTTTTCATACACATTCTTCCATTGCTCTTTCTCAATCAGCGCTTGCTCACATTTCTCACGCACACGTACTTCTTTCACCCACATTCGTACACTCTCACACAAATCTTGTCTAGATTTTCGCTTGAACATACACTGTTCCACATACTCAATCTTTCGCATATCAAACAACCCATACTTTGGCCAACGCAACTCAGGGTCCTTTCGCGTGTATTTCCTCCACAATGTGCTGTACATTATAGAAGAAAGACCATACTTTAGGTACATGTCTCTATGAGGCGTCCCCTCTGGGGGAGCCGGCTGCGATTCCTCAAGACTTAACCATTATTTCCACAAAAGCAGCACATCCTACGAAGTGCGCTAAGAGCAGGAATGCCAAAAATAGTGCAAAATATGCAGTATTATAATCAAAGTAGCACTTAAGGTATCTGTAATACGTTGTGCCGTTCAAAATCGCATTGTAGAGACAAATCTCCTCATTACCTGCCTATATGTGTTGCAACGCATATTTTACACTTACACATACACATTATTGACTAGTCATACCAAACAACAATTGCCACAGCAAGCGTATCCTAAAACTGCCTTGCCAATCCCAGGCTTCCAAAACCCACAGCAAGTACCGTACAACGGTTCTTACCAATCACAGGGCGTACAGATTCCAACTGCCAAGTTCTAAATTCGACCAAACGGCCACTGCACGGCAAGTCAAAAGAAGAGATCTCAGTCGAGGACCGACACCACCTGGATGGCCAGATCTGAAAGAAAGGAAAAACGCCTTGGATGCCAAGACTCGGGTCTCTTCTGGCATGCGATTGGGTCCGCAGCAAGATTCCCATCCTTCGTCACGACCACTCCTTCGGGCATCCGAGTCGCCGATGAGCCCCACATGTCTGGTGCCAATTTGTTGTAGCAAACCTCAGCTAGGCCTACTTAGTGCAAGGGGTTCGCCCTTCTCTGCACGGAGTCCTCAGACCATAGAAAGAAGTTGGCAATGAAACTGGAAAATACAAAAGCAAAGTTTATTAACCTTTAAAGGTGGTACTACAGTCCACATAACACCCTTCAGTATTGTATAGAGTAGCACACCAAACTAAAGCACATAGCCGCTTTTATACACAATGAGGAGGCTCAAAAGAAGGTGGTACAGAAGACAAGAGCAGTTTCATGACCATGCAAGGACATATTGGAAGGCACAATCGATAGGTGGGCGGACTTAACAGTCTTCGGAAACTAGTAAACACATTCCTATCTAGAACTAATTAGTAACGGCCGTAGACCCTACTGAGCATGTCTGGACATGGCGAAAGCGGGGGATGCTAAATATAGCCTGTTGCCGGCCAGACTTCAGGCGCAGTTACCAAGGAGGTAGGACAAAGCACATGATGAGCCCATGGCGATGTATGGCATACAAAATGGCCGCTACAAATACAAAATGGAGTCAGTACATTTGCTACGATAATGGTCAAACACAGCATGTCTTCTGCTAATGCTTAACCCAATCGCCGGTGATTTACAACAGTACGACCGCATAGGTAAATTCGCAGTCGGTGCCCTGCAAGCGGTCCACGAATACGCAAAAAACCCCGCGAGCACGCAAAAAAAAATCCGCAAATTCACACAAATTCACGAATTCTGCGAATCGCAAATTCGATTTCGCGTGAATTCACGGACCACGAATTCGCAAATTTCGCCCTTTCTTGACAATATGGCCCTCAGAGATTCTGTGTATATTAAAGAATTTAAGGCCACATTATCGCCGCTTTTATGGGCAGGAAACTGCCGCTAAAGCGGCGATAATGGGCTTGATAATATCCCTTGTGAATTCCCATAGAACCCAGGTTAACACCAGAACCTGAGATTCTATGGGAATTCACAAGGGCATATTATCAAGCCCAATATTGCCGCTTTAGCAAAAGTTTCCTGCCGATAAAAGCGGCGATAATGTATCGCCCTTTCTTGATAATGTGGCCCTTGGTACTACTCATTTAACTTCCTTTAAGAGTTATAGACAGCCAAAGCAATGACAGGGCCTGTTCAAAACACTCAAACACAAACTGTGGTGGCGTATGAATTAATCAATTAGGGATGTATGAGGGTTTCCAGATGCTGGGGGAGTATGTGGGGGTGATTTGTGCGGCTTCGGTCATTCGAAAAGGCGGGTGTTATGACTCTTCCTAAATGCTTTCAGTGTGGGCATTCATCTGATACTGAGGGGGAGTTCTTTCTAGGTCTTGGCCATCATGTATGAGAACGGTGTGCATCTTGTCTGGGTATGTAAATACAGAGGATTTCGGAGAAGGCCTGGTCAGAAGAGTGGGCCCCCCTCTTGGCCCCCCATTATAAATAAAAACATTGCCCCCGTTATTTAGCCCCCCGGGGACTAATTAACAATAGAGCTGGCGTCGTTTTTTTTCTTTCTTTTTCACGGCGTACACACCCTACGAGTATAGCGTGGCTTTAAAAAAAATTAAAATAAAAAGATTTTGCCTTGGGGGTCCTTGTGGGACCTCTGATCAGGCCTAGGGCTCAGGGTATTTCTATCCTGCCCCCTTTGCGTGTTCTTCGCGTTTCTTTCACTGCTTTCTTGTGTCTCTGTTCTACCGAGGCACAAGATGGCCGCCAACACTTCCTGGTTTGGAGTGTTGACAGACAGTCAACAGCCAATTAGCATGCAGCTCGTGCTCTTAATGGTACGCATACTATCCTCAGTCAGTACGCGTATGGTACTTCCTCTATAGATATATCTATGAATTTACTTTTGATTTTCTCAAAAACTACTGAACAAATTTACACCATTTAACAAAAAGCGTAATCTGCTGACCAAACTCTACCTTTTTGCCCAATTTGGCGTAATTCCAATCAACAGTTCGGGCTCTAGCCTCACTTAAAGTTCCCTAGGTAAAATTGCATTTGGAAAACACGTTTTGGGACCCCCCTTTTTTCTCGGCCTCTGCTTCACCAATCGCCCCGAACATTTCAGGGAAGGAGCGAACCGGCCCGGCCCATCTTCTTGGAGAATTTTGCGAATATTCCTCAACCGGCGCCAAAGTTATCCCAAATAGTATGTTGCAGATTTTCTATGGAAATTAGGTCCTAACTATAAGTACCTACTGGTGACCGCCAGTAGGTTATATATATATATATATATATATATATATATATATATATATATATATATATATATATATATATATATATATATATATATATATATATATATATATATATATATAGATAAACCCCCGGGGAGGCCGATTGTTTCTTCAATGGGTTCCCTTCTAGAGAACACTTCCAAGTACATCGATTTTTTTCTGCGTCCCTTTGTAGAGGGGATACCCTCTTATCTCAGGGACAGCAGGGACTTCATTAATAAGATTAAGAACTTTGTGTGGCAGGAAAGTTATTTTCTTATTTCTCTTGATGTATGCAGTCTATACACCTCTATCCGGCACATGGATGGTATTGATGCTTGTCGTCGGTTTCTCAAGAAGCGGTCTATTTCCTTTTGAGACCACACTGAAATGATTTTAAAAATGATGTTGTTTTGTCTCGAAAACAATTTTTTCATCTTTAATGAGGTCTACTATAGACAACGACAAGGGACTGCGATGGGAACTTGTTTTGCTCCCAGTTTTGCAAATCTATTCATGGCAAACTGGGAGCAACGGGTGGCTGAAACTAGTGTACTATATCGCAGCCATGTGAAAACCTGGCTGCGATATATCGATGACCTATTTATCATCTGGGATGGTCCCAAATCATTGGCAGAAGATTTTATCCGTGAGCTTAACTGTAATGATCTTAACCTCAGTCTGGAAGGGAAAATCAGTAATTGCCTTATGGAATTTCTAGACTTGAAAGTGGAGGTTGCAGATGACAGACTTGTGACGAAACTGTTTCGGAAAGCCACGGCAGGTAACACCTTGCTTCATGCTGAGAGCAGCCACCCAAAATCCCTTATACGCAGTATCCCCTTTGGCGAGTTCCTCCTGGCTCGGAGGAACTGCAGCAAGGATGAAGATTTTGTAATTGAGGGGGAATGTATGAAACAACGCTTCAGAGAACGTGGATATAACCCACAGGTAATAGAAGAAGCCTTTGTGAAAGCGAGCAAAATCACCCATGAGTCTTTGCTAGTCCTAAATGAGAACAAACCCGTGGGACAGGAGGTCATTAGGTTTATCTCCACATACCATGCGAGATCATGGCAACTACAGAACAGCCTCAAAAAACATTGGAATGTGTTGCAAACTGAATCCACGTTAACTGAGGTGGTAGGCAGTAATCCCAGTATTACATATCGGAAAGCTGATTCCCTTAAGGATAAACTGAGCAAAAATGAGGTTAACACCAAACCAAGGAGGTCCAGTGAGATACAGGGCTTTTTTACATGCATGAAGTGTAAAGCTTGTAAATTTAGTAACAACGTTAAATCAGTTTACTACCCAATAGAGGATAGAGAAAAAATCATTACACAGCACTTAACCTGCCTCTCGGACTATGTGGTATATATTCTGGTGTGCCCTTGTGCTAAGAAATATGTGGGGAGCACAATGTTCCCTGCAAAAAAACGTATTCTAGAACACATGAGGGCAATTGAAAATAAGGATCAAAGTTCGCCAGTAGCTCGCCACTTCGAAGAACATCATAGAAGCAATCGCAACCTATTAAAATTCTTTGTGATTGACAAGATTCCAACCATGAGGAGAGGGGGTGACAGAATACGTAGGCTGCGGCAACTAGAAAGCAAATATATTCTTGACTTAGATACACGCATTCCAGGAGGGTTGAATTCTGTGGAAGAATTGAAATGGCATTTGGGAGATTAACCTGTGTTGTGTTAAATTGTCTGCAAACATGTATATATCTGATGTTGTCCTCTTAGGATCCTAGCAGTGATTCTTTTGCTTTTAAATCACTTTTATCCTTTTTATTTGTCTTACACTTTACAGTAAATGCTTTAGGCCGTCTAAACTGTGATAGTAGCCTGATCTGATTTAGACATTCTTGTTTTTTCAACAGGTAACTTCACTACATGAAGATTTATTCATGCAGAAGATGTAAATTCCCACTTGGGATTTAAGGACACATTTTTTGACTCAATATTCTTTGACTCAATATCTTTTGCTTAAGATTCTTTTGCATAAGATTTCTATTGGATATTTTCTGTTATTTACGATAGCAGCATCTTGCAATTTTTCCCACTGGGGATTGGTATATATTCAAAGTACTTAAATTGATGCTGCTATTCCATCAGAAATGTCGCTAAAAGCTCAATCCAATGTAAATCTTTATTAGCATTTATATATTTTTTTTGCTAATATATTGCCATGCCTGTTTAGAATGTCCATATATGCTTTCAGCTCTGGCATGCTACAGATTTACCATGCTAAGATGGCCGCGATGTTTATTTTGTGCACGTTGTCCTTTGTTTATGTTTACACAAAGAAGTGTTTTTGAAAACTTTATTTATTGTGTAATGTTCTAACACTATTCACCCGTGACCAAGGCGAGGGATCGCTGAAAAGTGTTGGGGGTTTGGTTCCATGCACTGTCCTTCCATGCTGGAAATAAATTGAATACCCACGAACTTTTGTTGGATGGCTTAATTGCATGGGGATTATTGCTGGATTTCCGAGTGCATTCACGCTATGGTTTTGAGCGTGTGGTGAAACGCGACACATGGGACAGGGAGCCTTTGACCCTGAACTTGCACCGCAGTCTGAGTGTCCCGGTTTTATCGAAGGAAGTGAAACGTACATATATATATATATATATACATATATATTCCCAACACTGGTTCAGAATTCTGCCAAACCGTTTTTTTGAGTGCACACAACAAAGCCATCCATGGGGTAGAAGTAGTTTTAAAGTATTTATTTTAAGCGCTTTCTGCAGTCAGTTTGACAAACGCGTTTCAGCATTTCCACCTTCGTCAGTGTCAATCTGAAACTTTACTCATTTTGGTTTAAATAAAAAACAATTGCTGAGTTCATCAACATAGAAAGGTTCTGTGCACTATTTACAAGTGAAAACATGAAATGGAAAATGGACTTTAACATTTCAAAAGCGGCGGCCATCTTTGAATGGTACAAATAGTAGTAATCTGTAATGCAATTTCATTATGTGTCAATTCAAAAAGAAACAATAATTTTTGGAAACAATATTCCTATGTGGCGTAGATAACATCTCTATCGCTTTAGACACACTACTAATGTAATTTATGACCATTCCTCATTTACTGCTCGCATGTCGATTTTCCAAATTATTCTGCCCTGAATGGGCTAGGAGAACAGCAAAATACACAAAAACATAATTCAAACACCACATATCGTGCAATTACTGGGATTACTGACAATGTTCCAAAGTGTGAAAAGCGGATTTTCTAAGGAAACCATGGCATTTTGATTCAGCGACCAACATGAACCCACATTTCTTCCTCATTATTCTGACCTAGAGGGGCCTTTGTTTGCAATTTAATGATATATTTGGACTCTAACGTCCAGAGTTTTTTATATTGTCACCTCCTCTCTCTGATTTTACCAATTGGTCCAGGCAAAAGAAGGTTAGGAGACTACAGTTACTGCCATGTTCTTTCTCAAAGTGGCGAGCCACCGGATATACTGGGTCCTTATTTGTGATCGCTCTTTGGTGTTCTAAGACTCTTAATTTAGCAGGCTTCATGGTACTTTCCACGTACCGTTTCCCACAGGGACATGTTAGGCAGTAAACTGTATACTCTGAATTGCAGTTGAGTAACTTAGTTATAGGGGTTCTTTTCTGCATCCCAGGTACTGCGTAGGTCTTGATTTTACTACTGTATTTGCATGCCTTGCACTTCATACAAGGAAAAAATCCTGTCACCGTTTTAGTCTTTCTACTCTTAGGATTATAGTGGCTGTCAACTAGTTGATCTTTTGGGGAATTTCCTCTTCTGTAGGTAATCATGGAATTTGTTGGTAATTTCTTTCCCACTATATTGTCAGCCTTCAACACCTTCCAGTTCCTTCTTAGGATCTGGAAAACCTCTGGGGATTTGTCTGTGTAGTTACTGATTAACCTCACATTGTTTTTTTCGGTTTTGATTTTATCTCTCAGTAAGCTGTCTCTTTCGGTTTCATTGCATCTTTGTTCTGCTTTCTCGAGAAAACCTCTGCAATATCCCCTTTTCCTGAACCTCTCTTTAGACTGGGCTATGGCCTTACTGCATTTTGTGGGCGTGGAGCAGTTTCGTTTCATTCTCAGTAATTCTCCTACTGGGATGTTTTTAACTACTCTTTTGGGGTGACTGCTGTCAGCATGTAGGATCGTATTTCCTGCGGTGATCTATATATATATATATATATATATATATATAAAATGTGTTTGCTCAGCCTCGAAATGTTTGCAGCTCCTCCTCTGAAGAAGGCCAAGGTGGCTGAAATGCATAAGGACATGGGAGCGTGTTTTAACTGCTGTATTAAAACTTGAATTTTACCACAATGTTGTGCAGCTCACTCTTTCCCTCTGGGAGAGGTTTCGCAATATATATATATATATATATATATATATATATATATATATATATATATATATTACCTACTGGCTATCGCCAGTAGGTATATATAGTTAGAATTTTTTCTCTATGGGACTTTTGAAAATTCTATGTCTAATAACTTTGGCGTTTGTGGACGGAATCGGCTGAAATTTTCAGGAAAATGGCACATTTTGATTCTGAGCAGCCCCTGAAAATTTAGGGGGGTTTCGTCAAGGGGGGGCTGAGAAAAAAGGGGGGTCCCAAAACGCGTTTTTCCCATTCATTTTTCCATAGGGCGGTTGGACTCACTTTTAGCTCGAACGGCTGAATGGATTTGCACGAAACTTGGCAAAATTGTAGGGACTGTTAGCCCGATGTGCCTTTGCTAGGTCTCAATATATGTGCTCCAGTAGTTTTTGAGAAATTAACGTTCAAACCAAGATATATATCTGTAACAGCGCTCTGGGCAGCGATCCGGTCCGCTTACTTTTCGCTTATCGGAACTTTGCGCGCAGAAAGCTGATTGGCTCTCCGGTGTCTGTCAACATTCTAAACAGTCCGGAGCGGACGCCATCTTGTCTCTCGGTAGGATCGAGAGAGAAGAAGAGGTGGAAAACGAAAGGGGAATTTAATGAAAGGGGGCAAGGTATCCCCCTCTTGACCCCCTAGGAATGTTGTTGGGGTTATTAAAGGGTCCCGTGGGGAAAATAAAAAAAAAATGATTTTTCACGGTAGAAGCGCGGCCGCGAACTGGTAGCGAAACGGGAATTCGCCATTTTGTGCTTCGTTAATTAAATTACTAGTTATAAGTGGGTGCGGGAGACGTATCCTAATCCCCTATGTTTCCTGAGGGTGGCTGAGGAGGCTGATATATGTTGATACATCTCTTCCAGCGGCTGCGCCATCTTGCCTTTTTTCGAATGCCACAATTTTGTCGTGCACGGCAGCCATTTTAGATGCCAGGCTGGTCCCAGGCTATCACCTAACCCTGCGGATGTAGTTTATGGCCCCAGCTGTAGAGAATTCAGACATGCCAATCCTCCTGATTCAGGCGTGTGAGTACTGATTTCAGTGCTAGTCTCCCGCCTCCCGATTTCTGCAAGCAAAAACCCGGGGGCATATTACGAACAACTAGCGATAATTTTTGTCTCTAACTTGTTTAGAGACAAAAATTATCGCCGCACATCGGCGATTTTTATCGCAGATAAACCTTGCTATTATCGCAGAAAAGTCAGCGATATTCATGTATTATCGATCTAATGCTCTTAGCCATGTTATCCACCTCCCATTGGATAACATGGCTAAGAACTGCTCAGGGCAGGTGAAAAGTCAGCGATATTCATGTATTATCGATCTAATGCTCTTAGCCATGTTATCCACCTCCCATTGGATAACATGGCTAAGAACTGCTCAGGGCAGGTGTTAGATTTTGGAGATATTCGCGCTTAGCGCGAATATCTCCAAAAGTTGGTAATAGAAGGTAGCGATGTTAGGGACTGTTTCCAGTCGCTAACATCTTGGCACGCCACTTTGCATGTCATTAGTGATAAGTATCACTGACATGCAAAGCGGGGCCCAAGATGGTCGCTATCTCCTTTTAGCTGTCACTAACTGGTGTTAGCGACAGCTTGGTAATAGGGAAATAATTTTATCTCCGCTTTCATGGCTTTTAAAGCCAAAAAAGCGGAGATAAACCCCCTTGATAATATGCCCCACGATTCCTTGGGGGTTTCAGCTGACAGGGCTTGGTATTGTGTTACATGGTAATTTTTCCATGAAACGTCAGAGGGTCGATGCAGGGGTTCTAGAAGAGGTGATAAACCATTTAAGCCTCATGAACAAGCGCATGGTCTTTTAAAGATTTGTGAAGTACTCGGGGCGGCGGTGTGTGTGTGCCCTCTTTCAGGAGCGGGCGGGGGGGCACTGCCAGCAACTTGCCAGGTCAGGTAGTGTTCAACACGTGCATCACCCTTTCTCTGCCTGCTATTGCGCTCCATGCTTCGGAAAGGTAAGAAAAAGAACGTGCATTTGAGTTTGAAATGTCCGATCCTGCAGCAGCACACTTCCAAAGCCCACACATGACAATAACCCGATTCAAGGCCCCATTCACCCGTTTTAAAAAAAATAGATAACACTCCAACAAAGTAAGGTTATAAAACTTTATTAACAACTAACTTTAACGAACGGAACAAAAACTAAAAACATTTAAACATTTCTCAACACAAAAAGCAACAATGGTTAGAAGCTGTCTTTTGTGCGAATAGTCCCAAGGCAGCACAACGTGCAGAGTTCTGGACGGCACCCAGGTGATGTCGCCTGGGTGCCGCACTGGTTTAGGGATCCTACAATGCTGCTCCGAAAATTGGCGTGGGGCGTCCCGGGTGGGGCGGGGGGAGGCCTCGTCAGTAGCGGTCTGTTGTGCGAATAGTCCCAAGGCAGCACAACGTGCAGAGTTCTGGACGGCACCCAGGTGATGTCGCCTGGGTGCCGCACTGGTTTAGGGATCCTACAATGCAGCACAGAAAAACAGCGTGGGGCGTCCCGGGTGGTGCGGGGGGAGGCCTCGTCAGTAGCGGTCTGTGTCCAGTGTCACATGGCTGACACAACATGTACGACAGGCACCCAGGTGATGTCCAGTAAACTGCCGCACTGGTTTTGGTATCCTACAATGCTGCTCCGAAAATTGGCGTGCGGCGGCCCGGGGGGGGGGGGCGTAGGGGAGCCGGCGTGAACGGGCCTCCCCAGGTGGCGGCCATCTAGCTGAGTTGCGCTCGCTCTTGCGGCCACAGCGTCTCGCTCACCATGTTGTTGAGTTGCTCCCACTCTTGCAGTGCAGCGATAGGCGGCTGCCACATGGCTCTTAAAATGGCGGACAGCTCCTCGGTTTTAGGCCTGGTCCACTGAAATGGTCCTGGGACACTTTGGAACTCGGACGCTTGCCTGCTAGGGCTTGGGCTCCATTCTCGAAAAGCGTCCCCTCAGCCGTGAAGATTGTATAAAAGTCTTGGGGGCCCCCGACTCCCGCAGGCTTCCGGTGGGGAGCGGCTGCCATGATTGCTCGCGGAATGACCACGACGGAGCCACGAGATGGTGGTGCTCTCATGCTGACGCCAGCTTCAGTCTGAATGATCCAGAAACAAGGTGGGGCTTTCATCGTTTGGGAAAAAAAAATGTTCTAAACCAATGAAAAGTGTTATTTTTAGGTCATATGACCAAGCCTTCCATCTTTAGGAAACCAAAAGTAAAATGAACCAATGAAAAGTTTTATAAACAAGTCACATGACCTGTTATGCGGCATAGGGCTACAAAAAGCGTAGAAAATCCGTTGGCACGTGAGGCGGCGTCCGTAGCGGACCGATGTGCGAATAGGCCGAAGGCAGCACAACGCGCCGAGATCCGGATGGCACCGAGGTGGTGTCCAGCAAATTGCCGCACTGGTGTGGCCATCCTACAATGCTGCGCCGAAAGACGGCGTGTCCAGCTGAGTTGCGGTCACTGTTGCGGTACAGTGACTCGAACGCGCCGAGATCCGGATGGCACCGAGGTGGTGTCCAGCAAATTGCCGCACTGGTGTGGCCATCCTACAATGCTGCGCCGAAAGACGGCGTGTCCAGCTGAATTGCGGTCACTGTTGCGGTACAGTGACTCGAATGCGCCGAGATCCGGATGGCACCGAGGTGGTGTCCAGCAAATTGCCGCACTGGTGTGGCCATCCTACAATGCTGCGCCGAAAGACGGCGTGTCCAGCTGAGTTTCGGTCACTGTTGCGGTACAGTGAGTCGAACGCGCCGCGATCTGGATGGCCCCGATGTTGTGTCCAGCAAGTTGCCGCACTGGTGTGGCCATCCTACAATGCTGCGCCGAAAGTCGGCGTGGGGTGCCCCGTTGGCTTATGAGGTGATGTCAGTAGTGGACCGATGTGTGAATAGGTCGGAACCAGCACAAGGCGCCAAGATCCGAATGGCAAGTCCTGGATGTTGAGTGCCTCAGTTGAGAGTTCTGAGCAGTGCTTGTAAGACTATCTGAAGTTTATTATAAGAATCAGAGTAAGTTGAAGACTGTCTGAAGCTTATTTGCACCTGCTGCAGCTTCACTAGGTCCGGCGGAACTTTTTGCCTTTTCCTTTCTGCTTTTTTTCCTACAATGCGTTTCATCTGAAGACACGACCAGGTCCCTGAATGTGTGCAGGGGGACGCTATTGATTGAATGAAAATGGCGGCTTGACACAAAGCTGATTCAAGCGTTACTGTTGGTGCTATACAGACAAAAATTGGTTTTCAGTTTGTACATTCTTCAGGTTTTTTTTTTCCATCCAAGTCTGATTGAGAGTTTGTAGAAAAATGGCTTCAGATTTTCCACATACTACTCTTCAACATTCTTCCTAAATGTAACAATGTGAAACTCACTAGGAGAACGGCTGTTTCTGTTTCCTTTCAAAATGCTGCCAACAATATTTTCTGAATGGAAGACACCATCTTGTAGAATAAAGGGCCGAAAGGGGTTCTGGTCTGGCCGATGGTTGGTGGAGACATTTTGACTATATCTTGGACCTGCCCGGCCTCGCCCAAAATGGCGCCGGTATAAATGGGACTCGTAACTCCTTGCCCGCAAATGTATATCTAGAAAATGTTATTGTAAGTGGCCCTGTCGTATTTTAATTACAAAATGTACGTCCACCGATTCCGCAACTGTTAGACACCTTTGTTCTTGTCACCTAATGGCCCGCTCGTTACGTTCTTCTACAATGTAAATGTCTCCTCATCATATACGATTTCAGTTTGCTCCGTGGCCGGCCCACGTGGTTATAGGCCCGTATTTGTATACTGACATTTTCACAATAAAGGTTTTTAAAACAAAACACGGTAGTAGTATTTACATTTGTAAAGTTTTTACTTTTAGTGACTGTTTTCAAATCAGTAAAAGGCAAGTGAAATAAAGCAGTCCAATTACACGACGGATAAAAGGTATAATATGTAGGAACGCAGTAAAGATAAATGGTCAAGGGCAGTTGTGTTTTTCATGTCTGCAACATAAAGTGATCGATAAGAATCTGATAATCAGGCGTATCGGCGACTAAGACAGCAGGCCGAATCTCTTTTACTCAACGGCTCCGTCATGGAAGGAAGAAACGCCCTTTTTCTCGAAAAATGAATATATTTTACTTGCAAGACAGTTGTAAATTTTCCGGGAAAGTACATTAGCCTGGAATATTATAACATGTGTTTGAAAAAAAAATATTGTTCGAAAATAATAAAAAGCGTAATTTTTAGGTCATATGACCAAGCTTTTCATCATTAAATTAACAAAAGTAAAATGAACCAATGAAAAGTTTTATTAACAAGTCACATGACCTGTTATGCTTACGTTACGCGCTGCGCGCCGCGCCTCGGATCACTTCCGGGTGCGCTAACGCGGCGTGTCATAAAACGCATTACGCGACAACGTAGGTCAAGAATATAGTCTAAATGTCTCCACCAACCAGCGTTCAGAACACAACCCCTTTCAGCAGTCAAAAAAGTTCTGTTAAATGACAACAGAGGGGACAGGCAACAAGAACCATCAGTCAAAGAGGGGAGGGCAAGTTCTTCTCTTCCGGGTCATGTTGGGGCGCTACCGGAACTGATCGAATTGGTAGTCTATAGTGTTTCTGGATGTTTCAGACTAAAGCTGGCGTCAGCATGAGACCACTACCATCTCGTAGCTCCGTCGTGGCCATTCCACGAGCAATCATGGCAGCCGCTCTCCACCAGAAGCCTGCGGGAGTCGGAGGCCCCCAAGACTTTTGTAGAATCTTCACGGCTGAGGGGACGCTTTTCGAGAATGGGACCCAAGCCCTAGCAGACAAGCGTCCGAGTTCCAAGGTGTCCCAGGGCCATTTTAGTGGACCAGGCCCAAAACCGAAGAGCCGGCCGCCATTTTGAGAGTCCTGTGGCAGCCGCCTATCGCTGCAGCGCAAGAGCGGGCGCATCTCAACTACATGGTGAGCGAGACGCTGTAGTCGCAAGAGCGGGCGGTAAACAGCTGAATGGCGGAAGAGGCACAGTGTAGCAAAAGCGGGCGGAATGGCAACTAAAACGATAAAGGGGCGCCCCACTACAGCTTGTCTTCAGGTCAAACGGATTGTGGGACAAGGTCCAGAATTGAAGAGTCATCAAAAGGCAAAAAGTTCAGCCGGACCCCGGGAGCCGGCCGCCTATGTCGGGGGCGATCTCAGGCTACACCAGTGCTATAAGACTTGGGGAGGGTGTCGGAGCCAAGCGTCTTCTCCGAGTCCATGGCCATCACACCGCCCCTGAGGGGCCTCCGTCAAGCTGTTTAGGAAGGTAACATATCACATTGTTTTCTAATGCAGTCAGGTCCACAAACGACACTCACTTACTTTGAGAATAGTGAAGCTGCAGTAGGTGGAAATAAGCTTCAGACAGTGTTACAAGCACTGCTCAGAACTCTTAACTATGGCACCCAACATCCAGAACTTATGCTATTTGAGAATGGTAGTGACATCGAAGCATCTCAGGGACCAAAACCATTAACGTACTTTCACGTATGAAAATCTTACTTGGGGAGGGGGCAGGAGCGAAGCGCCCCCTCCCAGTCAGCGCCACCACACCGTATGTTGAAAATCTGAAGCCATCGTTCTACAAAGTCAACCAAACTTGGATTGAAAAATCTAGAAAAATGTACAAACTGAAAACCAGTTTTGGTCTGCATAGCATCAGTAGCAACGCTTGAGTCAGCTTTGTGTCAAGCCGCCATTTTGATTCAACAAAGCACAGGCATTGAAAAAGGCTGAAATTCAGAACTCTAAACTATGGCACCCAACATCCAGGAGCTTGCCATCCGGATCTTGGAGCCTTGTGCTGTTTTCGATCTATTCACACATCGGTCCACTACTGACATCATCTTATAAACCAACGTTATGTAAATAGTTTTTTAATAAAATGTTTTACCCTGTTTCTTTGCTGGTGTGTTGTCTATATTTTTAATATTTGCATAGGGTTTGTCGTTATTTTGTGCGGGATGGGTGATAGAGCCGAGCTGTCTTGCAGCCCTCATGGTGTGGAGCTCAGTTCATCTCACTATTTTCGTATTTCTCATGAAGGGTTGTTCCTAATATTTCTATTTTAGCGAGGTCAAAAAGAGATCCAATTAGTGGCCTACTGATTTTGCTCGATTACTTTTATTTTTTTTACACGATTTTTCACTATCTGCAAAGACTAAACAGAGTATTGCGACTTTGTGCTTGTTTGTAAATAGAGAATGATCCAAAGAGAACCAATTCTAAAACAGTAAATGCTTGGACAACAATCAATCAAATGGAGAGACAAGCAGGCACGACGGATTACAACGGGGGCAAAGGCTTGCGTTAACTACCGTTCACTATCTGCAAAGAGAGAGTACTACTAAGACAAAAGAGGGGAGGGGGGGGGTGCAGCATTCAAAGCACATCAGCGTGCATAAATACGAAAATGTTTTTATCTATCACGTACTTGACATTTTAAAGCTTTTCATATTTGCTATTAAAAAACCAATGAAATTCACAGAAAAGACCATAGGTTATAGTGGATATATAGTTAGGAATTTGCATTTACAAAACCTTGAAAATTCAATGAAAAAACCATTGGTTTTAGGCCATATATAGTTAGGGATTTGCATTTACAAAACCTTATTTTACTCGCATAAAACCATTGAAATTCCATATATAGTTATAAGCGCTAACTATATATCGCGCACCCGCAATCCACTGCTGATGATGTCACATATTACATCATTCATGACATGGTCAGTGACATCACTGATGACATCACTGATGACATCTCAAATGACATCACTGATGACAACTCAAATGACATCACTGATGACATCTCAAATGACATCACTGATGACATCACTGATGACAACTCAAATGACATCACTGATGACATCTCATTTGTCATCACTGATCACATCACTCATGTGATAATACAATGAAACTCTTCAGACTCTAATATAACCTTACATACACTCAGTATAAACAGACACTCACAGACTGTCACTCATCCATGGAGTTACTCACACACCTAGTCAGTCATGCAAAGAATCAATCACACCTCCATTTCCTCAACTATAAAGTTATACACATCTTACTTATTGAAACATATAATAACACATATTTATTCTCTTATATAATCCCTGATACAAGCTCACAGTGATCGATACAGCCACTCACACATTCACTGGCTCTTATGTTCAGTTATTTATATATCTCAACTCTCACATGTATTGTGTTTTACATACGTACTTACTTGCACATGTAGCAATGAGAAATCCATTCACTCACCAACACACCCATGCATAGTCAACCGCCCATATAGCTATTTCCACATGCACTCTTGAACTCATACTCCTAGTGAATCAACTGCTTACACATCTATGCACAGAGTCACGCACCTCCCAGCCACCCACACACACACTCAGCCTCCCATTCAAATACTTGGGCAACCAATCAATAACCCATATGGCCACTCTTATAGCTACTGATCAACACATGCAGCAGCTTACACAACAACAAACATACTGATGCACAAATTAAGACAGTTTAGTCACTAACCCATGCACTCAGTGAGACACATTTAATCACTCACTCATACAGTCAGTCATGCACCTACTAAATTCTTCATCCAGACACTTATACATCCACTCATTCTTCAATATGTGAAACATATTTAAACTTTACAGACACATACAATCACTGGATGTTGTGATCAGTGATGTCATCAGTGATGTCATTTGAGATGTCATCAGTGATGTCATCAGTGATGTCACTGACCATGTCATGAATGATGTAATATGTGACATCATCAGCAGTGGATTGCGGGTGCGCGATATATAGTTAGCGCTTATAACTATATATGGAATTTCAATGGTTTTATGCGAGTAAAATAAGGTTTTGTAAATGCAAATCCCTAACTATATATGGCCTAAAACCAATGGTTTTTTCATTGAATATATATATATATATTCCACAACAGTCGTTCTCCTCAATCTCACAAGAACGATGTCCAGGCCAACAGCTCAGTTCAGAAATTGTGTTTTATTCACAACGCACTCGACGCGTTTCGGGAACTGGGTCACCTTGTTCACGAGTGTTGGTGCTTGTTTACAATACAGTTTAAATGCAAATCATGTGACTTCTCATTTCATTGACACAGAAAGCAGACTACCCGTATTAGATAATGTCTGGAGCTATGAAAACAGACTCACAGTATAAGGCAGCAAGCTAAAGCATATTTGTTCACGAGTGTTGGTGCTTGTTTACAATACAGTTTAAATGCAAATCATGTGACTTCTCATTTCATTGACACAGAAAGCAGACTACCCGTATTAGATAATGTCTGGAACTATGAAAACAGACTCACAGTATAAGGCAGCAAGCTAAAGCATATCAAATAACATTTCATGTAAATACTAATATAGTTCATATGTAAATACTCAGGTTACCGCCGATATTCCGACAAAATTGTAACAATTGATTGGAGTTGTGTTTAGCAAAACCATGATTTGAACTTGCAACCTCAAAAGTAACAGGCATCATTCTGCCTAGTGCATTAGGCTGGTGTTCCACTTTGTCATTATCAAAATTAGGCCCCAGTGGGCTGTTAAGTGCTTAGTCACCCTTGTTCACCCTGCACAAGACACAAAATACACGCTTCAGTCTGTGTTCGAGCCCCAGTTTGCTTATGCCTTAGCTATTATACTTTTGCCGCGTGTTGCAAATTATCTCAGTTTTAAGTGGCGCCTTGCGTTTGAACAATATACTTCGTTCATATGCCGGTCTAACTGCCTTCCTTCAGGCAGTGCCATGGGATTATTCAATCCAAATATTCCAATCATAAACTTGTTATTAAATAAACTTTGCTTAAGCCTCTCTGTCTTTCACGTACTGTGTCTCACATTCTCCCAAATTAATAGAACAGGTTCCTGCAGTGAAAAGATAAAATGCAGACCTGAATATATCTCCCATTCGACCGTGATTTGTGCACATTCATACATCTAAAAACTTAAGGTCATTGAGGCAGGTGTAACTTAACAGGCAAAAAAACAAATTACATTAAATTCACATTTGTCATCCAAGGTGTACCCCTAGTGCCTCATCGCAGTTATGGCCAAGGGGTTGCATGGTCTGGTACTTAATAACGAACCTTGATTCAAGGCGTCTCAGTTCTTGTAGTCTGTTACCCCAACTCTCTCTTACTGGAATGTGGTCCAGTACTGTAAAGGATAACAGACTGCTGTTACTCTGATGGTGGGTTGCAAAGTGCCTGGCAACTGGGTATTGTTTATCCACGTTTTTTATAGCCCTGAGATGTTGTAGGACCCTCTCCTTGGCCGGTTTGATGGCACTGCCCACAGAGAATTTGTTGCATGGGCACCTAAGTGCATAGACAGCAAAATCTGTGTGGCAGTAGACATGTTTCATAATTTTAAAGGGGGCACAGTGTTCAGACAGCTTCACTTCTTTTGTGTTGTGGCTGTACTAGCAAGCTTTGCAACGACCACAGACAAAAAATCCCTGTACAGGATTACTTCTCTTTTTGTTGGCAATAAGAGTCTGACATACTTTATCTTTTAGTGACATGGGTTTTCTGTAAGTTATTTGTGGGAATTCTAGGATGCTTGTTTTTATGTCCTTGTCAGTTTGCAAGGCATTCCAGAATTTACTAATAGCACCTCTGACCTCTTTAGATTGTGAATTATAGTCTGTGATGAACCTGACTGTTTCCTGGTTCTCCCCTTCTTTCCCTACATCATTTTCGGTTGACTCTCTTGCATACACTTTTTTGACAGCTGCTGAAATACATTTCTTACTGTACCCTCTGGTTCTGAATCTTTCACACATGACCATCTTTTCGTGCTCAAAGTCTTCTGGTTTCGTACAGTTTCTCTTGGCTCTCAATAGTTCTCCAAGTGGAATAGAATTGATCAAATTCCGTGGGTGGCAGCTCTGTGCGTGGAGGAGGCTGTTTCCAGCCGTCTCTTTTCTGAACAGGGCTGTCGTAAGGTGATTATCCTCTACTCGGACTTTAAGGTCTAAAAAGTCCGTTGTAGCTCTATCAATGTGGCTTGTGAAGGTTAAGTTAAAATCATTAACATTGAGAGTGTCAACGAACTCTAAGGCTTCATCCTCACTGCCTTCCCAGATGATGAAAATATCATCAATATACCGGAGCCATGTACGTACTCCGGTATTGATGAAGGTGCCTGAATACCTGCTCCTCCCACCAGCCCAAATACAATCCAGCAAAGCTGGGGGCGAAGCAGGTACCCATCGAAGTACCGAGCAATTGATGGTAAATATTGCCATTGAATAGGAAATAATTCTGGGTAAGACAAGTGTGTATCATATCTAGTAGCATTTCCATATGGAACAAATAAGAGACTGATCTGCTGTTCAGAAAATGCCTACATGCCTTAAACCCCAGCTCATGCGGGATGTTAGTGTACAGGCTGTTCACATCAAGGGTCATGAGTAAACAGTCTGCATTGAGTTCAATATTGGCAATTTTTTTCAAGAAGTCCCCTGATTCTTTCAGGTAAGCCGGGAGGCTTTGCACTAAAGGCTGAATAAAATAATCTACATACCTGGATGTATTCTCCAGGCAGCTGTATCTAGATGAAACAATTGGCCTTCCCGGGGGATTTGTGGGGTTTTTGTACAATTTGGGTAATAAGTAGAGAGCCGGCAGTTTGGGGAATTTACATTTTAAGAAGTTACACTCGTCGGTCTCAATAAGTCCCTTATTCTTCCATTCAATTAGTTGCTCATGGTATCTATTATTTTGAGAATCATACATTTTTCTGTTACTCTTTTCATACTTTTCATCATCATTGAGCTGTTTTAAACCTTCATCAATATACATTTCACAAGATAAAATAACAATATTTCCACCCTTGTCGGATTTCTTAATAACAATACCAGTATCATTTCTTAGGCTGTCAATGGCTAGTCTTTGTACTTTGGTGAGGTTACTCCTGCCCCGATAACTTTTCTTGGCAAGTTCTTTAAATTCATCCACCACTCCTTTTTCGTAAACATCAATGGCATCATTGGTTATCATAGGTAGAAAAATCGATTTTGGTTTGAACCCACTGTTACTGTTAAGGTCCAACCTGATGTTTTCATTAATCAAATAAAGGGGCCGATAATGATTGCGGTTTTTCCGCATCCTCGGGGCCGGCGGAAGCCACCGCCGGCCCAGAGGATGCGGAAAAACCGCAGCGGACTGACCAAGGACCCACCGCCACATTAGGATGGCTGGTGGGTCCTGGTTTCCGTCCGCTGCTTTTCCGCCGCGGTCGGCTTACAACCGCGGCGGAAAAGCTCTGATATGGTGACGGTGTCTCTCAGACACCGTCCACCATATCAGGATGGGCTTTACAAAGTGCTTTTCCGCGGCGGGTTTTCCGCCGTGGAAAAGCATACAGATCTTCACTGCGGGGGCCCGTTGAAGGTGAAGGGGGGGTGGGGGGTGCACATGGGGGGTACCTATGGTACCCCCCTGCATTTGCGTGCAGAAAGCGGCAGGCACCGCGCGGTGCCTGCCTCTTTCTGCATGCAAATGCAATGCGTGCATTTTTAACATTGCCGCGGGTGCAGCTTGAAGCTGCACCCGCTGCAATGTTAAAAATAGAGGATGTGACCGCCAGGGTGGCGGTCACATCCTAATTGCACAGGAGGGAACTCCGCATGCCATGCGGAGGTTCCCTCCTGCTCTGGGGTCGCGGACGGACGCAAGTCCGTCCGCGATCCTAATCGACCCCTAAGGGTGGGATTTTCAATCACATCCGGATTCGCCCCTAAATCATGAAGTACTTGTAGCATTTCTGCATCGCCCATCTCAAGTGTGCTAGGGGCTGGTGTGTTGCTACCAGATTCTTGGTTCATTCTGGTGGCAAACCACTTTTTCAGTCTTAGTTTTCTAGTGAACTGGAAAAGATCTATTCTTCTTTGAGTATAGTTAAAATTGGCAGAGGGACAGAAAGATAACCCGTAAGACAGTACCTCAATTTCTGCTTCATTAAGGCTCCTGCTGGAAAGGTTGACCACTGTTTTCATGTCCTTCATTTTAGTTTCTTCTGACCACTTGTTCTTGTTCCCACCGGGCTCGATATGTTTCCTGCCATTGAGCTTTGCCTGTTTCCTCCTCTGCTTCCTCATCCTCTGGTTCCTCCTGTGCTTGTCTTGTTCTGGGCTTCTAGTCTTCCTTTCGGCATCATGGAGAATTCTTTTAAAATCGGATCTTTTGGGCTTAAAAAAACGGTATTCGTGTCATCTAGCCGGTTTTCGACATCCTCAGCTTCTTCATCTTGCCCGTTAGTTGCCCCTTCTGCTGCCTCTGTTATGGGTTTTGTCGGCCCACTTACTGGATTAGGGGTTGTTGTTTGAGCGCGGAGGTGATCATATTTTTTTGAAAAGGTCAGGACTTGCCCCTTTTCATAATCGACATGATAACTTTTCTTGGCATTCATGACATGGTCAGTGACATCACTGATGACATCACTGATGACATCTCAAATGACATCACTGATGACATCTCATATCACATCACTGATGATATCATTCATGTGATAATACGATGCACCTCCTCTCACTCTAATATAACCTTTGATACACCCACTGTTAAATACAGACTACCATTCTTGAAACCATTGACACACCAGTTACTACATATGCACTCACTGATTCCTAGGTCTACACACACATTCACTCATTCACCCATAGAATCACTCATACATACAGTCACTCATCAATATAACACTATCATATGCATTTATACATCTATACAGACACTCACACACTGCCACTCATCCATGGAGTAACTCACACACCTAGTCAGTCATGCAAAGAATCAATCACACTTCCATTTCCTCAACTATACAGTTATACATACAACACCTTACTTATTCAAACATATACTAACACATACTTACTCAATTATACAATCACTGATACAAGTACACAATACAGCCACTCGCACATTCACTGGCTCTCATGTATAGTCATTTATATATGCCAACTCTCACTTGCACTGTGTTTTACATATGTACTTACTTGGACATGTAGCACTGAGATATCCATTCACTCACCAACACACCCATGCACACAGTCAACCGTCCATATAGCTGTTTCAACATGCACTCTTGAACTCATACACCTAGTGAATCAACTGCTCACACATCTATGCACAGAGTCACATACCTCCCAGCCACCCACACACACACTCAGTCTCCCATTCAAATACTTGGGCAACCAATCAATAACCCATATAGCCACTCATATAGCTACTGATCAACACATGCAGCAGCTTACACAACAACAGACATACTGAAGCACACATTCAGACAGTTTAGTCACTAACCCATGCATTTAGTAAGACACATTTAATCACTCACTCATACAGTCAGTCACGCACCTACTAAATCCTTCATCCAGACACTTATACGTCCACTCATTCTTCAATATGTAAAACATATTTAAACTTTACAGAAACACATAGTCACTGGATGATGTCATCAGTGATGTCATCAGTGATGTCAAATGAGATGTCATCAGTGATGTCATCAGTGATGTCATTTGAGATGTCATCAGTGATGTCATCAGTGATGTCACTGACCATGTCATGAATGATGTAATATGTGACATCATCAGCAGTGGATTGCGGGTGCACGAAATATAGTTAGTACAACTAACTATATAGGAGCAATTTCAATGGTTTTTTAAATGCTAATACCTAACTATATAAGGCCTGAAACCTATGGTTTTTTTAAGTGAATATATATATATATATATATATATATATATATATATATATACCCATGAGATGCAATGTGACTTCCACAGAACAATAGGTAATATATAGTATCCACTGTTGCCGCAGTTCAGAAGTCATCTGAAAATACTTATTTACACAAAGCTTGTTATCATGCCCTTTGGTGCAGCTATTTGCCGTTTTTTATTTTCCTCTAGGTGCAACAACCCCCTAGGGACCTCATCTGTTCTGTTTTCTAATCAATCATACCTGCAGTTGTAGTACATTTTACTTCAATCTCACTTCTGAGCATGACTTTTTCCTACTCATTAACACTGAATTGCCCTCCCTCTGCTGTCCTTTCCACTTAAAAAATAAGCACAAAAATTGAGTGCTTAGCACCAGGTTCGTTGCTTGTTTTTGTTCCCACTGTTAATGTACCAATTCAATAACCACCCTTGCTACCAGCCATCTTCCTTAACATTATTATCAATCTGCCAAATATTGTCTTTTGTATCTCGAACCTAGACAGAAAGAACAAAGGAGATCTAAAGCATAGTGTAGCTTTTGTCAGATGGCCTTGTGATGGTTGATGATGCCTTCCACAGTTAAGAAAGTTTAAGGAAGGGGCAATAAGCTGGCAATTCCTGCTAAAGAAAAATGCTGTCCTGCCACTGCTGTGGGTATTCATTAAAACTGGCAGCAACACAAAAAA
Organism: Lissotriton vulgaris; assembly: GCF_964263255.1. Classification (NCBI taxonomy): domain Eukaryota; kingdom Metazoa; phylum Chordata; class Amphibia; order Caudata; family Salamandridae; genus Lissotriton; species Lissotriton vulgaris. The sequence continues at coordinate 885,425,857 of NC_141699.1, read as the reverse complement.
AGCGCTCCTCCCCATGTTCATATCCTGCAGCTCAAAGAATGGTCTCTGTGGCAAAATCCATTCACCTTCTCTCCTGCCTGGGACACACTGTTCTTTGTGCTAAAACATATGTATTGAAGAACAAAGCAATTACAAGGGAAATGGCAGTGCTTACATATCACTAATATTAATATTACTAATAATAAGAGGGCCCGCAAGGCGCTAGCTTCCGTTCACCATTGCAGGGGTGGGCGCGAAACGCATAAAGCCACCCCTGCAAAGACCCCCAAGGCAAAATTTTTATTTTTTTATTTTTTAAAGTCACGCTATGAAACAGAGAGGCAATGGAATTTACAAACATAGTTTGATGTGCATACCCTGGCGAGTTGCACTGCTACTGATGAAACAAGGCAAATAGAGAGTCACTTCCTGGGAAAAAGTTTCAGATAAATGGGTTTAGAGTTACAACCCACAGTTATAGTACTTCCTGTTAACAAATAGGAAGGTCGACACCAGAAAGTTCTTTATGTTGAATTTTTATCATATTCTTAAGATCGGTAAAGGGAGAAAAACCAGCCGACACGTGCTTCATCACATGTGATTTAACCTTTGACTCCTAAGGGTTGGGAAAGACATAAGAAGATTAGCCAAGCGATCCTCCTTCAAAGACCGCTTGGATAACAATGCACACGACAGCAAAGAGCTCTTCAGCATTGTAATGGAACTCTCCAACCCCAGCGCCAATGCCAACGACATCCCGTTCTCACAAGAACTGTGCGACTCACTAGCCATCTTCTACCACCACAAGATCACTGACATCCACGACAGCTTCAACAACACGACCGCCCCGACTTCTTCAGTCTCTATCTCCCCTGTGAACACCACCAGCGCCAACCACCTGACCTCCTGGTCCAGCATCAACGACGACGAGACACGCAAGGTCATGAACTCCATCCACTCAGGATCTCCGTCTGACCCCTGCCCACACCACGTATTCAACAAAGCAGATGCAGCCATCACACCCCAACTACGGTAGGTCATCAACATCTCCTTCGAAAAAGTGACATTCCCGGAAAGCAGGAAGCACGCCGAAATCAACGCCCTCCTCAAGAAGCCCAAAGCGGACCCCAAGGAACTCAAGAGCTTCCGGCATCTCCCTGCTCCCGTTCCCAGCAAAGGTCATTGAGAAAATCGTCAACATGCAACTGGCCCACGACCTGGAAGACAACAAAATCTTGGACCCGTTCCAGTCCGGATTCAGACGAAACCACAACACCGAGACAGCCCTCATCGCCGCCACAGACAACATCAGACCCTAACAAGACAACGGCGAAATATCAGCCCTCATCCTCCTGGACAGGTCAGCAGCCTTCGACACGGTATGCCATCGCACTCTAAAGACACGCCTCCTAGAAGCTGGAATCCAAGAGAAGGCTCTTGACTGGACCACGTCCTTCCTCTCCGGCAGAACCCAGAGCGTCCGCCTCCCACGCTTCCAATCCAAAGCCACCGACATCATCTGCAGCATCCCCCAGGGCTCATCCCTCAGCCCAACGCTGTTCAATGTCTACATGGCCCCCTTCGCACAAGTGGCCCGCCATCACGACCTCAACATCATCTCCTACGCTGACGACACCCAGCTCATTCTCTCCCTCACCAAGGACCCACACACCGCCAAAACCAACCTCCACGATGGAATGAAGGCCGTCGCGGACTGGATGAAGAGCAGCAGTCTGAAGCTGAACTCGGACAAGACGGAGGTTCTCATCTTCGGACCCACCCCCTCAGCCTGGGACGACTCCTGGTGGCCGACCATACTGGGAACAGCACCAACATGCACGCAATCTAGGATTCATCCTCGACTCCTCCCTCTCCATGTCTAAGCAGGTCAACGCTGTCTCCTCCTCCTGCTACAACACCCTCCGCATGCGCCACAGGATCTACAAGTGGATCCCGTCAAAAACAGTGACACAGGCCTTCATCAGCAGCAGACTGGACTACAGCAACGCACTCTACGCAGGAATCCAGCCAAACACCTACGACGACTACAGCGCACCCAAAACGCCTCTGTCCGACTGATCGTCAACGTCCCCTGCCGCAGCCACATCACCCCCCACCTGAGAGACCTACACTGGCTCCCCGTCGACAAGAGGATCACCTTCAAGCTCTTCACCCACCCACACAAAGCAGTCCACAACGCCGGACCAGCCTACCTGAACAGCAGACTCAGCTTCCACACCCCCACCCGCCAGCTCCGCTCCACTAGCCTTGCCCTCGCCGCTGTCCCCCGCATCCAACGAATGATCTCGGTCGGCAGATCATTCTCCTACCTCGCCACCAAGACCTGGAACACCCTCCCTACCCATACGCCAAGACCTACTCGCCTTCAGAAGACTCCTCAAGTCCTGGCTCTTCGAGCAGTAGCAGCACCCCCCTCTCCCCTCAGCGTCTTGGCACCCTCACAGGTAAGTAGAGCGCTTTTGAAGTACTCTGATTGATTGATTTATATAATACAAAGAAAAAATGACCAACAATATTCGGAGCATGAAGGTAGACATACGTGTGGTGACGTAGTAGAAAGCACCACTCTAAGGGGCCGATTATGATGGCCACCATAGAGTAGGAGGGAACCTCTGCATGGCCTGCGGAGTTTCCTCCTGTGCAATTAGGATGTGACCGCCACCCTGGCGATCACATCCTCTATTTTTACCATTGCGGCGGGTGCGGCTTCAAGCTGCATCCGCCGCAATGGTAAAAATGCATACATTGCATTTGTATGCAGAAAGCGGCAGGCACTGTGCGGTGCCTGCCGATTTCTGCATACAAATGCAGGGGGGTACCATAGGTACCCCCCATGTGCACCCCCACCCCCTCCTTCACCAGGGGGCCCGCAACGGGCCCCCGCAGTGAAGTTACACATGCTTTTCCACGGCGGAAAACCCGCAGCGGAAAAGCATTTTAAACAGCCCATCCTAATATGGCTGACGGTGTCTGAGAGACACCGCCACCATATTAGAGCTTTTCCGCCGCGGTTGTAAGCCAACCGCGGCGGAAAAGCTGCGGACGGAAACCAGGACCCACCAGCCATCCTAATGTGGCGGTGGGTCTTTGGTGGGTCCGCTGCGGTTTTTCCGCATCCTCCGGGCCGGCGGTGGCTTCCGCCAGCCCGGAGGATGTGGAAAAACAGCAATCGTAATAGGCCCCTAAATGTGGAAACCCTATGGGAGTAGTGAAAAAAAGGGCAACATAAGTGACTTCACAGCAAACGGTAGAGAAGCATCTCGTGTGAAAGTGAGCTGGACTTTCATAATAAATGAGAAAAAACTATACAGAAGAAACAATGGATTGTTCTAGACGTATTCAAAGCATACTTAATAACATGGAGACAATGGTGCAATATCGTGTGGGTGAGTCACAATAATTGTGACTTTAAAGGGTTATAAGTATCATCATGACAAAGGTAACTCTTGCATATTTTAGGCACGAATAGAATAGAAAGAGAAACCGGAGCAGGTTAATTTAGCATTGAAAGAAATGAAACTATGGAGGTGTCGAAATGTTGCATATGGCGAGTAGACAGGAAATCTAAAGTGTTTAGACAAAGTCAAAAGGCCTCGCATGTAGCATTCTGTCCCACACAAGGCTCACATAAAAGATTCACATTTTTTGGAATGGATGTGACCCAACCATGAATCAGAGACGGCAATCACAAACTTGGATTGAGACTTCTAGAAGCAACCTGGAACATGCATCTGCACACCATGAAATGCAGATTAAACATTGATCACAAACTACAGTACTTCCTGGGAACTTGATGCTTTGCCCGTCCCTTTTTTTATCGTTCTGCTTTGTCTCTCTGCACTAGAAACATGGATTCTAATTAAGTGTCATGCATCGTTCCCAGACTCATGAACTGCCTGAGCAGCATTCTACTTTTGGAATACAAACAAACCACATCAGGACTGCGCTACTCGCCAAATGCAACATTTAGACACCTCCATAGTCTCATTTCTTTCAATGCTAAATTAACCTGCTCCGGTTTCTTTTCTCTTTTCTGTTTCTATGCTATTTGTGCCTAAAAAAATGCAAGAGTTACCTTTGTCAAGATAATACTCATAACCCTTTAAAGTCACCATTATTGTCACTCACTGGCCCACCACGGGCGCTCTCACTGTCCGGAGAGGTATGGCCTCGGGATAACGGGTGGCATGGTCCACCACTCACCCACACGATATTGCACCATTGTCTCCATGTCATTAAGTATGCTTTGAATATGTTTAGGACAATCCATTGTTTCTTCTATATATTTTTTTCTCATTTATTATGAAAGTCCAGCTCACATTCACATGAGATGCTTCTCTACCGTTTGCTGTGAAGTCACTTATGTTGCCCTTTTTTCACGACTCCCATAGGGTTTCCACATTTAAAGTGGTGCTTTCTACTACGTCACCGCACGTATGTCTACCTTCATGCTCTGAATATTGTTGGTCGTTTTTTCTTTGTATTATACTACACTTCGTATGTCTTTCCCAGCCCTGAAGAGTCACAGGTTAAATCCCATGTGACGAAACACGTGTTGGCTGGTTTTTCTTTTTTTACCAATCTCAAGAATATGATAAAAATTCAACATAAAGAACTTTCTGGTGTCGATCCTTATATTTGTTCACAGGAAGTACTATTACTGTGGGCTGTAACTTTAAACCCAATACTCTGAAACGTGTGCCCGGGACTTGGCTCTAAATTTCAGTGTGGGTCTGCACCCACACATTCTCAGGGGTTTTTCTTGGGTTTGTTTCCCCTGACCTGGCAGCACCGTAACTATTCCTTTGCACTTCGTACTTGACAGCGAATTTGCTTGAGCGCCATTTCTTCCTGTCCTAATCAAAACCCTCCACAGAACCAGAAGGCCAATGGAGGTACCAATGGGTGAGGTGGACTGGCCTCAAGGGTCCTTTGACCTCAGTGACAGAGTCACTGTTGCTCTAGGTTGTGCTACTTCGTAGGCCTGCCCGCAAGACTTTAGGTGAACTCCAGAATGGGTTGTGGTGGACAGTCCTTCAAGGTTACCCCACACTTGCCACTGCTTGTGTCCACCTGCTGCTGTTAAGACACTAGAGCTTCCAAGGCCTAGTAGGGCTGTCTAAGGTCTAGCATGGGAATGTGCTCCCTCAGGAGAGTGGCATGGTGGACTGGTCATGAAGGCGGAACCTAATTTTCCAGTTCCAAATTTGTCAGCTCGGGCTTTAGTGCCACATCCTCTCCCTCACTGAACACCATACTGCCCTACTGTGAAAACTCACACTGCCTTCAGCTGCAACCCAATTGTGCCTCGCTATAAGCACCTGGATGTGACTCAATTTAAATTATGCACTAGGCAAGAGCAATATGCTGACTGAAAAAAATAACAATATCCTGGAAGAAGCAAACACTATTAGGGAACGCAAGATTAAGTAAAGCATGTAAAATGAAAGCCGAAACAACATGGTTACCTTAACACTTTTACAGTCATTATTCAGAAATCACTGAGTATTCTTGCCTGAAAAGTTAAGGACATGGACCTGTTCAATGCCCACTGCAAAATGTAAGCAGTATGGTTTAAAAAGGCTACATCCCTCAATACAGATGGCAGTACACATTTTATCAACTAAAATAAAGAAAACAGCTGATAAGGATCACATTCAACTTTTTCCACTCCCCACATAATCCAGGTATTGCAGTACCTCCAGAAACGGTGCACTTCCCTACCCAAGAAAGGCATGAAAACTAAAGTAGCACTTCACTGGAAAACTCTGTAAAGTGGCACTATTATGTTGGGGTGTGAATAAAACCAATCTGGACACTTTGCAACCACTTTGGCTTGCTTTATTTAGTTTTTTTATTATGTTTTATTTTGAACTTTTTAGGACCCATTTCACAGGGGAACAAATAAAGAAAAGAAGAGAAAAGAGAGTGTAAGAGCCATTTCTTTAAGTCATGGTTTTCAGCAACTGAGGAGTGAGACAGAGACAGAAAGAGTGGGAGGAAGAGGAAGAAAGAGAGAGGGGCAGCTGACAGCAGCAGAGCAACAGAAGTGGACACTGTCCTAGTTTTCTCTGGGCAAGAAGGAAAAGACAGAGTCCATTTCCTTCCAAGACACACCGTCTGTCCCCGAACATCCACGAATGGCTAAACCTTATCTATAGGCCTTGTCGATTTCTGCCGCCCTGGGATGCATTTTTAAGATAAAAAAATAGGGGAACAGATTTAGTTAAATTTAAAATGTAGGGGCATGCCTAGCCCTGCCGATCCCGTCCATCTCGACCACTGCTCCCCACCAATAATACAGCCCCCGGCAGCACTGAGGCACTTGGGGCTTCCAACTCTTTAGAAGACCCCTATACAGCACGAAGTCTATAAATATTTGTGAGAGGGTGGAGAATCGGGGCCCCTTATCACATACTGGAGGGTGGCCATCATTTTCTGTTATGCCACTGTGTCCCTAAGCTCTGTCCAATCCGCTTCCATATATATCCCTTATATTGCCATGAGATTTACAGCAGGCCAACTGGCATTACTTCATCATATTCACTGTTTCAGAACAATACTGACACAGGGATGACAAGCATATGTTCAGGGTATAACGAAGGCAGAAATATGTTGAATACAGAGTCCTAAAAACCGTCAGCCTACTTCCTTCTTTTAATCTTGTGCTTGCGCTTTAGAGACGCTATTAAAGACCGCCTGGTCAACTCAATACACAATTTATTTATTGCACATTTCCGTGTACGCTATAAAAGCCAGCTCTCACAAATACCCCCAAAAGAGCTCAGGGTGAACCCACCCACAACTTTGTTAACAGATGAAGGAGCTATGATGAAGCATGCCACCTATTGTGGGAGAGGGTCAGAGTCTTTTTTTTTACACAATAAATACTGTACAACAGTGTCCAATGTAGACATGATGTGAGGCAAAAGGTTTTCTGGTCTACCTCAGAGCACTAGTGTCAAATATTTTCTGTTTACTCGTAGATGGGTCAGTAAATTTGGGGGATGTGATTTTCAAATTTCCTAACAATCACGCTGGCGTACCATAGTCTAATACATTATTTGAGAAGCAGGGCATGAGTGGGCTTGAGGGACAGTGGGAAGGGATAGCAGTGGGGATTGTTAGGGTGACTTAAAAGACAATGGGGCATATTTACAAAAGAACTGCACTCCTCATTTACAAAAATGCAGGGAAGGCCATATTTAAACAGATATAGCGCACCCCTGTGTTTCCCCTAGTGCTGGCACCCTATGGCCATGTTTCAAGGTTGCCTGCGCTACAGGGGCAATTGTTTACGTGCAAGAAGAGACACCTTCCTTCACATAAACAATTAATTATGGCGATTTGCTCTGTCTATGTCTGTTGCAGAATGCAGCAAACATAGGGTCTGATTATGATGTCGGTGGGTCCGACACCGATGACATGTCGGTGTCGGACCCCACCGACACCTGTCCCTGTGGTCCACCTGCAGCATTATGATGCGGCTGGTGGAGGCATCGGGTGGAGTGATCATCCACAGCGCTTCTATCGGGCTAAAGGAGCCCATCAGTTCATCAGAACACATCATAATCCCATGAATGAGCCTGACTCCGCTGTCGGGATTATGATGTCATTTCTGACCGACACTCCACGTCGGCCTTTCCGACATGGAAAGATTGTCAGAAAGCAACACACAGTGTAAGGAAGATTAAAAACATCCATTCTACAATGGGAGCTTATGCTGCGGGCCTATTCCAACCGCAGCACAAGCTTCCATTGTAAAATGGAAGTTTGGGACCGCCCTATGGGCGATCGCATTCAAATCAGGCGGTAAGAATCGTCGACCTATGGTCGGGCGGTTCCAGATCAATACGTTGTTGAGTGGATGCATGTCCGCTCGACATCGTAATCAGGGCCATAGTCTGCAGCACCCATAGATAGAGCAAAAAAATGAGGAGAAATTAATAATTTCTCCTTGTATCGCCATTATAAGACCACGTATTCCTTGGCCTAAGTTTTTGGCGCTGCCTTAGCCTTGTAAATCTGGGGCAGAATCAAATAGCAGTAGGTGTTCAAGTGGAATGCCCACCGTAACACCCAGTGCATGCCACTTTGCCGAAGAGGACTGCGGCCGAAATGGCATTATTTACAAGGTGGCGTTAAGCCACATTAAGTGGCTTAGTCCCATCTTGTAAATATGGGGAATGCTGCAATACCACCGGAGCCTCAGAAAAAGTGATGCTCTGGTGGCGATAGGGGCTTGTAAATATGCCCCAATAATTTGTAAAATAACCAACAGTTTTAAGATCTTCTAAACAGAGAGAGAGAGGGAGTCTGTGTGGATGTTTTTGCCAGTGTATGCATGTAAAAATCCTACATGAAATCCGACAGCTACCTTACTATACCTGACTGAAAGCACCTGTACCCAACTGTTTACTAGAGAATACATTTATTAGGGGGTGTAACACCCCAAATCCCACCTTGAAGCTATGCCACTGCATGTGACTGTCCTTTTTCCAAATCAAACTATCTGGCCCTGAGACTTTAACTTAGCATTGAATTTAAATAGTACCTGATGAATCATTGGACAGGTTGCAAACCCATATGTGCAAATTGCAACACTGACTGGATGCAAAAAGCCCAGCAATTTGCAACGAGACTGGCATATCAATTAGTCATTTTACAAAATGTATATTCATAGTAAGTCACAAAACCTCCTGCTTTGTGAATAGTAATCAGGCAAGTCACAGTTTGCTGCTCTCTTCAAATGGCTGAAAAAGTAGTGGTGACGGTCAGAAAGAGAAAGAAGGCATTCCTTGGATGTCAGAGCAAACACAAAGAGATGATGGAGGGAGCACTGAACCTTTTCAGACACTCACCCTCAGTCACAAATCTGGGTTCAACCCATCATTGTTATTAAGTTCACTTCCTCACCCCAATTCAGGCCCAGCCATATGCAAATCAGTATTGACCCTGTGCCTCATGGAAACAGTGCAAACCGAACTGCCAAGCCAGGTCTTCCATGGACTGGAAACAAGTATCCTGGGACTGGTTTCACAGTAACACCTAGCTTGAAACCAGGGAAAACATGAGCAAGGGACCCTCCTCTGGGCATACCCTGCCAACTTAGGGCGAACAAAGCAAACACAAAGAGATGATGGGCGGAGCACTGAAACTTTTCAGACACTCACACCCAGTCACATATCTGGGTTGAATCCATCATCTTTCTTTAGCTCACCTTGCCACCCCAGTTCAGACCCAGTCATATGCAAATCAGTCTTGACCCTGTGCCTCATGGGACAGGGCAGACCGAACTGCCAAGCCAGGTCTTCCCTGGACTGGAAACAAGTATCCTGACACTGGTATCGGAGTAATACCCCTCATCAGCCAGTCTATCTTGAATCTAGTGGCAAAGTGAGCAAGGGACCCATGTCTGGGTATTCCCTGCCAACTTAGGGTGAAATGAAATGAAATTAAATGAAAAACAATTTTTATCGCGCAACTAAGCCCGGTGGGCGTCAAGGCGCATAACCAAACAGTACCAGCTATCAGAGTATACTCCTAATTACGGGTAGGCCTTGACAAAACACCAGGTCTTGAGCACTTTTTTAAAAGAGGACAGAGAAGGTTGCATCTTAATCTCATGAGGCAGCAAGTTCCATAATTTGGGAGCAACGATGGAAAATGCTCTATTTCCCCAGCGTACCCTTTTGGCACGTGGGACAACCAACAGATTCATCTCAGAAGATCTCAGAGATCTACAAGGCTGGTAACGGGTCAGCAAAGCACCAAGGGGATCAGAAAAGCCATCTGCCAAAGCTCGATAGGCAAGGCATAGGATCTTAAACGAGATCCTAAGATGAATAGGGAGCCAATGAAGACTCTTTCTAGCCATCGTAGCAGATGAGGCATTGGGGAGTGCCAAGACAAAACGAGCAGCCGCATTTTGAACGACCTGCAATCGCTGAATGAGCCCCTTGTTGGAGTCTGCATAAAGCGCATTACAGTAGTCCAACCTTGAACTCACCAATGCCACTGCCACCTGCTTACGTGCTGAGGGAGAGAAATAGTGAAGAATCCTCTTAAGAATCTTTAAAACCCCCCAGCAGGTGGCAACTTCCATATTAAGGGGAAGGTTCCTTGGGTTATAGCGCCATTCATGACTTCTAAAAGTGGCGGGAGCAGTGTCGATCTACATTCCTTCAATGTCTTCAAAGGGCAGGGGTCAAGAGGGGATGAGGATTTAGTCCTATCGAGCAAAAGCTCAAGTCCTTCTCGAGTAAGTAACGGAAAGTCCGTTAAACTATCAGGATGGTCTTTAGTCCAGGCTTCTAGATTGATCAGGGTTTGGAGAGAGGAATCGCCTAAGGACTTTCTCTGGATTTCCAGCGTGAGATATATGTCCTCAATTTTCTTGTGGAAGAACTCTGATATGTTGTTACAGAGCTCCTGCGAGCCCACAACTGGATCGGGAACCTGTAGGGAGCAGAGGAAGTCGACAATGTTAAAAAGCTCCCTAGAGGAGGTGAGGGAATTAGTGAGATTCGAGAAGTACTGCTGCTTTTCTCTAATGACGCTAGATTTATAGTCGGCTAACAGATCCTTATGTACTTCCCTTTCAATGGGATCCCACGCTTTCCTCCATTTTCTTTCCTGTCTTCTACAGCCTTGTCGTAGGAGTCTTAATGATTCCGTGTACCACGGAGCAGTGGGCTTACGACGAGCCGAATATCTAAAGGATGGAGGAGCCAGCTCATCGACCGCCTTGGTGATAGAGTCAGAGAGCAGTACCGCTGCTTCATCCACATCTCCCAAGGAAGAGTAGGTATACTTCTTTATATATGGCTCAAGAGCATCATTAGTGATATTCTTAAAGCTCCTTTTCGGACCTCTGGTAGTGGAAAATGGATCGGATGTTGCTTCCAGAGGGTGGACCATCCGGAGAGGAATCGCCAGATGATCTGACCAGACCAGAGGCACCGGAGTGTCAACAGACAATCTTTCATCATTAGTAAGAATTCCGTCTAAAATGTGGCCTGCCAAATGAGTAGGGTTGTTGACAAGCTGGATGCACTCACAGGCTTCTGTGAACAAAGCAAACACAAATAGATGATAGACAGAGCGCTGAAACATTTCAGACACAGATCTGGGTTGAATCCATCATCGTTCTTTAGCTCACTGCGCCACCCCCAGATCAGACCCAGCAATATGGAAATCAGTCTTGACCCTGTGCCTCATGGGAACAGTACAGACTGAACTGCCAAGCCAGGTCTTCCCGGGACCGGAAACAAGTATCCTGGGACCAATTTTGGTGTAACACCCTAAGTTGCAGGGTATGCCCAGACGCGGGTCCCTTGCTCACTTAGCCACTAGATTCAAGCTAGCCTGGCTGATATGGGGTGCTACCCTGAAAAATGTCCCAGGATACTTGTTTCCAGTCCAGGGAAGATCTATCTTGGAAGTTTGGTCTGCACTGTTCCCATGACGCACAGGGTCAAGGCTGATTTGCATATTGCTGGGTCGGAACTGGGGTGGCGAAGTGAGCTAAAGAATGATGATGGATTTACCCAGATCTGTGAGTGGGGGCGAGTGTCTGAATAGTTTCAGCGCTCTGTCCATCATCTCCTTGTGTTTGCTTTATTCCCTGGCTATCAACCTTTTTTAAAGCAGCACTTGCTCTATAAAGCTTTAAAAAAATAATTTCACATCCAGGTATGGCATCATGGGAGACTGGAATAGTTTCCTGAAGCATTATTTTCTTTGTACTATGCTACTGCCACGATACACAAAGGTAAAACTTCCCCTTTCCAAAACAGTTACCACCCCAACATTGGTGCTGACATCTGATCAATTGTTTATAACCACAATTACACACCTCTTACGTACAAACCATTGCAACTGCCAAAGAGGAGGCAAACTACTCTTTAACACACCTTCTTTAACTAGCTTTTTTACTTGCACAAATGTGTTTTACAGTTACATACAATGTGTACTTGTGTACATTAGGCCAAAGTAAGTAAAAAAATGTATTGTTTCTGATTAATTAAAACCATTACAAAAATACATTTGGGTGCACATTTCATCAATAAAAAGTTTTAAAAAAAAGAAATTGCCGCTCGCTCTGAGGTTTCTAGTGTGAGAACTTTGCCCGTCGCTACAGGAGTAGCTTTTCAGTGTTCCTGCCCTTCTTGTTGCCAGCGTGAGGAGTTGACGACCTGCGAGGCCGCAGAGGAGGTGAGAGGCGCGGTTCCGGGACTGCGAGGACCAGCATTCAACATCATCAGCTGTCTCCTCTTCCCGTGTGAGCCGCGCCCCCTCCCAGTGCCACGCCCACACCAAAGCGCTCTTAACCTCTCGCGCCCCCCGCTTCGCGGGCGCCGCTCGCTCTGAGGTTTCTAGTGTGAGAACTTTGCCCGTCGCTACAGGAGTAGCTTTTCAGTGTTCCTGCCCTTCTTGTTGCCAGCGTGAGGAGTTGACGACCTGCGAGGCCGCAGAGGAGGTGAGAGGCGCGGTTCCGGGACTGCAAAGACCAGCATTCAACATCATCAGCTGTCTCCTCTTCCCGTGTGAGCCGCGCCCCCTCCCAGTGCCACGCCCACACCAAAGCGCTCTTAACCTCTCGCTGCCCCCACTTCGCGGGAGCCGCTCGCTCTGAGGTTTCTAGTGTGAGAACTTTGCCCGTCGCTACAGGAGTAGCTTTTCAGTGTTCCTGCCCTTCTTGTTGCCAGCGTGAGGAGTTGACGACCTGCGAGGCCGCAGAGGAGGTGAGAGGCGCGTTTCCGGGACTGCGAGGACCAGCATTCAACATCATCAGCTGTCTCCTCTTCCCGTGTGAGCCGTGCCCCCTCCCAGTGCCACGCCCCCTCTCACCCAATAGGAACTTAAGTAAGCTCAGTAACGCGCATCGCGGGACGCGTGCGGGTCGCAGCCCGGGGCTAAGCCCGGGCCAAGGGCGGGCCCGTTGTTGCCCGTTAGTGCCCGGTAGAGACCGGACCGGGCCACCTCTCTTGGTTTTTTCTGTTAATACATTCACTACTTAGTGTATAAGTCTCCATATATGTACATCATGCCTGGTAGAACCAGAAGTAAAACTAAAACAGCGATGGCCGTAGCCCAAATCACTGGGCCTATAGATCAATTTATTTCCCGGGTTAACGAGACAATTGATCATAGTATTTCTTTACTGGAACGAAGAGTATCCTTGGATCTTATGAACGCTAAACGCTCGTCCTTGGGCCCTTTAGCAACTGTAAGCTCACCTGCCCAGCAACCGTTAACTAATCGTTCCCTTCCTTTACCTCAGACTGTCGCTGTTACACTCACAGTACCAAGCTCAGTCGACTTATCAGTATCTCAATTAGAGTCTGATTCATCATTTGTTGATCTAGAGGCCACTCCAGACCTTGAAGCCTGCCAAACACTCGAAAGGTCAGAGTCTACCATAGATAAACATTCTCGAGGACCAGGGGAAGGAGGCATTCCTGTATTGCCAGAACCAGGGAATACACTTAAGACCAAGAAAAAACCTAAAACTAACACCAGGAATCATAACCTTGTGTCGCCAGCCCCAAATTCAGCATCAGGCATACCTTGTTGGGTTGAAAATATGGTAGTAGATCTAAAATCGGACCTTGAAGCTATGATAACGGCTCAAATCAAGCCCTTAATGTCCAAAATTGATAGACTAACATCATTAATCAACACTAAATGGACTAATAAGGCAAGTGGAAATGTGTCCACACAGATGCATGGGAAAACAAAAGAAGCGCCCCTGGAAAATAACACCAACAGCAACCTATTAAAAGATCTTACTGCAAAGGCTAAAACTTTACCTGACAAACCAGGAGCAGTAATACAACATCTGTCTCAAAGGGGGGAAAAAGCTGCTGCGCCTCCCCCAACTCCTAGTGGTGTAGACCCTATTATAAAGCCTCAAACACCTTCTGGTTCTAAAAAAGTGCCTAACCAATCTGCAAAGGGTTCTAAAAGTTTGCCCACCAACTTGACAGCAACTACCTCTCCAAACAAGACTCAAGATCCAAAAACAAGGCCGGCTCGTTTTAAGACAATTAACTTGCCGCCGGAAGTCTCACCCTTTGTGGTTGTACTGACGGGTGTGCCACCACTGAAGGAGGGTAGAAGAGAAACCCTTGTTGAACTGAAAAATAAATGTGCCCAGTGGCTCCACCTGCACAAACCACTACCCATTAACATGTGTGGCGAAATACTCGCAGTTAGAAGAGGAGATTGGGTGGGTAGAAATACCAAGACTATAGCAGGAGATGTTATAACTGTTAACTTCAGGGATACAGGGGTAGTGAATTATATATGTAATACACCTAGCAGTGGGCCGGCTACTCAAATCCACCCACTTCCCTTGTCCTACTTTTTACCCATGCCCCCAAGACAACATCCCCCTAGATTTAGCTTTCCAATAAATAGAGGGTATACACATGCTCCACAACATACTATCCATAAGTGGCAGCAACCATGGCAAGGTCCACCTCCTCCCTTCGACCCCTTTGTATCTCAGTTTGCCCATTGGAATAGATTCAGTGCGCTGGAAGAGGTAGACTGACTTAATTCTGATGAAGCTTCCCCCATACATTTTGTTATCAATAGGGGCGAGGAGGAGGGCTCTTTAGTCACACCTTACCCGACATGCTCTAATCTCCCAACTGTGGCAGCCACTAGCCTGACCAAGCCAACACCTTCTGTTCTAGAGAGGGAATGCATAGAACCCTATAGCCTTAGAGACATCAATGGCACTAGAGGAGAAACCACCAAGGATAAAATAAAAATCCTCAGTTGGAACCTCGCGGACATTCATAGGAAATTGGGTCTGCCCGAGTGGAGTGATTTGGTTGAAGCACTTAAGATCTGCATGTTTCAAGAGACCTGGAGCACAGAACCACTCCACCGGGTTGGGTTTGTTACCTATTTTGTCCCAGCAGAGAAACCCATGCATGGGAAGGGGCGCCCCTCGGGGGGCCTTATCACTTGGGTAGCAATTTCCCTTAACTGCCGAATAACATCTAAGCAGATAAATAACTCAGACATCCTAGGCATTTCACTGTTCAATCCCTGTAGAGGTTTGACTCTAGCTCTTTACAATGTCTATGCTAGAGGCACAAAAAATGGGTGCACCTCATCTGTAATATCTGATCTTGAGGTGCAACTTAGGGATTATAAAGAAGCTGATCATACCCTAGTAGCAGGTGATTTTAATTGCACCTATGAGCCACTTCCCCTGGATGGTATCCCTGACCTAGGTGAAGAAGACAGTAGATGGGGTATTCCTTCACTTTCCATCCCCCCGATTAAGCGCTGGACCCGTAGTGCAGTGCAGTTAAATGCACTGACTTTAGAGTTTGGGCTAAGAGCCACCAATGGCCGTACATCTTCTGACCGGATGGGCGCCCCGACGTTCAACAGGGTTGGTCACACCTCGAGGATTGACTACATCCTGTTGGACTTGGGGCTCTGGAGCGCGGTCGAAGATATGACAGTCATACCGACTGTGGAGAGCGACCATAATTTGCTTTCCCTAACCATCAAGAATCCCTGGTCTAATGGAGCATTGTCAGCACCTCTCAAAGGCTTACACAAGGTCACTGTCTCCTCTTGTGGAAGAAGCCTAAAGTGGAACAAAGTTGCCAGTAACGCTGACAAACTTTCTAGTATAGATGAGGTACTTATGGCCTCACAAGCAGAGATCGACACCATTGATTTAGCCGCGGTAGCGGACAGGGCAACACCCATTTTTGAAGCTGCTGTTAAGACTATAGGGGAAGTTTTTTGGGTAAAGGGTACTGCAGGGAAGATTATGTCCCAGAACAAAACCAAGGGGATGCACGACTGGTATACAGTAGCATGTAGGAAAGCTAAGACTCGGCTAATTGAGGCCGTTAAGGGCAAATCCCAACCCCTAATACAGATAGCCAGGAAAGAACATAAGAGAATACTGGGGCTAGCAAAAAAGGAGTGGGAAGAGGCCTACTGGTCTACCCTTAAAGAAGCTAGCTCTAAGAAAGATTCAAAATGTTTTTGGGATACCATTAGAGCTCGTAATAGGCCTGATAGTCACTTGATAACTTGTAATATCCCAAGCCAGGCGTGGGTTAAACACTTCTCAAAGCTTTACACCCGTCAAGCTGATCATCCCACTCCTACTGATTCCAGTGATCCTCAAGGGGGGGTTGTGGCTCCATTATTGGTCCCTCCAATCTGGGACACCCAGTCTAGTGACTTCGACTTTACTATTAAGGAAGTGGAATATGCAATAGGCACTATCATTCCCCAAAAAGCGGCTGGCCCGGACGGTATTCCTGGCGACCTCTTGAGATCAGATACTTTAAAGAGGGGAAAACTGATCCATTCCCTACTCGTCGCCATCTGTAGGGGCGCCCCTATCCCTTCTTCGTGGAAAGGGGCGGAGGTGGTCCCTATCTATAAAAAAGGCCCCAGAGAAGATCCGTCAAACTATAGGCCCATTAGCTTGTTAGACATCAGCCAAAAAGTAGTCGGCAAGGTTCTACTGGTAAGAATACTAAACTGGGTAGAAGAAAACAAAATCCTCTCTGACTACCAGGCGGGCTTTAGAGTGGGAACTGGGACAATCGAGCAAGCTTTTAGACTAATCATGGTCTATTGGAAAGTCGTGGTCATAGGCAAGGGCAGTCTTTATCTCGCGTTCATCGATTTAAAGACTGCCTTTGATCTTGTACCTAGGGAGACCTTATGGAGCGTATTGGCCGATATGGGGCTGCCTCACTACTTGCTTGTACTACTTGTTAGGTTGCACGAAAATAGTTTTGCCCAGATTAGGTGGGGCCCAGGGGGGGAAAAAACAAATAGTATCCCGGTTGAGAGAGGTGTCCGCCAGGGATGTGTGTTAGCTCCCACCCTTTTCTCCCTTTACATCAATGGGGTGGTTGAGCATCTTCGGAAACATCCTTCTGATGAACCATCCCTGGCTGGTGAACGTATACCAACCCTCCTCTTCGCGGACGACACGCTTTTAATATCCAAAACCCCAATAGGCCTCCAAAGGCTCCTAAATAACTTTCAATCCTTCTGCACCAAACGAGGCCTGGTAATCAACACAAGTCAAACAAAATATCTTGTACTGAATCCTCCCAAAAAACCAGTCCGCTCTCCTACCCTGAACGCTGAACTCTTGGAGAGGGTAGAAGTCTTCGACTATCTTGGGATACGCCTCTCACACAAAATGGAATGGACTCCACATTTGGACAAAATGCTCTTAACTCATAAGAGGATAACAGGAGCTCTCCTGAAAGAACAACGCTCCTGTATAATAAGACCAATAGCTACAGTCCTTGAGATCTACTCGGCCAAAGGAGTCAGCTCTGCTCTCTATGGGGCCGAACTTTGGGGGTCATCCATTACCGATGCTCTACCAAGATCCGAGAAGAAATTTTGTAGAGCGATTATGTCTCTTCCGCAGGGCACTCCCACGGTCCCGCAAATGTTGGACTTAGGCTGTCGCCCAATTGATGACCTTGCAAAATTCCGTCCACTTTTGCTATGGGCTCGTCTGTGGCGTGTGGAGGAACTCAGTAAATATGCGCAACGCCTTGCAGAAATCATGTCACTACCAGGGTGGCACAAAATCAAATGGTTGAGAGATATGAAGTCGTTGCTAGTAAATCTGGGCCTAAACGAAGCGTGGATAAATAGAACCTCACCCCCGAAGCTAACCCTCAAGAAACTTTATTGGGACTGGATCTTTATACAAAGAAACACTAGTACTACTATGGGCAGACTTACGGAGGACTTCTTGAAGTTTAAAGATCAACCTAAACGGGAAGTGTACCTTGACATTATTGAAAAACCTTTTGATAGGGCTTTATACTTCAAATTTAGAGCAGGAACCCTTCCTCTCTATTCCTTTACTTCATGCTGGAAATCCCGTGCACAAACCACAGAGCATTGCCCAGCATGCTTACTTAAACCAGAGACATTGGCACATCTTATGTTCGAGTGCAGAGAGTATGCAATCCCAAGGAGGGTTTGGCTCAAAAATGTATGCCGGCAGCTGGGTACCAAAAGCCACGTGGCCGCAATCAGGATATTAATGTCTGACAGCCGTGCCACCTATGCTTGTGCCTTAGCCAAATTTTTATCATGGGCTTGGTCCATCCGAACTAAAAGGCTAAAATTGACTGTTTCATTCTCTTTTAAACTGATTGCTCAATGAACTGCTTTGTAAATTTGAAAAAATGTTTACATATGCTTTTCTGATTTTATAATTGATGTATTGTGATTTATGCGTTGCTTTTATGATAATTTTTTTATCGAAATAAAGCCTTTTTGACTTGACTTGACTTGATTATTAATAGATATATTAGTAGGAAAATAGGGTTTGGGATATGTCCATAGTTCATTATTTCTTGTCTGGGCCGACATTTTGGCTTGTTAATTTCAGCACCACTAATTTCAGGAATTTCACCAACTTCCTGTTTACTGACAGAAATCCTGGGTCAATACATTACGCCATAGTGGCTCGCATTGAGAAGTGTGGTATGTTTTATGGTGTAGAATGTGCTGTCCAGTTGCATTCTGTGGACTGTTGTGCGGTGGGATGGGGGTTGTGTTGTGAATGGTGCTTGTTTCTCGATCTGATCGATTAAGCTATATTGAGTTTCGACCCTTGTCAATTGCCATTTGGTATTATTGTTTGTGAGCTTCCTCATGGTGTTTAGTGTGACAGAGTATAGCGTTTGTTTTGGAGCAGTATGTTAGGTGACTCTATGATAGTCTGGTAAGTATAGTGGATGATGAGTGTTACACGATTTATCCTTTGTGTTGTCTTTTGTGTGGTTAAGTGTGTTGAGTTCTGTAGTTTTTATATACTGTTGTTTGTGATAAATCTGGAGGTGATTAGTGTAATGATATAAGAGTCAGATTTCCTGTTTCAAGCATTAAATGAGGTTCTGTTAAGTGTAGTGCTAATTTGGAAAAATAAATTGCACAGGCTCAAAGAGTTTTAGGGGCCTGACTAAGCTTGGATTTCTGAATTTTAGGACTGCTTACTTATGATTCCACTTTATGCCCTTTTCCACCCTTCTCCCCAATACTTCCTTTCTCTTCATCTCTCCATGATATTTTCATCCCTTGCTTACTTCTTTTTGATTTCCAATATTTTTCTCCATCATTCTTCTCTCTTGTTTGCCTTTCTCTTTCTTGCTCTGGATCAAAGTGTTGTGGCCCTGTGAACTTTTGTGGACTTATGGGGCGGGTTTAAGCATGGGCGAATTTTGCAAATCTCGCGTTCGCGAATTTTGCGGATTTGCGAACTCGCAATCCGCAAAATCCGCGAATTCTCGCGAATTTGCGGATTTTTTTTTTTTTTGTGTTTGCGCGGGTTTCTGCCAGTTCGCGAGGGTTTTTTACAATGTCGCAAATTGCGAACTTACCTGTCGGGTCGCAAGTTTCGCGAACTTGTTGTTTCTACGTGTCCAGCCTGTTTGGGACACTCTTCTTCATCACTGCCACTCTCTGTCACCACTGCCACTCTCTGACTACTCATGCCACCCTCTGGCCCACCCATGCCACCCTCTGTTTCATCACAGCACCCTCTGGTTGTCCAGTCAGTGTACATTATTGTGGCAACGCAAGCACACCTTCCCTGCCTCAAGTGACCTGAATTAATTTGGGGCTGATTAATGTGTCACAGAATATTTTTTTAGCTGGCACCTGCTTCCTTAGTGCTTCCTGATTAGTGATCTTTTGCACTTGCTAAGTGCTTTCATTGTTGCAAAATTAGTTACAACACCTGCCCTGCCCCAACTGACAATAATGCATTAGGGGCTGATTAATGGATTTGAACTTCCAGCCTGGCTCCTGCTTGTCTCCCTTAGCTGTAATTCAGGACCTTTGTGGCATATGTATAACTATTCTGAGGTTCAGAGCAGGGTCACATAATAGTTTCAACTGGCAACTGAACTCTGGAGGGGCCCCTCAGGAAGCACTACAGGAAATGGCTACTAATGATGAGCCTGAACTTTTGAACCTGGTAAGTAGTTACTTTCAGTTTTGCTAAGATCGTATTTCTGCAATTTTGCACTTATTCGCGGGGCGCGAACTCACGCGAACAGTGCGAACAGTGCGAGCAAAATCCGCTGCTCGCGGATTTGCGGATTTTGCGGGAGATTCGCGAATCTCGCGGATTGCGAATTTACCGAAAATCCGCAAAATCCGCGAGCGAAACGGATTTTCCGCTCATGGTTAGGCGGGTTTCACTTTTCTTGCTGCCTCTTGCGTGTGTTGTGCAGCATTTGAGTAATGACTCATTGCTATGTGGTGCATCGTTCTGAGTGACGGTATGTGGGATGTTAGCTGAGGCATAAGCACAAATTCAACCATAATACGAGCTAATGTTCTATGTGTTGCATAGTGTAGGGTCTGAATAATAGGATGTCGTGTTGTTTGCACATTGTGTGTTGTGCATTCTCCGTATTTCTGGTGTGTAGTTATTGTACAGGCAACGTAAGTTTGAGTTTTTGTTCCGTACAGGGGTTCTTGTTATGAGGGTATTACAGTGGTGTGAAGGATAATACCACTTTGATGTGAGGGCCTATTGTTATGTTCTTTCTTATTTGCACGTTGATTCATGTATCATCTCTGCATGGTAGACTGTTGACCTCTCATGGCCAGGTCGGGTTTTGATGGTGTCACTTGGATTTGAATGATTTTTCTATGTAGTGCTCCATAGTGAATGTGTTTGTGACAAGCTGGATAAACCCATATGAAGACAATACATTTAACAGAATTTATCTGATGTGTTCTGTTGTATGATGTATCGTCGGACTCGTTGTGATAGTGTGATGTGGTTTTGTGAATTTGAGCCAGTGCTGTGCAGTAGTGCTGCTTGTTGGAAGGGAGTACATTGTTGTGTGTGTCAAGCTTTTGTTACATTGTGAGGCGAGTGTCATGTGGTGAGTAAGGACAAGAGGTGGTTGCGAGTTATTGTTTAGGGTTTGTACATTTGGATGTGTTATGGGATGGGCTTTAGTGCACTGTTTTGTACACGATGGTGTGCAAGGTAATTTGTGAACCATTGCAAGCTGCTGCCTTGTGACGCCGTTAGAGGCTGTGTAGTACGGTCGACACTTTGTGTAATGCGGAGAGCATTGTTCTGGTGCTCAATGGCTCTTATGGAGTTCGGTGTTTATGCTTTGTCTTGGAAGGAATAGAGACTAAGGGAAGTCTTCCTTTTGTCCAAGTTTGGATGTCACGATGATGATCACAGTGATCTGAAGAGATGATTGCCATTCTCTCATGTTTTACTGCTTTATAATTATTATCTGGGTAACATGAAGCATATTTTGTTAATAACAACATAAGTAGAATGGTCAAATTAATTTGTGTGAGCCCACGAGTGAGAGATCAGAGCATTATTCGAACGATAGAAAGAGGCGGTACATATAGTTTTAGAGCACCCTTCGACCTCACTTTTAGTGAAGTGTGGGTATTCTTTGCCCTCCACTTCCTTCCAGCACCTCCGTAAAACATTGCACACTTTCACACTCAGTCAATTCTATCCAGAAAAAGTTAGTTGCACTCAGAGGTGTTGTTTCATCTTCATCCTCTTACCACCCCCACAACCAATGTTTATATATAAATGGATACCGCTCTCCATAGCGTTCACTGCAGAACATTTATTTATTTGCGTAATTTTTATAGCGCAACAAATACCCTGGGGTGTCTCGGCGCTGTGGAGCTACTGGGGTCAGTCATCCTTTTACAGGTTAAATAACCAAGTCTTTAGTAACCTGCGAAAGCTCATCAGGTTGGGGGCAGATTTGATAGACTGTGGCAAAAGATTCCAGAGTTTTGGGGTGGCCACCAAGAAACGTCTATCTCCCCAAGTGGCGGTTCTTGTACGTGGCACAGTGAGGAGGTTGGTATTGGCCGATCTTAGTTGCCTTCTAGGAGTGTATGGTTGAAAGGCTTCCGTCAGGAACCTGGGTCCTATGTCGTGTACTGCCTTGTATGCAATACAAGGCAGTACATCATCAGTACAACATCAGTGCATGTAGGCGCTTCATAGAGATTACCATATGGAATTGAAGCATAGTGAAGTAGATACAACACAAGACTTCAATTTATACCACAGGTACTAGGTGTCTGATCAGGCATTATAATCTTTGCTAGATATGATCACTTCCCTAATTCAAATACATTCTGTTTGAAGGAATTAGGTTGTTGTGAAACAATTTGACTGTTATAAACCATGTCATGATTCTAAAGCAGTAACTTATTTTAGATTTTTGTGGCTTTCGTGTTGTCCACATAGTCGGTGGGCATGACAATTGTACAAGCGAGTGGTGCCAGGAAGGTAGCTGAGTGAATTAACTGAAAGAAGTTGCGGAGCCTCCTAAGAAAGTTTGATCACCGGTACTTACTTTTTTACAAATTAAGCACTGGATGATTCTCTGGGTTAGTTTAGTAGGGTGATATCAAGAAGTATGACTGTTGTATAGAGCAAGAATTTGCTTTGTGTAAACAGTTGTGCTCCACAGTGTGTTGGTTAAACAGTTGTTTATGGTGGTTATAACAGCTGAGCATTAGGAAAATGAAGAGATGAATACTTGATTCACCAAGCTTTGATGGAGGGAGTTGCTTCTGCATGTCACTTGAGAGGGAGGGATGTTATCTTGATTTTTTGGATGTGAGTTTGCTATGGTTGGAAGTGGATGATGAGTTGTGCTTCAGGTACTTAGCAGAAAAGTTGTTGGTGTTCATGTAACGTGACATATAACGTGGCATTTGTCGGGTTTGGCTATTGTCTATGTTTTAATGTTAGGGGTGTTTTGGGTTGAGGTCTGGGATATTGTAGGCATGGCTCATGGTACAGTTATGTCTGTGAAGTGAGTTGGTGTTATGTGGCCAGTCGTGATGTGGTGCTGTAAGTACTGTTGTGTGGTGGATATGTGATGTCATGTGTTGAATAATGTCTGGAGGAGTGATGTAATGTGGTAGTGTTTGCTATGATGTGATGATGAAAATGGTTATTCTAAAGGGTTGTTGAACTAAATCTAATTTATGTACAGTTTTCAAAAGCGCAGGTTCTATCCTCAAAGGGTCATAGATAGCTGGACATAACACTAGTATGTGTAAAAGTACACTTTTGGAGTCAGTTATTAGTTTACAAACATTGATGCTTGCAGAGAACATTGCCATAGGAGTTAGGTAGCATTGTGAGATGTATTACAGAGAACATTGCCACAGGAATTAGGTAGCATTGTGACATGTGGGTGAAACACGTGGAAGTTGGCTCCATGGAATTGTGTGGAGTTACATAAAAGCTCTACAAGATTCCACAGAGTACCGCTAACGGGTGGAAAAAGGGACGTTGAGCTGCTCACCCAGTAGCACATTCCACACTGAAAAATAAGTGAAAACTTTACATTGGTGTGCTCTGGAGGGTGCAGCTACTCTGCCTCTCAAGTAGATTTTCTACTCCAGTGGTTGGTTTCTGACTGCAAATAGTCACCACCTCCCGCGTTAGAAAAATCTCACTGGATGTGCTCCTATCAACCAGAAATCTTACTAGGGGATGCCAAATCTTACTCACGCTTGCCAATTCACCATTCTGGAGCCTTGCACGAGAAACAATTCCACCACGAGGCAATTGGTAGAATTTGGCCTGAACTCTGTTCTACAAGATTAATGCAAAGTCGACAAATACTGCCAATTTTGTGGGCGGAACAGAATATTCCACCCACCTCTAATGACAAGCATTGCAGATAGTTCTCCCATGCATTCAGCCCCAGTAAGAACCACACTCAAGATGTCTGCCCAGTCTTGTGGTAAGTCTTGTGAACTCACGTTATGCGCATTAGGATGAGTTATGACTCCTTTATGCCACTGTCTGATTTCCTGATCAGAAATTATATGGTCCAGGGGGCAATGTTGAGAATTTCCGATGGGGGTGTTCCGATATCTAGTCAGCCCCAGGTTGAACCTTGTGGGCCTGCTTGCCCGGAGCTCCCCTTGTCCCTCTGCTGCACTTCATGCTAAGCATGCAGTGCTCCTGGAGAGGGACCAGGGCAGTCACATCCCAGATTTCTGTGCTTCCTTTGGTCGCCAGGTGCTGCGAATCGGTCAATAGAGTGGTCATTTCCTAGAGCCATACACCATCTTCAAGTTGTGTCCTTGGTGGATGTATGACGTTACAACGCATGCTTTTACCACGCATGCCTTTACAACGTGGTTTTTACAACGCATGCCTTTACAACGCATAGTGCTTTGGGGCGCTGGATAATGAATAGTTTAATTTACTATTCCAACTCCAGTCCCCGTGGATAGTAGGGAAGGTGTTGGATAGTAAATTAAACCTATTCCCTATCCTAGAGCGCCCCCCAGCGCAATGCGTTGTAATGGTTTACGTTGTAAAAGTTGCGTCGTAATGGTAGTGCGTTGTAAAAGTTTTGTTGTAAAGGTTGTTTACCGTCCTTGGTGTAGGCAGCGTAGGAACTTGCTCCAACAGCCTCCCCACCATTTGACAACAGATTGCAACCAGATGGTGCAGCACTGAGGGTAGGGCAGGGCACTGGAGCATGAGAAATGCGCTGGTCAGTGGGAAATTCTCTGTTGCAGCTCCTACTCCGCAGTTATTTTGGGTTTATGATCTAGTCTTAAAATGTGAGGTAGGTATGCTGTTTGTCATGCTCTCACCTGGTGACTTTGTCTTCTAATGACCAGTAGAATGTTTTCTGTAACTAATAGGATAACGTAGGCATTGTGGTTGGCTTGTATTGACATTGAAATGGAAAATAGCTGCTTCTTAAGATATTGGTGGAGTGCGTTGCTATTGTGTGTAGCTTGGAAAGGAGTGTGATATTCTTCAGATTTTTGTGGGCGGTGAGATGCATTAGTGGAAAGGGACTGATGGTATGTGGTTGTGGTGCATGGTAGTGCATGGTGGTGAGGGGTTCAGTCTTTATGTTGGATGCAGTGGAGTAGTTTGATGTGAGGAGTTATTTGTATGATGATCAGTCATGTATTTGGAATTGGTGATTCTTGTAATCTAGACTGCTGAGGTGATGCGGTTGATGCTCCTGCAATGGTTAGTGTGAGTGCAGAATGTGAAGGATGCTGCAATAGGCATGTTTTGAGGAGCATCCTGTTGTAAATATATCAACATGAAAGGTTGAACAGCCAGGTTCCTATACTCTTTATGACAGACATGGGGTCCTTCGCTTTGGATAAGTGCAGGAGAGGGGTGGAAGCCACACGGGTCCTCTGCTAGGACATGAGATAGATTTGTGCTTTGAAAACATGAAGTACAGGAGTGCCTAAAGTGAACATTCTGTCTTAAATGTCTATTCTTCTGCTAGGTACTGCCCAATGTGTCAGGGAAAATAGCTCCATAGGAAGGACGTGGAAGAGCTAGTTCCCTTTTTAGTGTTTAAACTGCAGTTATAGTTCTACTCCAGGTACTTCCTTTCACAGTGTTTAACGACTCTAACAACCACTCAACCGTAATAACATAATATAGTATAGTTGTAATGTCATCTTGTTACATGCGACTAGTGATGTCACAACTAGACTCATAAATAAGTGGACCTCATTGGAGTTCAAAATCTTTCATAAATATTGTGGGGAATTGAATTGACTCCTAAATAAATTCGAGACAGTTTCTTATATGATTTTGCTTGTTTCTGTGTAATATTGTGCGTAATAGGCAAGGGCGTACCATTTAAGAGCTCAAGTCTTGGCCTAAACATTCAGTAGTGCCCTTGGACCTTTAATGGTATTAGTGGTAGAATGGCTTTATCGTTCAGGTGAAATTGTGCACCTAGAGGTTGTTTTCCTGCACAACTACCACCAGTAAAATTCTGGCGTAAATCATGCCCGTAAACTGCACAAACAGAGAGCTGGAGCACCGTGGAACTAGAGAAAATGTGCAAGGAGGTGGCTGTTCCTATTCTGAGGACAAACATAGTTTCAATCAGTACAACAGAGAAGCACCTATAAAGCTGGCAACAGATTTTGTATTGTAGTCTCTACGGGCCTCATTTATGAGAAATGACGCATCGCTGCGTGAAAGCAGCGATGCGTCACTTCTCAGTGCGCACTCCTTGCGACATTCCTGATGCGTCATATTTAATGTATGACGCATCATGTCGGAAGGAGTTACAGATACGTCAGTATTTCTGACGTATCTGTAAGCGCAAAAGTGACGCATTGCTGGAGTGTGTCACAAAAGTGACGCAACTCCAGCAATGCGTCCTTTCACATGAGGCAAGCCCCATATGAAAGGGCCTGTATCAGTCTTACGCCTGCTGTGAGGCAGGCGCAAGATTTTGACGCAATGGCGTCCTAAAATTGATGCAGTGAAATCTCATAGATTTCACTGCGTCACTTCTACGACCCTTCCTTGCTTCAATACGCCCCCCTTGCATACATTATACCTGGCGCAGGTATAATGTGGCGCAGGAGTTTACAAAGTGACGCA
Organism: Lissotriton vulgaris; assembly: GCF_964263255.1. Taxonomy (NCBI): domain Eukaryota; kingdom Metazoa; phylum Chordata; class Amphibia; order Caudata; family Salamandridae; genus Lissotriton; species Lissotriton vulgaris. The sequence continues at coordinate 885,399,387 of NC_141699.1, read as the reverse complement.
TCTACCTAGATGCGTCACTTTGTACATATGGCGTAACAAGGCGCATTTTTTACGCCACTGGTGCGTCACAAAAAGTGACGCACCGGCGGCGTAAAAGTGACGCACAGCCTCATAAATGAGGCCCTACATGTTTTGTGTAATTATCTGCCAAAGAGACCAAACACATGCCATTTACTTGAGCAGCTTCGCCAGTACCTACCTTGAGCACCAGGTCAGAAGCTTTTTCTTTAATCCCACGGTTTAAAGTTTGATAGACTTAGTGGCTAAATAAATCAGACAAAGATATATATTTGGTAACTAAAAGAATGCACCAGGCATGGGTAAGCAACGGTGAGTGGGGCGAGTTGGGAACCGGAGAAGAGGTTTGTGATTCTCAAGACAAAAGAGTGAATTTTACCCTTTAGCCCTTACTGGGCTGGAGTGTTCAGGTCCAGTGGCATTCACAGGGATCGCAAAAGGGAAGCGTTTGTTCACCACCTTCCAATTCCAGGTCAGAGGTCAAGACGAGCAAATAATCACCTGCCTGTGTCCATTGAGGAATTGTGCCGCAGGCTATCTCTGTAGCAATAACAGAGCATCCTTCCATGAAGCCGTCTGTCCATTTTGCGAGGTTTACGCGGCTGGTATCTTTTACATCTCTTGGGAAAGATGCGGTTTGAAGAGTCTCGCGAGGATCCCTCTCGGAATGAGGGGTTCGCAGCTCTCATACCTTTCAGCGTGTTCATTTAAATACCGCCGGTAGGTTTACACATTATTCGACTGTCTGGACACATTCTCTCACACGGACCTTATGCTTGCTTTATGACGATGCGGTGAATGCAGATATCACCGCATATGGAGGACGAAGACGTGACTCGGCTGTGAAATGGATTGAAAAGGTTTAAGACGCATGAAGTACTGTAAAATATAGGGTTCGCTTTCAAACTACCTATGTAAAAAATATTTTAAAGTAAGCACTTGAGGCACAATTAGTTCTTTTTTGACGGGTCGTGAGACAGATTTAACTCTTTATCCTTCCTAACGTGTTCCAAAATAATCCCACTAAAAATGCACACATATGCATACACAATCGGGATTTTGGTCACCCCTCTTCATCCATTGGTGTGGTCGTGTCACCCACATTTTGCTTCTGTCCACCACACATACAGCATTCGGAAATGGGTAAGACTTCTTCATCCATGGTCGTGTAATGTGAGTGACTGAATGGTGTCTGATTATATATGTACAGCTGCCTGAAAAGAAGTGCATTTTCTTGGTAAGGCTTGTGTGTCTCAGCTTCTGGCCCACTTCCTATTTTTTTCACATTACGTGTGTTTGTAAAAAAATAAAGAAGCATTTGCAAAGCCAATATATCTGGCTTACCAAATGTGTTATGTGAATGCAGCAAGTGGCATTCATAAAGCCAAACATAAAAAGAATATGGCATTTGCAGACAGGCCTATACACAACACCGCCCACAAATCTTCATTCTCTTCAGGTATTTATTGTAGTGCTAAACTTAACCTCCAATAAGCAATAGAATCGGAGCAATGTATGAAAACCATATTGGAAAATAAATGTATGAGCCCATTTCCACACTCAAGACCCATCACCTCTGCCGAGATTCCTCTCTGATTGTTATGTTATGTTATGTTAAGTGTTTTGTAAGCGCAACACATGCCTGTTGTATATTTATCCTACCTTTATTTCTATGCTTTACAGTGGTTCTGATCTGTGTCATACATTCCAGAATGTAGATGGCTCTGCCTCCTCCTAGTGTTCTAGGTGGAGACAGTTTGTGCCTGGCCAGCTAGTGTTGAAGATGCCTGTTGTTACCTTCCTGCATTAAACCTGCTAAACTACGCAAGTGGTCTCCAGTACTTACTACAATTTTGGCGACGCTTTGAAGCTGGTCAGTACCCTTCTGAAGACTTCCAACTGATGACTGACTCGTTCCAGACATCGTTCTTGTGAGAAGCAGTGTGCAGCGTAGGATCTTCAAGAGAAACGAACCCGTTGTGTGCAGATTTCGTCATCTTTTGAACTTTTTTGCGAGTTTCCTCTGCCAAAAGATGCCTGTTTCGGCGAAATCGTGAGTACTTTCGCTTCTGCGCGAGAGAAGCGCGAGCGCACTTCTAAGCCTTAAGCAACGGCTCCTGTGCTAGCTCCGACGTCACTCTAGCTCCGACGTCACTTTCTCCTTTGTTCAGATCACCTGGGAGACGGACGCTTCATCGGCCGGCTTTGCATGCGTTCCAAGCCTCAACAGGTTGTGTTCCAAGCCTCGTTTTCGTTTTTCCATGGTGGCGGCCGTTTTAGCTCTCATTTGTTTGTGTTCCAAGCCTCACTTTCAATGAAATTTCGGTGGCGGCCATTTTAAGTGTGTTAAACGCGAAGATTTCTTCAAACGAACTGTTTACTTTTCTCTTCGTCCTGTCACGCTCGTTGAACATTGAGAAATCAAAATTCCCTAAAATTTTCAACGGAATAGAGGTATGTTCATTCCATAATTACAATCCTTTCTGGTTGTGTAATTTTCATATCGTTTTTTTTTTACCTTGGATATGGCACAACAGATTGTAGTTACCTTACCTCCACAATTCATGCCTGAACCTGGTATTCCTGACATACCTTGGGAAGACTGGTATGTAATGTTTGACAACTATCTCGAAGCTCTAGATGGACAGGAATTCTCAGCGAAAAGGAAAAAGGCCATTCTTTTGAGCCTTCTTGGCAAAGAAGGACAGAGAGTATTCAGATTTTTACCGATTGTATTGAGAGCTAATGGCCAGGAAATGCCTGATGAGTTTAAGGAAGCAGTTGCACGGCTTGAGATCAGATTCTCTAAAGAGGAGAATTTAGTTATGAACCGCTATAAATTCTATACCCAGCGCCAAAAAGATTCAGAAACGATAGATGACTTTGTGGCTCAACTCAGAGAATTATCTGTAAAGTGTAAGTTCGGTGCTATGAATGACGAACTTATAAGAGATCAATTAATCGTCCAATGCTCCAATAAAAAAATTCAGGAGAGGTTATGGGCTGCCAAGAACCCATCTTTAAAAGATGCAATTGACCTGGCGAAAGTTATTGAGGAATCTAGCAAATGCATGAAGGTTCTAGATTCCCATAAGTCGTGTCCTCAACAGGAAGTCTCTGTTGTCTCTGACAAGAGAAGTGTGGCAGAGTGTGAACATTGTGGTGGAGACAATGTCGCTGCGGTTAGAAACAGACCCAGACCTCCAGCTAAAAAAACTTTCACGAACAAATTCTGCAATAGATGTGGGAGCAGTAGCCATTCATCTGACGCAAGATTTTGCTTTGCTGCAAACAAGGAATGTCTGAAGTGTGGCAAAGTCGGACACTTCTCCAAAATGTGTAAAGCTAAATCTAAACAAAGAGTAGCTATTGTGGATGACTATAGTGATGACATCGTGGCTGAACCTGATAGACTTTTAGTCATTGATGAAGTTGATGTTATCAGTGATGATCCAAGACAAAACAGGCCGAGAGCCATCTTCAAGATTGACTCCCACGAGGTGTCTTTGATGGTTGACACAGGATCACGTCACACCATCATTCCTAAGACTATTTTTGACACCTTCTGGGAGGGTTTAAACTTGGAAGAGAGTGATATCTCTCCAAAGGGTTTTAATGGTCAGAAGATTGAAATCCTTGGCTTCTTTGAATCTGAAATTGTCTTCGAGAAGAGATCTATATTTGGAAAAGTGTATATCTCCATTGATGGCCCTCCCATCCTAGGTTGGGTACATCAATATGACCTCTATATAGTCATCAATCCAAGGGCAAAGAATCAGATTATGGTGGTGGAAGATGATTCAATTGAATGTATTCTAAGTGAATTTGGGTCTGTGTTCCGAGAGGAGTTGGGCGAGCTGCGTGGGTATGCTCACCTCATTAAACTGAAGAAGAATAGTTTGCCTGTACAGCATCGAGTAAGGAGAATTCCCATTTCCATTCGTAATGAGGTAAAACTCCTGATTGAAGAAATGCTTCAATCCGGTGTAATAGAACCAACAGAAGCATCGGCATGGGTTTCTCCTGTCATTATTTCTAAAAAATCGGACGGAAAATTGAGGTTCTGTGTTGACCTCAGGGCATTAAACAAGTGTGTTGTTGCGGACACTTTTCCCTTACCAAATATTGCTGAGATGGTGTCCACTCTTCAGGGGGCTAGATACTTCTCTAAACTTGACCTGAAGAGTGCCTATCATCAGGTCAAGCTCCACGAGTCCTCAAAACACCTCACTGCCTTTATCACTCCTGAGGGAATCTTCCAATTCACTCGCCTCCCCTTTGGCTTGATATCGGCAGCGAGTGTCTTCCAAAGGTTGGTCAGTGAAATTTTCAAGGGGTTAAAGAACGTAGTGTTCTTTCAAGATGACATCTTGGTTTTTGGAAATTCGGTGGCCGATCACAATCATGTTCTTAAAAATGTCTTGCATAGAATTTGGGACACTGGCCTTACTTTGCGTAAGGAGAAGTGCTCCTTTCTTGTCCAGGACATTGAATATTTGGGACATGAAATTTCGGTTAACGGAGTTAAGCCAAAGAGAGATCTCCTTGACGCAATACATTCTGCCCCATGTCCGTCTGATAAGGACCAATTACGGTCATTCATGGGGTTGATTGAATATTACTCCAAGTTTGTGGAGAAGTTTTCAGAGAAGACTTTGTTGCCTCTGAGAGCTTTGTTAAAAAAAGGTTGCAAATTCATTTGGGGGCCTGAACTTGAAATGTGTTTTAATGATATCAAAGAGGCTATTTGCACTGCTAAAGTCCTGGCACCTTTTGACACTAACAAGATTTCCACTCTGTTGGTAGATGCTAGTGCGTGCGGGCTTGGTGCTGTCTTGTTACAAACCCATAAGGACGGTGAGAGGCCGGTTGCTTTTGCTTCGCGCACTCTTTCTAAATGTGAACAGAATTATTCTGTCATCGAGAAGGAGGCCTTGGCGGCTGCGTGGGGTGCTCGCCATTTTCGTCCTTATTTGTGGGGCATACGCTTTAACGTGAAGACGGATCACAAACCTCTTATCCGGATTCTTTCTCCTGGGGGGGGGCCTGTGGTTCTCCAAGGTTGGCGAGGTTAGCTTCCAAGCTTCAAGAATATCATTTTGACATCTCCCACATTTCGGGGTGGAGGAACTTCCAGGCTGATTGTCTGTCTAGGCTGGCTGTTCCGTCTGGTGTAAATGTTGGTTTTAGCCTCGAGGGTTTGGAAGAAAATGTTGCTTGGATTGATGATGTACTTTCCCTTACTGAGAGCTCTTTTTCTCGTGTTGACTGGTTGGAGGCTATGTCTAAAGATAGTGTTATGCAAGAAGTCATCCAGTTGATAAAACTGGGTTCGCGTAGGGAGAGTTGTGTGCATGTCTCTGTTCGCCCTTTCTTAAAAGTCATTGACGATTTGTCTGTCTGTGAAGACAATGTAGTAATGCGTGGCAATAAATTTGTGCCTCCTGTTGATTTGAGGTCATTTCCTTAGCGCATGAGGGTCATCTTGGCAAGACCTTAACGCAGCAAAGGCTCAAGTTGAATTTCTGGTGGCCTGGGATGGATTCTATGGTTTCTTCTTGGGTTGAGGACTGCCATACATGCAAGGTAGGGGAGAAGAGGTTGAAGGTTTCAGTTGGGTCTCAGATGGGTGCGTTGCAATTTCCTGAAGTTCCGTGGAATACCATCTGCTTGGACTTCATTGGTCCTATGGTGGAGCTACCTCTTTCACAGAGGTTTGCTGTGGTCATTGTAGATTGTTTTTCCAAATGGTTGTCGGTGGAGTTTCTAAAGGACATCACCACTGATACTACCATTAAACATTTAAAATCTGTATTCTTTTTGGAGGGTTTTCCAAATGTCATTATTACTGACAATGGCACGCAGTTGGTTTCACATGATATGCAAACCTTTTTGGCTGATTGTGGTGTGTCTCATCACAGGACCTCCCTCTACAATTCCCAAGGGAATGGTTTGTGTGAGCGATTAAATAGATTGGTGAAGGGTACTGTTCAGATGGCTCTCTCCAATAGCTCTTCTGTTTCTTCCCTTGTTCGTGAAATGGTCTATGCTTATTGTACTACACTTCATGGCACTCAGCTCAAGTCCCCCTTTGAACTCATGAGGGGTAGGGTTCCTAGCACCAAGTTAATTCCTTCTTGGCTTAAGGATATGGTTTGTCAGTCTGTTTTGGCTAAGGGTGTTTGTTTGCCTGTTTCTTCTCCTAACTCTTCTAATAAGTGCTCTGTGGGAAAGGTTCCGAAAGTGGTCCCTAACTCTTCTGGTAAGGGTTCTGTGGGACTGTTTCCGAAGGTTGTTCCTAATAAACTTGCTAAGGGTGACCTGGTGAAAGTGAAGTCTGGTCGAGTTTCTGGTGGCCTGTCGAAATTCCGTGGTCCCTTTCTTGTAAAAATGGTTTATCCTCACTATGTGGTTCTTTCCAATGGTGAGAAATGGAATCTAAGGAGGGTCGCTCTTTATCAGAAAGCTGGATCTGTCTCTGGTTCTGTGTCTGGTTCTTCTGTTTCTGTCCAGGATCAGTGTACTTCAGGTTACATGTTTATTCCCTCTCATGCCCCTGCTGCACCTGTTCCCGTACATGCTTCAAGGAGGAGCAATGGTGGGGGGATGCCCCTGATTCTGTTCTTCCTGGTCCCATCTCTTCTTTGCCTGTTTCCAGGCCTCAAAGATGCCGTAGACCCCCTGTGTACTTGAATGATTTCTGTTGTGACTAGTTGTTTTTTTTAGAGGGGTGACGTGTGTCCCTTTCATTGCTTAGTTTTGTTGCTTTAGTTTTCTTTCGTTTACTTCCCTTTAGATCCTTTCTGTTTTAAGTTTTATTTCCACGACAAGTTTGTTCTTCTTCTTTTCAACGAGAGGAGATGTGTTGTATATTTATCCTACCTTTATTTCTATGCTTTACAGTGGTTCTGATCTATGTCATACATTCCAGAATGTAGATGGCTCTGCCTCCTCCTAGTGTTCTAGGTGGAGACAGTTTGTGCCTGGCCAGCTTGTATTGAAGATGCCTGTTGTTACCTTCCTGCATTAAACCTGCTAAACTACGCAAGTGGTCTCCAGTACTTACTACACTGCCCCAGCAAAGAGGCGTCCCGGCGCTGCTAGATCAAAAGAGACAGATACTCAGGGCTAGCCAGTCATAGACAGGAGAAACCTATAATGGTGGAAAAAGAAAGGTTTTGATGGCTTTCCGAAAAGCCAGCAGGTTCTCCATACCAAGAATGTGGACTGGCAAGGAATTCCATAGTTTAGCCGCCAAGACCCGGAAGGAGCGACCACCCATGCGACCACCGATTGCATCCCAGCCTTCTACCCTGTCCATTGCTCTGCTGTTTTTCGGCTGGGTTTGCGCTATACAAGTTCAACATACATATGGTCTAGGCAGGCAAAATATGAAAAAAGTGGAGGAAAGAAAGATAAACAAAATTAATAGAACACAGATTTATTAAGCTTCAATGCAATGCAGCAAAGCAACTTTCTGCACTGCGTTGCGTGAAAGGGAGAAAGCTGAAATGTGTTATATCTGCACTCTTCTAGCACTGACTCACTTCAGGCAATCTAGCACCAATATTTGTCAATCAAAGGGAGAATGATCAATGGATCAACGGACACTAACTATCACTTAAGCAAGTGAAAGGTCCAGTAGCAGCGTGCGCCCGTATAAGGTACTAGTAGTTCAAAGAAGGGGGTTGCTGCACTGTTCCTCAGGAGGGAGAAAATTTAGGAGAAGCTGACGTGACCTAAGGTGTGGGTAGTACACCTTTGGGCATCCATTTAGTTGGATGTATTTGCCTCACACACCCAAAAGGGTGTCATGCTTCATCATTGGCGGTTGCTCCTCGTTGGGGGGGCGGGGCAATCCCCAACGGGCTCACCTCTAGGAGGGGCTCTTTAGCGGAGATCTTTTGTATCCAACAGCCCTATGGTGAAGTGAGGGTATGTGGGCAGAGTACCAGATGGACTCGGTGTAGTGATTAAAATGCAGTAGGGGATGCCGGAAACAACTTTATTCTGGGGGTCCCCCTACTACAATTAAAACCAGTGGGGAAAGGCGAATAGCTAGGGGTAACCAAATTAGGTAAAGTAATCCTAGAGAGGCCTTCAAAAAGAGTGGGTCAACATGTTTCTCGCATTTGGTTAATCACCTGCGATTCATCAGGACCTTTAAAATTGAAGTGAAGAAGAATTTTTAACATGCGAGTGTCATGTATGTGGTGTAGGTATATATTACCTTGGTGGGAAGTCCTATGCCTAAGGGTCAAGGTCTACGAGCCACATGAATGCTCGGCGGGTCAGTTCTACGAGGGCAAACCTTCAGGTGTGGCTTACTCGTCCCGTGACCGCGTGGGTGCACCTACCCATCTCCGCCGAGTTCGAGATCTAGCACCAATGCCGGCACCTTGGTGCAAGGTTGCCTGTGGTACGGGCTGGATGGTTTAAGTGCAAGAAGGGTTACCTTCCTGCACAAAAAAATCTTAGGAGGCGGATTCCTCTTTCTATATTTTCTGCAGAATACAGCGCACATGGAAAGAGAAAGTAATAAGGAGGACTGAAGATATTTCTTCTTGTTAGGCTGTCTCAGGTGGGCACACCAGTTTGGCGCAAACACAGGTATACTGCCTATAATAAATCTGGGTTTGCATCAAAATATGTGGGTGGATGCATTTGAACCCCCATGTATCCACCCATGTTATGCCTACCTGACTCCGTGTAGCGTAATGCAATGCTATGCACTGCGCTGCGTTGCCTTTCTATTTTTTCACAAAGCCACGCAAGGCAAATTGGGTCTTGCTTGGCTTTGTAAATCCCGACTAGCATGCAGTAAAAAAGTGGTGTAACCACGGAGGAAAATGTAAGTAAATCAGGGTCCAGGGAGGCAGGGGAAAGAGAGTGGAGCAAAAGCAAGCACGAGCTATAACCACGCAGGTGACAGGTCAGAGTTACAGGATCTACAAATGCACCTAAAAATAAAATAATTAGAAAATCAAAGCAAACATAGGGGCAGATTTACAATTACTGGCGCATCCCTGCATATCGGCAAGGATGTGCCAGTTATTGTGCACCGCAGCTCCGCCACCCTTGATGCGCCGCATTTACAATTCGGCGCACCATGGGGCAAAAACGGCACAGATGCGTCACGTATCTGTGCCGTAAAAGCGGCGCATTGCTGGAGTTGCGTCGCAAGCGCAACGCAGCTCCAGCAATGATCAGCGGGGCCCTATGTGCACAATGCTGCGTCAATCCTTACACCTGCTTCAAGCAGGCGCAGGGTTTTGACGCAGCTTGGGCCCAAAAGTGACTGAGTGAAATCTTGTAGATTTCACTCAGCCGCTTTTAGGAGGCGTTCCTGCGCCGAAACGCCTCCCCCTGCGATGGTACGCCTCTTCTGGCACAGGGCTTTACAACGAGACATATCTGGAAGATGCGTCAAGTTGTAAATATCCCGCACCATGGCGCATCTTTTGCGTCGCCGCTGCGTCACAAAAGTGACGCAACGGCATTGTAAAAGCGGCGCAAGGGGCTTGTAAATCTGCCCCATGGAGTTTAAGGAAGTCTCGCTCAGGTCAGCAAATGAATACAGAAATACCAGTGGCGTAGCTAGCCCTCAGGCCGCCTGTGGCTGTCCCTGTGTTTGCCACCCTGCTGCAGCCATAGTGAAGACCGGGGAGCATGGTAGGGGTAGAGGTGGTGCTGCCTACAGTTTTTTTAATTTGCCGCCCTGCGGCAAGTGCAATGAGGAGCAGGGGCAATGCTATTTCCGCCCTGAGACAGCAGGTAAGAGAAGGGGGAGGCCGCTGACCCCCAAATCCCGTGCCACCTGGGTGAGGACCGCCCCTCCAGCTACGCCACTGAGAAATACGCATCTGCAAGGCAGAGATGATTCCACAGGGTTGAATTAAGAAGTCAGATGGCCGGATCCGGTGATCATTTAACATCTTCCTTCTGCACTCAAACAAACACTGAATTTGGAGTGACTGCAATTGCAAACCCACAGACACATTTTTCTTAAATGAATTTTTACTATAGTGGGACATCATTTTGAAAAATGCTATGTGAAACGTTACAGGTTATTCCTATGGTAAGGCTCCCTTTTATAGGTAAAATGTGTATTCTGTGGGTGCCTGATCACCTGCTATAGTTTAATGGTAAAGTTATGACACCCTTATCATGTACACTGATTTGCCGAAGATGCAGTTTGCACAGGCAGTCGAGACAGCAAGATAAAAGAGAGAATTTCCCATAATCTGCTTTTCCAACGGACCCCACATGGTCCATCAGCCCAATGGCAGCTCTAGTGAAGAGAATGAAATCAGTGCAAACATTTGCAAAGTCAATATAACTCTTCCTTTGGCTTTTGTCTGTGCTTTTTGGCGCTGTAGTTCAGCATCGTCAAAATAAAAAAAAAATGCTTAAAAAGTAAAATAGCTCGATGATGTATGTATATGCATGCATGTGTTATCATGTATCCACGTGTATGCTTCATGATACTATGGCGGCTCCAGCATGATGAAATATATATAGGCACATGCATCACCATGTGTGGGTAGATGTGTGTCACGATGTCATGGTGGGCATTTTATTCTTTTTAATTTGCCATTCGAAGATGGTGGATGCCCATTGTAGAGCAATTCATAAAAATATAAAAAGTGTGCATAGTGTCTTATTTAGAAAGGAGCAGCAAACTGCGCCCCCCCCCAAAAAAAATGAAATACATAAAAAAGAATGCAGCAGGGCGGGTGGGTGAACAGAGCAGGAGCAGTCCAAGAGTTAGGCAGAATGCAAGTAAACCTAGCAATGGGGACATCGAGAGGCCCGGGATCAATGGAGGAGCTGGAAGGGGTTAAAAAAACACAAAGAAAAGCCAAGCGGGGCAGGCATATGATAGGGGAATACAGCAAGCAGGGGCGAGACAAGAAAACACATGCAATCCCTTTAAGTGTTGAAAGAAAAAAACTGTTCCTTGATATATATCTCCCTCTGACGGCGTATGCCGACCATTGTGGACAGACCGAACCCCTGTAATCGCGCTCGATATTCTCTTGCCTACAGATTGTTCATTCATATGTTTAGCACCGTCACCATGAGATTCAAGATCTTATTTTAAGAAATCGGACCCCTTCGATGGTTGCTATTACCCTCAATCCAGACCCCCACATGAGTATATAGCGCTTCGAACGTGACAGAATAATTTCGACTATACCTTTGAAGAGAGATATCACACAAACTAACTCCCCCCGTGTCCTACAACCTTACAATTAATTCAGATACACTGCCCCTTCCTGTGCCCTTGTCCTGATGAAGACCCTCTAGCAAGGTTTCACCTCAGCCTGCACCATTCTGGGTCGAAACATCAACACTCCTCCTTTCACTTCAGCCTCTTCCATGAATTATCATTTTTGATTTTTGGAGGCATGAGTTTGTTCTAATTTATCAATGATTAGTATTTTTCATTTTGCCAATTAAGTATTATTTCTGGTTTATCAAGGTCATAGTGACCACTGTTCAATTACCCATTCAGTACCCTCACTATCCCAACACTACCCTTCCCTATCCCATCTTTTTGGGGCATTAAATGTGATTATTTTATGGATGTATTTTATGAATATTTTTTTACGATACACGTGAATAAAAACAATGTTGTTATAACTTCTTTGAATTTATTCAGGCTACTTAGTCAAGGTTTATTTGCTTTAGTATCTGGGACTACCTTGTTAGTATCAATCCTTGATATAAAAGGCATGGAAGGATAAAGTCATCGTGTCAAAACAATAAATCATTGACAATTCCACTAAGCTGCCAGTTGGAAGGACCTAAAAAGGAGACAAAGCCTTCCTGAGACTTATTCGAAATGCTTCAGTAAATGGTGTTCGCGCTCTGTCACCGCTTCTTGAGGGACCCACTGTGCCACAAAGTGCCTCTTGTTTTATCACTAAAAAAGAGCTTCAGGTGGGTCTCTAAGGGAGTGGGCTACCACAGTGTGTGCTTCTTTGCCACAGTGTGTCACCTGATCTTTTCAAAGCCACTTCCTACCAGCCGCGGCCCATGCAGGTAAGAGCAGTGGGGCCGGGTTGGGCGGATTTGACAGACGACCTCAGGAGAAGTTGAAGTAAAAAATTGATTTTCCCTCGTTGTCGTCTGTCGGAATCCCCCAACAGTTCCCCCACCACCTGGCCCCACCGTTGTTACCTTCACAGGCCGCGGCTGCTTCCAACACTGTATAGAAAGTGGCGCTTCACTGTTCCTCTCCCTCTGAGATCGGTGGTCTCTGATGGGTTAATTTCCTCCCATTCTCTGGAGGATAAGTTCCACAGTGCTGTTTAAAGGCGCCATGTCCATGTTAAGAAAGATTGCTACCTAGAAAGAATGCTACATTTTCCACTCTTTTAAACATGGAAAGAAATTTTTTTGAAGGCCACTGTATTAATTTGAACAAGTACGTTAATGTTCGCTTTATATAGCGTTGCACCACTGAAAAGGGGAATAAAGTAACACAAGATAGAACCATCTGCTTAAACCAAAAATTGCCATGCACGTAATATCCTATTTTTTTCACGCAGTGTATTATTTTGTGGCGTACGCGTGACATTCTGTGCAAGCGTCAGTGCGCAGTATCTTGAAAGATGCTGATTGCTACCTCAAGAGGTTCATTTAAAAAAGTTAAAGAATATGCATTCAAGGAGGCCTGTAAGATTAGCGGTTTAGAATGACAGACACACGACTTTTTTAGAGCACGTTCCCTCTCATACTTCCTGCCTTGGCTTATGATATATCCACAGAAAATACTTCAAGCGTGATTCGTTAACAATATTGATTTCTTGGTGTATGTGACGATTTATTGAAAGAAATGTAATTAAAACTAATTTAAGCGCATAGAACGGTAATAGTCAGACGCACAGCATAATGAGCTAAGGTGTGTCTCAGTGTTGAATGATCATCAGCCTGGGAGAAGGATTAACCAGCACTGAGTGATACTACTTTTTCAACAAGCTTTGCTTGCACCTACTGAACTGTACAGATTACATTGAAAATATAATCCAATAATAGTGTTTATACAGGTGTAATCGCTAATATTGCACTGTCTCAGTATCACTTAATTCCCATACTGAAAGAAAGAATACCATGTATTCGATGAACAGTGAAAGTGTGCCTGAGATACTGGCCCAGCAGTGGAAATGTACCTTAGATTCTTACCCAACAGTGGAAATGTACCTGAGATACTGACCAAATAGTGAATGTGTGTCGGAGATACCAACCTATCAGTGAAAGTGTGCCTGAGATACTGACCCAACAGTGGAAATGTGCCTGAGATACTGACCCAATAGTGAAAGTGTGTTTGAGATACCAACCTATCAGTGAAAGTGTTCCTCAGATACAGACCCAACAGTGAAAATGTGCCTGCTATACTGCCTCAATAGTGAAAGTGTGCCTGAGATACCAACATATCAGGGAAAGTGTGCCTGAGTTACTGACCCAACAGTTAATATCTGAGTGATATACTTACTCAACAGTGAAAGTGTGCCTGATATACCGACTCAACAGTGAAAGTGGGCCTGAGATACTGACCCAATAGTGAAAGTGTGCCTAAGTTACTGACCCAACAGTTAATATCTGAGTGATATACTTACTCAACAGTGAAAGTGTGCCTGATATACCGACTCAACAGTGAAAGTGGGCCTGAGATATAGACCAAACAATGAAAGTGTGCCTAAGTTACTGACCCAACAGTTAATATGTGAGTGATATACTTACTCAACAGTGAAAGTGTGCCTGATATACCTATCCAACAGTGAAAATGGACCTGGGATACTGACCCAACAGTGACCGACCCAATAGTGAAAATGTGCCTGAGATAAAGAGCAAACAGTAAAGATGGACCTGAGGTACTGACCCAACAGTGAAAGTGTGCCTGAGTCACTGACTCATCTGCAATGCGAGTTTCATTGTCATAGGTGCTTTTCACCTCCCTCCCCCAACACATTCCACAGCTCAACCAGTTTGAATCACTGAAAGAAGGGATCCCCCTCCGCCCAACATTTCCAACTGACTGTTCTAAAGGCACTGGATAGATCCAAAGTTTTAAGATGAAATGTCGAATTACTGTACTATAATTTAAATAGTTGATCACAACCAAGAAAACAATTACAAATACATAACAGTACACAAATGTATTTTCAACTGTACATTGAAATACTCCTAAAAGATTCACAATGAGAATACTTTCTTCAAATAATACGATTAATCAAATAATTAGTGATGTTTCACTCGAGCTTTTCTTAAAATTATGTAATAAAAACGAAGACTTAAAAGATTTTAGTACGGTATAAAATACATGTGGAAAAAACTCAATGTCAGAGCTGGAAACGTTTTTAATGTGGCCATTTATGCCTGTACTCAAAGTAGTCTTAGGCTCTCTAACACTTATCACTAATACAACCAACTCTACAAATAAGAAGTACACGCATGTTGCTGAAAGAGTTGCACATAATATAAAAGTCCTTGAATAAATAATTCATATCAGTAAAACTTAGCTTGCGCTGGCCAAAGAGCACATATGACTAATATTTTACCTTTGGCCCATTCAACATCACAATCCATACACATTGCATTAAGGTGTCTCTTGTAGCTGGATTTGAAAAAAAAGACTGAACTATAACCAGACAACACATCAAATACATGTTTACCCATTTTTAACCTGATTACCGCAAGCTAAGAAGAGTACACCAGCATGTTGGTTCCTTTAATCAGCCTGAAACACAGCGGCTCCTTAAGGTATGGGTTTGACAGAGCACCTCTGAGACCAATAGCTTACAATATACATTAAGTGGTCATTGGGTTTGCACATTTTAACCATTGATGTTCTTTGACCACCTGGTTTCAGGCATTTGCTTGACACTTTTTCAATCATGCCGGGACCTTTTCAATCATGCCTTGGCTCAGTCTCGAGGAGTATTAATCCCCCACCTAATGCTGTTGGCTGATTGAAACTATCTTTCCACCATCACTCCAGCACTTGTATTGATCTGCTTGAAGGGTTGCTTTAAAACTGCAGCCCTCTTTATTTGAGACAGAAACAAAGACAGGACTGTATTTAAGGCAATGGAGTCTTCAATGCACTCCACTTTTTTTTACTTGCTTTAATGTGCTTACAATGAAGGTGCTAGCACACTAAATCCACATCTATTGGCTTTGTCAATGCTTGTTTTGTTACTGTGTCCAAAAGCATTTAGCCAGCACTTTACACAATATTGCTCCTTTTTGCATCTGGCTTCACATTGCAGCTGTCTTTATGGGCTACTTTTTGCTATTTACCTCTAGAGAACTTTGGGTCAGGCCATTTAACCATTTGCTTTTTTGGGTCAGTCCCTTCAACCATTGCTTTCAGACAGCATAAGTCACAACTTGTATCAGCTTAGGAAGTGCTTATATTCCACTGCACGTAGAACTATTTTACACCTGAAAAGCACATTCAGTCTCATACTCAATGAATTATGGCATATGTGCATTGTATACAGAGGGTAATACTTGTTTTTGCTGCTTCAGACTGTTTCTTGCAATGCTTTAAAAGGACTTGAGGGTGACTACCCTTTGAGTGTCCCTTTGAAGATCAGTACAGACTGACCCTAAGCTGGTTACATGAAGACTTTCAAGATCAACTATAAAAGCCTCAGCATTCTGAAACTGCTGATGTCCATCGTGGGGTCAGGCAATCTGACCTCATACCAAAGTTTATCTCTTTCACAGGTTAACTAGCCTTCATCTTGTTACATGTCTGGGGCCGACCCTTAATAAGGAGTTGGTTTGATCTGCGAGTCTGAATGTTATTCATTGATCCTGGTCATTTGCGTTTTTTGACTATTATAAAGACAAAGCGGTCAATCATGACGATTCTTCGATTTAAAAAATAATCTTTGTTTTCTCCTGATTTTGTTATCAAACTATTCCAAAAACATACAAAACGTTCACAAACATATGCTTTAGACCAACTATTACTTTTTACTTCTATCACATTACAGAAGGAGTTATTAAAAAAATGTCAACTTTAATTTGGCCTGAAGCCGGCTTCTTGTGCTCAGGTAAAACAACTCTTCCCAGTGTCTTTAGTGGACACCCGATAATCTTTGTATTTCCCTAGGATTGTTGCACTTTTCATGATCCAAACCTTATCCCTGCCTCAACCGAAAAATAAAAATACATGTTCATGACGAGATAATTGAAACTGATATGTAAGTAAAATAGACCCAGAGAGGAGAGCTACACACATGAAACAACAAGCGTTGTCAAAGCAAATCTGGTTAAACTTAGGCAACCAGCATTTGTGTATGTCATTACTGCATTAATGCCCTATATATTTAATTTGGAAATTGTGGTTGGAGTATGTCTCTCTTAATATTCATATGTTTGTCGAACGGTGTAATACAAATTACGTTTAAGAGTACACTGATAATGAAGGAAGTATGGGGGGTGCACTGCAGAATATTTAGGTGCTGGGTGTTTTATAAAACTAGAGATTGAAATTGCTAAAATAATTTTGCAATGAAGTAATCCAGTATAAATGTCTGGTCCTGTTGGAAGAGAAGTGAACCAGATACGTAGATTCAGGTCACCATAGGGCAAAGGCGGCACCAGAAGGTGATCAGCAGGGACCAACTGCAGGCCAGGTTATAAACTCAGAATAGTTTCATAAACATCTCAGCTTTGGCAGCAATGTTGTGTTCAGTTTTGATATTCACTAAAAAAACATAGGTTTCATGGGTGTTATAGTTAGCTGGACATTTCACTCGTACAAAACCATTGAAATTCCTCTGTTATAGTTAGTTGTACCAACTGTAACTCTCGCGCCCACAATCCACTGGTAATGATGTCACATATTACATCATTCATGACATGGTCAGTGACATCACTGATGACATCCCTGATGAAATCTCAAATGACATCACTGATGACATCATCCAGTGAATGTGGTTTGGTTTGTTATTTAAATATGTATTATATATACACCAATCTGCATTGAAGAATCAGTGGATATATAAATAGCTGGTTAGAGGATTTAGTAGCAGTGTGATTGACTGTTTACTTGACTAATTTATAGTGTCTCACTAAATATATTGGATAGTGACTAAACTGTGTGAATATCTGTATTCCTTTGTCAGTTGTTGTGTAAACTGCTGCACCAGTTGGTTACTAGCTACCTGAAAGTTTTTGATTGGTTAACTGAATATTTGTATGGGAGCGTGAATGTGTGTGTGGTTCCGTGGGGGTTGTGTGACTGCCCAAAGATGTGCCAATAGTTGATTCAGTATGTATATGACGTTAAGACTACATAATATAATCATTCTTTTTAGACCTTCCTTAAGAGAAGACCTGTTCTGAGAAAAACCTCACTTTTTCATCATTGGAAACCAGAACTTCTTTTTTGGATTAAAAAATGACTACACCACTGCAAGAAGCATCCGATTCTGAAGATTTTGTTACTGAACAATTTCTACCAGAACCTCACCCTCCCAAAAGATACACATCCATTGTATGGAAATTTTTTACTTTTCCGAAGGGACAAAAGAAATGTAATGCCACCAAAGTAACATGCAAGATTTGCCAGGCAGTGCTGTCCAGAGGAGATCCAAGCAAGAAATACTCCTGTGGCTCTGCTAGTATGCTCAAGAGCCTCCAATCCCTGCATCCTGTGAACTATGCTCACAAAAAATGTAGAAGACTGTGCCAAAATGCACCTCCACCACCGGCAATACCAAGTACCTCTGTGGCATCACCTTCAACATTCCCACCAGATATACGTCCCCAATTTGTGAAAGTTAGAATGCACTGCGTGAAGTGTTTGCGTTTAATTTGTTATGAAGAGCAATCAGTAGACCTAGTTTGCAGAGCAATTAATAACCATCAATGATATTTGTTTTTTTTTATTCCATCAAAGTTCATGGTTTTGTTCATCCTGTTCACTTTTTTTCTTTTAAAAAAAAAACAAAAAAAACAAAAAACGTTCTAAATATCAACAAAAAAATATAAAAGTACAAAAAACTAAGAAAACAGTTATTTTCAATACTAACTACTTTGGTTAAAGAAAGAGCTAAATGTATATGCTAGTGTGTGAAAGTTTTCATAAAAGTACGTACTGCTTAATTGACTAAAGTATGCATTTGTCATATATGATGAATGTATAACTGCAGAACTATAGGGAAGTGTTGTATAATGACACTGTAAGCTCTTTAGCCACAGCGTGCTGAGCTACTTCCGAACAACGGAGATGCAACATATGTACATAAATATGTTGGGAGTTTGTCCTTCCCTCTCCACTGCTGCTTATACTGCACGCATGTGGTGGGTGATACAGGCACCCTTGCACCATGGTGCAAGAATAATTGTCTTGTGTGGAGTTTCTTTTTGTGCAGGAAGACACACCTTCCTGCACAAAAACAGTCAGTAAAGGCATTTTTCTCCTACAATATATGCTGTGCATTGTAGCGTATATTTGAATGAAAAAAATTAGGAGAAATTAAAACAATTCTGCAGCAGATTAACAAGCTCTCTGCACCACCAGTACATCACTTTTTGTGACATACTGGTTGCGCAAGTGGCTCCTCCATATTTACAAGGAGAAAAAAAGTTACCCTGCGTGACTTTTCCTTTTCTTCTAAATACAGCCTCTTCATACGCAGCTCTTTACGTATGTATATTGCATCATTCATAACATGGTTAGTGACATCACTGATCACATCTCATATGACATCACTTATGACATCACTGATGACAGCATCCAGTGAATGTGGTTTGGTTTGTTATTTAAATATGTATTATATATAGAACAATCTGCATTAAAGAATGAGTTGATATAAAAAAATCTGGATAAAGGGTTTAGTAGCAGTGATTGATTGTTTACTTGACTAATTTACACTGTCTCATTAAATATATTGAATAGTGACTAAACTGTGTGAATATCTGTATTACCTTGTCAATTGTTCTGTAAACTGCTGCGCTGCACCAGTTGGTTACTACCTACATGAAAATCTATATTACTTACTGATTAGTTAACTGAGTATTTGTATGGGAGAGTGAATGTGTGTGTGAGTCGCTGGGGGGTGTCTGACTGCCCAAAGATGTGTGAATAGTTGATTCAGTAGGTTTATGATGTTAAGACTACATGTTATAACAATTGTTTGGGTGAGTTAATATCTTTATGGGTGTGGTAATGAGCAAATATATCCCTCAATGCTACATGTACAATAAAGTACAAAAATAAAAGCCACTGTGTGTGACATTCGTTGTATTTAAAGAAGTATACATATAACTAAGTGATTGCATCAGTAACTGTATGGATAACTGTATACTTGTAATAGTGATTTTATAACACTAACTATAAGTTACTATCTAAGTGCTGTTTGTATAAGTTTTAGGGGTAGTGTTTTAGGTTTTAGGGTAGTGTAGTGGTGTTTGTGTACTGAACAGGTTTTGCTGGGGATAGATTTAGGGGTCCATTAGGATTGCGGGCGGACTTTGTCCGCCCACCATCCTATCGGTCATTGGGACTGCCCGACAAAAGGGCGGGGGTCCCGTGGGGGGTATTAGGATGCGCCCACCACTGCGGCAGGCGCATCCTGCATTGTTAGCATTGTGGCGAGCGGTGCTCTCAGCACCGCACGCCACAATGCTAACAATGCACAAATGCATTTGCATTAACAAAGCGGCAGGCACCGCGCGGTGCCTGCAGCTTTGTTAATGCAAATGCGGGGGGTACCATAGGTACCCCCCCCCGTGTGCACCCTCCACCTCTCCTTCACTCCGGGGGCTCGCAGGGGGCCCCCAAAGTGAAGACAGCATGCCTTTACCATGTTCTGGCCCATCCTAATATGGCTGGCGGTGTCTAATGGACACCGCCACCATGTTAGTCCTTTTCCGCCCCGGTCGCCGGAAAAGCGGCGGACAGTCTTCCTGTCCGCTGCAGTCCCCCGCCATACTAATATGGGGGCATTTAGGTGAGGATGGCGGGCGGATTGCCCCCGCCAGGCTGGCGGTGATAACCGCCAGCCTGGCGGGGGCAATCCGCCCGCCATCCTAATGGACCCCTAACTGTTTAAGGTAGTGCATTGGTCTTTGGGTAGAGTAGGAGGTTGTGTTGGTGGTAGATTTAGCATTTAGGGTAGTACACTGGTGTTTGTGTATTGTGGGGGGTCGTGCTGAGGGTAGTGTTTTAAGGTTTAGAATAGTGCAGTGGTGTTCGTCTACTGTAGGGGATAGTGTTTTAGGGTTTAAAGAAGTGCAGTGGTGTTTATGTACTATAGAAGTTCATGTTGGAAGTAGTGTTTTAAGGTTTAGGGTAGTGTAGTAGTGTTTGTGAAGTGTAAGGTTTGTGCTGTGGTTACGCTATGACCACCTAAAGCACAATTATCACTACTAACCACCAGAAAAATCCAGGTGAAGTTATCAATATTAAATGCTTCTAATTAAGTACATTTCAAATCATTACATGCAGTGTCCCACAAATGATATTACCACAACAGTAAGTCTCCCCAACTTGCATTTAAAGTGGATAAACATGCATCAACACCCTCCACATACTCAGCAAGACCTTCAAATACACCCACCCCCCGAATCAAGGAAGACCATCACCCAAGCACTCATCACCAGCAGGCTGGACTACGGGAACGCCCTCTATACCGGAATCAACAAATTTCGACTCCATAAACTTCAGGCCGTCCAGAACACCGCAGCCAGACTCATCCTCAGCATCCCACAACAAGACCACATTACCCAGCATAAACGAGCACTCTACTTGCTCACACACACCTATAAAGCCCTCCACAACACCAGACTGCAATACATCAATCTCCTTCTACACACCCAAAAGAAACCTCCACTCCGGTAACCAGGACTTGGCCGAAATTCTCTGTATCCACAGAACCAGACAGGAGGCACACCCTTCTCCTTCATCATGGCCAAGACCTGAAATGAACTCTTCGTCAGCATCAGGTGAACCCCCACACTGAAAGCATTCAGGAAGACCCATAAGACCTGGATTTTCGAATCACCAAAGCTGCACAAATCCCCCTCACATACTCCCCCAGCACCTGTAAACCCTCACAGGTGAGTACTGCCCTCTATACATCCCTAATTGATTAATTAATACGCCACCACAGTGTGTGTTTGAGTGTTATCAACAGGCCCTGCCATTTTTTGCCTGTCTGTAACTCTTAAGGGTAGTGAAAGGAGTAGTACTACCTTCTTTAATATACACAGAATCTCTGAGATTGGCTTGGTTTGGCTTCACCTCTGAGAGCTACTTTCAGAGTGCTGGTGAGCTACCAGTAGCTCCCGAGCTACTAGTTCGAGACCCCTGGTATGGATAGTGAGTAGGGAATTGTAGCCCTGAAGCACAAGTGTGAAGGTGGTTAGACCACTACATGCATAGTGCATAGTACTTTGAAACACTCCATGCCATGAAGCCTTGCTCACTGCATGAGTATATGCTTACCCACTGAATGATTACATTAATACAAGTAAAGACACTGGGTGAATTCTTAATTGGTTGATTTTTACTTTAGTGAATAACCTACTACATGGTACTGAAAAACTAATTTTGAAATTGCAACAGCAGTCACACTGTGTTTGCTGGAGTATATAGATAGTGACTTGGGAATTGTAAGCCTAAAGCACAATTGTGAAGCTGGTTACACCACTACATGCATAATGCATAGTAGTTTGAAGCAGTGCATACCCTAAAGCCTGGCTTACTGCAAGAGTGTAAGTACTTATGTAACTGCAAACACATCAACACACCAAATCATTCTCTCTCAATTTTGCCAAATGGACACTGATTCATAGTGTGATTCTAGACAAATAACAGTAACCCTTGCAGTGTATAAAAAAAGATGAAAAATATTAGACAAACAAATGTATTAAAACTCGCAGTAATGAAATTAAATAAATTAATAGTCGGATATAAATTAGAATACTCAAAGTTTAATAGACAGTGGGGCACATGCATCAAGCATTTTTGGAGTCGCAAACGGTGCGATTCCTTAAAATCGGCCGTTTGCGATTCCAAAAATGCTTTTTGGAATGCTTCAAGCATTTTTAGAAATCGCACATTTTTGCGATTTCTAAAAATGCGATTGCTTTTAAGAAATCGCAAATTTGCGATTTCTTAAAAGCAATGCATGATTACTTTTATAATTGTGAATTCGCAATTAGGGTGTCAAATTTACCGAGTGGTTGAACCACTCGGTAAATTTGCAAAAAGTGTTAAAAACGCTGCAAAAGCATTTTTTACACATTCATGTTACGGACACACATGTCCTTAGGACATGTGTGTGTGCAACATGATGCGAACATGGGTGCAGGGGGGGGTCATTTGAACCCCCCTCTCCACCCTTGAAATGCAATCAGGATTTGCGATTAGCAAAGTGCGAATTCGCAATTCCCATTCATTCCTATGGGCATTTTAGCCCATAGGAATGAATGGGAATTGCGAATTCGCACTTTGCTAATCGCATAATATTTGAGAATCGGTAAAAATTGCGATTTTTACCGATTCTCAAATATTAAGAGAAAATGTACATGCATCCCATTTTGCATTTCCTAATTTGCGATTCCCTAAAAATCGCAAATTAGGAAGTGCAAAATGAAACAATGATGCATGTGGGCCAGTATCTCTGGCATGGGATACAAGGAAAATATGGGTTTAGGGTTATGAAGAATAATAAAAAAAGTTTTACAAAAAAAGGGAAGTTACTACAATGATATTTCGAGAAAAAAAAGGGGAATGAATGTTAATACTCGTATTAAAAAAAGTAACCTATAGAAATGCTTTAATAAGAAAAACACATTTAAATAAAGCATTTTAGAAATTATACGAAAGTTAAAAAGTATGGAAAGAGGCACGTTTACATAAACATGTGACGCACTAAAACAGAGGAAATGAGAACACCTGTCAACTGAAAAACGTGACTTAAAAGTGGGAGGAGCAATACATTGATCCCATGGAGTGTTAAGTAACCAAAAAGTATATTAACCACACCCTTGGGATAATGAGTTTTGTTTCAGAGAATCTCTGGCATGGGATACAAGGAAAATATGAGTTTAGGGTTATGAAGAATAATAAAAAAAGTTTTACAAAAAAAGGGAAGTTACTACAATAATATTTCGAGAAAAAAAAGGGGAATGAATGTTAATACTCGTATTAAAAAAAGTAACCTATAGAAATGCTTTAATAAGAAAAACACATTTAAATAAAGCATTTTAGAAATTATACGAAAGTTAAAAAGTATGGAAAGAGGCACGTTTACATAAACATGTCACGCACTAAAACAGAGGAAATGAGAACACCTGTCAACTGAAAAACGTGACTTAAAAGTGGGAGGAGCAATACATTGATCCCAAGGAGTGTTAAGTAACCAAAAAGTATATTAACCACACCCTTGGGATAATGAGTTTTGTTTCAGAGAATCTCTGGCATGGGATACAAGGAAAATATGGGTTTAGGGTTATGAAGAATAATAAAAAAAGTTTTACAAAAAAAGGGAAGTTACTACAATAATATTTCGAGAAAAAAAAGGGGAATGAATGTTAATACTCGTATTAAAAAAAAGTAACCTATAGAAATGCTTTAATAAGAAAAACACATTTAAATAAAGCATTTTAGAAATTATACGAAAGTTAAAAAGTATGGAAAGAGGCACGTTTACATAAACATGTGACGCACTAACACAGAGGAAATGGAAACACCTGTCAACTGAAAAACGTGACTTAAAAGTGGGAGGAGCAAACCATTGATCCCATAGAGTGTTAAGTAACCAAAAAGTATATAAACCACACCCTTGGGATAATGAGTTTTGTTTCAGAGAATCAATAAGGGCGAAGAAATTACGAGCAAGGTAATGATTCGGGGCTGCGGAAGCATCTTCAGAATATCTTTCATTTCCTCTGAGGGAACATATTGTTAATGTATATTTAAAAATACATAAAACATTATGTCCCCTCCAGAGGAGTTGGATGGATTTCAACGGAGGAAGGAAAGAATATTGAAGAGAGGTAAATTATCTGAGTGGGTATATGTTTGATATTTTAAAAAAAGAAAGTAAAAAAATGTAAATCATTATAGAATGTGGAATGATTGAGTTTAAATGTAATATAATAGCAAGTTTACGAAGCAACCATTACAAGAAATATAAGTTAATTAATGAATTACTACGTGCAAAGTAATAATTTGGAGCGAAATCATCATCTTGAATTTATCTTTCATTTCCACAGAGAGATCATATAGTTAATGTATATTTTAATTTATATATAACTTTATGATCCTTCAACTGGAGTTGAATTACTTTCAACAGAGGATTTCAAAACATAATAAATAATATTTTTTTTAGTAAGCAAGTATTTCTTAATGATTGAAAAATGTAGTATAAATAAAGTATCGACAAAAAAATGGAATACTTTGGAATAAAAGAGAATACTCTTTATCTTCTAGAGTGAAAATGGGCTAAAAGTATTTTTATTGAATAGTGCTTTCTCCTATTTTCACTCGTGAAGAACAGGAGGATTATATTCGCAAGAACTTTTTTTGAAAAAAATAATATAACTGTGGCTTCAAATGTTAGTATTTCTTTACATTTTTAAACATGATTTTTAAATGTAATATTGAAATGAAATTTACATAAAAAAAGAAAGATGAAGTAGTGAGGGAGTGTTTGTCGTAGCACTTCTATTCTACTTTATCTGAAAGTAAAAAAAGCCCAAACATTTAAATAAAAATGATGGGGCAACACTTATATAATGTAAAAATAAGGAATGAGTGCTTATGATAAAATAAAATAAATGTGGTCCAACATGTGATACCAATAATTGAAAAAAAGATTTTGCATTTCACCCATGTGATGAATATAAAAGACTCAATAAAAATATTTTTAAACCTTGTGCATTTTTCTTTCAAGGATGGTTTGACGAATTATACATTTAATGAAAGGACAAAGTACTCCACGCTATAGGAGAAATGTCTGCACAATTATGATAGAATAGAAAATAGAATAATATTTTTAAATACCTTCACAGTCAACAAACTCATAAGCACAGTAGACAGTTTAAATTAAAAACACCCTACCACAACTGGGGGCGTATTATCAAGGAGGGTTTGAAACGCATTGTAAAATAAAGTGCGTCACAAAATGGGCTACATACACGCTGAGGGTATTGTCACGTCACATAGAAAAACAAGCCAATCAACATTAAGATCAGGAGGGTAGAGTTAACCACACAAAAGCCAATCAAATGTTTTTTAAAATCTGCGCATGGAAACGGATTGGTTGGTAATACGTCTTCTTCACAACCAATGAAAAAGAGGTGTAGAAAGTTTCTGTTTTTAACATTCGAGCAAATCAGATGACCTTGCAAGTACAAGCAGTTAGAGGAAAGTGTTACCCGTTTTGGGACCTCCCTTTTTTCTCAGCCCTCGCTTGACCAATCAACCCTAAACTTTCAGGGAAGGAGCGGAACTAAGCTGGCCAAAAGTTTGGAAAATTTCAAGAAGATTCATCAATTGGCGCCAAAGTTATCGGCAATAGAATGTTGTGGATTTCCTATGCGTAATAGGTCCTAACTATAACTACCTACTGGCGACCGCCAGTAGTTAATTAAAGCAATAGAGTTGTGCATTGTAACTGTAGAGGAAGCTCTTTGGTTGTTGCAAACGAGGAGCTGGTAGTGAAGACATGCCTACAGTGATGCATCTTTATGTGACATGGGAGAAGCCATGAAGAAGTTGATGCACCTGGACAACAAGGCATTTTCTGATGATGTTCATGGCCTGGTCCTTCTTGAGGCATATGGGATTGGAGTTTCTCCTGTTCAATTCAACTCATTTTGTCAAACTGCCTGGAAGAACTCTATCACAGGATACAGCTGACCTGCCTCTTGCTTCACAGGCAGAAGATAGAGGTGATACTGGTGGGAACTACGACCTATCACTCCTTCTCATCTTGACTGGTTCTCTAGGGCCTCCACTGGTAACCCCAGTGTGAGGTTCTTCAATTTCTGACTTCGTCCCGTATTCAGCCGCCATTTTGTGTCTCATCGCCATCTTGTGTTGCCCTCACTCAGGCAGCACGGTGGACAAAGCGTTTTTGCTTTTCTCAGCTGCTGCGTGTCTCTTCGGTTAAAGAGTAACTCCATTGCCCTTGTTTACGAAACTGATGTCTGGGTCTGGCCAAGTTTGTTAATCCATGTCTGGGTTGATTGATCCCTGTCTCGACTGACTATTTACCTTCTCCTATTCTCTCCTTACATTATCTTATCCGACTGGCCTTCACTATTTTCTCCTTGTACTCTCTTGTTACACAACTATCCTTTGAGGCACACAAATACGTCCTGCCACCTGCAAATTGGATTGTTGGTACTAGTACTGATTAATTTGTCGGGAAGGGTAACACACAGGGTCTGAGAAAGGGGCGTATTTGAGACATCTGATAGCTTGTTTTTCAACTTTTCTTATTGGTTCGTTTTCTATGTGCAAGGAGTAAACTTTGTAAATGTGTTTCCTATAAAAGATTGTGCACCACGAATTGAAGTGGCAGTCTCCTCAGAACCCACCTCGCGTGTAACTTCTGGAACAACTGTGTTTGGCTGCAGCTAATAAACCTGGCTTTCCACGCTCAACAGAGTGTCTCGTGTCTCTGTTCGACAAGGCAGGTGAACTTAGGGATTTAAGGCGTGCCCTGCGCCTTCAGGCCCATAAGGCCCGAGGGTCGTGAGAAGCCCGCAAGAAAATTCCAGAGGATTGGCGAGCCACGTCAAGCGACCCCTGTATGTCGAAGTGGACCGAAGGTCTTTTTCAGCGTGGCTACTCCTTTCCGACGGCTGCTGACGACTGCTGCCCTGACTGCCACCCTGCCTTGGACCCTCTGGTGGTGACTGATATTGCGAGGTGTTAGACGGACCTCTGTTGGTGTGAGAAGACCATTTAGTTAAGTATTCGTGGGTAGTAAGTATGGGCGGAAAATCCGTTCCGCTCGCGGATTTTGCGGATTTTCGGTAAATTCGCAATCCGCGAGATTCGCGAATTTCCCGCAAAATCCGCAAATCCGCGAGCAGCGGATTTTATGGCTTGCTCGCACTGTTCGCGTGAGTTCGCGGCTTCCCAGTTCAACTTCGCGCCCCGCGAATAAGCGCTAAATTGCAGAAATACGATCTTAGCAAAACTGAAACTACTTACCAGGTTCAAAAGTTCAAGCTCATCATTAGTAGCCATTTCCTGTAGTGCTTCCTGAGGGGCCCCTCCAGAGTTCAGTTGCCTACTTGCAACTATTATGTGACCCTGCTCTGACCCTCAGAATAGTTACACATATGCCACAAAGGTCCTGAATTACAGCTAAGGGAGACAAGCAGGAGCCAGGCTGGAAGTTCAAATCCAGTGACACATTAATCAGCCCCTAATTCATTATTGTCAGTTGGGGCAGGGCAGGTGTTGTAACTAATTTTGCAACAATGAAAGCACTTAGCAAGTGCAAAAGATCACTAATCAGGAAGCACTAAGGAAGCAGGTGCCAGCTAAAAAAATATTCTGTGACACATTAATCAGCCCCAAATTAATTCAGGTCACTTGAGGCAGGGAAGGTGTGCTTTGCTTTGCCACAATAATGTACACTGGACAACCAGAGGGTGCTGTGATGAAACAGAGCGTGGCATGGGTGGGCCAGAGGGTGGCATGAGTAGTCAGAGAGTGGCAGTGGTGACAGAGGGTGGCAGTGATGAAGAAGAGTGTCCCAAACAGGCTGGACACGTAGAAACAACAAGTTCCCAAAACTTGCGACCCGACAGGTAAGTTCGCGTTTGCGAAATTGTACAAAACACTCGCGAACTGGCAGAAACCCGCGCGAACACAAAAAAAAAATCCGCAAATTCGCGAGAATTCGCGGATTTTGCGGATTGCGAGTTCGCAAATCCGCAAAATTCGCGAACGTGAGATTTGCAAAATTCGCCCATGCTTAGTGGGTAGCCCCCACTTCTTTGTTTTTTTTTGTTTTTTTTATATTTTTATTTTCTAGATAAACAAGGCAATTTGGACAGTTTAGCAAAATTCTGCATACATTACAAAGTCGTGCTACATCTGACAGCTCAGTTACAGTAAGTATAATGCAATTAATATCAAATAAAGTACTTAAACACCGCATTTTCCCACCCTCGCATCTTGGCCCAGTCCATTAGTCCAGGTCTTCTTCCACCCCAACAACACTTGGAGGCTCACAAATGTTACCATGAAACTTGATCCAGGCCCCCCAAATTTTCCCAAACTTCCCGGGGCATCCCCGGTGGATGTAGACAGCTTTCTCTGCCACCATTGCCTTGTCCATGTCATTACACCATTTATTGAGCGTCGGTGATATAGCCGAGCCCCACAGCATGGCGATGTTGCGCTTCGCTATCAAAATGCCCAACATCACCCAGTCTTGTTGCCGGTGATTAAGATCATTAGGTTCCCACACATTAAGCAAACAGCGGCGAGGCTCCGGTAGCAGGGAGACGTCTATCGTTTGGGAAATTGTGCGCATTACTGCTGTCCAATATGATGTCATGTATCTACAGTCCCAAATGGTGTGGTAAAATGATCCCTCTTCCCCGCAGTTACGCAGACAGAATTTGTGTGTGGCTTTCCCTATTTTGTGTAAGGTCGTCCTGGTATAGTATGTGCGATGCAGCACCTTAACCTGGACCAGCTTCAGCCTGGAGGGAATGGCAGTTTCCCGTGGTGAGGAAAGGGCCTCCTGCCATTCAGAGTCTTCAAAGGGGCCTACTTCAACAGACCAGGCCAGCTTCAATGCGGACGTCATGTCTGGGAGGTTGTTAATGAGTTTCCTGTAAGTGAAGGAAATGGCCTTGTCCTGCATGTGCTCTGTCAAGAGCCTATCCTCGAGAGGAGATGACTCCTGCAAGATAGTGTCTGTCGGTATAGTCGACTGCAGTGCATGTTTGATTTGTAAGTATCGAAACCTCTCTGTCTGCGACATCCCATAATGTGTTTGAAGGTGGGTGAATTCCACCACTTTGCCCTTCTTCCAGAGATCACCCACCACTGATATGTCTATGGCGTCCCAGGTCTGGAGCCCCTTACTATTACGGAGGAAGCCGAGTTGGTAAGAGTCCCACAATGGGGTCATTTGGGTGATGATTCCAGAACACTTAGGACGTCTGTTGGCTTTGTACAATAACTGAACGGAATGCTGTGTTGGACCTATCAAGTCAGGAGGGGGGCGGCGGCTATAAAGATTAAGAAGCAGTCCCTTGCCCTCCAGGGAGTGTCTATCAGCGAGTTATGCCGGTTCAGTTTGTGGGGTGTGCAACCAGAAGTTAATCTGTTTGAGATGTGCCGCCAAATAATATAGTTCAATATTTGGTAGAGCTATTCCCCCATCATACCAGCTTCTGGTCAACTTGTCTTGTGCAATTCGGGGTGGCCTGCCGCCCCACAGCAAATGGGATACTGTCGCTGCTATTGCCTTGAAATACGATACAGGGACCAATGAATGGGTATTTTCAAGCACATAAAGGAAGCGGGGAAGTGCCATCATTTTATATAACGCGGCCTTGCCCAAAAGTGTAATGGGGAGAGTTTGCCACACCTTGACGTCGCGTCTAAACCTCTCAAGGAGGGGGCGAAGATTTAGAGTGTAGAATTCAACTGGGTCTGGTGTGATGAAGATACCTAGATATTTAAATGCTGTCGTCGAGGTCCTCAGGGGGCAGCTCATTGAAAAGACAGGCGGGGGGCCCACAAGAACATAGAGGTTGGATTTAGTCCAGTTAATCTTGTAACCGGACACTCTACCAAACTTCTCACAGACGTTCAGTAACTCGAGAATAGATTTTTTGGCGGAGGTGAGGTATAGAAGGATATCATCTGCATATAGGGATAAGCAATCCTCCCATACATCGGTCCAACTGAGCCCCTTGATAGAGGGCTCCCATCTAAGCCAGATCGCGAGTGGCTCCAGGATTAATGCAAAAAGCAACGGGGACAGCGGGCAGCCCTGTCTTGTCCCTCGAACTAAGGGGGAAGTCTCGTGAAATGTGTCCGTTAACAGTGACATGCGCCAGGGGTTTAGTATACAACAAATGAATCCAGGCGCAGAACTTGGGGCCAAACCCCATGTGCTGGAGCACTGCAAATAGGTAGGGCCATTCTACTGTATCGAACGCCATAGTAGCGTCTAGCGAAAGGATAACCGCAGGCTCTTGGATATTAACAATGCGTGCCAAGACCGCCTGGAGCCGTCGGAGGTTGAGGGCCGTGCTCTGGTGCGGCATAAACCCAGACTGGTCTGGATGGACCAGTGACTCGAGGTGCGGGGTCAGTCGCGTTGCCAGCAATTTGGCCAAGATTTCAGGCTCCGCATTTATAAGAGAAATTGGACGGTAGGAGGCACAGTCTGTCTTTGATCTGCCTGGCTTAGGAATGGCGACAATCGTAGCCAAACGCTGATCCCTTGGCAGCTCCCCATTCTTGAGGCTATCAGAGAGCATATTCAGGAAAAAGGGAGCCGTCGTTTGTATCGTTCTCTTATGTAGCTCTACCGGGAACCCGTTTGGCCCCAACGCCTTGCCAGATGAGAGTGCATAGGTAGCTGCCTGCACTTCCTCAATGGCAATGTCCGCCTCCAATAGAAGCGCAGCCTCTGGGGAGAGTTTGGGTATCGTAAGATCCCTAATGTAATCGTGTGCCTCTGCGATTGTATAGGACGCCCGGGGAGCATAAATTTGTTCAACATGATCGGCTAAGACATTGACTATATCCTCAGGGTCAGAGACCATAGAGCCTTTAGGTGATTGTAGTTGCGCTATGACTTTATCCGCCCTCTCCTTCCTATCGAGCCAAGCCAGCATTTTCCCCGCCTTGTCTCCCAATTCGTAAACCCAATGCCGAGTGGCTCAGATCTGCGTATGTGCCATCTCTCTTTGGAGGATGAGGACTTCGGTTTGTTTAAGTCAAACCGCACTGGCCGAACCTAGAGAGGGGCGAGCCTCCTGTTCAGCAGTGGCACTATCAAGTTCAGTCTCAAGTCTGTCCAAGTCGCTCGCTGCTCTCCTTTATGACCCGTGATAGAAGCCATCGCCCGTCCCCGTAGGACCACCTTATATGCCTCCCAGAGCACACTGGGCGAGTCCACCAAGCCCTGATTTTCTTGGAAGAATTGGTTAGTAGTGAGTGTGAGTGACGACATAATAGGTGCCACCTGGAGGAATCCAGCGTGGATCGGAAACATACGCCTCCTACAAGCTTGATGATGGGTATATGTAAGCAGTATTGGGGAGTGATCTGATATGCCCCTAGGGAGTATAGTGACCTCTTCTACCCCCTGTAGGGCATCAACGGATGTCAGGAAGTAGTCAATGCGTGTGAGGGAGTTGTGTACTGCGGAGTAGAAAGTGAAACGTGTCTCAGTTGGGTGTTTGAATCTCCAACTATCTGTAAGTCCCAGGGCATCCACAAGGCCAAGCAAATGGCCCCCACCCCTTGCGTCCTGTCTAATAGGGAATCTATCCCGTGCGTCGTCAAGTATTTCGTTAAAGTCGCCTCCCATTAGAAGTGTCGCTTCCAGTAGTGTCAGTAGAAATACCGTGAGTGCAGCATGGGCCTGTGTGTGGAGTGCTGGCGGTACATAGACAGAAACAAGATTAAATAGCCGACCTTCCCATTGACAGGTTATGGCCGCGAATCGACCCTGTTTGTCAACCCCGAGTTTGCTGGACCACTAGTGGGAAGTTTTTTCTAATCAGTATCCCCGTGCCTCTAGAGCCAGAGGAAAATTCCACGTGGGCAATCATCTTGTATCCCCAGCGATCCATAGCCCGAACCGTGGAACCCACCAGGTGCGTTTCCTGCAATAAGACCATCGCAGGACCGCAGCGTTTCAGATATTGCAGTACGAGACCCCTTTTCACCTTGTCTCCTAGCCCACGGACATTTCAGGTCATTAGAGTGAGTGTTGTAAGTGGAGCCTTCGGCTCTTGTGAAATAGTGTCAGCCATCTATAAAGGTGAGATGCGTCAAGAATTTATGAGTGCGAATAACCTGTAATGTTAAAGTAGCATAACAAGTTACTGTCTTGTCCAGCCTGTGTGTAACAAAACCAAAAAAGAAAACCATGCATACAATGGAATCAACAGAGTCAACCAAATCAGTTGCTTTCCTAACCCAAACACCACCACCCCTCCCTGCCTCCCTGCTTAGCGAACCTACAACTGCCCGCCACCCCAAATCAGCAGAGTGCTTCTTCCCTCCCATAGCTGCAATACTTGCGTGTCGGGGGAAAGAGTCCTACGAGGCAGCAGCCGTTTGGAGCCCATCCGGCTCCCCCCAGTCCAGGACCACAAGTCAGCTAAAACAAAGAAAAGGGGTTTCAAGTATCCGTATCATGCACAAAGAATTGTCCACAACACTGCCAATGTCATTCCTCATCAGGGGGCAATTCGCGGCGGGCCTACTGGCTACCAGAGTTCAGATCGTCTAGGAAATCGTCTTCCTCTCCGCGGCGTTGAAATCTCGGTTTTTGGCCCGCTCCAGACACCGGGCGCCAACCCTCCAGCCAGTCGTGAGTCGCCTCAGGGGAGTCGAAAAACCATGTCTGTCCTTCAGCAACAACCCGAAGTCTTGCAGGGAAGAGCATAGAGTATTGTAACTCCCTGGCTCGGAGTAATTTCTTGACCTCGAAGAAGTTACGGCGCCTCCGTGAAACAGTCGCCGTGTAATCCGGGAAGAAGGAAACGACTGAGTTCAATATCCGGATAGGGGGAGAGATTCTTGCTGATTGTAGAATGGCATCTCTATCCCTGAAGTTAAAAAGATGGATGAGGACCGGTCTCGGTGGGGCCCCCGGCTTTGGCCGTCCACCAGGCACCCTGTGCGCACGTTCGACCGAAAAAAAATTGGAAAGTCCCTTAGGCTGTAGCCTGGTTTTTATCAGTTCCTCCACATAAAGATCCATCGCTTGAGCCCCCTCCGTCTCCGGAATACCTATAATTCTCACGTTGTTGCATCGAGCGCATCCTTCCTGGTCATCCAGCTTTTCCGTTAGCATTTTATTTTCCTTTTCCAGGTGGGCCATCGATATTTGGAGTTCTGACGTGTCCTGAACCAAGGATTTCGTCACTATTTCCACCTCTTTCACCCTGTCCACCATTTTGTGAAGGTCCGCCCTGAGGGGGTTGACATCCGTGGAAATTGTTCCAACTGTCGACTGTACATTAGCCAGGGCCTTCATGATGTCATCAAGAGTGACTTTCTTTCCGCAATCGCCCTCCTGCGTTTTGCCCTGAGGCGGAGTTGTGTGCGACCCCTTTTCATAAGCGAACTTATCCAGCTTAACCTGAGCAGCCTGGTTTCTAGGCCCTCTGCTCCTCATGATGACCGGATGCAGGGCGCGTCGTAGGCGCAGAAGAAAGTGTCCCACTGGTTAGATCGCGATCGTCACCAACGCAGTAGCTGATATGAGGAGGTCCGCGATGGCGAGGGTCGTTGAGTAGCAGGTGTGGGGGCTAGAAACCAGACCAGCGTTAGAGCAGGACCCCTTTAGAAAATTGGCACCGCTTCGCAAACTCTGGAGGGTACCACACTTAAGGGCAGTAGGCCGTCCCACCTTCAAGAAGAAAAAAGCGGGTCCTGCAGCGTTAACAATATGCAAAGGGAGCACCCTTGCAGCGCTACTCCTTCACATGTAGATTCCGGGATCTATCCATTCCCAGGGTCCGTCTCACAGGTCGCGTGACACTACAGGCAAGCGGACGTTATGGAGCCCACCTGCAGTGATGGAGCATCGCGGAGACCAGGGTCAGTGCTGTCAAAAGTGAGTAGTACGACTCCCCTCTATGCTGGCCCACCGCTGCTCGCAGCAGGGAGAGGGAGCCACAAAGATGCCGGATACACCACAGTGCCGTAGTCTCTCACCTGGATCAGTCTTCGGAGGAGCAAGCAGGTACGCAGCAAA
Organism: Lissotriton vulgaris; assembly: GCF_964263255.1. NCBI lineage: Eukaryota > Metazoa > Chordata > Amphibia > Caudata > Salamandridae > Lissotriton > Lissotriton vulgaris. The sequence goes on along the minus strand of NC_141699.1, from coordinate 885,365,395 downwards.
GCCGGGGACGGGAGCCAGTCCGGACGGCTACATCAGAGGAGCGCCCAGCATACACAACGAGGCCCCCACCCTCAGATGGAGGTCAGGCACTGCAGGAGGGAGCAATGGGGGCAAGATCAATGTCCGTATTCTGCGGCGCGTGGCGATGATGAGCTCCGCGCCACCGTGTGTCTGCCGCCCACTGCCCAGATCACGCAAGTCCCTGGTCTCATAGGTCCAGCCAGGCCGTGCGCAGTCAAGCAGGGACAAGTTACGATGGCGGTGACGGATCCGGATCGGGATACTCACAATCTTCGCCGCTTGGGTTCCGATGCCTGGGGAGCCCTTCAACGGACTCCTGTGTAACGGATTAATGGACGGATTTCAAGAAGAGGCCTGCTACTGCCTCAGAGCTCCGAGACTAGGCGGCCATTTCCTTCGGCCGGTAGCCACGCCCCCCTTTGTTTTGTTTTTGAATTTTGTTATTCGACCATTGCAATAGCCGAAGCCAAGGGGTGAGTACATTTGTACTGTGTTCTTTGCTTTCACTCCTTGAAGTTGGTAAACGGACCAGTGAACTTAAGATGCCTGGTTTTAGCTGATTTAGGAAGTTTTGTTGTTTTGGTTGTAATAGGGATTCCCGGCTCGAGGACTCATGTCCGATTCCTCCGGTTGGAACTCCCACTTATGAGATCTATTCTAAACATGGTGTTGGCCCTATTGCCTTTAATGAGGCATGGATCCGTTACACGAAGAAAGATGGTATTTTAGGGTGGCCACAAAATGGTAGTTTTGAGCCTGATATATTAGATAATTTGGAAGCAATTTTGTTTAAAAGAAAAGCCCGGCTGGCAATGTTTGACTCTTTCCGCCTTTGGCGTAAAGAAGCCAAACAGAGAGAAATTAAGCAGGCAAAAAGAGATAGAAAAGCGAAAGATATGACGATTATACAGGCTGCCCAGCAATTCAAGGATAACGAGACTGATCGAGCGATTGAAGTCTTAGACAGGCAACATCATATGGCAATAGATAGATGCTACCCTGTGTTGCCTACTTCTCCACAGAGTAAGGATCTTGACGAAGATCCCTTAATGTCTCATTTGTTGAGATTGCCTCCGCCTTATGTACCAGAAGCTAATGCACCTGTATTATTGCCGCCTGTCCAGCAACCTGTTGTTCAGCCAGGTGCTCCGGCTCCTCCGCAATTGCCTCTTCCTGCATCGCCACCTGCACCTCCTTTGCCGCCAACTTCTGTACTTCAGTCTCCTTCATCTTCCGGTTCTCTTGTGACGACTAGTCCTTCTCTTCCTTTGCTTAATACTGCGTCTCCATTTTTATTGTCTGCTTCTTCCCCGACTCGTAATAGGTTGGTTGATACTGTTTCCGGTCTTTTCTCTCCTCTTTTTGGGTCTTTTAATAGGACTCCTGCTTTTTCCCGTAGGCAATCCCGATTCTGCAGAACGAGTTGCATTGGACTCTCTTGTTCACAAATGGATCATGAGTGGTCCGCTGTATAGTGTACCTGATATTCTGAGTACCTTTCTCCAGTGGAATGCGCCCATGCAGAGATATGTTTTTTATATCATGTGTGACACACTTGTCAAAGGATGGGAGGATATGGAGTTGGATTTAACTTCGCAGGGTCTGTTAGATATACAGGACAAGTTTGATAAAGGACTTATAGTGGGTCCTGAAGTTGAGGACGCTATAAAGACACTTGTTACTTTCAGGTCTTTATATTCTTCTCAGACTGTTCTCGAACCTGATCCTGCAGTTAGACAGAAAACAAAACATTATCCTATGAGGGAAGTTCCTCCAGTATGGAGGGAAGCGGTTTCCCAAGCAGGTAATATTCCTGGTGTCCCTGCTCATTTCCAGCGTATATGGGTACATGTCCCCAGGAAACGATCTGAAGTTTTGGCGCTCAAACAGTCTCTACCGGACCCTCGTAAAAATCTTGCTGGATATTATAAGGAGCTGTCACAGACTGTTGATGCGCGTATTATGGATTTGGCCGATATTGATATGCTGATGGGGAATGTAGTGCCACAAGCGTTGTGGGCCCGGATTCGGAGAGCGGACCACGACCAAGCTTTAGGTGGTAATTGGGCCGCTATAGCTGCCGCAGATGCAGCACAAGTGGTTGGTGCTAAGCCAGATGATTTGATCACACAATTGCCTGGTAGGATCATCGCTTTAATGAAGAAAATGATGCCTACCTTACGCGTTAACTGAGCTAGGCTAGCTGCGTGTAAGCAGAAGAAAGATGAGAGTGTCTCCGATTTCTTTACTCGTTTTGAGGAGACGTTTATCGATCACAGTGGTCAGGATATGAGTACTGAAGGTGGACAGCGATTATTTGTGGATAAATTCGTATTTAATTTACTTCCAGAATTATCGCATAAGTTGAAAGACTCCGAAAGGTCCTGGGCTGTTTCTTCGTCTGCACAGATATTAGCCACTGCCCAGTATTACGAGAATAGGGATAAAGAAGAGAAAGATAAGATGGAGATGAAGACTAAGGAATTAAAAACGAAGGTTCTTCTTCAGCAGGCTTATCCCCCTCGTTCTGCTCAGCATCAGTTTCAACAGCCTCCCCAGCCTCAGAGGTTGTTACAGAAACCTGAACCTTTTGTTCCACGACCTTTGCTTGGTCCTAATCAATGTGCCTATTGTAAAGAGGAAGGCCATTTTAAGAATAGCTGTCCGGTTTTATTACAGCGTAATGGTGGATTTCCAGGGCCGCGAGGCCGTGGTGCATTTCAATCAGCACCTAGAGGTAGAGGGCAAGGTGCGTTGCCTCAAGGACAGCGTTCCTTTCCCCCTCAGAATTCTTTAAATTATTTTGATCAGCAGAATACTCAGTCTGCACAATATTATAATGACGATTATTATGTTGAGGGTGTGGTTCAGGATTTTCATTCTAGTTAGGACAGCCATGGACAAAGTAAGGGAGTCGTATCAGTTCCAGTGGATCAGAATGGGCCTTATGTTGAAGTTGTTGCATTGGGTGTTGCAGAGCCATTTCTTTTGGATACTGGTCTAGTGAGAAGTTCTATCATTCATTCCAAACTCCCTGGGGCACCTTTGTCTGGCTTAACAAACGTTTTTGTAGGATTTTCTGGCGCCCCAGTTGCTAACCCGGTTTCTTGTCCTTTGCCTCTTTCGATTGGTCCTTACGATTTGGAAGCTCCGCTTATTCTAACGACTGGTTGCGGAGAGAACTTGTTGGGTTTGGATTTGTTGAAACGTCTTCATGCAACGTTGTATTGTTCCTCCTCTGGTGTGCATCTTACCCTAGGTGAGAAATTGGTTTCTCCTACGTATCTATCTTAAAGATCGATTTCCGCCTCAATTGCAATCTCTTCCTGCTACGCTTTGGGTTACAGGTCCGAATGATGTTGGTCTGCTACAGATTCCACCTTACGTGGTCACTATTAAGCCTGATGTTAAACTGCCACGTATTCCTCAGTATAAGATTTCTAACGTGCTTTGTTGGCTATTATTTATGATCTGGTTCAGAAGGGTGTGGTGGAAGAGACGAGAGGTAATGTTTGCAATAGTCCTGTTCTACCTGTTCTCAAACGCACTGATCGTTCTCAGCCTCCTGTATATCATTTTGTGATCGATCTTCGGGAGGTCAACAAGATTGTTGTCCCCCAGTTTCCTGTTGTCCCAGATATCGCTGCCTTGCTTACTATGATACCCGCTTCAGCGGCATGGTTCTCGATTATTGACCTCAAAAATGCTTCCTTTAGCATTCCTATTGCTGAGGAAAGTAGAGATATTTTTAGTTTCTCTCTCTGAGGCCGAAGTTTCCGGTTCAAGCGTGCACCTCAAGGCTATTGTGAGAGTCCCTCCATTTACAGTCAGGTTTTGAAATCTCAGCTTGATGCTTTCGTTTTGCCTCCAGGTGCCACTCTGATTCAGTACGTCGACGATTTGTTAGTTGCTGCTGATTCGGAAGATGTCTGTAAGGATGTGACTGTTTCACGGTTGCGTCATTTGTCTGACCTGCATCACAAGGTGTCCCCCTCTAAGTTGCAATATTGCTGCCCAGAGGTTACCTACTTAGGTCATCTCTTGTCGAAGGAGGGAAGACGATTGACCCCAGAACGAATTCAAGCAATCACACAAATGTCTGTGCTATCCACACAAAGGGAGGTACCTGCCTTTTTGGGCATTACCTCTTATTGTAGACAGTGGATTCCGAATTTTTCTTTGTTGGCTAAACCTCTGTTGGCACTCATGTTGAAAGATACACCACAACCTCTTCCTTGGACTGACGAATGTCAAAAGAGTTTTTCTGACTTACGTACTGCCTTGTGTTCTGCTCCTGTGTTAGGTACTCCAAACTACAGTAAGCCGTTCACACTCTACGTTCATGAAAGAGAAGGTTGCGCGTTGTCAGTTTTAACGCAGCAATTTGGAGACAAACAACGGCCATGTGCCTATTTTTCGGCTACGTTGGATCCAGTAGCCAAGGCATTGCCTAGTTGTCTCAGAGCTACAGCAGCAGCAGCAATCTCTATTCGTCAATCTGCTGGATTGGTATTAGATAACACTCTTGTTGTCATGGTACCACATGCAGTAGATACTCTTTTGAATAGAACAAAAACACAACACCTCACGAGTGCTCGCTTGTCTGGAAATGAGCTGACGCTCTTGGCTAGCCATATACACATCAAGCGGTGTAATATTTTGAATCCAGCAACGTTGTTGCCCATCCCGGATGAGAAAGGCATTCAAGAACAGCATGATTGTTTTCTCCGAACAGAGGAGGAAACGAAAGGCAGAATAGATTTAAAAGACACACCACTAGTGGACCCGGATGGGATCCTATGGGTGGGTGGGTCTTGTTTCAAGCTTCCAAATGGCGAGACAACTGCAGCTTATACTGTTACTACCTTTTATACGGTAGTGGAGACAGCACGCATTGCACAGAATTCAGCCCAAGCAGCTGAATTAATTGCCCTAACGAGAGCGTGTGTGTTGGCTAAGGGAAAGAGAGTGAATGTTTACACTGACAGCCAATACGGCTTTGGTGTGGCTCAGAGCTTTGGTCGCTTGTGGAAGGAAAGAGGATTCTTTACTTCCCATGGGACTAAGATACAGCATGGTCAGTTTGTGACTGACCTTCTCAAATCACTTGTGTTGCCTACCCAAATAGCAATAATCAAGTGTAGTGCTCATAAGAAGATTACTGCTGATGTGGGTCGCGGGAATGCTTTTGCAGATGAGGTAGCGAAAGAAACGGCGAGAGATGCTACAAGTCGTATGTGTGTTGCGGGCCCTGCAAGATGGGTCAGAGAGGGAGGAATGTGTGAGGACATGATAGAAAGTGTGAGAATGATTCAGGAAGAGGCTACTGAGAAAGAATTGAGCAAGTGGAGAGAAAGTATGGGAATGTTGGACTCGACAGGGTGTTGGACGGAATTGTCAGAACATCAGCATTGGCTGTTACCAGACGCCTATGTACTACCTGTAGTTACTATGGCGCATGGTCGAGCCAACATCAGTGCGAAAGGCATATGCAAACTTCTGGCTCCCGTATGGCAGAATGAAGGAATTCCTAAATGTGCGGAAAATGTGGTGAAGCATTGCATTGCTTGTTTAATGCAAAATCCAGGGAAGGGAACTCCAACTCCAGCAGGTCATTTTGCTCCCCCTACGTACCCTTTCGAGGTATTGCAAATCGATTATATTCATATGGATCGTTGTAATAACCTCAAGTATGTTCTGGTGGTGGTGTGTGCCTTTTCCAGATGGATAGAGGCCTACCCCCTAAAGGACAATACTGCTTTGTCTACTGCCAAAGTTCTTTTGAAGGAGTTTTTCCCGACGTTCGGTTTGCCGAGCATTGTCTGGAGTGACAATGGGAGTGAATTCGTAGGCCAAATCATGCAGAAAGTGTGTACAGGTCTTGGTATTAGGCAGAAATTCCATGCGGCAAACCACCCTCAGTCAGCAGGTTTGGTAGAGTACTATAATGGCACTGTCAAGCTCAAATTGGCAAAGATTCAGGCCAGCACGGGTCTTGCTTGGCCTGATGCCTTCCCATTGGCACTTTTATCCACGAGAACTACTGTTCATTCTCGTGTAGGACTTAGTCCGTATGAGGTTGTTTTTGGGCGCCCAGCCAATGTCTGGGGAGTCCCTCGACCTAAAAAGTATTCTGACATCCCATATCCAATGTTGATTGACTACTTGCATGACCTCACCACTAAATTACGTGATCTTCACCAACAGGTTCAAAACGCTCTGCCGGAGGCCTCTGCGGATCCAGGTCACTCCATCCAACCCGGAGACTGGGTCTGCCTGAAGAATTTCCAGCGGAAAAAGAGTCTAGAACCTCGTTGGGGCCCGCCTCGGAAAGTTTTGTTGACAACACGTACAGCAGTAAAGGTCGTCGGGTAAAAGAACTGGGTTCATGGGGTGCACTGTAAGAGGGTACCTTTGCCTCTACCTTTTGATCAGTGGGTTCGTAAGGGCATGAGTGATAGTGAAGGCGAAAGGGTCCCTTGATTTGTACCTTTTAGTAGTGCACACCTGGATCAAACGAACTCTGAGAATGAAGACGATGACGTGTTGCAAGAAGCTGTACCATCACATCTGCGATTGAACACAGCCAATCCAGAAACTTTGTTTACGGAGCAAACGATCCCTAATAAGATTCGGTACAATTTAAGACCCAGAGAAACAAAAGACAATTGAATTTTTTCCGTTCCTTTTTCTGATTACGTTTTTGAGAGACATTCTTTTTCCACTATCCATCAAGTTGCAGGGTCACGGTAGGAGTCTTAAGCTGTGACCTGAGTAGTGACAGTAGGTCTGCAGGACTTGCAGTGTCATAGGATGGCTAATAATCACAGCTAAGTGATTTAGGAAGATTGCCGTGAGCAACGCGTTAGAGTATGGATACTAAAGTGGAAATTAATTATCAGAATTTAAAGATGAAAGGTCAATTTAAGAAATGATTGGTTAGCCCATGTGGCATAACCTTATTTATTTTAATATGTTTATGTATTTTATTAGCATGTGTAAGTTGGGTTGTTTATACTATGCAGAAAGCACCTGTTCCAACTTCTGTTTCCTTATCTTTCCTTACTACTGCCCCCATCGGTTTCATACACTCCCAGAACATGAACAGATTTGGAGAACAGAATACTTTAATAATTCATTTATTCAGTTATTGCATCAGCATCAACTGGTAATGAACACCACTGATTGTTGGGTCTGTGGGCTCATGCCCCATAATACAGAGAGAGGGATGTCATATTTAGTCCTTCCATTTTCCTATGAAGGCTCTGCTTGGGCCTATTTGGCTATGTTTTCTAATGTTTATCAGAACCAACTACGGTATCCTCCTGGTAGTCCATATGGTGGTGGAGCAGATTTTAGTCACAGCTCTTTGATAAAGGGAATAGTGGCCATGGCTAGAATTGCTGAGATTAGTAAGATTTCCGTGGATGAGAAAAAAGCATATGATGGCTGGAATATAACCCGTTATGTTACTAGCCTTACAGAAAAGGCTAGGTGAAGGAGATCCCCACCAATTTGGGCTGTACCTCATCGAGGTAATCTCTGCCTACAGATCAATGGCCAGAATGTTAAAAATCAACAGGAGAAGAGTGTCTGTTCCCAAACTTATGTCTATTCACCTCAGAGTCCCTCACCGTTAGTGCCATCACAAGGCACATATTTTATCTGCCGTGACAGAGCCTATGCATGGCTTCCTACTTACTTTTCAGGAACTTGCTATGTGGCTTTTCTTCTTCCTCCAACATATACTGCTCCTTCAGGTCATCATAGGAAAAGATATGGCAGGGGAGTTATTGATTCTAAAGACTCAGCAGGACAAGAAGGAGGTGACTTTATTAAAGGGTTGCTTCCTTTCTTGGGCCCAATGGCCAATAGCAGAGACATCAGACAATTAGTTTGTGTTGTTGAGGCTACCATAAATGTAACTTCTGGAGCCTTGAGTAATCTGACAGCCAAACTTCAGACGGATCGCCTTATGACTTTGCAGAACCAAATGGTTCTAGACATTGTCCTTGCAGATCGTGGAGGAGTCTGTAAATTGATCGGGTCTAGTTGCTGTATTTACATTCCTGATAATGCCCCTACGGTATACCAAGCTATCTCCAAGTTGCATATCATCTCCGAGTCTATACATCAGAACACGGGAGATTGGTCTGTGATGGGATGGTTTTGGGGACTACTGTCCACATGGGGATAAAAGATACTAACTTTCCTTGGGATGGTCTTGGCCATCATTTTCTCTTGTTGTCTCTGTGTACAGTGTGGACCAGCTATCTGTGGTCTTTGTGCCACTATATGTGTCCCAAAGCCTGTGTCACAGAAAACCGAGAATATTAGAATGATGCTACAGCAACAGCTCGATGACCTCATGGCCATTGACATCGACTCAGACTAACTTGAGTCCTTGGTATTTTTGCCTGAGTAATGGCAAAAGGAGGGTCTGAGGTTCTTCAATTTCTGATTTCGTCGCATATTCAGCCGCCATTTTGTGTCTCATCGCCATCTTGTGTTGTCCACACTCAGGCAGCACGGTGGACGAAGTGTTTTTGCTTTTCTCAGCTGCTGTGTGTCTCTTCGGTTAAAGAGTAACTCCATTGCCCTTGCTTACGAAACCGATGTCAGGGTCTGGCCGAGTTCGTTAATCCATGTCTGGGTTGATTGATCCCTGTCTCGACTGACTATTTACCTTCTCCTATTCTCTCCTTACATTATCTTATCCGACTGGCCTTCACTATTCTCTACCTGTATTCTCTTGTTACACAACTATCCTTTGAGGCACACAAATACGTCCTGCCACCTGCAAATTGGATTGTTGGTACTAGTACTGATTAATTTGTCGGGAGGGGTAACACACGGAGTCTGAGAAAGGGGCGTATTTGAGACATCTGATAGCTTGTTTTTCAACTTTTCTTATTGATTCATTTTGTATGTGCAAGGAGTAAACTTTGTAAATGTGTTTCCTATAAAAGATTGTGTGCCACGGATTGAAGTGGAAGTCTCCTCAGAACCCACCTCGCGTATAACTTCTGGGACAACTGTGCTTGGCTGCAGCTAATAAACCTGGCTTTCCATGCTCAACAGAGTGTCTTGTGTCTCTGTTCGACAAGGCAGGTGAACTCTGGGATTTAAGGCGTGTCCTGTGCCGCCAGGCCCATAAGGCCCGGTTCTCCAAGTGAAGATGGTGCACAACTCTGTATTATGACAAAAGAGCTCTCTTAGTGCACCCTGGAGTCAACCAATTCTTATCCACCAAAATTGGCTCCCAGGAAAGTAGCCTCATTCCAATACGCTGATGATCTTGTCCTTATGAATCAAACTGGGAAGGGTCTACAGAGGCTATTAAAACAACTAAACATCTATTGCACTGAGAATTAAATGGCTATTAATTTGACAAAAACATGGACAGTGATCTTCAGTAGGAAACTAAACAAGAAATGCAGCTGGTCAGTGGGGGGAAAAACAATTCTATGAGTGATGTCATACAAATATCTTGGCGTATGCCTACAAGATCGGCAGCCACACAACTTATAACAGAGTACACTAAAACCAAGAAATGCTTCCCTAATCTCCACTTTCCAGCAAATTGATCAGAAATGACAAATCCCACCCTTCCGCCACTACTTACTGCAAAACAAGCCAAGCTCATACCAACTCTCTGCTACGGCATAAAAGCCTTCTCGGGAAAATTTGGGCCTTTCCTTAACACAGCACAAAATAAGGTCTTTAAGCTTTTATTTCAGCTTCCCCAGAGTGCATCCCACTCTCAGATCTGACTACAATTCGGGCTAATAAATCAAAAACTAGTACAAACAGGTGCACTGTTCAAATACATGTCATTAACAAGAGCTTCCGATGGAAATACACTACAAGCCCTAATATGGAATGAAATTCAAAACAACATGCACCAAAATTCAAACAACTGGGCCCTATCTCTTAATAAAGTATTAACAATGCTGAAAACAAAAGAGCTATGGAAAATGGCACTTCCACACGACTCCTTTAAAAAAGTAATCAACAAACAAACAAGGAGGTTATCATGGCTAGAAGATAAAGAAGATTTCAGAAAAAGAAGGCACGCATGAACAATGATCGACAACTACAGGGAGCCGCATGACCAGAAATATTTTACGACATCACTCGGATCATTTTATAAAAATAAGCTTCTGCAGTTAAGGTTTGGTTTATGCCAAATTCTAGTATTGATTGATTTATTTATTTATTTATTTATTTGTTGATTAATTAAAACCATTACAACAAAGGACAGAAATAAATACAAACACAACACATTACCTAATTGAACATTCCAGGATACAATGCATAAAGTTGACCACAATCAATTAACTTTTTCCAGTTCGGGGTAATTTAAAATTATTATTTCATTTTTAAAACGGTCTATAGGGCTTGGCATTTTTCAGGGATAAAGTGCACGTATGTCATTCGATAAAAATGGTAAACATAATAAATGGAACATTATCTAAAAAGTAGTACTCTAAAAACAAACAATTAGTACATTAAAAAGAGCCATAGAAATAATTCATCATCACCTTAAAAACAGCAACATCCTCGTTTCACAACCGTAACAAATTTAACATATACTTTGGGTGTCAACCTTACATAATTTCATTTCCACTGTAAGCATAAATTTTACACATTGGTGTATAATATGGACGTTGACACCACTTAAGCAAAATATTAATGCTGATCTACAAGTCCTAAGTCCCATTTCTTTAAAAATAGGTTTTAAAATTGTTTTCCGTTCCTTCATCATTTTTGGGCATAGTGTTACCATATGCAGCAAGGTTTCATCATACTGCCCACATAGCCGACAAATATTTGATGCCCATTTGGACCTCCATTTAGAGGTTCCATCTTTGGTTGGATAGATTCCAAACCTTAATAACATAAATTTGTTCTTAATTAAGGGTTTTTGAGGACCAAATCCATACCTGAGTGAAATCTAGGATCGAGGCACAAGAGGAGTGGGCAGCCTGAAGATCGGCGCCAAACGACTACAGCTACCGCCGCCACCAGCCGCGCCGCCGCTCCGGGACTTCACATCCCGGCAGCCTTTGCGGCGGCGCGTTCCCTGACGCGCTAGACGCGCCAGGAGGGGCTACAAAGACATCGAGCCCTCGGTGGAGCGGGGGGGACCAAATCCATACCTGAGTGAAATCTAGGATCGAGGCACAAAAGGAGTGGGCAGCCTGAATATCCGCGCCAAACGACTACAGCTACCGCCGCCACCAGCCACGCCGCCGCTCCGGGACTTCACATCCCGGCAGCCTTTGCAGCGGCGCGTTCCCTGACGCGCTCGATGCGCCAGGAGGGGCTACAAAGACATCGAGCCCCCAGCGTCATTGGACGCGAGCGGGACGCCCCGAGCGAAGCCCGGGCAAAGGGCGGGCCCTCTACGGCCCTCCAAGGCCAGACAAGGCTCGGCTTGGCCATCCCCTTAACGATTGCAGCCCCGCACTCGGGTTTGGGTCCACTACATCGAATCATCTTGAAAAAAAAACCAAATATGGCTATGACTGCTGCGGACACCCTTACACCTACAACAGGGGTTTCCATCTTGAGTCCTTTGGACAAATTATTTTTTAGAACTACTGCTGAAGTTGACAGAGACTTGGCATTGGCAGAGCGCCGTGTTGCTCGCCGACTATCCATTGAACAACTTAAAAACACTGTACTAGACTCTTGCTCCAAAGTTACTCCTGATGTTCATTCGGATAACCCAACCCAGGAAAACACAGATGCTGATCTGTTTAATACGGACAATATCCCCCTAATATTCCAGCCCAGTTCCCCCCCATAAACGATACATCTAACACATATCAACCTGAGCTACCCCTCCCTAGTAGTAATGCAATCATTGACCTTGTTACCCCTAAATCACCTAAGGCCTCTGAGGATGTAAGTTCATGCATAATGGAGGTACCAATATCCGTGGAAGTTGAACAGCAAATACAATACCATCCAGTGCCTCCCATACTTACGTCCGCTAAACCTTCGACCCCCTCTAACCATTCTAAAAGGAAACAGGCAACTATCCGATCGCCTCCAAAAAAGCGTAGAAAAAGAGGCCTGGCCCAGGCAGACACCTCTGCATACAAACTAATGCCCTCAAAGGACCCACTTAGGAAAGAACTACTTCAAATAGTAGAAGGGGCACCAAATGTAGCTAGAAATACTCTGACTTCTCAAGTTCCACCATCTATAAAAGATTTTGTTGACGCAAACGTATCAAAACTTGGCTCTTTCCCCTGTCCCTATAAAAACCGGCCTTTCCTAGCCCACCCCCGTCAATAAACCACAAGAGTAGCTACCAGCGCCAGGATACCTGCCAGGTGACAGTCGCGCTTTATAAATATTTTAAATAAATAAATAAATAAATAAATAACAATGGAACATCTAGTGAAAGCGTTATTAATTCCAATAGTAGAGAGAGTGAAGAGAATAGGAACCCAATTGGATACCCTCATAGGATGTTCTACTCAAAACATTTCAACTAGTAAGGACTCATTTAACCCCCCTAATACAAAAGATGGACAGAAAATCACCAAAGCGGGGAAAATGATCAAAGAGGACAAAACCATAAAGGGTTCAAACACTCTAACTAAACAAACATCTTCAGCTACTTTGAGGCTAGTAACCAAAGCCCAACTTGTTCCATCTAAACTGCCTCTAAACACACGGGCACAGTCCGCACAAATAAATTCCCTTGTGGATTCGGCAAGAATGGGGAACACAAAAACCAATTTGGACATGAACAAGACTGATTCCAAATATAAAAGACCGCCACGTGAAAGAAATGTGGACTTACCCCCAGCTGCTTCACAAAATGTTACTGTTCTAACGGGGTCCCGCCATTACCATCCTCAGGAGCTTATGAAAATCACACTAGTCTTAAAAATAAGGTCATATATTGGCTTAAAAACAACAGGCCATTACCATCTCATTTAAATAGCGATATCATTACGGTGAGAAGAACAAACTGGGTGGGCATACGCCCCAAAGAAATAGAGGGGGACATAATAATTATTATATTTAAAGACCCTAGAGTCACCACACATATCAGGGATTGGTTTTCAGATTTTAATAGTGGCCCGATTACACCCAAACCACTATCATATTTCTATCCCGAAGCATTAATGCCCCCAAAACCATACCGACCTAAACCTCACTTTGACAATTTTTCCTTCCAACAGCACAGAAGACCAACCCAAAACATGTATCCTTCAAGGTATGGAGTGAGGGAAAACATACTTCCACCTTATAACCCCTACTACGATAGAGAGAATATGTGGGAAAATAGATTTACCCCGACTCCTAGATATGACTCTGCGGGCTATGGTCAATGTTTTCCACCTTTAACTCCCTCTTGGAATCTTCCCTGTTATAATCACTACGAGCCACTCTATTGTCTGGACGACATAGAATGACTCTCCCCAACGAAAGTAGACTACCCGTGCAGGGAGAAGACACCTGGTACAATTTCTAAAGTATCATCCATAAAGGGCCATTGGGGTTGTAGGATTCCAGTAAAAGGGATGGTAAACGGGGTAAATAAAATGGATTTAGTAAATACATCGCCCCCGGTAGACCAGCAGAATATCATAAATACTTCGTCTACCTGTGTGGAAAATGGGAAACCATCTGCCAAGATAGAGATCCTTAGTTGGAATCTGGCAGGAATTTCCTCAAAAATTGCTCAACCGGCCTGGCAGGATGTGGTAAATTCCTACTCAGTCCTGTGCTTCCAGGAGACTTGGGTGCTTACTCCGATACATCTACTGGGTTACCAGACCTTCCACTCACCAGCGATAGCGAGTAAGCAGGGTAGACATAGGGGGGGCCTGTGTATATATATTAGTGTTGGAGTAGGGCACAGGATTCGGAAACAGGTACTCAGGGATTCTTACCAAATAATTGTCATGGATATTGGCTCATCCCTGAGACTGTTAATTATTAATTTTTATAATAATATGCCCTCAGAGCATCTGGAGAAAGTCTTAGATGACCTGCATCATGTTGTTGTATCAATTGAAGAAACATGTGGGGGCGAGTGTGCGACAGCGTTCATGGGCGACTTTAACTGTTATATCTGCCAAAACGCCTCAAGGGGTATGTGTGACTTCTCCCCCACACAGGAAACTGAATCTGATGATGTCATTTCAAATCACTTTTCACATACAAAAATAGGGGAGTCACTAAATAATCTCATGGCTTCCTTTAACCTAGACTTTGCAAATGATTTATCTCTCCCACCAAGACCATTTAAACCATCCTTCCATGGCAGAGCAGTAAACTCCACTATTGATTTTATTCTTTTTTCAAAGATGCATGCCCCGTTAATATCCTCTTGGGACACTCTTGATCACCTATATGGTGACCATTTTCCTTTGGCTCTATCTATCGTGTTACCCTCTCCCACTAATACACAAAATAACCCCAAAATAAACTATGAACAACCCATCAAATTGGGGGCTCTTAATGGCTACACCCTTAAATGGGACAAAATCAATCCAGCCAGTCTTCTCAAACATTTACTGAAGATGAGGTGGGAGGAGGTACACATTTGTCTGTCTCTGACTGAACAGCCCCAATCCATCCTTGAAGCTTTTTTGAAAATACAGGTCAGTCTAAAACAACTACTTACACGACAGTTCAAGACAGGCCCGATTACCCCTAAAGGGTGGTTCGATAAAAACTGCTCTAGGGCTTTAAAATCGCTGAAGAACACACTTCATACAACACAGAAGCCAACCATGGAGATACGTCAGGCCAGACTTCGATATCGCATAGCCATCAAAAACAGGAAAAAATCATTGAAGGTGGAAGCATGGCAGACCCTGTTGTCAACTTGTGAAAATCGTAACCATTCAGCCTTCTGGAAATTCATAAATACCCCACTTCCATGGGTAAATATGCCTGAGAGGAGTTTGGACCTCGCAATTGATGGAGAGACATGGGCCGCTTACTTCCAACAATTATATAGTAAACCCACTTCATCTAAAAGCATTACATCGGAGCTCATTCATTCCTCACACACAAGGCTTTCGAGAAAAAGTCATCCCAACATCGTTTTCTCGTGTGAGGAGGTGGAGCTGGCTATAAGGGAGTGTCCATCCGGAAAGGCACCTGGCCCGGACGCCATCCCAGCAGATGTTTTCAAGGCAGAAATAGCCTTTTGGGCCCCAATATTGACCGCTGCCCTGAACTCTGCGAATGCTTCTGGCCAAATTCCAACCTGGGCTGAGGCCATAGTAATACCCATCTATAAAAAAGGAGATAGGCATTTACCATCTTGTTATCGGCCTATCTCCTTGCTTGATTCCTTAATGAAGATTGCGGGTCGTATCATTCTGAAACGTTTACATAAATGGACGGAAGAGGAGGATATACTTTCAAAACTCCAATATGGCTTTCGAACTGGAAGAGGCACAGTCGAACAGACCCTGAATTTACACCTTATCATGTCCAAATACGTAGAGATAAAGAAGGGTAACCTCTACGTAACATATATAGATCTAAGCTCAGCTTTTGACTGTGTGCTTCATGAACAACTATGGAAAATTCTTGAGCACTTAGGGATGGACCCATCAATCCTCATTTTTATCATGAAACTCTACAGAGATGCGGGTGCAAGAGTGAGGTTTGGCCCGAAGGGAGAGTGTTCGCCAAGGTTCACCATCAATAGAGGGGTTAGGCAGGGGTGCATTTTAGCCCCCCTGCTTTTCTCCCTCTACATAAATGCCATTGGTGAACACTTTAAAAACATTGAATGCGACTACCCAAAAGTGGGAGGCCAAGCCATCCCAATCTTGTTATATGCCGATGATGCGGCTATTCTCTCCCAAACAAGATTGGGGTTGCAAAGAGCAGTTACCGCATTTACTGCCTTTATGCATGAAAGGGGCTTGAAAGTGAATATCGGGAAAACTTATTCAATGGTATGTAGTAAGAGGACAAAGAAAATCCCATGTCCCATATTCATTGAAGATCAAAGACTGGAGACAGTGGATAATTTCACATATTTGGGTATATGTGTCCACAGGAAAGTGACAAGGCAGTCTGCAGTCAAAAAGAGGAAACTCGCCTTTGTCAGAGCAACTGGGGGGCTTCGAGATTTTGCCGGAAAAATAGGAGGGAGGCCAGTTAAACAGCTCATTATTATATACAAAGCTAAATGTGTTTCAACAGCAACTTATGGGGCCGGCCTTTGGGGCATTGATAATAACATTTCTTCAATCCAAATAGCAGAAAATAATGTCTTAAGGTATCTGCTGGCAACACCGAAAGCAACATCTGTCTATATGATTCACATTGAGCTAGGCCTACCATTCATTTCAGACTTAATTAAAGTTGAGCCTCCTCTCTTGTGGCATAAAATCTGGACAACCCCCGAGACTGCTCTGAATCGAGAAGTAATATTGGACATTTTTAAACTGGAGGGGGTAAAACATACGAAATGGTTGGCATATGTTAAAAAGTTCCTTTATGACATTGGTCGCCCAGAGTTCTTCACCGATCCTTTGACTCTGGAGCACATTTCAAGGAAAAACCTGAGAAAGATCCTATTGGATCACCTGGAAACCAAGAGATGGGCTAACCAAAAACTAAATAAAATACTCCAGGTTTATCAAAGGATTACCCCGAATAAGGGGCTTCAATTATATCTTTCTACTGACTTTTCCTGTTTTTCCAGAATGTTGCTTGTCAGATTTAGATTGGGTTCTTTCTTTCGTTTTATAACATTTCCTTCATGTAATGATTGGTCCCGAAATTTGTGCCCCTGTCCATGTGATGACATTTCTGTCCAATCTAACATTCATTCTATATTATTTTGTACATACTATGTGATCCCCAGGAAATCCCTATTGAGACCTTCATTAAAGAGATGGGGCTTGAGATCTTGTAAAGACGCGTTTGAGCGCTTACAAGAGTTAGAGGATAGGGATGTCATACGTATCATGGAACAGTTCTTAAAATTGTTGCTTAAATTTAGGAACTCGCTACAATGGCCTATGTGATACTGCTGCTCGTTAATATACCTTTGTATAATAGTCCTTCCTTCTGAAAGTTTGGTTTCCCCAACCTTTTTAAATGATAATGTCTTTTTATTTTTATTTCTTATTTTTTAATGATAATCATGTTTTTAATTGTACAGCTACTTTTTTAAACAAATGTTATGAATGCTTTTATGATATTTTTTTGTGAATATCGAATAAAGCTTATTTTGAATTTGAATTTGAAAAAAAGGGTTTTTGATGAAAAAGTAAATAGGGTTGGACCATCATTTTGTCGAAGCAATTGGCAATGGACCAAAAGTTCTTTTTTTTCCCCAACTCATATTTATCCAACACTTCTGACAGCAAGGCAACGGTTGAATTAATACATTTTTTATAAACCATTTTACTCCTTGTTTCGTCTTCCAATTTGGGACATTCAAATTTTAGGAGACACTCAGCTAAATAATCCTGCCAGCTTCTAGAATATTCGCTGGTCGAAATCTCGCTCCAACACATATTGGCCAACGTGCCCTCCTCGGCTCGAGTTAATGCCAATAGTGTTTTAACAAATGCAGCTTTACGCACCAAGAGCTGATGCCGTAAGCCAAATTCCAATCTTAAATTGGCACGTGAAATCTGCCTAGGAATCCTAAAGACTGATTTATATGTCCTTGCAACTATGGCCTCCAATACTTTCACGTCTCTACCCTTAAAAATAATGGACCCATAGTCCAGGGAGGGGATAAGTTTTGCTTTCATGACTTTAAGTAGATGGTCATAATTGGGGCATACTAGTTTATCTCTTAATTTTCGAAATGCGAAAGCAAGTGAGGTACCTTTAGCCTCTAAGTTATTGAAATGCTGTCTAAATGATAGTCTATCATCAAATGTAATTCCCAAGTATTTATAAGTTTTTACACAGTCAACAGACAAACCATTGATATTCAAGTCCTTTACCCCAAGTTTGCCTTTCCCTATTAACATTATTATTGTTTTTTTTCATATTAATTGTTAAACAATTTTGGGTTACATATATATTAAAATAATGTATTAATCTTTTTAGTCCTATCATAGTTTGGCTAAGTAAAATAGTATCATCAGCATACTGTAAGTATTTGATTTCTTTACCCATTACAGAAGGGGAATGTGAGTTTACATCATTAAAATGGGTTGGGAGATCAGACATAAATAAATTAAAAAGACATGGAGCAAGCACACATCCTTGTTTTAAGCCAAGATTTGTTTCGAGGCGGCGGGCAGTATGTCTACCATCGCCAATTTTGACCTGCACCCAGGTATTTGAGTACAATAATTTAATCATTTTTATAAGAGTTTCTGATATACCCCAATTCATTAGCTTTTTCCAAAGAATATTTCTGGGTACAGAATCAAACTCGGCTTTTAAGTCAATAAAACAAATGTACAATTTTTGTTTCCTACATATGGCTCTTTCTCCTAGTAAAGACAATAAAATCAAATTGGTAAGAGTCGATTCTCCCTTCCTAAATCTTGTTTGAAAGATTGGGATCAATTCTTCTCTTTCCGCCCAAGACTCCAACTCCTCTAACAGACAACTTGCAAATATTTTAGCATCTACGTCTGTGAGGGTAATTCATCGATAATTTGCAGGGTTCTCCTGGGGCCCACTTTTGTAGATCGGCTGTATTATACTTCCCCTCCATGAATCCGGGATACAGCCTGTCTTAAGAATTTCATTGAAGAGGGCCGTTAATAACTCTGGCCAATACTCAAATTCTAGTATATACCCCCAAATGGCAATCGCAACCTTTGAACACAAAGTGCAGACTTTGCTCACTATATGAAAAAAGCTTAACTCACATTTTACCAATTTGCCCTATCATATTAAAGGAAAGAACAATTTTATTGAAAAGATTTTTCAATATGTAAGGTATTAGGTCATGTCGGCATGCTTTACAATTTTGCATGAAAGGGGAATCACCACAAACAATAGCTGCTTTCATAAAATGTTATCTCAAAGCAGAACGCCTATTGACCGCAAAAAGTCTGATGATGTAATGTAAGGACGGCTCCTCAGTGATTTATTTAAATTTAGCTCAATATGAATTCCAGTGATTCCGAAGGAAATTGCTGGAATTTGAGTTATAACATAGCAGTTCACTTTTCAACATTTTTCCCTGTGCAATATTTTATGGGTTTTATTAACCGGATAATATTACCTTTGACTTTGAAAGAGCTCGCTTTCTCTTTGCGAGATAATGGATTGCGTTCTTTCACCTTCTCCAGGGATATGGGGTGCTACCGCCATTACACCTGTCAAACAATCTTGCCTTAATACTGTGGTAATTTCTAGGCTTGACTACAGCAATGTCATCTGTACCAGCCTTCCAAAAAAGATCTCTCCCAGCCTAAAAAACTACAGAATGAGAGGGCTACATCACACCTTTCTTTTCTGAAAGTCCTTAATTGTCTTGGCATTAGCAAAATAATGCAATTCACAATACTATGCCTCACCACAAGGCACTATATGGCAGTGCTTCAGCATACATTTTAGCAGCCTATCTGCATTTGACCAACTATTTACACAGCTGATGTTTGCCACTCCATTGCAAGTTCACCGTCTTGTTTGCTAAAGTAGAAACAGTTGATGGCAGAACCTTGCATGTAAAGGGCTTATCACCCTGAAACGCCTTTCCAGAGCCTAGAAGGCTTTCTCAGTTTCTGCAAGTGACAGTAGACGAACAGCTTCAGATTGCGCTATGACTCAGTTTCATAGCACTATTCTTTGTCAGCCATCTTCCTCAGGCAAAATCACACCAAGACCCTCATATTAGGATACCTGGTCAGATGCCTAAGGCAGAGGAGAGTCTTTCTGCCAACCTGTTGGATCGCTCCACCAATGTTTTACCATGCTATCAACACCTGTTCGTTGATTTTTACTGTAAAAATACACTGAGTAGAAAACACCCCTCCCTGGATTTACCTGGCCTTGTGGTTCACCCTTGCACTTTCTACTCTCTGGAGATAATCCGGCTCTACAACACATGCTAACTGATTATAGACTTGAATTAACAACCTCATCGGACATTTCTGCTGTGTCGGCTGTAATTGTCTCTGTGGTGTTTCTCGAAATAATGAATGCAGGAGCCAGTTTGAGCTAGGTGGGTTTAATGAACCTCAACCACACACGGACAGCAATCAACTGCCGATTGTGGAACTCTCACAAAATGCCACACACCAAGGTTCTCAGAAAACGTCACTTAGAACAGAATACCACGGAGGAGGAGCTTCGCGGGCAACCAAGATGGCCGCGTGAGCTCGGAGCTCCGAAGACCCTCCGATCCTCCGTAATAATCCTGTCACATATCCTATCGGAGTTTTGTGATATACTGAAGATGAACCGACGCTGACAAGGATCCCGTTGTCCGATTCCAAATCCGACGTTCCTGGGTGCAGTTACACCGTGTGGAAGTTTTCGGACTGCGGAGGACCGTAACGCAAGCCAGGGCCGGTGATTGTGACAGTGCCCGACGGAGGTGACGAGACACGGATCGGGTCACTACGGAGCTAGCGTAGTGACGGAGTGAGCACCAACCGGATGGAGTGCGAGCTAGATCGTTCCAGAAGCACGTGAACTGGTGGTACCCGTTGTCTTGACTCGCGAGGAGGCCCGGAGAATAACAATGGCTGGCAAAGGTGGCGCTGACAAAACACAGCCTCGGGTCAGCAGGAAGACTACATACTCGCAGTCGAACAATATGGAGCGCTACACTCAGCCGAGGGGCTCGCCTGGTGCCTCAACGAGACCTAAGGACCTCCACGGGGAGGTGTCGCCTGAGGTTCAAGACCCCACGCTCCGCGACATAATGAGCGCCATTGAAGGTATGAAGTCCGAGATGCACCAACAGCACGAAGTGATGGCGCGCAAGGTGGACACTCTGGCAATTGATGTCAACCTGATCAGAGCAGACCTGGGCAAAACGAACGAGCGGGTCAAGTCGCTCGACATCAAGACCTCTAGCCTAACCACGGACGTCTCGGATTTACAAACTGAGGTCCGCAACTTGAGGTCGGCCAACGACCTTTTTGCGAGAAGGCTTGAGGACTATGAGGGTCGGGCTAGGTGACAGAACGTCCGCATTATTGGTGTGCCGGAGGGGGCCGAAAATTCGGCAGTGGACCTCTTCGTCGAAGACCTGATCCAGAACCATCTAGCCCCTAAAGGACTCAGTAAGTTCTTTTCCGTGTAACGGGCACACAGGATGCCCGGGGGTCGGCCGAAGGAAGGTATCCCCCCGAGGCCTATCATCGCCCGCTTGTTTAACTTTAGAGACCGTGACTCCATTTTGCAGGCCTCAAGGAGTGGCGGGCCTCTGCAGTTCCAGAACGCTGCCATCAACTTCTTTCCGGACTTTACCCAGTCCGTGCAGAAACAGAGACAAAGTTTCCTGGGAGTAAAACGAAGGCTGCGGGACAAGGGTTTGAAATACGTTATGTTGTTTCCTGCTAAACTACGGATCGAACACCGTACGGGGGGACGGTGTTCGACTGGTTTTCCTCTTTCCTAGCCGGCCGCCGGCAGTCGATCTGGGCCCCGCCGGATTCCGCCGTGATGCCGCCTCTGGGAGTCGGGGTCCCTCAGGGCTCTATTTTGAGCCCGACCCTCTTTAACATCATTATGACCCCATTGGCGGCGTTGGTGGAGTCGCATGGTGCCCAGATCGTATCCTATGCGGACGACACCCAGCTCCTCTTCTCTTGTAAGAGAGGAGGCGACTTTGATGGGGAGAGTATTCGGGATTGCCTTGGGGCTGTTTTTCACTGGTTCCATCTAAACAGCCTTAAGTGCAATTCCGACAAGTCCGAAGTACTCTTCTTTGGGTGCGACACAGAGCCAGATTGGCAGACCTGGTGGCCACGGGATATGTTCCCTCCGTCCTGTTCCTCTCAGGTTGCTAAGAATCTGGGGGTGAAGATGGATAACAGGCTTACCTTGAAATCCCAGATCCTGGGGGTGTCGGGCATTTGCTTTGGCATCCTCAGGATGCTGCGGAGGTTCCTTCCTCTGCTATCCGTGGAACACAGGACGCTAACAGTCCAGGCTCTGATTGGGTCCAGGTTGGATTATTCCAACGTTCTTTACCTGGGCCTCCCAGAGTACTTGTTGCAGCGGCTTCAAGTGGTACAGAATGCCGCTGCCAGGGCAATCTTTGGCCTTAGCAGGCGCTCCAGGGCCTCGGGCTTGCTGGCAACTTTACACTGGCTTCCTATCCGCAAGAGGATCGCCTTTAAGGCGCTGACCCTGGCCTACAAAGCTCTTCACAAGGAGGGAGCCAAGTACCTCCAAAAGAGACTGGTCTTTTATCATCCGACCAGGTCTCTGAGGTCGGAAGCCCTGCACCTTGCTGTTGTCCCCCGGGTAAAGAAAGCGCGCCTCGGAGGCCGCTCCTTTGGACTGCTGGCATCTCAGCTGTGGAACTCTTTACCACTGGCCCTGCGGGGAGCTACCAGCCTACTGGCTTTTAGGAAAGGCCTAAAACTTGGCTGTTCACTCAGTAGCCGGTCTCCCGTGAATCTCTGGCCCACTCTTCTGTTAGTTTTTCATTTGGTGTTATGTTACTGTGTTGCAGTTTTGTCTCTTTCTCCAATAAAGCGCCGGGACACTCTTTTTGAGTAGCCGTGCGCTATAGAAATAAATATATAACATAACATAACATAACATAACATGGTGGCAGAGCTTTGTTCTTTGATTTGCCGGAGGTGGTCTCAGACTGGCTTGACACCCTGCCTCAGCGAAATGAAGACACCGAGGAACACTCGGAAGAAGCCACTGGCGGTCAAGACCGGCAGGAATGAGGACTTGATACAACATTCTTTTTGGACAATGGGTTTACCATCAGCTGTTTGGTTCGGTAATCCTGCACTCATAAGGGGGTTTCCCCTGTACTTTTCTATTTGGAGGATGGGGGGGGATAGGGTTACCTCCTTACTCCTCGGGGGCTTTTCGTAGATTAGTTTTTCTAAGGGCGACAGGCACACTGCGAGTTGGGTGGGCTACTTAGTCTGATGCAGGGGTGCAGGGTGGGGGTGGACGGGTTTCTTGGTCTTTTTCATGGGTTAACTTTTCTTATTCTCTGTTTCTCTTTTGGCAAGGCAATTGGTTGTATATTTCCGCTCACATAATGGTGGTGCCCGTCGAGGGCGGGATGGGTGGAGAATTCGATGATTGGGGGTAGGAAATTGAATGTTCTAAGCTGGAATGTCAATGGGCTGGGGGACCGTATTAAGAGGGGTATTGTACTGCAAATGTTTAAGAGATGTGTGCCAGACGTAATACTATTGCAGGAGACGCATTTGGTGGGGAACACATGCTACGCACTTAATAGGAAGGGTTTCAAGATGGTGGCACACTCGGGGTTCTCCTCTGGCTCCCAGGGGGTGGGGATTATGGTGCGTTCGACCCTCCCCCTGGAGATTGACTCGAAGGTGATCGATGAGCGAGGACGTTACGTTGCAGTTTCGGGGAGGTGGGAGGGGCGTAACTTGGCTCTAGTTTCGATTTACGTCGCCCCTGGGTTACAGACGGACACTTTCAGAGATCTTGGGGGCGCCATTTTGGGTCTTCCTGAGGGGTTGCTCATATTAGGGGGCGACTTCAATGCAGTGGGCTCGGGGACATTGGATCGGCACCCATCCAGAGACCTTCGAGGTGCGCAGACCTGGCTTTCTGACTTTATTGATACCCTAGGACTTGTGGATTGCTGGAGACTGCGACATCCCACTCAGCGCCAATAGTCTTTCCATTCAGGGGCACATGGTAGCCTCTCCAGGATTGTCTACGTTCTTACATTAGCGGCCCACGCATCGGCGGTCTCGGAGGCCAGATTGATGGCACGGGGCATCTCCGACCACTCTCCGGTCTGGGTGACATTCGATTTCGATGTTGGGTCGGCTGAGAGAGTGGCTCCGATAAACCCATGGTACTTTCGTGACCCCAAGACTCGTGGACTCCTGGCCAAAGCCATGGAGCTATACTTCTCCGAGAACACGGGCTCGGTCGCCTCCACTGTCTCCTTATGGGAGGCATTCAAGACTGTCCTGGGGGGAGAGGCGTTCTCCCTTATTGCTGAAGTGCGGAGACGCAGGGACGTGGACGCGGTGACTATTGAGTCTGATATAGCGACGATTGATGCTCAGTTGGAGGCCGGCCCGCCGCCGGATCTCCTTCACGCGCTCACGCTCAAACAGTCAGAATATCGCGCTACTGTTACGGAGGCGGCGAAGGTCATGGGAAGGGAGCAGCAGGGGCGAATCTATGAGGTCGGGGACAAAGCTGGCAAACTTATTGCATGGCTAGACAAGAAAGAGAGGGCTAGCCGCGTTGTCCCAGAGGTGTTGGGGGAAGATGGCGTAGCTGTCACCGACCCCAGCGCCCTTGACCTTGCCTTCGCAGACTACTTCTTGTCCGTTTATACCTCAACCTCCGAGATGTCAAAAGATGACTCTGATGCCCTATTGCGAGATATAGAGGTCCCGTGCCTATCGGATACTGAGAAGGAGGATATGGATAGAGACATTGTGGTGGACGAGATCGCCCAGGCGATACGCTCCCTGCGATCTGGCAAGGCTTCAGGCCCAAAAGGTATCCCGGTGGAGCTGTATAAGATTAAGCCGGACCTCGTCACTTCACCATTGCGGGCCATGTTCCTTGAGGCGCGAGAGCTGGGTGCCCTTCCCCCCGACCAAAGGCTGGCCACTATTGTGGTCATTCACAAGGAAGGAAAGCCCAGGGATTTGTGTTGGTCGTACCGCCCTATCTCGCTCTTTAATGCTGAGCCCAAGATCCTGGCCAAAGTACTAGCTAACCTGCTGGTTGGAGTAATAGCTGATTTGGTACACCCGGACCAATCGGGTTTCATTCCACATCGTAACACCGCCCTCAACCTGAGAAGACTTCACGGAGCCCTCGCGAGGGTCCGCACCCTCCGGGAGCCTGCCGTCTTGGCGTCCCTTGACGCCACAATGGCATTCGACTCCCTTGAGTGGCCATACTTGTGGGCGGTGCTGGAGAAGTTTGGGTTTGGTCCGGGGTTCATTGGATGGGTTAAACTCCTGTATGCCAACCCGCTTGCTAAGGTGGCGGTTAACGGCCGCGCATCTGCTCCATTTGCCCTTGGTAGAGGCACCAGGCAGGGGTGCCCCCTGTCCCCTCTTTTGTTTGCACTGGCACTAGAACCCTTGGCGGCGTGGTTGAGAGGGCATCCGGACATTAGGGGAATCAAGTACCGGGTCTCTGTACGCCGATGACATTCTTCTATACCTCACCTCGCCGTGTATGTCTCTCATTGTTGTGTGTGACGTCCTGGGTACCTTTGGTAGACACTCAGGACTCGTTATTAACTGGTCGAAGTCCCATTTATATGTTCTGAGAGGTGAGGTCCCGAGACTCCCGCGGGACTGTAACATACAGGTTGCAAGGCAGGGGTTCAAATACCTGGGCATCTACATCTCTACTGACCCCACGGTGCGCTACACGAACAACCTACTCCCCCCTCTTGCGCGCCTTCGGCGTGATGTGGAGGGATGGCGGAGGTTGCCGCTTTCCTTGCTCGGACGGGCGGCATTGTTTAAAATGATGTCCCTGCCCAGGTTTCTATATGTACTTCAGAACACCCAAGATCTGGTCCGGTCTGGATACTTCAGAGAGGTTGAAGGCCTCCAGCGGGCCCAGCTGTGGGATGGCAGGCCACGCATAGCTATTACCAAACTGACTCTTCCTTGGTACGATGGAGGGATTGCGCTGCCTGACATCCGCAGGTATTATTGGGCGTCTCAATTGGTGTCCATTAATCATGGATTCTATGGACCAGCAGTAAACCCGGGTTTCGCTATGGATCGATGGCTCCTGGGTGATGGGAAATACTACAGGGCTCTGTACTCTAGGTCTCTGGATGGGAGAATGACAGGTCCCACTAAAACATCGGTCCATATTTGGAGGGCGGTGACGAAGGCACAGGGATGGAAAGGCAAACTCACAAAGGTCACCCCACTCTATGACTCAGAACTGTTAGGCAACCTGTGGCACACAAAGGGATTTGACCGTTGGGACTTGATAGGCATCTCCAGGGTGGAAGACATGATGACCAGGTGTCAGATCAAGACATTTGAGGCACTTCAGAGAGAATTTCAGCTTAGGGAAAGAGAGTTCTTCCGATACGCTCAGTTAAAACATGCCCTCCTGGTGGTTACGCCGGAAGGTGAAAAGATCCCTGAATCTTCCCCACTGGAAGATAGGTTGCTGGACGGCTACATGCCTGACAGCGCTATCTCCCTGACCTATAAGAAACTCATAAACGTTCATACAGAGCTTCTGTTAGGGGTGCGGGATCAGTGGACCCGGGATGGGATTGTGCTAGACGATGAGGACTGGCAGTGTGCGGTCTCGTCCCCGAGGGAGGTGGCGATCCCGGCCAGACTGAGCCTCGTACAACTGAAAATCTTGCATAGGGTTTACGTCACTGGCCCCCGACTTATTCATATGGGTCACTCTGAGGATGGTCTTTGTAGACGAGGATGTGGTTCCCTAGCGACATTCATGCACATTATATGGGAATGTAATGCGGTGGCTGCTTACTGGAGGCGTATACACACAGTGATGGGTGAGGTGACAGGAGTTGACTTGCCTGCGGAAGCCCGGCGCTGTCTATTGAATGTATGGGGCCCTACAGACTACACTAGTTCACAAACTCAATGGGTCACCCTGGGCAACATGGTGGCTAAAAGGGACATTGCGCAGAAATGGGGAGCGGCTCTACCTCCTACAGTAGAAACGTGGAAGGCTAACATGGATTGGTGCATGTTCCGGGAAAAAACTGTTTATGTTGCCAGGGGTAGGCCCAAAAAGTGGAATAAGGTTTGGGGACCCTGGAATGAATATAGGGGTGATATTTGCCTCCCGCCAGATACAGCGCCCTTGGAGGAGCGAATGTCCCCTTAGTCCCTGACTCCGGCTGCTTAGCTCTATACAATGTCCTGACTCCTCCCTCCCCTTCGATACCCAAATATGTGACCTGTTCATGCTTCCTATTTGCTATGTAGGCCCATCCTACCCTGAAATAGGGCACTGCCGTACTCAGTTCTCTTGCCTTGCCATTTGCACCGTTATAGGTGCTTTTCCGTTGTTATACTGTTTCCTTTCATTATTTCATGATATAAAATAAACCTCAGGTGATTCTGTATTATATCATGTGTGCACCACTTTACACTGCATAAAGTTTTGCTGCCAAGCCCTCTGGATGTATGGCTGAATAGCTGTGTACTATTGTGTCGTAAATAAAGGTTTTCCAAAAAAAAAAAAAAAGAACAGAATACCACATTCTATGTGAAAAGCAACCTTTGAAAGAAAAGAAGAAGCATTACATGAGAGAACATCACACATCTCCCCTCTTAATGAAAACAAACAAAACAGAACAAAAAAAAACAAAATAAACACGGTCTTTCATAATAGCAATAATCAACGTGCTAAAAGAAGCATATTAAACTAAGTATTTCACATTGTGAAACTATTGAACATAGTCTGTTTATATAAGCAGGAAGTCTCCACACTCTTGAACTTCTTTTCCTGACAAGTTCAGAAGTATCAGATGAAAAAGATGTAAACGGTGACATATTCATTAGCTCACCTTGTGAGGAATCTTTATCATGTAAAACAGACTTGTCATTATTAACCACCACAATGCGACTCTTATTCCAGATTCTCCCATCGCTGGTTTTTATGGCATTCTTGAAAACTTTAACAACAGGACATTCATTAGTATATTTTGACCATGGCCTAGTGCCAACTGGAGCTCTAACTCTTACCAGATCACCAACATTCACCTTAATAACTTGAGCATTTTTTTATCATCAAAATAACATTTTCTATCATTTTGTTTGGCAATTTCTCTTTTCCTCCAATCTCCTACTTTATTATCAACAAAACCTTTGTTAAGCTGCATCCAACCAGGGCACAAGACAGAATTGGGAATCCTACCCTTGAACAACTCAAAGGGGGACTTGCCAGTGGTCAAATGGGGTGACTTTTGATACGCAGTGATCCTGTCTTGGAGCATAACTTTCCAATCTATGCCATTGACCCTTGCTAGTTGAATACTCTCCTTCAACGTTTTATTGACTCTCTCAATAGCCCCATTTGTTTCCGGATGATATACAGCACATCTTTTATGGACAATACCTCTGTCACGTAGAAAACTTTGAAAAACACTAGAGCAAAACTGTGGACCATTGTCAGACAGTATACTGTTGGGGAAACTTTCTCTTATGAATAACTCGTCTAAAAATGTGATTACACAATTCGTTGAAATCTCTCTAACAGCAACCACTTCTATCCATCTTGAATATAAGTCTAAAACCACAATAAGATACGTTGTGTCACTGACACCATGCAGAGGCCCAACAATATCAATTAAAATTTCATCCCAGGGATGCTTGGGCAGTTTTCTACAGACCATCGGAGATTGCCTAGTCTTAAGAATCTTATCACTTGCACAACACTCCATGCACTCACGAACCATTCTTTCAATGTCCAGATCCATTCCTGGCCACCAGAACTGTTGCCTCAATAATTTTTTTGTCTTGACTATTCCAAGATGACCGCGATGCGCAAATTCAAGCAGCCTTTTCCTTACACCAGGAGGAGGAACAAGCTTGTTTCCTCTAACTAAAAGACCTACACAACAGAGAGCTCATTGGAAACAAGAGACCAAGGTTTCTCAAGTTTACCCTTGTTGCACAACATCTGTATAACCGTTAACTACACAAAATATCGAGTAAAAAATATCGAATTACATAAATTTCGACTTCAAAATATAGAATGGACAAAATATCGAATGGACAGAATATAGTCAGCAAAAATATCGAATTTAAGGTAAGTAATGTAATACCGATTTTTATAAATATAGAAAGTCAAAATATCAAAGTATATAATATAGGTTATTAAAATATATCGAATTTTTAATAATATCAAATTTTTTAAAGTGTTTTGTATGTTAGTATATGTGTGAAAAGTGTATATTTTTTTGTAAATTATTTTAAATAATGAATTTTATGTTATTTAATCTTTGTGTAATTTAATTCTGTAGTGGGTTGTAGGTTTATAGGGGAATAGGGTGGGGAGTAATTTAATAATATTAAATAAAATATGAATTTTTAGAAATTATTAATTATTTTTAATTTAATTTTTCGTTTTAGTTATGTAGCGGGTTGTGGGTTTATAGGGGAATAGGGTGGGAAGTAATTCAATTGTAATTATTTAAATATTTTAATTTATTTATTGGTACTTATTTTGAATGAATTGGTAATTAATGTTTATTGGTGATTCATTATTTTTTAATTGGTAATTCATTTTTATTAATTGATGAATTGATAATTATGTGAATTATATTAATTTATTTTATGTAGCGGGTTGTGGGTTTACAGGGGAATAGATTGGGAAGTAATTTAATTGTAATTAATTAAGAATTTTAATGTATTTATCGGTATTTATTTTGAATAACTTAGTAATTAATTTTTAATTGATAATTAATTAATTTTTAATTGGTAAATAATTTTATTAATTAATTAATTGATAATTATGTGAATGTTATTAATGTATTTTCCATAGCGGGTTGTGGGTTTATAGGGGAATAGGTTGGGAAGTTACTTGATTGTATTTAATTAAATGTTTTTATTTATTTATTGGTATTTATTTTGAATTACTTGGTAATTAAATTGTATTTGTTAATTCATTAATTGTAAATTGGTAATTAATTTGTATTAATAGTTAATGAATTTTAATAATTAATATTTATTTGTGTTTTTAATTGATTAATTATTATATCATATTAAATTGGTATTTACTTTTAATATTTTTTTATTGGTATTGATATTTAATTTATTTTTATCAATATATTAAATATTTACTTCCCCTACTGTTAAGCTCACTAGAGTGGGAATAGTAATTTTTAACCCTACGCTATCCAGCGCTTTCCTTACTGTTGCACTCTCTGGAGTGTTGTCGTAAATTGACAGTGAGCAGGTTAGCATTCGCTGAAGCCAGTTAGTTTTCCAATGTTATGCTAAAAGGGTCGTCTGTCATAAATTGACAGTGAGCAGGTTAGCATTCGCTGAAGCCAGTTAGTTTTCCGATGTTATCTTGCCCGTTTCTTGGAAGTCATTTTGTATTTCTGTCAGCCATTTTGTATGCCATGTGCTACCTCGTGTTCACCATGTGCTCTGTCCTACTTCTCTGTTAACTGCTTGTGTATTCTGCCTAGAAACAAGTTATATTTAGCTTCTGCCAATTACACGCATGCTCAGTTGAGCCACATCTGTTTCTGATCCATCACTGTCAAGAATGTGTTTACCCCAACTGGACAATTGTTGGCTCCTCCCACTTGTTGAATGTGTGCTCTCAAAATGTCCTTATATGTACATAAATCTCATTTCTGTATGTGTACCGCCTTCTTTTGAGCCCCTGTGCGGGTATAAAAAGACAATGTGCCTTCCATTCGGGGTGCTACTTCATGCATTGCCTAAGGGTACTATGTGACTGTAGTTCCACCTCATGAGGTCTTAATAGATTTATCTTTTCTATTCCAGTTTCCATTCAAACTTCACTTCTAACAGTTTGAGGGTTTAAAGCGACACATTTAGGCCTTGCTGAGACTCGATACCACAATTGGCGCTTCCAACGTGGGGCTCATCGGCGACTCGGATGCCCGAAGGACTGGTCAAAACGAAGGATTGGAAACTCGCGTTTGGACGTGATCACTGCCGGAGGAGACCTGAGTCTTGGCATCTACGGCGTTTTTCCTTTCTTTCTGATCTGACCATCCAGGTGGTGCCAGTCCTCGACTGAGATCTTTTCTGTTGATTCGCCGTGTAAAGACCGTTTGGTTGATTTGAGAACTTGGCAGTTGGAATCTGTACACTGACAGGATTGGTAAGAGTTGTTTAATACAGTCCTTGCTGTGAATGTAATGCCTTGGATTGGTAAGGTAGTTTAGCAACACTTACTGTGGCTCTTTGTAAGCGTTAGCTAACATTTGATTTTGTTCGAAAAAACCAAATATAAATTGCAATTTATATAGGCAGGTAATGAGGAGATTTTTCTCTACTTTATATTTGTTTGAACGGCGCAACGTACGTAGATACTTTAAGCGCTACTTTGATTATAATATTGCATATTTTGCCTTATTTTTGGCATGCCTGTTTTCAGCGCACTCCGTAGGATGTGTTGCTTTTGTAGCGGTACCAGTTTGAAACTTGACGAAGCTCAACCAGCTCCCCTAGAGGGAACACCTAATAGGGATATGTATATTAAGTATGGTCTTTCTTCCATAATGTACAGTACGTTATGGAATAAATACACTAAAAAGGATCCAGAGTTGTGTTGGCCTATGCATGGGTCATTTGATGTACGAAAGATTCAGTATGTGGAGCAGTGTATGGTACAACAAAAGTCTAGACAAGATATGTTTGATTGTGTACGAATGTGGGAGAAAGCGGTGCATGAGCGAATGAAACGTGAGCAAGCCTTGATTGAAAAAGAACAGCGTAAAACTATTCATGCGAAAGCCCTAGAGTTAAAGGACAAGGAACCAAAGGAATTAAAAGAGAGAGAGTAAAGGGAGCGCAATTTACAGGTAACTGGCCAGTACGCTGTTAGGCAACCCCTTTATCCTATCCTTAATAAGCAACATGACGATTTCTTGTTATTAGATCGTTCTCCACCCCCGTATATTTTCCCTTATGCTCCTGATAAGCCCGATGAGAAATCTCCTGAAGATCGGGATAAAGCGCGAGACACTCGTTCTATGATTCCTGCTGCGCACTCTGCTGACCTTAGATCTGCTGCTCGTAAAGCCGCTCTTAATACTGCCTCTGCCCCTGACCTCTTAGAGGATATGAAAGATTGGTCGGAGAAGGAGCAAGTATATTTTACGGAAGCCTTTGCTGGAGAAGTTATTGAACAGTATAGGAAATATTCAGGAGAACTTGAGCCTGTCCTTGTAGCACAGGATTGCAAGAACATGCGTGATGGTCTTTTTCTCTTTCCCCAGGTAGCTGACTCAATCAGGCATTTGGTTAAAATACATGCTGAGGCAGCTCGACTGCGGCTGGAGAAAAAGGCAGCGGACGCAGCTGCGCATACATCTCGGCACGGTTGAAGCCTCTATCTTTGAATCAGATAAGACTATGATAGTTCATGCGAAACCTATGCGGGAAGCCGCACCCTTGTATATTCCTCCTAAAGGTGAGGGAACATATGATGATAAATCTTCTGCTGATTCAAAGGGTTATTTTGTTTATAATTGAGTTTCTACTCCTTGGAATAGAGCGGATGTTATGGCTCTTAAGACTGCATTGCCTGATCCGCGTAAAAATCCAGCAGCCTTTTATGAGGAAGTTGAGGGTGCTATTAGTTCTTGTACTATGACACTGCCTGATATTGATTTGTTTTTCTGATTCATCTTACCCCCTGATATGTGGAGAACTATTCGTAAAGTTGATGATAATGTGACTTTCGGGTGTATTATTGAAAGATATAGAATTAGCAGATTCAGAAAGGGAACCCGCACAGAAACCATGTCGTCTAATTCTAGATCTTCCAGCAGCTATACTAGTTAAATTAAAAACGATTATTCCCTCTAATAAGATAGATTGGACTATATGAGCATCGTGCAAACATAAGGTAGATGAGTCAGTGTCAGATTTCTTTAAACGTTTTGAGGAAGCATTTCAGGATTTCAGTGGCCAGTCATTAATGGATGATACAGGCAGACATCTGTTTGTTGATAAATATGTCGCCAACTTGCTGCCAGAAATAGCCAGTCGCTTAAAAGCTAGTGAGAGTTCGTGGACTACCTCTTCTCCGGTTTTTCTTTTAACTATGGCTCAGTATTACGAACGCCAGGAGCTAGAAGCAAAGGGTAATGAGGATAAAAAGATAAGGAATTGAAAACTAAAGTTATGATGGCTCAATCTTATGGTCCGCCTTCTAGAGGCAATGATAGAGGTAGACGTGGATCCTATGGTTCGTCTTTCACTCGTTCTAATCTGCCAGTTGACCAGTGTGCGTATTGAAAACAGTTCGGACACTGGCTTTCTGATTGTCCGGTATTACGTGCCCAGCAAATTCAACGCGGACGAGGACAAATGAGAAATCGTTCAGGATACTCAGGGCCTAGAGGGAGCACGAATGATCATGCTATGTTTGATTCTAATGAACGAAGACAGAATGGGTTTAACACTTTTGATAGGCGAAACCAATATCAAATATCTGATTGTGCGCCATCTGATTTTCATGATTCTGCTAATGCATAGGATTGCCTAGGATGGGGTAAGGAATCAGTTGAAGTTCCAGTAGATCAGAGGGGTCCCTATATTACAGCACATGTTTTGGGTTCTACTGATCGGTTTCTGGTTGATACAGGAGCTACTCGTAGCGCCTTGTCTAAACAATTGGTTCCAAGGACTCCCCTGTCTGGCTCAACCATTACATCGATAGGGTTCGATGGAACGCCCTCCCTTAGCCCATTGTCACAACCACTTGCATTCCATGTTGACAAGTTTACTGCTCCATGCCCGTTTTTGCTTTCACCGAACACGCCAGACAATATTGTGGGTCTTAATATGCTTAAGTATTTCAGAGCTACAATACGCTGTACTCCTGAAGGAGTGCATGGTTTTTTGAATGAGAATTACCCTGTGCTCGAAAGATCTTGTCTTCTTAAAGAGGAAACTGCATTACCTTCACTTCCAAGTGTTTTGTGGGCTACTTCGGACACTGATGTAGGGTAGATGATTATTCCACCAGTGCACATTAGTGTCAAGGAAGGTTCTTTTTTAGCCCCAGTATAAAATTTCACAAGAGGGTGAAGGAGCACTCATACATATTGTTCGTGATCTGATTAAAGTTGGGGTTGTGGAGGAAGTCCCTTACAATGTTTGCAATAGTCTGATTCTTCCCATTTTGAAAAAAGATACTGATACTAGGATTTATAGATTTATTATTGATTTACGAGAAGTGAATAAGATTGTGGTACCACAATATCCTGTGGTTTCTGATATTACTTTGGTTCCCCCCACAGCGACCACGTTCTCTGTGATAGACTTGAAGAATGCTTTCTTTTCGATCCCTATTCATCCTGATAGCCGATACTTGTTCGGTTTCAGTTTGAATAATCGATCATATAGATTTTGCAGAATTCCTCAAGGCTATACAGAGAGTCCAAGTATTTATAGTCAAGCATTGAAAAGACAGCTTGATTTTTTTGATTTACCGAAAGGAGTGGCTCTCATACAATATGTCGATGACATCCTGTTGGCAGCCGATACGCCTGAATTGTGTGAAGAAAGTACTTTGTCTTTGCTTTCTTTTCTTGCTATGCACCATCATAAAGTGTCACAAAAGAAATTGCAATATTGTAGACCGAAGGTGACCTACTTAGGACACCTTCTGTCTAAGGAGGGTCGTGCACTGACACTAGATCGTATTCAAGCAATTTTAGACACACCAGTACCTTCCACTCAGAAAGATGTTCGTGCTTTTATTGGTTTGACTTCATTCTGTAGGCAGTGGATATTAGGATTTTCACACATCGCCAAACCCTTGTTACCACTTTTGACTAAAGACACTCCCATGCCCCTCCCATGGACAGATGAATGTGAAAATGCTTTTCAACAGTTACGTCAAGCTCTTTGTTCTGCACCAGTGTTAGGTACTCCAGATTACACGAAGGCTTTTACACTCTATGTGCATGAAAAAGATAGGTGTGCATTGTCAGTTTTGGTACAGACATACACGGCGATAATCAGCGTTCCTGTGCATACTTTACAGCGGTCTTTGATTCTGTTGCTCGAGGATTGCCTGGGTGCTTTCGTGCAGTTGCTGCAACAGCTGTGTCTATACGTCAGAGTGAAGGGACAGTTTTGTCACATAAACTATTAGTATTAGTACCTCATGCAGTAGATGCTCTTTTGAATCAGACTAGGACACAACACTTAACTAGTGCCCGTTTGACAGGATATGAATTGACATTACTAGCGCCTCATATTACTTTGAAGAGGTGTGCCACGTTAAATCCAGCCACTTTGTTGCCATACCCTGCGGCTCAGTTCCAATCAAAGGAGCCTCATGATTGGATCTTCCTTACTGAGGAACAGACAAAGGGTTGCATTGACTTGCAAGACATGCCCCTTTCAGATGTAGATGGGGAACTGTGGGTTGATGGGTCCTGTTTGAAGTTACCAGATGGCACGACCTCAGCCGCATATGCAATTACAACACTTGAGACAGTAGTGGAGACAGCCCATATACCACAGAAGTCGGCTCAGGCAGCTGAACTAATAGCGTTGACACGAGCGTGTGAACTTAGCACTGACTTATGTGTGAACATCTACACGGATAGCCGCTATGCTTTTTGGAGTGGGCCACGATTTTGGCCTACTCTGGAAGGAGAGAGATTTTCTAACATCACATGGGATGTAGATCATGCATGGAGAATTGGTACACAATCTTTTAACTGCGCTAACATACCCAAAGAAGATAGCGATTGTGAAGTGTAGCGCACACAAGAAAGTGACTGATAAAATAGGACAGGGTAACGCTTTTGCTGACCGCGCAGCTCGTGAGATTGCGATGCAGCGAAGCACCACTTCCATGTACGTAGTAAAATGTCAAGCTGAGCGATGGCATGATGCTAGAGAGGAGGTACTAGATGTACAGGGATCTGCCTCGAAAGCAGAACTTGAGCAATGGTCCAAAGAAGGAGTATTGGACGATGAGGGTTGCTGGCGTAGCAAAGACATGGATAAGTGGAAATTACCTGCAGCCTATTTACAACCTATGGTTCAAATGGCACGTGGGCTGGCACATGTGGGAGCTCTAGCAATAACGAAATTGCTTACATGAGTTTGGGAGCATCCTGTGATTGCCAGCACTGCTAAGAGAGTAGTAAAGTCTTGTTTGATCTGTTTACAATGTAATCCTGGTTAAGGGACACGAACTCCTACAGGAGGGTTTGCTACACCGACTGCACCTTTTGAAGTTTTGCAGATGGATTACAGCCAACTTGAACACTGCAACAATCTGAAGTATGTCCTAGTGGTGGTTTGTGCCTTTAGTAAATGGATAGAGGCATACCCTACAAAGGATAATACAGCGCTAACTACAGCTAAGGTGCTTTTGAAGGAGTACTTCCCGAGATTTGGTGTTTGTAAACTTTTGTGGAGTGACAACGGACCCCATTTTATTGGGCAAGTTGTTGAGTATGTCCTGAAAGGATTAGGGATCAAACATAAATTTCATGCAATCGTTCATCCACAATCAGCAGGATTGGTGGAAAGGTACATTGCTACTCTGAAGCTTAAATTAGCAAAAATTGTGGCTTCCACGTCTTTGAAGTGGCCGGATGCCTTACCTCTGGCATTGTTATCTATAAGGTCGGTGCCACATTCACGATCTGGGCTCACACCTGTTGGTATTTGGAAGGCCAATGAATATTTGGGGAGTTCCTAAGCCACGTCCTATACATGATGTACCTTGTGTTTTGATGAATGACTATTTGGCACAATTAACAGACAGTTTACTTTCTATTCATCAACAGGTCCGAGAAGCTCTTCCTGACAGATCTACAGGTGAGGCTCACAATCTTCGGCCTGGGGACCAGGTTATGGTCTGAGTCTTTGAGAGGCCGAACAGTTTGGAGCTGAGGTGGCGAGGTCCAGAACAAGTGCTCTTGGCCACGAGCACAGCAGTTCGGGTGACGAACCGAAAAAGGTGGATACACAGTACCCATTGTCGAACAGTGTCACCTGCCTTGGTGGAACCTGCTGTACTGACCGACCAACGAGATATTCTGGATAAGGAGAAAAGCCCAGCCATCGCACCTGACAAATCTGAGGAGGTCTTTCCGGACCACACAATTCCTCCAATTGAACATTTTCATTTTACTCTTCCCTATCATGAACAAAAACATCGACAATCTTATTTGAATAACACTTTTATCCAGATGTTACATCATACGCACAATGCTACAAATACTACTAACTGTTGGGTGTGTGGGATGGATACCCTCAAGCCAAAGAAACTAAATGGGAACGAGAAGAGTACCAACCAGACAATGTTTTGACACCATATGTCTTCACCAGAATAAGGACAATAAAAACTGATGAACTTTTTGTGATTTCCGTTACCAGAGCAAAAGCAGACTTATGTATTAGTAGTGTGGGGACAGTTCTAGTGGGGATGCACTATCGTATTGACAATTGAATGTGCGAACAATAGTACTTTTACGGCTTCTCACAATACGTATTTTGTTTGCAGAAATAAAAGTTATTAGCATCTTCCAATGGGTTGGTCAGAAGTGTGCTACATATCTTTTCTGTTACCCCCTATATTTTTGGCACCTGCATTATATCACAAGAATCTTGTATTGTATAATGATATTTATGTAAATAGAGTCAAGAGGACAATAAGTATGGATGAAGTGGACCAGACTGACACTACCTTACAACAATATGTTGATTTTAATCTAGGCTTGTTCTTCTTTGTGGGTGCTGCATTAAACAGTCGGAAGATAAGGCGATTAACTTGTGTTGTAGAAGCTGTTGCCAATCAGACAGCCATGGCACTAGAAAATATTACAGAGGAGCTCCAAATTGCAAGAATTGTTGCTCTCCAGAGTCAAATGGTTTTAGATGTAGTTAGCTGATCGAGGTGGTGCATGTTGCATCATTGGAAGTAGTTGTGTTTTTATCCCTGACCATTCACCCTCAGTATATGATGCAATTTCTAAACTGCATAAAATTGCTGCAGAAATCCATCCGGAAACCGGTACATGGATATTATCGAGCTGGATATGGACACTATTTACCTCTTGGGGTTGGAAGATATTGACTGTACTATGAGTTGTAATTTCAATATTATTTACATGTTGTGTATGTCTACAATGTGGTCCTATGCTTTGCTCCATTTGTATTTCTGCCTGTACTCCTGTTAAAAGAAATGTCGCTGAGATAAAAGCCCAACAGAAGGAAATTGCTGAAATAATGCTGCTAGATGTACATGATGCATATTTAGATTATCCTTAATGAACGACTTTCTTCAGCTAAATGCTAAAAGGGTCGTCTGTCATAAATTGACAGTGAGCAGGTTAGCATTCGCTGAAGCCAGTTAGTTTTCCGATGTTATCTTGCCCGTTTCTTGAAAGCCATTTTGTATTTCTGTCAGCCATTTTGTATGCCATGTGCTACCTCGTGTTCACCATGTGCTCTGTTGTACTTCTGTTGTACTTCTGTGTTAACTGCTTGTGTATTCTGCCTAGAAACCAGTTATATTTAGCTTCTGCCAATTACACGCATGCTCAGTTGCGCCAAATCTGTTTCTGATCCATCACTGTCAAGAATGTGTTTACCCCAACTGGACAATTGTTGGCTCCTCCCACTTGTTGAATGTGTGC
The DNA here is from genome assembly GCF_964263255.1 of Lissotriton vulgaris. Lineage (NCBI taxonomy): Eukaryota > Metazoa > Chordata > Amphibia > Caudata > Salamandridae > Lissotriton > Lissotriton vulgaris. Next base: position 885,326,880 of record NC_141699.1, on the reverse strand, counting down.
TCTCAAAATGTCCTTATATGTACATAAAACTCATTTCTGTATGTGTACCGCCTTCTTTTGAGCCCCTGTGCAGGTATAAAAGGACCATGTGCCTTCCATTCAGGGTGCTACTTCATGCATTGACTAAGGGTACTGTGTGACTGTAGTTCCACCTCATAAGGTCTTAATACATTTATCTTTTCTATTCCAGTTTCCGTGTCAACTTCACTTCTATGGTTTGAGGGCTTTAAAGCGGCTCAATTAGGCCTTGCTGAGTCTCGATACCACAGTGTGAATAGTAATTTTTACCCCTACGCTATCCAACGCTTTCCCTACTGTTGCACTCTCTGGAGTGGGAATAGTATTTTTTACCCTCCCGCTATCGAATGCTTTCCCCACTGTTGCACTCATTGGAGTGGGAATAGTAATTTTTACCCCTACGCTATCCAACGCTTTCCCTGCTGTTGCACTCTCTGGAGTGGGCATAGTAATTTTTACCCCTATGCTCTCCAACGCTTTCCCTACTGTTGCTCTCTCTGGAGTGGGAATAGTAATTTTTACCCCTACGCTATTCAAAGCTTTCCCTACTGTTGCACTGACTGGAGTGGGAATAGTAATTTTTACCCCTACGCTATCCAACGCTTTCCATACTGTTGCACTCACTGGAGTGGGAATAGCAATTTTTACCCCTACGCTATCCAACACTTTCCCTACTGTTGCACTCTCAGGAGTGGGAAAAGTAAATGTTACCCCTACGCTATCCAACGCTTTCCCTACTGTTGCAATCACCGGAGTGGGAATAGTAATTTTTACCCCTACGCTATCCGACGCTTTCCCTACTGTTGCACTCACTGGAGTGGGAATAGTAATTTTTACCCCTATGCTATCCAACGCTTTCCCTACTGTTGCACTCACTGGAGTGGGAATAGTAATTTTTGCCCCTACGCTATCCAACGCTTTCCCTACTGTTGCACTCACTGGAGTGGGAATAGTCATTTTTACCCCTACGCTATCCAACGCTTTCCCTACTGTTGCACTCACTGGAGTGGTAATAGTAAATTTTATCCTCCGCTATCCTACGGTAAAAATATTGTATGTTTTTTATTAATACCATGTGAATATATATATATATATGTTTTAAAAATGTATTGTATTTTTTTTAGCTTAAATTAATTATTTTATAATTTTAAGGTTATTTAAGTATTATTAAGTATGCTTTAGTCAATTTAGTTAATCATTTTTAATATTTCATTTATTTTAAATTACTTTTAAAACATTTACAAAAATTCGATATTTTGACTAACTATATTTTTGATTCGATATTTTTGTACTTACCTGTTTGTAGATAAGAATTCAATATTTTTGTAGTCGATATTATTTCAGTGATCCGTATAGCCTTCTTAAGTTCAGCATCCTTCTCAATTTTACTCTTCCACTCAATCCCATTCACAGCACCTTCGGTTACCTCACATACATTGACAATTTCATCATCATTCACAACTTCTTCATTATCACATACATTAACTGAGACTAATCTTGACAAACAATCAGCAGATTTGTTGGCTAGACCAGGAACATAATCCACACTAAAATTAAATTCCTGTAAAGAAATGATCCACCTCTTTATCCTGGAAGAAATGGAATCAAGTCCTTTCTTAGAGAACACATCTTTTAAAGGCTTATGATCCGAAAGTACATTCACATTTATGCCCCAGACCAGGGGGCAGATGTATCAAACAATTTTTTTGACGCAAACGCTGCGATTCACAAAATAGCAGTGTTTGTGACAAAAAAATCGGAAAATGCGATATATTATTAAAATCGCATCGCAACATTAAGGAAATACAAAATTTGCAATTCCTTAACTTTGCGTCAGCATTTAAGGAATCGCAAATTGTGATTCCTTAAATGCTATGTATGAAGCACCCAAGTTGTGCGATTCCTAATTAAGAAATCGCAAATTACCACCAACTTGAGGTTGGTGGTAATTTGCGATTTCTTTCACAAATGCACTTTTTGCCATTTGTGAAGGTGCCATGTGGCGCACATACATGCCCTTAGGGCATGTATGGGCGCCATATGTGCACACATGTAAATTTCAAGGGTGCATCAGGGTGTGCTTATGACCCCCCCTACACCCTTGAAATTATTCTTAATTTGCAATTCGCAAATTGAGAATCGCAAATTGAGAATAACTTCCCATTCAGTCCTATGGGCCTCCTGGCCCATAGAAATGAATGGGAAATTATTCTTTAATTGCGAATTCGCAATTTGCTATTCGCAAATAAGGAATATTAAGAAATCGCAAAAAAATTGTGATTTGTTAGATACATACCAATTTGCAATTCTCAAATAGCAATTCTCAAAAAATCGCCATTTGAGAATCGCAAGTAGGTATTTTGATACATCTGCCCCCGGATTCCTAAACTTTCTCAAGGCCCAATAAATGGCCAGTGACTCCTTCTCTATAACTGAGTAATTAAACTCCGAACCTCTGAGACATCTGGAAGCACACGCAATCCAACAATCCTTTCCCTTCTTTCTCTGACAAAGAATGCCACCTAGACCCTTATCACTTGCGTCAGTTATGATAAATGTTGGATCTAAAGGATCCAACGCCTGAAGAGAAGAGACCTTGCCTAATTCATCCTTAAGGTTAACAAATTCCTGTCTAAAATCAACTGACCATTCAAAAACACAGTTCTTTACAGTAAGTTTACGCAAATGATGAGTTTTCTTGGCATAATCCGGTATGAACTTACTATAAAATTCAACCATACCAAGAAAAGAAAGTAGTTCTTCCTTATTGACAGGTTCAGCTATGTTGACTATGGTATCAACAAGTTCCTTCTTAGGAAACACTCCTTCACCTGTGATTCTGTGACCCAAATAATTAACCTCCTGCACACCAAACTTGCATTTATCTTTTCTCAAAGACAAACCAGCATCTCTCAGTCGCTCCAAAACAGCAGAAACACAACCATTATGCTCTTTCATGTAACTTCCAAAGATAAGTAGATCGCCTTGGTAACACTTTACACCACTGAGTCCTTTAGGAACACAAGACATTATTCGCTGGAACACAGAAGCAGCTGAAATAAGCCCAAAGGGCATTCTGAGAAACAAACTTGTAAGTACCCATGGGAGTGACAAATGCAGGTAATCTCTCTGAAGGTGATGTTCCAGTTGGCTGGCGAAAGAGTCTATGAATTACATTAATTTTGTTCTCAAAGAAGACTGAAAGGGAGTCAACCCACTCCTGCGAGGTGCTCTGGGTTGGTTAAGAAGAGGGGGGAATTCTTTCAAGATCCTATACATTTCTTTGTGGGAGTTGGATGCCTGGTTGATTCTATCATCTAGGTAGGTTTTTTTGGCTGCTGCTATGTGGTCATATAGCGCTGGTGTATTGTTTTATAGTCCTTTTTGTTTGCGGCCTTTTTATATGTCTCAATTTCCGCTCTGACTTTCTGGCAGCCAATTTGTCGATTTTCAGGTCTGGTGTAAACCAAGGGGAGAGTTTATGGGGGCATTTGACTTGTTGTACAGGGGCAATTTTGTCCAGGGTCGAGGTGATAGCTTGCTCCAGGGATTAGGCTGCCTCATTGGGGAGATCTGATTCTAATGGTGGAAGGAGGGCAAAATGAGCATAAAAGGAGTCTAAGTTTATTTTATTCCAGGACCTGCTTAGCCTTGATTCTTTCAAGGGGTCTTGTCGAGTAGGTATACCCAGTATTTAAAATTTTAGCACATGGTGGTCAGACCATAAAATTGGGGCTGGTTGGTTAACCTTCCCCTGAGGAGAGTTAGTAAATAGAAGATCTAAGGTGTGCCCTGCCATATGGGTGGGGCCAGTTACCAGTTGGTTAAGGCCTAGAGTGTTAAAGCTGGAAACAAGATCATCTGAGTGTGGATCGGATGGTAGGTCTGCATGGTAATTGAAATCCCCCAAAAGGAAAAAGTTGTCAGCGGGTAGGACATGGGGTGCAATTACCTCTGTAAGATGGCTAGTTAAGTGACTTTTGTTACCAGGTGGTCGATAGAGTAGAGCCCCTCTCCAGGTCCCTTTCCTGATACTTTTTATTTTAAAAATACAGATTTCACCCCAGTCTGTTTGGATGGTGTCAATAATGTGTAAATTGGTATTAATCCTAAAAGCTATAGCTATGCTTCCGCCTCTTTTTTCTGCACAGTCTGGTCAACTGATCGTCATGGGGTAGGGCTAAGGAGATATCGGGTTGCAAGGACTCGCGGAGCCATTTCTCCATGATAAAAAATAGGTCTGGTTTCTCTGAGTCCAGTAGAGACCAAATTTTCAGAACCTGTTTTGGGAGGAAGCTGGCATTGCAGTATAAGCCTGTTAAGTTGTTTTTATTAGATATTGCAGTACTGTTAGCGGGTTTTCTGAGACATAGACTTGCGGCTGCGGGAGATTAGCCATTATGTGAGGCGTGTTTATGACTAGTAGGACTCTTAGTCGCTTGGATGATGGTGATACCTTCCACAAGACAGGAGTTCTTGACTAGAGTTTCGTAATATAGCCATAGAGGTGCTGGGAGGATGGTAGAAGGCGAAACGGGCAGAGTGGCCGGCGTCTGGCGGCAGTCAGGTGCGGATGGGCGTAGATGGGCTTGCCTTTGGCGCGAGGCTGTGCGTCCGGTCTGCGCACTTCCTTAAATGTGACAGAAAGTGGGCCGGACTGCAGCAGCGTGTTAGGCAAGTAGAGCGCTGACCTCTAGTGCTCAGAGGTAATGTAACTAAAATGCTGTTGCTATTACCCTCCGCACAAACAGCACTTTTAAAATAAGGTTGAGGATCAGCAGCAAGGTCTGACCTCTCTTTGTTAAATTTCGGTTTCTAAGTGTTGTCAATGGGGAGGTGCAAATGTTGTCCATTGAGACTTTCAGTGCCATAAAATATCAGCAATCAGTATATCAGCGAGAGGGCTATTTTTTCACTTCTCAATGTGTCAGTTCCCTGTTTCCTTATGGACAACTATGCTGTGGTATTTGTGGAAGCGGTTGCAATGGCAGCAGTGAAGCAACATTTTAAAAGAGAGCGACCAAGTGCACACCTTTTTCACAAATATTTCTCTGTTGGATGTTTTTCTGTTTAATCTGTATTTGCGTGCAGCCCTGAGGATGATGCATGTATATTTCCTGCTTCAGAAAAAGGCCTGGATGGGCATATCTGCTGTTTCAAAAATATCAGAATACATGATGTCTCTCATGTGACAGGACAAAATGGCATTAACAATTTGAAACTTTGGATTATAAGGAAACAAATGGATTTAAAGCGAATACATTTGTTGGATCTTTGTAATGTTTCAGGGATCAAAGCTGTGTGCCCGGTACAAGAGCGTCGTTCCACCCCAATTCTTTGATGTGTTTTTCAAATGAGTGGTTGTAGGGCAGACCACAACCCTGGGCTTCACGCATATGCAGATTAAACAGAAGAACATTAGACACGAGAAATATTCGTGAAAAAGGTGTGCACTTGGTCACTCTCTTTTGAAATGTACTATTTTCCTGCCTTTTGGACAAATTTCACCCATGAAAAACTTGGTAAACTGAATTAAATAGAACAGCCACATGAGAGACTACTCCACCTCAAGAGTGGGAGCTTTTTGAACTGCTCTTGAAATAAAAATGTCGGACTGTTTTGGTTTAGATTGAGCATAAATACAGGATGTGAGAAGCAGTTGGACAAGTAATAGATGCTTCAAATTACAGTCTTATTCAACAGTCTTGTTTAATCTGAGCTAGTTGGCATCTGAAGCAGTGGATAATGGGAATTGTAGGCCTGAGGAGAAGGGAGGTGCATGCAATTGGATGGTTGGAAGGGGTGGGGTTACATCTGAAGAAAAAAGAAGCAGGTGGTAGAAAATGTGTTAGCATTTTGCAGAAGGAAAAAGTATGTTGGGAAGGAGATTATGCTGACATTTGCTGAAGGTATGGGGAACGCTGATGTTTTACTTCACAGGGATGGGCTAAATTGGAATAGTATTTATGGGGAAGGGTTACTGCGTGTTTCTTAAGGAATGTGGAGTTAAACAAGGAATAGTTATGCAGTTTGGGAGTAACCTTTTTGGGCATTTTGTTGTCAGCATGAGGACATACAGTTAGAGGGAAAAGGCCGACCATCAGGCCAGTATCAAAAGCAGGCATGAACTTTGTGACGTATTGTGTAGCATTTTGAACGTATTGAAGTCTGAACACATAATCTAATGTTGATGTTTTATAACTTTTAGTTACCCCTGACGAAGGGCTATGGAAAAGCCCACAATGCATTGGGTATATTATCGACCTCTGAGGATGATGCATGTATATTTCCTGCTTCAGAAAAAGGCCTGGATGGGCATATCTGCTGTATCAGAAATATCAGAATACATGATGTCTCTCATGTGATAGGACAAAATGGCATTAAGAATATAAAACTTTGGATTATCAGGAATAAATTGATTTAAAGTGGATAAATTCATTGGATCTTTGTAATGTTTCAGGGATCAAAGCTGTGCATCTGTACAGGAGCGTCGTTCTGCTCCAATTCTTTAAAGCAGTGAAGCGACCATAGTCTTAGAATCATTAGTTTATGCAAGAGCCTGTTGTTGGGGTGTGAGATGAGGTGTGAGATGGGGAAATAGGGATAGAAAGGAGAAGTTTTTTGTTTCTAGCATTGCATGGCCCCCACCTGTTAATAAAAAAAACAAGGGTTGAGGCTTGTCTGCTGCTGCAGTCAAAGCCCCATGCAAATATTTGGTTCTGAATTACTGGCCTGACAAATCAGGTCTGGTTCTCCCATGCCCAGAAAAAAACAGGTGTGGAAAAACCCACCCACTCTGTATCAGGCTGAGCGAAATTCCATGTGGAAAATTTACACCGCCTAACTCAGAATCGGGGCTTTGACGATTAACGCTGTTAGGCAACCCCTTTATCCTATCCTTAATAAGCAACATGACGATTTCTTGTTATTAGATCGTTCTCCACCCCCGTATATTTTCCCTTATGCTCCTGATAAGCCTGATGAGAAATCTCCTGAAGATCGGGATAAAGCGCGAGACACTCGTTCTATGATTCCTGCTGCGCACTCTGCTGACCTTAGATCTGCTGCTCGTAAAGCCGCTCTTAATACTGCCTCTGCCCCTGACCTCTTAGAGGATATGAAAGATTGGTTGGAGAAGGAGCAAGTATATTTTACGGAAGCCTTTGCTGGAGAAGTTATTGAACAGTATAGGAAATATTCAGGAGAACTTGAGCCTGTCCTTGTAGCACAGGATTGCAAGAACATGCGTGATGGTCTTTTTCTCTTTCCCCAGGTAGCTGACTCAATCAGGCATTTGGTTAAAATACATGCTGAGGCAGCTCGACTGCGGCTGGAGAAAAAGGCAGCGGACGCAGCTGCGCATACATCTCGGCACGGTTGAAGCCTCTATCTTTGAATCAGATAAGACTATGATAGTTCATGCGAAACCTATGCGGGAAGCCGCACCCTTGTATATTCCTCCTAAAGGTGAGGGAACATATGATGATAAATCTTCTGCTGATTCAAAGGGTTATTTTGTTTATAATTGAGTTTCTACTCCTTGGAATAGAGCGGATGTTATGGCTCTTAAGACTGCATTGCCTGATCCGCGTAAAAATCCAGCAGCCTTTTATGAGGAAGTTGAGGGTGCTATTAGTTCTTGTACTATGACACTGCCTGATATTGATTTGTTTTTCTGATTCATCTTACCCCCTGATATGTGGAGAACTATTCGTAAAGTTGATGATAATGTGACTTTCGGGTGTATTATTGAAAGATATAGAATTAGCAGATTCAGAAAGGGAACCCGCACAGAAACCATGTCGTCTAATTCTAGATCTTCCAGCAGCTATACTAGTTAAATTAAAAACGATTATTCCCTCTAATAAGATAGATTGGACTATATGAGCATCGTGCAAACATAAGGTAGATGAGTCAGTGTCAGATTTCTTTAAACGTTTTGAGGAAGCATTTCAGGATTTCAGTGGCCAGTCATTAATGGATGATACAGGCAGACATCTGTTTGTTGATAAATATGTCGCCAACTTGCTGCCAGAAATAGCCAGTCGCTTAAAAGCTAGTGAGAGTTCGTGGACTACCTCTTCTCCGGTTTTTCTTTTAACTATGGCTCAGTATTACGAACGCCAGGAGCTAGAAGCAAAGGGTAATGAGGATAAAAAGATAAGGAATTGAAAACTAAAGTTATGATGGCTCAATCTTATGGTCCGCCTTCTAGAGGCAATGATAGAGGTAGACGTGGATCCTATGGTTCGTCTTTCACTCGTTCTAATCTGCCAGTTGACCAGTGTGCGTATTGAAAACAGTTCGGACACTGGCTTTCTGATTGTCCGGTATTACGTGCCCAGCAAATTCAACGCGGACGAGGACAAATGAGAAATCGTTCAGGATACTCAGGGCCTAGAGGGAGCACGAATGATCATGCTATGTTTGATTCTAATGAACGAAGACAGAATGGGTTTAACACTTTTGATAGGCGAAACCAATATCAAATATCTGATTGTGCGCCATCTGATTTTCATGATTCTGCTAATGCATAGGATTGCCTAGGATGGGGTAAGGAATCAGTTGAAGTTCCAGTAGATCAGAGGGGTCCCTATATTACAGCACATGTTTTGGGTTCTACTGATCGGTTTCTGGTTGATACAGGAGCTACTCGTAGCGCCTTGTCTAAACAATTGGTTCCAAGGACTCCCCTGTCTGGCTCAACCATTACATCGATAGGGTTCGATGGAACGCCCTCCCTTAGCCCATTGTCACAACCACTTGCATTCCATGTTGACAAGTTTACTGCTCCATGCCCGTTTTTGCTTTCACCGAACACGCCAGACAATATTGTGGGTCTTAATATGCTTAAGTATTTCAGAGCTACAATACGCTGTACTCCTGAAGGAGTGCATGGTTTTTTGAATGAGAATTACCCTGTGCTCGAAAGATCTTGTCTTCTTAAAGAGGAAACTGCATTACCTTCACTTCCAAGTGTTTTGTGGGCTACTTCGGACACTGATGTAGGGTAGATGATTATTCCACCAGTGCACATTAGTGTCAAGGAAGGTTCTTTTTTAGCCCCAGTATAAAATTTCACAAGAGGGTGAAGGAGCACTCATACATATTGTTCGTGATCTGATTAAAGTTGGGGTTGTGGAGGAAGTCCCTTACAATGTTTGCAATAGTCTGATTCTTCCCATTTTGAAAAAAGATACTGATACTAGGATTTATAGATTTATTATTGATTTACGAGAAGTGAATAAGATTGTGGTACCACAATATCCTGTGGTTTCTGATATTACTTTGGTTCCCCCCACAGCGACCACGTTCTCTGTGATAGACTTGAAGAATGCTTTCTTTTCGATCCCTATTCATCCTGATAGCCGATACTTGTTCGGTTTCAGTTTGAATAATCGATCATATAGATTTTGCAGAATTCCTCAAGGCTATACAGAGAGTCCAAGTATTTATAGTCAAGCATTGAAAAGACAGCTTGATTTTTTTGATTTACCGAAAGGAGTGGCTCTCATACAATATGTCGATGACATCCTGTTGGCAGCCGATACGCCTGAATTGTGTGAAGAAAGTACTTTGTCTTTTCTTTCTTTTCTTGCTATGCACCATCATAAAGTGTCACAAAAGAAATTGCAATATTGTAGACCGAAGGTGACCTACTTAGGACACCTTCTGTCTAAGGAGGGTCGTGCACTGACACTAGATCGTATTCAAGCAATTTTAGACACACCAGTACCTTCCACTCAGACAGATGTTCGTGCTTTTATTGGTTTGACTTCATTCTGTAGGCAGTGGATATTAGGATTTTCACACATCGCCAAACCCTTGTTACCACTTTTGACTAAAGACACTCCCATGCCCCTCCCATGGACAGATGAATGTGAAAATGCTTTTCAACAGTTACGTCAAGCTCTTTGTTCTGCACCAGTGTTAGGTACTCCAGATTACACGAAGGCTTTTACACTCTATGTGCATGAAATAGATAGGTGTGCATTGTCAGTTTTGGTACAGACACACACGGCGATAATCAGCGTTCCTGTGCATACTTTACAGCGGTCTTTGATTCTGTTGCTCGAGGATTGCCTGGGTGCTTTCGTGCAGTTGCTGCAACAGCTGTGTCTATACGTCAGAGTGAAGGGACAGTTTTGTCACATAAACTATTAGTATTAGTACCTCATGCAGTAGATGCTCTTTTGAATCAGACTAGGACACAACACTTAACTAGTGCCCGTTTGACAGGATATGAATTGACATTACTAGCGCCTCATATTACTTTGAAGAGGTGTGCCACGTTAAATCCAGCCACTTTGTTGCCATACCCTGCGGCTCAGTTCCAATCAAAGGAGCCTCATGATTGGATCTTCCTTACTGAGGAACAGACAAAGGGTTGCATTGACTTGCAAGACATGCCCCTTTCAGATGTAGATGGGGAACTGTGGGTTGATGGGTCCTGTTTGAAGTTACCAGATGGCACGACCTCAGCCGCATATGCAATTACAACACTTGAGACAGTAGTGGAGACAGCCCGTATACCACAGAAGTCGGCTCAGGCAGCTGAACTAATAGCGTTGACACGAGCGTGTGAACTTAGCACTGACTTATGTGTGAACATCTACACGGATAGCCGCTATGCTTTTTGGAGTGGGCCACGATTTTGGCCTACTCTGGAAGGAGAGAGATTTTCTAACATCACATGGGATGTAGATCATGCATGGAGAATTGGTACACAATCTTTTAACTGCGCTAACATACCCAAAGAAGATAGCGATTGTGAAGTGTAGCGCACACAAGAAAGTGACTGATAAAATAGGACAGGGTAACGCTTTTGCTGACCGCGCAGCTCGTGAGATTGCGATGCAGCGAAGCACCACTTCCATGTACGTAGTAAAATGTCAAGCTGAGCGATGGCATGATGCTAGAGAGGAGGTACTAGATGTACAGGGATCTGCCTCGAAAGCAGAACTTGAGCAATGGTCCAAAGAAGGAGTATTGGACGATGAGGGTTGCTGGCGTAGCAAAGACATGGATAAGTGGAAATTACCTGCAGCCTATTTACAACCTATGGTTCAAATGGCACGTGGGCTGGCACATGTGGGAGCTCTAGCAATAACGAAATTGCTTACATGAGTTTGGGAGCATCCTGTGATTGCCAGCACTGCTAAGAGAGTAGTAAAGTCTTGTTTGATCTGTTTACAATGTAATCCTGGTTAAGGGACTCGAACTCCTACAGGAGGGTTTGCTACACCGACTGCACCTTTTGAAGTTTTGCAGATGGATTACAGCCAACTTGAACACTGCAACAATCTGAAGTATGTCCTAGTGGTGGTTTGTGCCTTTAGTAAATGGATAGAGGCATACCCTACAAAGGATAATACAGCGCTAACTACAGCTAAGGTGCTTTTGAAGGAGTACTTCCCGAGATTTGGTGTTTGTAAACTTTTGTGGAGTGACAACGGACCCCATTTTATTGGGCAAGTTGTTGAGTATGTCCTGAAAGGATTAGGGATCAAACATAAATTTCATGCAATCGTTCATCCACAATCAGCAGGATTGGTGGAAAGGTACATTGCTACTCTGAAGCTTAAATTAGCAAAAATTGTGGCTTCCACGTCTTTGAAGTGGCCGGATGCCTTACCTCTGGCATTGTTATCTATAAGGTCGGTGCCACATTCACGATCTGGGCTCACACCTGTTGGTATTTGGAAGGCCAATGAATATTTGGGGAGTTCCTAAGCCACGTCCTATACATGATGTACCTTGTGTTTTGATGAATGACTATTTGGCACAATTAACAGACAGTTTACTTTCTATTCATCAACAGGTCCGAGAAGCTCTTCCTGACAGATCTACAGGTGAGGCTCACAATCTTCGGCCTGGGGACCAGGTTATGGTCTGAGTCTTTGAGAGGCCGAACAGTTTGGAGCTGAGGTGGCGAGGTCCAGAACAAGTGCTCTTGGCCACGAGCACAGCAGTTCGGGTGACGAACCGAAAAAGGTGGATACACAGTACCCATTGTCGAACAGTGTCACCTGCCTTGGTGGAACCTGCTGTACTGACCGACCAACGAGATATTCTGGATAAGGAGAAAAGCCCAGCCATCGCACCTGACAAATCTGAGGAGGTCTTTCCGGACCACACAATTCCTCCAATTGAACATTTTCATTTTACTCTTCCCTATCATGAACAAAAACATCGACAATCTTATTTGAATAACACTTTTATCCAGATGTTACATCATACGCACAATGCTACAAATACTACTAACTGTTGGGTGTGTGGGATGGATACCCTCAAGCCAAAGAAACTAAATGGGAACGAGAAGAGTACCAACCAGACAATGTTTTGACACCATATGTCTTCACCAGAATAAGGACAATAAAAACTGATGAACTTTTTGTGATTTCCGTTACCAGAGCAAAAGCAGACTTATGTATTAGTAGTGTGGGGACAGTTCTAGTGGGGATGCACTATCGTATTGACAATTGAATGTGCGAACAATAGTACTTTTACGGCTTCTCACAATACGTATTTTGTTTGCAGAAATAAAAGTTATTAGCATCTTCCAATGGGTTGGTCAGAAGTGTGCTACATATCTTTTCTGTTACCCCCTATATTTTTGGCACCTGCATTATATCACAAGAATCTTGTATTGTATAATGATATTTATGTAAATAGAGTCAAGAGGACAATAAGTATGGATGAAGTGGACCAGACTGACACTACCTTACAACAATATGTTGATTTTAATCTAGGCTTGTTCTTCTTTGTGGGTGCTGCATTAAACAGTCGGAAGATAAGGCGATTAACTTGTGTTGTAGAAGCTGTTGCCAATCAGACAGCCATGGCACTAGAAAATATTACAGAGGAGCTCCAAATTGCAAGAATTGTTGCTCTCCAGAGTCAAATGGTTTTAGATGTAGTTAGCTGATCGAGGTGGTGCATGTTGCATCATTGGAAGTAGTTGTGTTTTTATCCCTGACCATTCACCCTCAGTATATGATGCAATTTCTAAACTGCATAAAATTGCTGCAGAAATCCATCCGGAAACCGGTACATGGATATTATCGAGCTGGATATGGACACTATTTACCTCTTGGGGTTGGAAGATATTGACTGTACTATGAGTTGTAATTTCAATATTATTTACATGTTGTGTATGTCTACAATGTGGTCCTATGCTTTGCTCCATTTGTATTTCTGCCTGTACTCCTGTTAAAAGAAATGTCGCTGAGATAAAAGCCCAACAGAAGGAAATTGCTGAAATAATGCTGCTAGATGTACATGATGCATATTTAGATTATCCTTAATGAACGACTTTCTTCAGCTAAATGCTAAAAGGGTCGTCTGTCATAAATTGACAGTGAGCAGGTTAGCATTCGCTGAAGCCAGTTAGTTTTCCGATGTTATCTTGCCCGTTTCTTGAAAGCCATTTTGTATTTCTGTCAGCCATTTTGTATGCCATGTGCTACCTCGTGTTCACCATGTGCTCTGTTGTACTTCTGTTGTACTTCTGTGTTAACTGCTTGTGTATTCTGCCTAGAAACCAGTTATATTTAGCTTCTGCCAATTACACGCATGCTCAGTTGCGCCAAATCTGTTTCTGATCCATCACTGTCAAGAATGTGTTTACCCCAACTGGACAATTGTTGGCTCCTCCCACTTGTTGAATGTGTGCTCTCAAAATGTCCTTATATGTACATAAAACTCATTTCTGTATGTGTACCGCCTTCTTTTGAGCCCCTGTGCAGGTATAAAAGGACCATGTGCCTTCCATTCAGGGTGCTACTTCATGCATTGACTAAGGGTACTGTGTGACTGTAGTTCCACCTCATAAGGTCTTAATACATTTATCTTTTCTATTCCAGTTTCCGTGTCAACTTCACTTCTATGGTTTGAGGGCTTTAAAGCGGCTCAATTAGGCCTTGCTGAGTCTCGATACCACAGTGTGAATAGTAATTTTTACCCCTACGCTATCCAACGCTTTCCCTACTGTTGCACTCTCTGGAGTGGGAATAGTATTTTTTACCCTCCCGCTATCGAATGCTTTCCCCACTGTTGCACTCATTGGAGTGGGAATAGTAATTTTTACCCCTACGCTATCCAACGCTTTCCCTGCTGTTGCACTCTCTGGAGTGGGCATAGTAATTTTTACCCCTATGCTCTCCAACGCTTTCCCTACTGTTGCTCTCTCTGGAGTGGGAATAGTAATTTTTACCCCTACGCTATTCAAAGCTTTCCCTACTGTTGCACTGACTGGAGTGGGAATAGTAATTTTTACCCCTACGCTATCCAACGCTTTCCATACTGTTGCACTCACTGGAGTGGGAATAGCAATTTTTACCCCTACGCTATCCAACACTTTCCCTACTGTTGCACTCTCAGGAGTGGGAAAAGTAAATGTTACCCCTACGCTATCCAACGCTTTCCCTACTGTTGCAATCACCGGAGTGGGAATAGTAATTTTTACCCCTACGCTATCCGACGCTTTCCCTACTGTTGCACTCACTGGAGTGGGAATAGTAATTTTTACCCCTATGCTATCCAACGCTTTCCCTACTGTTGCACTCACTGGAGTGGGAATAGTAATTTTTGCCCCTACGCTATCCAACGCTTTCCCTACTGTTGCACTCACTGGAGTGGGAATAGTAATTTTTACCCCTACGCTATCCAACGCTTTCCCTACTGTTGCACTCACTGGAGTGGTAATAGTAAATTTTATCCTCCGCTATCCTACGGTAAAAATATTGTATGTTTTTTATTAATACCATGTGAATATATATATATATATGTTTTAAAAATGTATTGTATTTTTTTTAGCTTAAATTAATTATTTTATAATTTTAAGGTTATTTAAGTATTATTAAGTATGCTTTAGTCAATTTAGTTAATCATTTTTAATATTTCATTTATTTTAAATTACTTTTAAAACATTTACAAAAATTCGATATTTTGACTAACTATATTTTTGATTCGATATTTTTGTACTTACCTGTTTGTAGATAAGAATTCAATATTTTTGTAGTCGATATTATTTCAGTGATCCGTATAGCCTTCTTAAGTTCAGCATCCTTCTCAATTTTACTCTTCCACTCAATCCCATTCACAGCACCTTCGGTTACCTCACATACATTGACAATTTCATCATCATTCACAACTTCTTCATTATCACATACATTAACTGAGACTAATCTTGACAAACAATCAGCAGATTTGTTGGCTAGACCAGGAACATAATCCACACTAAAATTAAATTCCTGTAAAGAAATGATCCACCTCTTTATCCTGGAAGAAATGGAATCAAGTCCTTTCTTAGAGAACACATCTTTTAAAGGCTTATGATCCGAAAGTACATTCACATTTATGCCCCAGACCAGGGGGCAGATGTATCAAACAATTTTTTTGTCGCAAACGCTGCGATTCACAAAATAGCAGTGTTTGTGACAAAAAAATCGGAAAATGCGATATATTATTAAAATCGCATCGCAACATTAAGGAAATACAAAATTTGCAATTCCTTAACTTTGCGTCAGCATTTAAGGAATCGCAAATTGTGATTCCTTAAATGCTATGTATGAAGCACCCAAGTTGTGCGATTCCTAATTAAGAAATCGCAAATTACCACCAACTTGAGGTTGGTGGTAATTTGCGATTTCTTTCACAAATGCACTTTTTGCCATTTGTGAAGGTGCCATGTGGCGCACATACATGCCCTTAGGGCATGTATGGGCGCCATATGTGCACACATGTAAATTTCAAGGGTGCATCAGGGTGTGCTTATGACCCCCCCTACACCCTTGAAATTATTCTTAATTTGCAATTCGCAAATTGAGAATCGCAAATTGAGAATAACTTCCCATTCAGTCCTATGGGCCTCCTGGCCCATAGAAATGAATGGGAAATTATTCTTTAATTGCGAATTCGCAATTTGCTATTCGCAAATAAGGAATATTAAGAAATCGCAAAAAAATTGTGATTTGTTAGATACATACCAATTTGCAATTCTCAAATAGCAATTCTCAAAAAATCGCCATTTGAGAATCGCAAGTAGGTATTTTGATACATCTGCCCCCGGATTCCTAAACTTTCTCAAGGCCCAATAAATGGCCAGTGACTCCTTCTCTATAACTGAGTAATTAAACTCCGAACCTCTGAGACATCTGGAAGCACACGCAATCCAACAATCCTTTCCCTTCTTTCTCTGACAAAGAATGCCACCTAGACCCTTATCACTTGCGTCAGTTATGATAAATGTTGGATCTAAAGGATCCAACGCCTGAAGAGAAGAGACCTTGCCTAATTCATCCTTAAGGTTAACAAATTCCTGTCTAAAATCAACTGACCATTCAAAAACACAGTTCTTTACAGTAAGTTTACGCAAATGATGAGTTTTCTTGGCATAATCCGGTATGAACTTACTATAAAATTCAACCATACCAAGAAAAGAAAGTAGTTCTTCCTTATTGACAGGTTCAGCTATGTTGACTATGGTATCAACAAGTTCCTTCTTAGGAAACACTCCTTCACCTGTGATTCTGTGACCCAAATAATTAACCTCCTGCACACCAAACTTGCATTTATCTTTTCTCAAAGACAAACCAGCATCTCTCAGTCGCTCCAAAACAGCAGAAACACAACCATTATGCTCTTTCATGTAACTTCCAAAGATAAGTAGATCGCCTTGGTAACACTTTACACCACTGAGTCCTTTAGGAACACAAGACATTATTCGCTGGAACACAGAAGCAGCTGAAATAAGCCCAAAGGGCATTCTGAGAAACAAACTTGTAAGTACCCATGGGAGTGACAAATGCAGGTAATCTCTCTGAAGGTGATGTTCCAGTTGGCTGGCGAAAGAGTCTATGAATTACATTAATTTTGTTCTCAAAGAAGACTGAAAGGGAGTCAACCCACTCCTGCGAGGTGCTCTGGGTTGGTTAAGAAGAGGGGGGAATTCTTTCAAGATCCTATACATTTCTTTGTGGGAGTTGGATGCCTGGTTGATTCTATCATCTAGGTAGGTTTTTTTGGCTGCTGCTATGTGGTCATATAGCGCTGGTGTATTGTTTTATAGTCCTTTTTGTTTGCGGCCTTTTTATATGTCTCAATTTCCGCTCTGACTTTCTGGCAGCCAATTTGTCGATTTTCAGGTCTGGTGTAAACCAAGGGGAGAGTTTATGGGGGCATTTGACTTGTTGTACAGGGGCAATTTTGTCCAGGGTCGAGGTGATAGCTTGCTCCAGGGATTAGGCTGCCTCATTGGGGAGATCTGATTCTAATGGTGGAAGGAGGGCAAAATGAGCATAAAAGGAGTCTAAGTTTATTTTATTCCAGGACCTGCTTAGCCTTGATTCTTTCAAGGGGTCTTGTCGAGTAGGTATACCCAGTATTTAAAATTTTAGCACATGGTGGTCAGACCATAAAATTGGGGCTGGTTGGTTGACCTTCCCCTGAGGAGAGTTAGTAAATAGAAGATCTAAGGTGTGCCCTGCCATATGGGTGGGGCCAGTTACCAGTTGGTTAAGGCCTAGAGTGTTAAAGCTGGAAACAAGATCATCTGAGTGTGGATCGGATGGTAGGTCTGCATGGTAATTGAAATCCCCCAAAAGGAAAAAGTTGTCAGCGGGTAGGACATGGGGTGCAATTACCTCTGTAAGATGGCTAGTTAAGTGACTTTTGTTACCAGGTGGTCGATAGAGTAGAGCCCCTCTCCAGGTCCCTTTCCTGATACTTTTTATTTTAAAAATACAGATTTCACCCCAGTCTGTTTGGATGGTGTCAATAATGTGTAAATTGGTATTAATCCTAAAAGCTATAGCTATGCTTCCGCCTCTTTTTTCTGCACAGTCTGGTCAACTGATCGTCATGGGGTAGGGCTAAGGAGATATCGGGTTGCAAGGACTCGCGGAGCCATTTCTCCATGATAAAAAATAGGTCTGGTTTCTCTGAGTCCAGTAGAGACCAAATTTTCAGAACCTGTTTTGGGAGGAAGCTGGCATTGCAGTATAAGCCTGTTAAGTTGTTTTTATTAGATATTGCAGTACTGTTAGCGGGTTTTCTGAGACATAGACTTGCGGCTGCGGGAGATTAGCCATTATGTGAGGCGTGTTTATGACTAGTAGGACTCTTAGTCGCTTGGATGATGGTGATACCTTCCACAAGACAGGAGTTCTTGACTAGAGTTTCGTAATATAGCCATAGAGGTGCTGGGAGGATGGTAGAAGGCGAAACGGGCAGAGTGGCCGGCGTCTGGCGGCAGTCAGGTGCGGATGGGCGTAGATGGGCTTGCCTTTGGCGCGGGGCTGTGCGTCCGGTCTGCGCACTTCCTTAAATGTGACAGAAAGTGGGCCGGACTGCAGCAGCGTGTGGGGCAAGTAGAGCGCTGACCTCTAGTGCTCAGAGGTAATGTAACTAAAATGCTGTTGCTATTACCCTCCGCACAAACAGCACTTTTAAAATAAGGTTGAGGATCAGCAGCAAGGTCTGACCTCTCTTTGTTAAATTTCGGTTTCTAAGTGTTGTCAATGGGGAGGTGCAAATGTTGTCCATTGAGACTTTCAGTGCCATAAAATATCAGCAATCAGTATATCAGCGAGAGGGCTATTTTTTCACTTCTCAATGTGTCAGTTCCCTGTTTCCTTATGGACAACTATGCTGTGGTATTTGTGGAAGCGGTTGCAATGGCAGCAGTGAAGCAACATTTTAAAAGAGAGCGACCAAGTGCACACCTTTTTCACAAATATTTCTCTGTTGGATGTTTTTCTGTTTAATCTGTATTTGCGTGCAGCCCTGAGGATGATGCATGTATATTTCCTGCTTCAGAAAAAGGCCTGGATGGGCATATCTGCTGTTTCAAAAATATCAGAATACATGATGTCTCTCATGTGACAGGACAAAATGGCATTAACAATTTGAAACTTTGGATTATAAGGAAACAAATGGATTTAAAGCGAATACATTTGTTGGATCTTTGTAATGTTTCAGGGATCAAAGCTGTGTGCCCGGTACAAGAGCGTCGTTCCACCCCAATTCTTTGATGTGTTTTTCAAATGAGTGGTTGTAGGGCAGACCACAACCCTGGGCTTCACGCATATGCAGATTAAACAGAAGAACATTAGACACGAGAAATATTCGTGAAAAAGGTGTGCACTTGGTCACTCTCTTTTGAAATGTACTATTTTCCTGCCTTTTGGACAAATTTCACCCATGAAAAACTTTGTAAAATGAATTAAATAGAACAGCCACATGAGAGACTACTCCACCTCAAGAGTGGGAGCTTTTTGAACTGCTCTTGAAATAAAAATGTCGTACAGTTTTGGTTTAGATTGAGCATAAATACAGGATGTGAGAAGCAGTTGGACAAGTAATAGATGCTTCAAATTACAGTCTTATTCAACAGTCTTGTTTAATCTGAGCTAGTTGGCGTCTGAAGCAGTGGGTAATGGGAATTGTAGGCCTGAGGAGAAGGGAGGTGCATGCAATTGGATGGTTGGAAGGGGTGGGGTTACATCTGAAGAAAAAAGGAGCAGGTGGTAGAAAATGTGTTAGCATTTTGCAGAAGGAAAAAGTATGTTGGGAAGGAGATTATGCTGACATTTGCTGAAGGTATGGGGAACGCAGATGTTTTACTTCACAGGGATGGGCTAAATTGGAATAGTATTTATGGGGAAGGGTTACTGTGTGTTTCTTAAGGAATGTGGAGTTAAACAAGGGTTAGTTATGCAGTTTGGGAGTAAACTTTTTGGGCATTTTGTTGTCAGCATGAGGACATGCAGTTAGAGGGAAAACGCCGACCATCAGGCCAGTATCAAAAGCAGGCATGAACTTTGTGACGTATTGTGTATCATTTTGAACGTATTGAAGTCTGAACACATAATCTAATGTTGATGTTTTATGACTTTTAGTTAACCCCTGACGAAGGGCTATGGAAAAGCCCACAATGCATTGGGTATAATATCGACCTCCGAAGATGATGCATGTATATTTCCTGCTTCAGAAAAAGGCCTAGATGGGCATATCTGCTGTATCAGAAATATCAGAATACATGATGTCTCTCATGTGACAGGACAAAATGGCATTAAGAATATAAAACTTTGGATTATCAGGAATAAAATTGATTTAATGTGGATAAATTCATTGAATCTTTGTAATGTTTCAGGGATCAAAACTGTGCATCTGTACAGGAGCGTCGTTCTGCTCCAATTCTTTAAAGCAGTGAAGCGACCATAGTCTTAGAATCATTAGTTTATGCAAGAGCCTGTTGCTGGGGTGTGAGATGAGGTGTGAGATGGGGAAATAGGGATGGAAAGGAGAAGTTTTTTGTTTCTAGCATTGCATGGTCCCCACCTGTTAATAAAAAAAACAAGGGTTGAGGCTTGTCTGCTGCTGCAGTCAAAGCCCCATGCAAATATTTGGTTCTGAATTACTGGCCTGACAAATCAGGTCTGGTTCTCCCATGCCCAGAAAAAAACAGGTGTGGAAAAACCCACCCACTCTGTATCAGGCTGAGCGAAATTCCATGTGGAAAATTTACACCGCCTAACTCAGAATCGGGGCTTTGACGATTATCGTAGATACAGCTGTTTGTCTTTATGTTAGCAAAAAGTGCAGTGATAATGTTCTTCACGGAGGGTCTTCACAAAGTGAGATAAATGCTTGCAATATGGGAGAAATATTGTGTGGGATTGTGTAGGAGTTTGAGAACAATTTTGTTTGAGTGCAGATGACCTTTCCAACTGGACTTTGTCCATCAGTGTATCTGGTCTGACTTTACTGATTTTCTATGGTGTTTATATTTCTCCTCTCTTGAACAGTTGAGGACTATGATTAGGGCCATGCTGTGGATGCAGATGGAATTTGTTATGTATGCAAATTGGATGGGGACTTGGCCTAACTTCATGCACCAAAGCATTGAAATATTATAATCTGTTATCAGATTTGTTAAGATTTGTTGAGACTTCTTGTGTGATTTGTAGAAGGCACTGGTCAAAGGTGATCAAGGTTCAGTGTAGCTGCGTAGTCAATTTGAGTAACATCCTCCTCCTAGAGAAGATGGAGGTGGTGAGAGAGCCTTCACCATGCCAAGAATGAAGACATTGGGGAAGCACAGCAGACAGTTGTGATGTGGGTCAACCTACTGCAGGTTCACCGTGCGTGCTAAAGATATCTAGGGTGTGCATACATGTTTCATGATTGATCCAACTTTGGTATTTGCTTGATTTGGGTTTGTCAATGGTGAGAATGTGTTTGGTAGTGCATTTATGAGCCCGTGGGTGGAGTGTAGAGCAGCCAACACAACCTACACAGTGATGTCAGTTGTTGGGACCAGGTTTTGGATGTACATACCCATCATTAGTCTAGTGTTGCTTTATTGCCTACTACTTGTTTGCAGACCTTTTCCTTGAAATGTGCATTGTGTAGAAAAGTATAGGTAGCCAGGGATAGCATATGCAGAATTCAGTCATGTAAGAGTCGTACCACACCCTCTGAATGATTTACACTCTCATTTGTTTACACCCTTTCATCGTAAAAGACAGGTATTTGGCAGGAGTTGTTGAATCATGTGGATTGTGTTTATTGGTTCAGTGTGGGCCATGTGTGCAGTAACTACATGTAATTATTCTTATTTAGTGCTGACCAGGAAGCAGAAAGGAAATGGGAAATCCATAGAGTGAATGTTATAGGTGGTAACATTTTCATCCCTGGAAAGGGAATGGGGATTACAGAAGTCATCAGAACCTGCAGTACATAGTTGGAGGGAATATTTATACATTGTAACAACAATGTTTAAGGCAGTAAAATAGCCTTTAGACCATGCAAGACTCATGATGTGAAGGAAGAAGAGAATAACATTTTATGCAGTTGCATTTTGGGGGACTTTCGGATAAACATTTTCAGTATGTTTGCTACCTCTCGAATCAGTCCTGGGGTTGTGTATGGTCTGTGAGGTGTGTGCGGGTGCAGTGACTCAGCATTCTGTCAGTGGAAATCAGAGGGTATTGTGTTATTGCTTCTGGGGCCAGTAAACCCTAGGATTGCTGAGTTGCTTATAGTGGTCAGGTGCTCTGTGTGGACTTCTAAGGGTACTTAATTTTGGCCTTAAAGGTCAATGGATCATGTGGGCACATCCATCAAATATCTTATAATTCTGGATGCAGTAGGTGCTTCTTATGAGCATGCAAAGTGTATCATGTACCAACATTTTGTGGTAGGCCAGAAGTCACCGAGTCTGAATGGCAACTATGTATTGTTACATAGGCTTCATTTTATGGGGTTTGTTAAGGGGTGTGTGCAACGACAATGCAGAGGAAAACATTTGTCTTTAGTCATTTCAGTCGTTCAGTGAGACTAACGATATGGTTGATTGTAGAAGTACACCGGAGACAGACCAAGAAAAAGAGACTCAGTGTTGCAAGCAGCATGTGATTCTGTTTTTTATGATTGGCGGAGATTCACAGGGCTTTCTTCTCGATTGTACACAGGAAGGCCAAGTTTTGCACCAGGAGCTGCTAAGTTGATTTAAAACTGTAGGTGAAAGTTATAAAGATCTTACTTTCTTTGGCAGGAGGAACTTGGAAATTTGAGAGAGTTAAGAGCCTAATCCAATTAGTGGATGGTGTTTGGCATGTATAATGATTAGGCTTTCCTGTTATCAGTTTCTATTTTTGGTAAATTCTGGGTTTTTTTTCAGTGTTTTCAAGTGATTTCAATACCTTAAATAAACAGTGGTTATCAGTAGTTACATATTTTCACGCCACTTAAAAAAACACAAACAGCACTTTTCCGGTCTTTATGGAAAGTTTTGCTTCTACTATTGATTTCTTTCTTCAGTGATTGTGCATGGTTTATAGACAGTGTACGGAAAGTGTATATGAGGTCCAAATACATTTTTGCAAATTAAACTTATTGCAGTACACCATACAATACTTCTTCAGTCAGTCTTTGGTCATGTGCGCTCGCTCTTTCCTTCCTTAAAAGGCCCTCTCAAAATTAGCACTTGAGACAGGCAACACCAAAACAGCCAGTACACAATTGGCTATCTCTGGCCACTGACATAGCTTTCCATGCCAATACTGGTGCACTTAAAGATTGCTATTCCCTGGGCAGGTTCTGCAACAT
This sequence comes from Lissotriton vulgaris, assembly GCF_964263255.1. NCBI lineage: Eukaryota > Metazoa > Chordata > Amphibia > Caudata > Salamandridae > Lissotriton > Lissotriton vulgaris. The sequence continues at coordinate 885,303,747 of NC_141699.1, read as the reverse complement.
TTGCGTTGAACTGGGCGCTTATGCCCTCAGAGTTATTGAATCGGTCAAAAATGAAGAAGCACTTTTAAAACTACGGAGAAAATTCCCCTTTATGGAAAGGATTTGGAACTTGTTAGAGTACCACAGAGAGGTTTCAATGACTTCAGATGCCATAGTTGGTGAAGGGACATTTCTATGCATCATTGCAAGCCATTTCTCATACATCATGAAATAAAAGTCCCTGAATTGCTCTTAAACATTGCTTTGCTTACCAAGTGGTAAGCCCTCTAACATGGAACATGTTGCAGTTCCAAAGTCACAAAGCGTGTCGCCTAGCCTACTCTCAAGGAGATGTTTCACATATACACCAATTATGCTGAACACTTGGCAGACAATGGTTTTTTCAGATTGTATTTCTTTTATTATGAACACTACAGCAGTTATGTTTTCCTGTAAAAATATAAGAATGCAGTACAGTGTACTTTTTTCACATAACTATCAATATGAGACCAAAGATCCTCACATTTTTTGCGTTTGGCATCATCACTTAGCAAAAATTCTGGAAACGGTTGCCACATGGATAATATAGCATTCACAGCCCCTTCGACTGAGAACCATCAGCTAAGTGACACAGTTGGGATGACTTTTTCTTTGATGCCACACAAAGCACACAATTAGAAGTATTTGCATTTTAGGTCCTGCGCATAACAAAACAGTGCACCAGAATGGACTAAAAAGTTAATAGAATTCTTCATTAACTCTGAAGATAGTAAAGATGTTTTCAGCATACAATCTAACAAGTGGCAAGGATCTCTTACAGGGAAGCACTTCAGCTCAGGTATCGATTTTGTCAGGTCATTTTTTTTTTTTAAAACACATTTTTATTAGAAGATTAGTCCACAGTACATCTTTGGGTGAGCCATTCCAAATATTCATACCTCAACAACGCAAAACATATCACGGTAAGACTGTGTTATACAGCAGTTGTCACTACTTAGTATGTATTTTCTTGAATGCATACCTGATTATTTTCCTATTCTCATTTTGTTTCGTTTAAAAGAATAAATAGAACACTCTTTAAACATAGCTAGCGTACATGTCTCTCCGGCAGGAGATGTCCTGGGTTCTGATATCTTGTCCAGTCCGTACTGTGTCCATACTTTACAAAATGTGGTCATTTTTTAGAAAAACCAAAAAAAAGAACCAACTATCCCACCCACTCCCTCCCCCACAGGCTCAGCGATTTAGAAATTGTACAGTCATACATTTAGTCCACTACAGCGCGACACCTTCTTGGTACATGTAAACATTAACTTACTGGTCTACAGCAAATCCCCTGCATATGCCCGGTGGCTCAAGGTCCTCCATATTATCGCCTTACACTACATTACCCGCTCTAGGTACAGTATCCTTGTATGTTCAGAGCGCCCAGCTCCTCTATCAGCTGATTCCACTCCATTGATATAGGCGTCTTACGCCATCTGCGCTGCTCTTTCTGTTTCAGTTCTTTTCCCTCCGCCCTGCCCCATTTCAGCAGTTCCTCATACCAGGCCTTCAATGTCAGTGCCCTAGTAGCTTTCCAGTGCATTGTTATATTACGCTTGGCTAGAATAAGCGCCAGGTTGTTAAATTTTGTGACCGGCCTAACTTTCTTCCCTTTAGGGCCCAACCCCAGCAGACAATATACCGGGCCATCATTATTCCTCACCGGAGCTAAAGTTGTCAGTATCTCACAAATTCTCCCCCAGTAATGTCGTAGCCGTGGGCAGGTCCATACCGTGCATCAAATCCGCTGTCTGTGTTTGACAGCGTGGACACATATCCGATGAGTCTGGGAACATACTTTTCAGCCTGTGGAGTGTCAAATATGCTCTATGCAGGAGCATAAGTTGTATGAACTTAAATTTCGGATTTCTCGACACCTTCCTAGGGTATTCTACCAACACACTCCATTCTTTGTCACTAAATGCCCGTCCCATGTCCGTTTCCCACTTATCATGCAGAGTCCGGAGGGACACCGCTGCCACTGTGTGAATGCCTTTGTATAACCACCTAGTAAGGTGTCTGTCATTGCCCATCAAATGCTGCATTGTAATCAGCGCATGTGTGGCTGGTTCTACCCCCCCAGGTGCCCATGTAGTGCGGATGTAGTGAGAGAGGCTTGCATGCAATAGGAACAGCGTGTCTGGTGCTCCATGTTCCCGCGTAAACCCATCATGTGGCATCATAGTACCCTCTCTGAAGAAATGGCCCACTGTGGTTACTCCTACTTCTTCCCACGCTCCTATCTGCCTCATAGTGATTTGGCCCATCTGTGTGGGGATCCCCATCAGGGGTATAGTGGGGGCGTACAGGGTCGCCGCCTTGGTGTATCGAAGGGAATGCCTCCAATAGAGTAATGCAATTTTCAAAAGGTGTGGCGCCGACAGTGGGATCCTGCTGTTAGGCAGCATGAGTGAATGTATTGCGCCCCTTTGCCAGACTGAGTGTGTCATTTCTATTTTTTGCAGGTTTCTCCCCGCTAACCAGTATGCCAGCCATTGTAATTGGCTCACGTGCAATAGGCTTTCAGGTCGGGGACTCCCATTCCCCCATGTTTAGTATCTAGATACAACTTAGCAAGACCTATACGCCGTCTGCCCCTACCCCATATTAGTTCAATAAGCATAGAGGAGAGTGTTTTAAACGTCTTGAAAGGTACCAGTATGGGCAAACTGGTGAAAAAATACAACAGTCTGGGGAGTACCACCATCTTGGTAAGTGCTACCTTCCCTTCTGGCAGAGTGACCCAGAAATGTATTTGGGATCGCAGCGAGGTAATAGCCCTTCCCAGTTTACCCTCCAGAAGATCTTCTGTATCCCAATATATATTGATCCCCAGATACCTGAAGATGCCAGGCGCTATCTGGAACAACCAGTCCCCAAGGACTAGAGCACCAATATGTGTTGCATCCTTAAAATAATAAGCATAGGATTTGTTTTAATTTATTGACAATCCAGGTAACTTTTGGAATGTGGCAAAAATCGAGGGCACAGGTTCACAGTCAGCATCCAAGTCCCTAAAATGCAATATTAGATCGTCTGCGTATGCAGATACACTATGTGTGGTGGGGCCCAGTACTATTCCCCTATGGTCCGCAGTTGTGCGCAGTTTCAGTAGCAGGGGTTCTAATGCCAAAATAAACGGCAAAGGGGACAGCGGGCATCCCTGTCTTGTTCGCCTCGCAACCACATATTGCCTTGAAATATGCCTACCCGTTCTCGCCCGTGCGGTACGGTCTGTATACAGCAGTGTCACCCATTTGATGAATTCTGCAGGGATCCCGTATCTGGCTAGAGCATAGAACATATGTTCCCACTGTATGGAATTGAAGGCCTGGCGTAAATCTAATGAAATACAACCCACTGCGTCAGTCCATTGGAGATTGTGAGACATCACCTGATGTAAACATCTTATATTGAGGACCGTACTCCTGCCTGGGACAAACCCACATTGGTCATTGTCTATTAGCTTCGGTAGGTATTGACTAATCTGATCTGCCAGTATTTTACTCAGTATCTTGTAATCTACATTCAGTAATGAGAGGGGCCTATACCCTGCCATTTCCGTGCTATCCCTCCCGGGCTTCAACAGTGAAACCACCATAGCTTGCAGTGTGGTAAGAAGTAGTGTGCCTACCTCCAAGGATGAGTGGTATAGTTGTTGTAAGTGGGGTACCAGTAGGTCGGCCAACGTGATTTTGTCAAGTCATCACACAACTTTTTCATATACATAGCTGAATCACTGCAAATACAAACAACATCACTCCAATCTTTGTTGAACTTGGAAAGAACCTTATAGCAACAGTATTCCAAGTGACACTGCATTCCCTGTTTTCCAAAAGTCTAGTGTCATGTTTTCACCACTATCCCATATGCTTGGTGATAGCACTCTTTTCACATATACTTGTCATTAAACCTTGCATTGAAGATTTAAAGCCTGAGTTGTTGGCAATTCACCTACTATCAATACTGACTCACTAGAAACTGGGGGCTGATGTATCAAGGGTTTTTACACAATTTGTGTGGGTAAATGTGATGCCACATATTGGGAAAGATTCTTATGAAACCAGCCATTTTACATATCAGTGAAAGAATCAAAAGCAGACAAAATATCAAATATGATTTTGATATGTCCTGATTCTCTAACATTTATAAAATAATTGAACAAGACCTAAAACATGCTTCTTAGCCCGGCATCTTTAGACCAAAGACCACAAAACCGAAAAAGCTAAACTGAAGAACAAACAATATTTTTGTGACATCCCTGAACAAAACTCAAGCAGAATGTTAGCCCAGTCTTTATTGCTGCTAGCTTGTATAACAAAATTATACAAGCTAGCAGGCTTCAGGAAGAAAAAAATGTGCAAGTGTTTTTTCAGTGTGTATACGTTTACACTGGTGAGTGCTATTTCCCTTTTGTGTGGGGTTTTATCAGTTGTTATAGGTTTAAACCTAAAACCAAACAGCCTAATTACGATATACAGGAATGGGATGGGGTCTCCACCTATTCATTCACTATTATGGGTTGAATTGAAGAATAACAGAGTACCTGAACAAAGAAATTAACAAGAAGTGGGGGTGATCTTTGTTTCCAGGATGCCATACACAATGTAATATATTCAAATGTAAGTACCTAGTATGTGTATGAGCTGGGGGAGCAATGAGGCCAGGCATGGCCAGGTTGGTTTTGCAAGGAGTGGCTGGGAGTGTCCTACATTAGTCAGGGATATGAGGGTATATGGCATTGCATGATGGTGGGTGACACAAAGGGCCTGAATGGCTGATGGGGTTCATCTGGCTAGTGGAATGATCTGGACAGATCACTGACAGAATATCGACAACACTAATATCGACCTACAGAAATATCAGGCCATACATATTGTTATCAAAAATATCACCCTCCTATCTTCATAATGGTAAGTACAAAAATATTGCAAAAAATACCATTGTTAAAAATATCGAAGTACAAAATATCGTTTTTTTAATATGTATAAAAAATGTAAAATAAATGAAATAATACATTTTACTTAAAAAATGTTTAGATTTGTTTGTAAATGTTAACAAATATATGTAATAAATGTAATTTAAAAATAAATTAAACATACACATATAACAAGTAATATATATATATATATATATATATATATATATATATATATATATATATATATATATATATATATATATATATATATATATATATATATATATATATATATATATATATATATATATTACCTACTGGCAGTCGCCAGTAGGTATATATAGTTAGGATTTTTTCTCTATGGGATTTTTGAAAATTCTATGTCTAATAACTTTGGCGTTTGTGGACGGAATTGGCTGAAATTTTCAGGAAAATGGAACATTTTGTTTCTGAGCAGCCCCCGACAATTTGGGGGGGTTTCATCAAGGGGGGCCGAGAAAAAAGGGGGGTCCCAAAACGCGTTTTTCCCATGTTAATTTCCATAGGGCGGTTGGCCTCACTTTTAGCTCGAACGGCTGAATGGATTTGCACGAAACTTGGCAAAATTGTAGGGACTGTTAGCCCGATGTGCCTTTGCTAGGTCTCAATATATGTGCTCCAGTGGATTTTGAGTAATTTAGGTTCAAAAAAATATATATATCTGGGCGGAGCCTAACCACACATCTGATCTGATTGGCTGTCAGCACTTCATCCAAGAAGTGTTGGCAGCCATCTTGGGACCAATATACATGATAGCACCTCATTAAAAAGCATTGTAGTTAATAGAGGGTTTTAGGACTTTAGTTACATTATAAATCTTTTGTTGATGGTACCATACTCGTTTTAGGAATTGTGGTGGGTTCTAAGGTGATTTTACCATGTGAAAAAACCTTCTGCTGTGATATCATGAATATTGTTTGAAAGAAAACTAATATCTCATGATTTTCCCACAGTGGTTTGGAAGGGGATCTATAAGCTAAACTGAAAGCATATTTTCTGTAAATTCACATTATCCTTCTCAGTCATGTGAAAATGAAGTCTGACATTCTCAGTAAAACATGTACATCCAACAAGGACAGAGACTGTCAGTTGATTCCTTTGTGTTCTACTGCAGCCTCCTAGAGTGTTCTAAAGAACAACTAGAGCGCTAACAGTCCTACTTATTACAAAGGTATGGCACACCTGAAGCCATCTTGATTGGAATAAAGTGGTAACTCTTAAAACATTTAATTTAAAAAGAAACAACATGAGGGGGTATATTTTGCCATAGAAAGTATGATTAGTGCTGCAGAATGAAAAATTAGGGCACATTTTGAGTGACTTCTCAAATCCTTTTCTATTTCATTAAAACATTCTGACATGCAGTCTCCCAAAATGGCCACCAGAGACAAAAGAGCCCAAATGTAGCCCAAATATCACCCCGATGTAGCCCAAGTATAGCCCAATGACAGAATGTCCCAGAGTGTTCTAAAGAACAACTAGAGCGCTAACAGTCCTACTTATTACAAAGGTATAGCACACCTGGAGCCATCGTGATGGGAATAAAGTGGTAACTCTTAAAACATTTAATTTAAAAAGAAACAAAATGAGGGGGTATATTATGCAATAGAAGGTATTATTAGTGCTGCAGAAAGAAAAATTAGGGCACATTTTGAGTGACTTTTCAAATCCTCTTCTATTTCATTAAAAAGTTGTGACAAGCAGTCTCCCAAAATGGCCACCAGAGACAAAAGAGCCCAAATGTAGCCCAAATATCACCCAGATGTAGCCCAAGTATAGCCCAATGACAGAATGTCCCAGAGTGTTCTAAAGAACAACTAGAGCGCTAACAGTCCTACTTATTACAAAGGTATGGCACACCTGAAGCCATCTTGATTGGAATAAAGTGGTAACTCTTAAAACATTTAATTTAAAAAGAAACAAAATGAGGGGGTATATTATGCAATAGAAGGTATTATTAGTGCTGCAGAAAGAAAAATTAGGGCACATTTTGAGTGACTTCTCAAACCCTCTTCAATTTCATTAAAAAATTCTGACATACAGTCTCCCAAGATGGACAAAAGAGCCTAAATGTAGCCCAAATATCACCCAGATGTACCCCAAGTATAGCCCAATGACAGAATGTCCCAGAGTGTTCTAAAGAACAACTAGAGCGCTAACAGTCTTACTTATGACAAAAGTATGGCACACCAGAAGCCATCTTGATTGGAATGAAGTGGTAAGTCTGAAAACACTCAATTTAAAAGGGAACAACATTAGGGGGTTAATTTTGCCATATAAAGTATGATTAGTGCTTCAGAAAGAAAAATTAGGGATCATTTTGAGTGACTTCTCAAATCCTCTTCTATTTCATTAAAAAAATTCTGACATGCAGACTGAAACATGCACTTTGAATACCAGCAGCAGACGTCCCTGGTGAGCAGTAGCTTTACTACAGTGATCTAATGTGCAACTAGAGTGCTAACATTCAGAATTTATGGCAAATGTGTGACACATCTGAATGCCTTCTTGATGGAACCAAAGTAAACAAGCATTGAAAATGCAATAGATCTCGCCCTCGTTTAAGTTAAAGCCATTCTGTTTGTAATGAGGTGGCTTTTTAGCTTTGCTTTTATTAGTGTTTTTTCAACTTTCATGTAAATAACATGCATCTGTATGCATATAAGTATATGTATGCATGCATTTGTTTGTATTTATATAGATATACAGATGATATATGTTTATATATGTATGTATATATATATATTCACTGAAAAAACCATAGGCTATAGACCATATATAGTTAGGAATTAGCATTTACAAAACCTTGAAAATTCACTGAAAAAACCATAGGTTATAGACCATATATAGTTAGGAATTCGCATTTACAAAACCTGAAAATTCACTGAAAAAACCATAGGTTATAGACCATATATAGTTAGGAATTCGCATTTACAAAACCTTATTTTACTCACACAAAACCATTGAAATTCCATATATAGTTAGTTGCACTAACTATATATCGCGCACCCGCAATCCACTGCTGATGATGTCACATATTACATCATTCATGACATGGTCAGTGACATCACTGATGACATCTCAAATGACATCACTGATGACATCTCAAATGACATCACTGATGACATCTCAAATGACATCTCATTTGACATTACTGATCACATCACTGATGATATCATTCATGTGATAATACGATGAACCTCTTCAGACTCTAATATAACCTTAGATACAATCAGTGTAAACAGACACTCACAGACTGTCACTCATCCATGGAGTTACTCACACACCTAGTCAGTCATGCAAAGAATCAATCACACCTCCATTTCCTCAACTATACAGTTATACTAACACATATTTACTCTCTTATACAATCCCTGATACAAGTTCACAATGATCCATACAGCCACTCACACATTCACTGGCTCTTATGCACAGTTATTTATATATGTCAACTCTCACATGTACTGTGTTTTACATATGTACTTACTTTGACATGTAGCACTGAGATATCCATTCACTCACCAATACACTCATGCACACAGTCAACCGCCCATACAGCTGTTTCCACATGCACTTTTGAAACCATACATCTAGTGAATCAACTGCTCACATATCTATGCACAGAGTCATACACCTCCCAGCCACCCACACACACACTCAGTCTCCCATACAAATACTTGGGCAACCAATCAATAACCCATATAGTTACTCATATAGCTACTTATCAACACATGCAACAGTTTACAGAACAACAGACATAATGATGCACAAATTAAGACAGTTTAGTCACTAACCCATGCACTCAGTAAGACACATTTAATCACTCACTCATACAGTCAGTCATGCACCTACTAAATCCTTCATCCAGACACTTATACATCCACTCATTCTTCAATATGTAAGACATATTTTAACTTTACAGAAACATACAGTCACTGGATGTTGTCATCAGTGATGTCATCAGTGATGTCATTTGAGATGTCATCAGTGATGTCATCAGTGATGTCACTGACCATGTCATGAATGATGTAATATGTGACATCATCAGCAGTGGATTGCGGGTGCGCGATATATAGTTAGTGCAACTAACTATATATGGAATTTCAATGGTTTTGTGTGAGTAAAATAAGGTTTTGTAAATGCGAATTCCTAACTATATATGGTCTATAACCTATGGTTTTTTCAGTGAATATATATATATATATATATATATATATATATATATATATATATATATATATGTATATATATTCACTGAAAAAACCACAGGTTTCAGCCACGGTATAGTTAGGAATTACCATGTCATGAGTGATGTAATATGTGACGTCATCAGCAGTGCATTGCGGGCGCGCAAGTTATAGTTAGCTGAACTAACTATAACAGGGAAATTTCAATGGTTTTGTATGAGTGAAATGTCCAGCTAACTATAACATGTGTGAAACCTATGTTTTTTTCAGTGAATTTCAAAGGTTTTGTAAATGCTAATTCCTAACTATAACGTGGCTGAAACCTATGGTTTTTTCAGTGAATTTCAAAGGTTTTGTAAATGATAAATTTTAAATGTATTAATTGTTATTTTTTTATACTAATTTACTACATTGTTTTAAAGTATTTATTTTTAGATCTTTTATTTTTAAATTACATTACATATTTTTAATATATTTTAAAAATATTGAAATTGTAATATTTGTTTATATATATATTTTTTTAATTTATATATATTTTATATAGCAGGCAATGATATCCTATGGAAGGAAATGCAAGTTACTGGTAAGTACAGTTAAATTTACTTTTCAGGAACAGTAGTGAGCTGAAAGATGTAGCACTGAAGTCTCTCCTGATAACAGGTGAGTAAATTGGAATTCATAGTTCGGCTGATTTTAGAGGAATTTTTTAAAGTTCCAAAACTCCACACTTAGAAGAATTTCCAAGTGAAACCAGTCAATGTTAGCCTACGGAAGGAAATTCAAGTTACTGAAAGTATGGTTAGAATTACTTTTCAGGATCAGTAGTGGGCTGAAAGATGCTGCACTGATGTCTCTCCTGATAACAGGTGAGTAAATCGGAATTCGTAGTATGGCTGACTTTTGAGGAATTTCTTAAAGTTCCAAAACTCCACACTTAGAAGAATTTCCAAGTGAAACAAGTCAATGCTAGCCTATGGAAGGAAATTCAAATTACTGTAACTACGATTAGAATTACTTTTCAGAATCAGTAGTGGGCTGAAAGATGCAGCACTGAGGTCTCTCCTGATAACAGGCAAGTAAATTGGAATTCGTAGTTCGACTGATTTTTGAGGAATTTTTTAAAGTTCCAATACCCCACACTTAGAAAAATTTCCACATGAAACCAGTCACTGTTAGCCTATGGAAGGAAATTCAAGTTACTGAAAGTATGGTTAGAATTCGTTTTCAGGGTCAGTAGTGAGCTAAAATATTCAGCACTGAGGTCTCTCTTGATAACAGGTGAGTAAATCGGAATTCGTAGTTCAACTGATTTTAGAGGAATTTTTTAAAGTTCCAAAACTCCACACTTAGAAGAATTTCCAAGTGAAGCCAGTCAATGTTAGCCTATGGAAGGAAATTCAAGTTACTGGTAAGTATGGTTAGAATTACTTTTAACCACATCCGTGCGGTGCAGATTTACCGCCGGTTCCATCATGAGCACAGCTCGACCGATGCTCATGGCGGAACCGTTCCGTCATGAGCATCGAAGGGGTTAAGGATCAGTACGAGGCTCAAAGATGCAGCACTGAGGTCTCTCCTGATAACAGGTGAGTAAATCGGAATTTGTACTACATCCAGTAAGCGCCACAGAGCTGCGTAGCAGAGAGATGTAAAAAGGGATATGGCACGCACCACCTCTCTGCAACACAGCGCAGTGGCGCTTCCTGGAAGCACCTGGTGGACAACTTGGCCCCCATGGTCCCTCAGGTTTGAAGTTGAATTTTTTCCCCAACTTAAAACGCGCCACAGGGCGTGTTTGCACATATCATTCAGGCCCCGTCCCCTCCCGTCACCACTGTGTAAACGCGCCCTGTCACCGTTCTAAGTTGAGAGATTAAGTCCCCTTCAACCCTAAGGATCCCTAGAGTCAAACTAGCCCACCAGGTACCTCCAGTAAGCATCACAGAGCTGCGTTGCAGAGAGGTGTAAAAAGGGGAATGGCCTCTGAACACCTGTCTACATCGCAGCTCCCTGGCTTGGGCTTGGGCTATTTGCCCCTCAGGGACCCTCAGTATTGAAAGAGATTTAATTCCCCAACTTAAAACGCACCACGGGGCGCGTTTGCACACTGATGAAGGAAGGGGGCGTGGCCTGAGGTGACATGTCTGAAAACACGCCCTGTGCACGTTTTAAGTTAGAAAATTAATTCCTCTTCATTGCTGAGGTCCCCTGTGGACCAACTAGCCCACCAGGTACCTCCAGTATGCGCCAGGGAGCTGCGTTGCAGAGAGGTGTTCAGAGGCCACGCCACTTTTTACAACACTCTGCAACGCAGCTCCATGGCGCTTACTGGAGGTACCTGGTGGGTGAGTTGGCCCCTACTGGACCTCTGGATTGAAAAGGAATTAATTCCCCAACTTAAAACGCGCCACAGGGTGTTTGCACACACATCACCTCAAGCCCTGCCCCCTACCTTCACCACTTTGCAAACGTGCCCCGTGGCACGTTCTAAGTTGGGGGATTAAGTCCCCTTGAATACTGGAGGTCCTTGGGTGCCACCTAGCCCACTAGGAACCTCCAGTATGCGCCAGGGGGCTGCCTTGCAGAGAGGTGTAAAAAGGGGCATGGCCTCTTTACACATCTCTGCAACGCAGCCCCCTGGTGCATATGGAGGTTCCTGGTGGGCTAATTGGGCCCCGGGGACCCCCAGTATTCAAGGGGAATCAGTTCCCCCTCTGCAAACGCACTAAGGGGCGCATATGCAGAGTGCTGCAATCCGTCACTTCATGCCCCACCCCCTCCCTGCACCACTCTGCAAACGCCCCCTGGCGCGTTTGCAGAGGGGGTAGTATTTCCCCTTGAATACTGGGGGTTCCTTGGGGCCCAACTAGCCCACCAGGAACCTCCACTATGCGCCAGGGGGCTGCATTGCAAAGAGGTGTAAAAAGGGGCGTGGCCTCATTACACCTCTCTGCAACGCAGCCCCCTGGCGCATACTGGAGGTTCCTGGTGGGCTACTTGGTCCCCAGGGACCCCCAGTATTGAAGGATTGAAGGAGAATAACTTCCCCCACTGCAAACGCGCCAGGGGGCACGTTTGCAGAGTTGTTCAGGGAGGGTGCGTGGCCTCCTCCTCAATCCCGTTTCTTTGATATTTTTTTTAAGAAGAGGGGCTGTGTAGCCCCCTTTCTTTTTCTTTTTTGGGGACCTTGGGGACCCCATCCCCCAGGGCCTGACCCTCTATTTTTTTAATTTTATGTTTTTAATGGGAAGGGGGCCGCGTGGCCCCCCTCCCGTGGCTTATCCAGGCCCGGGGACCCCATCCCCAGAGCATAGCCAGATTTTCTTTCATATTTTTAAGGAGGGGGGCTGCATAGCCCCCCTCCTCAGGCCACTTAAGGCCCCGGGGACCCCATCCCCGGGGCCAGCCTGCCTACTTAAAAAAAAATGTTTTTAAAATATTTCGGGAGAGGACCACATGTCCCCCCTCCCGGGCCACTTCTGGCCCTGGTGACCCCATCCCCTGGGGCCTGGCCCTCCTCGTTGGGGGTCATGGGGGGGTCCCCAAGCCCCCCACGGTCCCTGCTGGCTACCCGCATCCTGGGGGAGCCGGCATTGCTTTTCTGCATGGGGAGCAGCTAACATGCTGCTCCCCATGCAGTAAAGCAATCGGCTTTGGTTTTTGAAAGAGAGAACAGGTTGCTATGGTAGGGCGGGAGCCGCAAGGCTCCTGCCCTACCATAGCAAACAGCAGTGTCCCGGGGGTAGGCACCCGGACACTGCAGGAGCCGGCCCTGGGGGGTGGCGGTCCCCAGGGCCATCACAAGCTCCAGGAGGGGGGCCGCGCGCCCCCCCTCCCATCATTTGGAAAGCCCCGGGGGTGGTGGTCCCTGGGGCTGGGAGTCAATCACGGACCCCCCTATTTTAAATATTAGTGCCCCTTGGAGGTGGCAGTCCCCGGGGCATGTGGGGGGACTTGAGCCCCCCACACAGGTTTTTTTTAATTTAAAAAGAATAAGCCCCGGGGGGTGGCGGTCCCCTGGGCTCGGGGGCCTTAGGGGCCCCCATCATTCATATCCAAGGCCCGGGGGGTGGCGGTCCCTGGGGCAGTTTGGGGGGATTAGGGCCCCTCACTTTTTTTTATAAAGCCCCTGCGATTTGGTCCCCCTGGGGGCTAATTAGAAAAAAAAGCAGACCGGGTTTTTTTTTTTTCACGGAGTACGCGTACCTACGCGTATCCCGCGATTTAAAAAAAAATAAACATTTGGGGGTCCTTGTGGGACCCCCTGAGCAGGCCTAGGGGGTCAGGGTGTTTCTACCCTGCCCCCTTTGTGTGTTTTTCGTGTTTCTTTTGCTGCTTTCTTGTGCCTCAAGATGGCTGCCAACACTTACTGGTTTGGAGCGTTGACAGCCAATTAGCATAAAGCTTGTGCTCGGGAAGTTACGAGTATGGTACTTTGTCTATAGATATATCTATGATTTTACTTTTGATTTTCTAAGAAACTACTGAAAGGATATACTCCATTTAACAAAAAGCGTAATCTGCAAACCAATCTCTACCTTTTTGCCAAATTTGGTGTAATTCCGTTCATCAGTTCGGGCTGTAGCCCGTCTTAAAGGTCCCTATGTAAAATTGCATGGGGAAAACATGTTTTGGGACCCCCTTTTTTCTCGGCCCCCGTGTTTGACGAATCACCCGCAAACTTTCAGGGAAGGAGCGGATCGGAGCAGGCCAATTTTCTTGGAGAATTTCGCGAAGATTCGTCGACCAGCGCCAAAGGTATTCCAAATAGAATGTTGCGGATTTCCTATGGAATCTAGGTAATATATATATATATATATATTCAATGAAAAAACCATTGGTTTTAGGCCATATATAGTTAGGGATTTGCATTTACAAAACCTTATTTTACTCGCATAAAACCATTGAAATTCCATATATAGTTAGATGCGCTAACTATATATCGCGCACCCGCAATCCACTGCTGATGATGTCACATATTACATAATTCATGACATGGTCAGTGACATCACTGATGACATCACTGATGACAACATCCAGTGACTGTATGTTTCTGTAAAGTTAAAATATGTCTTACATATTGAAGAATGAGTGGATGTATAAATGTCTGGATGAAGGATTTAGTAGGTGCATGACTGATTGTATGAGGGAGTGATTAAATGTGTCTCACTGAGTGCATGGGTTAGTGATTAAACTGTATTAATTTGTGCATCATTATATCTGTTGTTCTGTAAACTGCTGCATGTGTTGATCAGTAGCTATATGAATAACTATATGGGTTATTGATTGGTTGCTCAAGTATTTGTATGGGAGACTGAGTATGTGTGTGAGTGGCTGGGAGGTGTGTGACTCTGTGCATAGATGTGTGAGCAGTTGATTCACTAGATGTATGGTTTCAAAAGTGCATGTGGAAACAGCTGTATGGGCGGTTGACTGTGTGCATGAGTGTATTGGTGAGTGAATGGATATCTCAGTGCTACATGTCAAAGTAAGTACATATGTAAAACACAGTACATGTGAGAGTTAACATATATAAATAACTGTGCATTAGAGCCAGTGAATGTGTGAGTGGCTGTATGGATCATTGTGAACTTTTATTAGGGATTATATAAGAGAGTAAATATGTGTTAGAATATGTTTCAATAAGTAAGGTGTGTTTAACTGTATAGTTGAGGAATTGGAGGTGTGTTTGATACTTTGTATGACTGTCTAGGTGTATGAGTAACTCCATGGATGAGTGACAATCTGTGAGTGTCTGTTTTCACTGAGTGTATCTAAGGATATATCAGAGTCTGTAGAGGTTCATCGTATTAACACATGAATGATGTCATCAGTGATGTTGTCAGTGATGTCATTTGAGTTGTCATCAGTGATGTCATTTGAGATGTCATTTGAGTTGTCATCAGTGATGTCATCAGTGATGTCACTGACCATGTCATGAATGATGTAATATGTGACATCATCAGCAGTGGATTGCGGGTGCGCGATATATAGTTAGCGCATCTAACTATATATGGAATTTCAATGGTTTTATGCGAGTAAAATAAGGTTTTGTAAATGCAAATCCCTAACTATATATGGCCTAAAACCAATGGTTTTTTCATTGAATTTTCAAGGTTTTGTAAATGCAAATTCCTAACTATATATCGACTATAACCTATGGTTTTTTCAGTGAATTTCAATGGTTTTTTAATAGCAAATATGAAAAGCTTTAAAATGTCAAGTACGTGGTAGATAAAAACATTTTCGTATTTATGCACGCTGATGTGCTTTGAATGCTGCACCCCCCTTCCCCTCTCTTTTCTCTTAGGAGTACTCTCTCTTTGTAGATAGTGAAGGGTAGTTAACGCAGGCCTTTGCCCCGTTGTAATCCGTCGTGCCTGCTTCTCTCTCCATTTGATTGATTGTTATCCAAGCATTTACTGTTTTAGAATTGGTTCTCTTTGGTTCATTCTCTATTTACAAACAAGCACAGAGTCGCAATACTCTGTTTAGTCTTTGCAGATAGTGAAAAATCGTTTAAAAAAACAAATGGAATCGAGCAAAATCAGTAGGCCACTAATGGGATCTCTTTTTGACCTCGCTAAAATAGAAACATTAACCACAACCCCTCATGAGAAATACGAAACTAGTGAGATGAACTGAGCTCCACACCATGAGGGCTGCAAGACAGCTCGGCTCCGTCACTCATCCCGCCCAAAATAACGACAAACCCTATGCAAATATTAAAAATATAGACAACACACCAGCAAAGAAACAGGGTAAAACATTTTATTAAATAACTATTTACATAACGTTGGTTTATAAGATGATGTCAGTAGTGGACCGATGTGTGAATAGGTCGGAAGCAGCACAAGGCGCCAAGATCCGGATGGCAAGTCCTGGATGTTGGGTGCCATAGTTCAGAGTTCTGAGTTTGAGCCTTTTTCAATGCCTGTGCTTTGTTGTTTCCCCTCCATCAAAAACAAAAAAAAAATATAAAACTGTGCAAAAATACAAAAAAATCAAAAAATGTTTACAAAAGCAGTGCTTGTAAGACTGTCTGAAGCTTATTTCCACCTACTGCAGCTTCACTATTCTCAAAGTAAGTGAGGGTCGTTTGTGGACCTGACTGCATTTGAAAACAATGTTATATGGTACCTCCCTAAACCGCTTGACGGAGGCCCCCGAGGGGCGGTGTGATGGCACGGACTCGGAGAAGACGCTTGGCTCCGACCCCCTCCCCAAGTCTTATAGCACTGGTGTAGCCTGAGATCGCCCCCGACATAGGCGGCCGGCTCCCGGGGTCCGGCGGAACTTTTTGCCTTTTGATGACTCTTCTATTCTGGACTTTGTCCCACAATCCGTTTGACCTGAAGACACGCTGTAGTGGGGCGCCCCTTTACCGTTTTAGTTGCCATTCCGCCCGCTTTTGCTACACTGTGCCTCTTCCGCCATTCAGCTGTTTACCGCCCGCTCTTGCGACTACAGCGTCTCGCTCACCATGTAGTTAAGTTGCTCCCGCTCTTGCGGTGCAGCGATAGGCGGCTGCCACAGGACTCTCAAAATGGCGGCCGGCTCTTCGGTTTTGGGCCTGGTCCACTAAAATGGCCCTGGGACACCTTGGAACTCGGACGCTTCCCTGATAGGGCTTGGGTCCCATTCTCGAAAGCGTCCCCTCAGCCGTGAAGATTCTACAAAAGTCTTGGGGGCCCCCGACTCCCGCAGGCTTCTGGTGGGGAGCGGCTGCCATGTCTGCTCGTGGAATGGCCACGACGGAGCTACGAGATGGTAGTGCTCTCATGCTGACGCCAGCTTTAGTCTGAAACATCCAGAAACACTGTAGACTACCAATTCGATCAGTTCCGGTAGCGCCCCAACATGACCCGGAAGAGAAGAACTTGCCCTCCCCTCTTTGACTGATGGTTCTTGTTGCCTGTCCCCTCTGTTGTCATTTAACAGAACTTTTTGGACTGCTGAAAGGGGTTGTGTTCCGAACGCTGGTTGGTGGAGACATTTTGACTATATTCTTGACCTACGTTGTCGCGTAATGCGTTATATGACACGCCGCGTTAGCGCACCCGGAAGTGATCCGGGGCGCGGCGCGCAGCGCGTAACGTAAGCATAACAGGTCATGTGACTTGTTAATAAAACTTTTCATTGGTTCATTTTACTTTTGTTATTTTAATGATGAAAAGCTTGGTCATATGACCTAAAAATTACGCTTTTTATTGTTTTCGAACATTATTTTTTTTTAAACATATATGTTATAATATTCCAGGCTAATGTACTTTCCCGGAAAATTTACAACTGTCCTGCAAGTAAAATATATTCCTTTTTCGAGAAAAAGGGCGTTTCTTCGTTCCATGACGGAGCCGTTGAGTAAAAGAGACTCGGCCTGCTGTCTTAGTCGCCGATACGCCTGATTATCAGATTCTTATCGATCACTTTATGTTGCAGGAGTGGAAAACACAACTGCCCTTGACCATTTATCTTTACTGCGTTCCTACATATTATACCTTTTATCCGTCATGTAATTGGACTGCTTTATTTCACTTGCCTTTTACTGATTCGAAAACAGTGACTAAAAGTAAAAACTTTACCAATGTAAATACTACTACCGTGTTTTGTTTTAAAAACCTTTATTGTGAAAATGTCAGTATACAAATACGGGCCTATAACCACGTGGGCCGGCCACGGAGCAAACTGAAATCGTATATGATAAGGAGACATTTACACTGTAGAGGAACGTAACGAGCGGGCCATTAGGTTGCAAGAACTAAGGTGTCTAACAGTTGCGGAATCGGTGGACGTACATTTTGTAATTAAAATATGACAGGGCCACTTACAATAAAATTTTCTAGATATACATTTGCGGGCAAGGAGTTACGAGTCCCATTTATACCGGCGCCATTTTGGGCGAGGCCGGGCAGGTCCAAGATATAGTCAAAATGTCTCCACCAACAATCGGCCAGACCAGAACCTCTTTCGGCCCTTTATGCTACAAGATGGTGTCTTCCATTCAGAAAATATTGTTGGCAGCATTTTGAAAGGAAAGATAAACAGCCGTTCTCCTAGTGAGTCTCACATTGTTACATTTAGGAAGAATGTTGAAGAGTAATATGTGGAAAATCTGAAGCCATTTTTCTACAAACTCTCAATCAGCCTTGGATGGAAAAAAAAATCCTGAAGAATGTACAAACTGAAAACCAATTTTTGTCTGTATAGCATCAACAGCAACGCTTGAGTCAGCTTTGTGTCAAGCCGCCATTTTCATTCAATCAATAGCGTCCCCCTGCACACATTCAGGAACCTGGTCGTGTCTTCAGGTGAAACGGATTGTGGGACAAGCAGAAAGGAAAAGGAAAAAAGTTCCGCCGGACCTCGGGAGCCGGCCGCCTATGTCATGGGCGATCTTTGGCCACACCAGGGCAATAGTGAAGCTGCAGCAGGTGCAAAAGAGCTTCAGACAGTCTTACAAGCACTGCTTTTCTAAACATTTTTTTGTATTTTTGAACAGTTTTATATATTTTTTTTGTTTTTGATGGAGGGGAAACAACAAAAAACAGGCATTGAAAAAAGCTCAACAGTGCAGGGCGCCTTGTGCTGGTTCCGACCTATTCACACATCGGTCCACTACTGACATCACCTCATAAGCCAACGGGGCACCCCACACTGACTTTCGGCGCAGCATTGTAGGATGGCCACACCAGTGCGACAACTTGCTGGACACCACCTCGGTGCCATCCGGATCTCGGCGCGTTCGAGTCACTGTACCGCAAGAGTGACCGGAACTCAGCTGGTCACGCCGTCTTTCGGCGCAGCATTGTAGGATGGCCATACCAGTGCGGCAACTTGCTGGACACCACCTCGGTGCCATCCGGATCTCGGCGCGTTCGAGTCACTGTACCGCAAGAGTGACCGGAACTCAGCTGAACACGCCGTCTTTCGGCGCAGCATTGTAGGATGGCCACACCAGTGCAGCAATTTGCTGGACACCACCTTGGGCAATAGTGAAGCTGCAGCAGGTGCAAATAAGCTTCAGATAGTCTTACAAGCACTGCTCAGAACTCTCAACTATGGCACTCAACATCCAGGACTTGCCATTCGGATCTTGGCGCCTTGTGCTGGTTCCGACCTATTCACACATCGGTCCACTACTGACATCACCTCATAAGCCAACGGGGCACCCCACGCCGACTTTCGACACAGCATTGTAGGATGGCCACACCAGTGCGGCAACTTGCTGGACACAACCTCGGTGCCATCCGGATCTCGGCGCGTTCGAGTCACTGTACCGCAAGAGTGACCGGAACTCAGCTGGACACGCCGTCTTTTGGCGCAGCATTGTAGGATGGCCACACCAGTGCGGCAATTTGCTGGACACCACCTCGGTGCCATCCGGATCTCGGCGCGTTGTGCTGCCTTCGGCCTATTCGCACATCGATCCGCTACTGACGCCGCCTCACGTGCCAACGGATTTTCTACACTTTTTGTAGCCCTATGCCGCATAACAGGTCATGTGACTTGTTTATAAAACTTTTCATTGGTTCATTTTACTTTTGGTTTCCTAAAGATGGAAGGCTTGGTCATATGACCTAAAAATAACACTTTTCATTGGTTTAGAACATTTTTTTTTTCCCAAACGATGAAAGCCCCACCTTGTTTCTGGATGATTCAGACTGAAGCTGGCGTCAGCATGAGAGCACCACCATCTCGTGGCTCCGTCGTGGTCATTCCGCGAGCAATCATGGCAGCCGCTCCCCACCGGAAGCCTGCAGGAGTCGAGGGCCCCCAAGACTTTTGTAGAATCTTCACGGCTGAGGGGACGCTTTTCGAGAATGGAGCCCAAGCCCTAGCAGGCAAGCGTCCGAGTTCCAAGGTGTCCCAGGGCCATTTTAGTGGACCAGGCCCAAAACCGAAGAGCCGTCCGCCATTTTAATAGCCAGTAGGTAATATATATATATATATATATATATATATATATATATATATATATATATATATATATATATATATATATATTTATATATATATATATATATATATTCACTGAAAAAACCATAGGTTATAGACCATATATAGTTAGGGATTTGCATTTACAAAACCTTATTTTACTCGCATAAAACCATTGAAATTCCATATATAGTTAGTTGCGCTAACTATATATCGCGCACCCGCAATCCACTGCTGATGATGTCACATATTACATCATTCATGACATGGTCAGTGACATCACTGATGACATCACTGATGACATCTCAAATGACGTCACTGATGACATCACTGATGACATCTCAAATGACATCACTGATGACATCTCATTTGATATTACTGATCACATCACTGATGATATCATTCATGTGATAATACGATGAACCTCTTCAGATTCTAATATAATCTTAGATACAATCAGTGTAAACAGACACTCACAGACTGTCACTCATCCATGGAGTTACTCACACACCTAGTCAGTCATGCAAAGAATCAATCACACCTCCATTTCCTCAACTATACAGTTATACAAACTTTACTTATTCAAACATATACTAACACATATTTACTCTCTTATACAATCCCTGATACAAGTTCACAATGATCCATACAGCCACTCACACATTCACTGGCTCTTATGCACAGTTATTTATATATGTCAACTCTCACATGTACTGTGTTTTACATATGTACTTACTTTGACATGTAGCACTGAGATATCCATTCACTCACCAATACACTCATGCACACAGTCAACCGCCCATACAGCTGTTTCCACATGCACTTTTGAACCCATACATCTAGTGAATCAACTGCTCACACATCTATGCACAGAGTCATACACCTCCCAGCCACCCACACACACACTCAGTCTCCCATACAAATACTTGGGCAACCAATGAATATCCCATATAGTTACTCATATAGCTACTTATCAACACATGCAGCAGTTTACAGAACAACAGACATAATAATGCACAAATTAAGACAGTTTAGTCACTAACCCATGCACTCAGTGAGACACATTTAATCACTCACTCATACAGTCAGTCATGCACCTACTAAATCCTTCATCCAGACACTTACACATCCACTCATTCTTCAATATGTAAGACATATTTACACTTTACAGAAACATACAGTCACTGGATGTTGTCATCAGTGATGTCATCAGTGATGTCACTGACCATGTCATGAATGATGTAATATGTGACATCATCAGCAGTGGATTGCGGGTGCGCGATATATAGTTAGCGCAACTAACTATATATGGAATTTCAATGGTTTTATGCGAGTAAAATAAGGTTTTGTAAATGCAAATCCCTAACTATATATGGTCTATAACCTATGGTTTTTTCAGTGAATTTCAATGGTTTTTTAAATGCAAATTCCTAACTATATATGGTCTATAACCTATGGTTTTTTCTGTGAATTTCATTGGTTTTTTAAAAGCTAACATCTGTAGCTGTAAAATGTATTCTTCTTTAAATCCCAAAATATATTTAGATGTTTATTGATAATTTTTTTTTAAATATTTTTTTTCTTCGCTTTCGGTTCGCGAACCGGGAAGCTTTCCGTTAGCTCATCTTGATGCCGCGATCTAGTCCGCGAACCGGTCAACGTTACGTTAGCGGAACTGTGACGCGTCGCGGAAGCGCGACGTATCACGTTATCGCGTAATGCGTCTAATGACGCGCCGCGTTAGCGCTCCCGGAAGTGCTCCGGACCGCGAACCGGAAGCGATCCGGGACGCGGCGCGCGCCGCGTAACGTAAGCGGAACAGGTCATGTGACTTGTTTATCAAACTTTTCATTGGTTCATTTCACTTTTGGTTTCCAAATGATGTATGACTAGGTCATGTGACCTAAAAATAACACTTTTCATTGGCTCAGAACTTTTGCTTTCCCCAAATCATGTAAACCCCTCCTTATTTCCTCACTCTGACTTTCATCTTGGTGAGAGAAAGACCATTTACCTAGAATTGAACAATGGCTTCTGTACTTGCTGCAGCTGGTGGACCCCCACCACCACCTCAACCTCCTCATAAGAAGAGAGGACCACCTAGTCAATTTATCTCTAACAGAGAGGAGGAAGAGGAGGAAGAAGAAGAAGAAGAGGACAGAGAGGAACCACAATTTATCCAAGAGTTGCCCCGGGTTTCAAAGAGAAAAACAAGTTTCATCTGGCAGTTTTTCTCCATCCCTCCTGGATCAAAGAAGGTGAATGCTAAATATGCCACCTGCCTCATCTGTGATTACAGATTGTCGAGAGGCACAGAGAAGAAATACAGTATGGGGAACTATACGATGCATCGACACATGAGCAGGTGGCATCCCTTAAACTACAGCCGGGCTGAGTTAAGGGATCTACAAGACAATCCCCCGACAACTCCTGTGGCCAGATCTACCTCCACAATGTCTTTGTCGGGAAGAGAGGCACAAGAAACTGTGCCAAACATTCAACCCAATTTTCAACATATGAAATTAACTTGTATATACTGTGGTGCTATGCTGTCGTATGGCAACATGAGCGTCAACCTGATTAATATGGCGTTCGAAAATCATAAATGCCCTAATGCACCCAAGAAGTAATTTTTTTTTTGCTCCTGTTGAGCCGTTTTCAATGCCTGTTTTTTGTTGTTTCCCCTCCATAAAAAACACAAAAAAAACATAAAACAGTTCTAAAAATACAAAAAAATCAAAAAATGTTCAAAAAAAAAAAATAATAAATAAAACAACAAAAACAAAAAAAACAGTTCTTTTCAGAACTACCTCCCCTTTCAAACAAAATTGCTAGAATGTTTATCACTCTGGCAAGCTCTATTTCTTTTGGTTCGCTTCAAGTTCGCTGACCGGTTCGCGAACTGGAAGCGAACCCAAAAAAATATTTTTTTTAAAAAAAGAAGAGTTAGTATAAGGGAAGTAAACAGAGAATAATGTAAAAAGAAAGACAGCTATAGAGAGTAAATGAGAGATAGTGTCAGTGACATCATCAGCAGTGCATTGCGGGTAAAAAGAGTAGAAAACATTTACCTTATAATTCTTGTTACCTTTTTAAAATATTTTTTCATACTTTCAATCTGTAAAACAAAGAACAAACATTTCCAAAAATATTAAAACATGTATTTAAAAATTAGAAAAGACAAGGGAAAAGGTTCAAAAACAAACAGTTTTTCAACAACTTTGACATTTACAGAAGTCTCTGCTTCTCTACGTCCCCTACACAATCCTAAAGATATATATTTTAAAGAAACTGTATCTTGATGTTGATGAACTGAGGCCTATTTTGGAACATGGTGTTTTTCTTGCACTGCTAATGTCTCACAATAGTGATGCAATAGCAGCGCAAAAAAGATGTAAAGCCATCATAAAATTGTGTCTAACATTTTAAATGATTGTTTTAGGATGCAAATAAGATGTGTGCTTTCAAGAGCTTTCTTTGAGGTGAGGCCTCTTTTCTTTTTTTAAAAAAAACACTACCCAGAAGTACAGCACTGTAAGCATTAAAATTGATATTTACAGAACTCAGCTTACCCATATGTACCTCACATTTCTAAATGTATATCATAAGGACAAAAAGCATAACATTAATTATACATGTTAAATGGTTTATTTTTGCTGTTCTCAGAATGTATCAAATTTCACTTAAATCAGTGACTTGAAGGTATTCATCATGTAACAGCGGGGAAAAAAAAACACAATCAAAATGACTGTGTTTAAAAAACCCATACAACCTAAGAAATCTGATTTCAAAACTCCTTAAAATTAACTTACTTTCAATGACGTCGAACGATCTCCTATAAACAGCATCCACTCTGTTCTGCTATAAATATTTTCAGCCCGCCACTTTCTGAAAGAAAACCTCCATCGATACGTAAAATATGTTACATAGAAAAAAAACTTCTCTCATTATATCACATGTTTCCACTAGGCCAAATCATGTTGCCGCGATTCGCAAGTCTTGTAATTCTTCCAATCAAATCCCGACATTTTCTATTTTCGCAACTTTCAAAAATAAAATATTTGAGATTATTTTCACAATCCTGGACTACTAATATCTTACTCTTCTTTGTCACTCATGTTCTCCTTTTCCTATGACACTGATACTGCTTACTATGAAGCAGACTTACTTGCATCAGGTTTATATAGTTGGATTTTTAATCTAGACAGCATTGCAGACTTACATTCCCTCTACTTAAAATTTTGGTTTTAAAAACACCAGGTAAGAATTTTTAAGGTCAAACGGCAATTTGTTTTTGAAAGTTACAACGGAATCATTACAGAATGACCAGCCGTTTCCAGACTTTAAGTAAGCTGTATAATGTCCTGATGTTGTTGATGGACCATCATGATAGATAATTGCTACAGTAACAAAAGTCCTCCCTGATATTGACAGCTGTGAAGCCACAAATTTTTTTATTAAAGTTGACAATTTTGATCCATCAGGCCTACAACGTTGGATCATTAAAATGACATACTGGCTATATCTACGTATAAATAATGTTGACATCATATCACATTTACATTGGCTACACTCCATGTTGTGATCCGCTGCATTTACTAGCTTATTAAAGGACACTGATTTACTGTCTGGCAAAGTTAAATATATAAATCTTTCTGAGTCTACACTAGTAGTACTTGATACCATACAGTTCTCGCAGTCATGCTGCCATTGATAAGAAAGCCCAAACAGGTGATCTACATCTACACCCTCATCTTGCAATACATCAAGCATATACATTAAAAACTCCTGACAATCTTGCTGATTATTTTCAGAGAAGTCTGTTTGACCTGAACATTCATCTAACAGATAACGAACTTCAGACACACTTTCTACTTTTGTTCGATCAGTGCTACATTTCTCTAACACAGAATTCAACAAGCAGCATAAACTTTGTTCTGAATTGAACACAATCTGCTCTTTTAAACTCTCTAGTGAAAAGAGAACATTAACAACTACATTTGCATAGCAGTTGACACCAGAACTGTTTTCAAATTGAAAACCAACAACATCTTCAACAGAATCCACTTTCTTTCTGCTAACAACTTTCGGTTCATTGACTTTTAGTCTTTTTGCAACAACCTCCCTACTATTACTGATATTTCTACGTTTCTGGCCTACCACACGTTTCTCAAACAAAGGATATTGAGGCAAATGTGGCGCATACTCTCTTCTTAACCTATTGTATTCCTTAACACAATCTAGATCCGCACAAATGTTTGTGACATCACAGTCAATCAAATACAATCCCGATAAAGTTCTAACTCGTGACAATGCCACATATGCCATACCCTCCTTGAACACAGAACTGCCAATATTCACCAATGCACAGTCTACACTTAAACCTTGCGATTTATGGATTGTCACCGCATATGCCAAGCAAACAGGAAACTGTTTACGGCGAACATATAAGTCTTTAACAAGCAAAAACCTAGCAGAACAACGACCAATTTGCTGTACTTCCTCAATGCCATCAAATTTAATTCTTAAAAATTCTATTCCATCTCTATTTTTGTATTTCTCAAAATCAACAACATTACCCATTGATCCATTTACCAGACCTCTTTCTACATGTAAATTCCTTCTCAAAATGATTCGGCAATTTAAACACACATTCAAAGTCTTTTCAAAACCCGCTGTCTTAGATATAGTCTTCTCTAATGAATCCAATTTTGATTTCAAATTGTCTGACAAAATAATTGTTGATCCCATATGCTCTAATTTGTCGATAGCTTCAAGTTTCACAATCTCTTGCTTTTCTAAATTCCACATTTTGTTGTTGAAGATGGCACATTCTGCAAGAGTTGGCATGAGACATATCCCGGATTTCTTCTCAGTAATTTTCTGAAAAATATTCTCAGGCACAATCTCTTGTTTGGGATATAAATTTGACAGTAATCGTGCATTTAAAGCTTCTTTCCCATGCTCGGTCACTTTTCCAATTCTAATATCTTGTAGAATATTCTTATAATCTTCATCCTTTGCCTGACGCATATTTTGATGCAGTTCTGCATAATTGAAGTTTAACCATATATTGACGTTGCCAATGCTCCCTAGGCACTTCCTGGTATCTTCATGCGTGAGTATTTTGAACACAGGTTGACCTTTTACTGGTGTCAGCTGCAGAAGATCTCCGAAAACAATGATGTGTTTCCCACCAAATAAGACATCATATTCAGTTTTAAGTACTTCTTGCATTCTCAAATGCACAAAGGCAAGCATGACATTGGAAACCATGCTTACTTCGTCAATGATAAGTAGTTTCATTTTCCTCAAGACTCTTGAAACTTCACAGCAAGCATCTCCAGATAACTTGTTGTATTGTAATTTGTTGTCATGCTCCACCGGCAGCATCAGTAGACGATGCAAAGTAATACCTTTAATGTTATGTGCTGCCAGTCCAGTAGGAGCGGTGACAACACAAGACAGCGATGACTCAGTCCTTTCCTGCAAATAACAAGAGATTGCTTTAATGAGGAAACTTTTTCCAGTTCCCGCTTCTCCACTCACGTACAGTCGGACAGGCTTCAACGATGTACATGAGCACTTGTTCTTCTCATGACTTAATCCGTGCTCAATTTCCTTGGTAACTTCATCATATATTTTCCTCTGCTCAACGTTGAGTTGTTTTTCCAAGTCTTCTAAGTTAACTGAATCCTCCTGAGCATGTGCCATGGCTCTTTCTACTTCATTCATAGCAGTGGCAGCTTCATTTTCGATAATAGGTCCTCCAAGTGGATCTTGACTCAATGAAACAGAACTCTGACTGTCCTGAGAACTGTCTCTGGCAATCTCGGCTGCAATCGTTGCTTCCTGCTCAATTTCCAAAGTTAGCATTTCTTGATATTTAGAAAAAGCAGGACATTCTATGGACTCCTTGGCTGCATTGAAAGAGTCTTCGTAACAGAGGAAATCTCCAAGCAGTTCCTCTTCTGCACGCCAAGGCTTGAAAAGTTGCAAAAGTGCTAAATAGAAAAACTCCTTTTTTTCTGGAGATTCGCCACTCAATTTTCGATGGTTTACTAATTGGCATTTTCTTTGCTTGACCAGGCATCCCTCACTTCCAATTACAGCATACACTCCTTTCTCAATATCTTCTTTGATGTTCCTCTTGAATATATAATTTTGGAGAACCTCATATAGACAAACATTCTCAAGGTGACTGCTTCGATTTGGATAATATGTATCCAACATGTTGGTCTTCAAAATGTCGGTACTGTTTGGTTCCTTTTCTGCCAAATACTCAATTTCCCGGACAGGTTTTAGAACTCGATTTCGCGTTGCAGCAAGACCAAGACTCGCCCAAACGAGACTCCTGGATTTGGCATAGAGACTTGCTGAAGACAATCGATCAGAACATTCGTACGCTCCGATTTCTCGATGCGACAACATCTTCAGACTGAAACTGTACAACTTCTTGCTGAGGCTCTTTTCATGGGAAATGTCCTCCCACATATCCTTCAGTTCGGTCTTTTCTTTTTTGGTGATGTAAGATGTCACATACCGAGCCACAGCCATACAGTTGTCAGCCACAAACTGTATATCCATGTTGGCATTCCACATGGACAAAATCACTGGGTTGTAGTCATTGATGTACTTGGACTCTTCATTCCTTTTCAAATTGTATGTATTCTTGGGTGATTTCCTCGTCACATTATGTCGCAGCGAAGACATCAAACTGTTCACTCTTCCTTTAGAAATCACCGGTCGTGGAAAGTTGAAACGACATTTGGTGTAGAACTTGTCCTTGTTTCTGAATTTACGACGACAGTACTTTCCACAACGATGGCTTTGGAAACGTAGAACTTGTTCTCTTAGACTTTTCTTCTCCGTTGCGTTTGGAACAGCACACGTAGAATACTGTTCGATGAAATTCATCACTAAGTCATCCGGATCTGTTCCAAATTTAGGTGCATCCTTGATCCACAGCAACATATGTATATGAGGGGCACCTCTTGCTTGGTACTCCTTTCTCCAGAAGAAATCCAACACCTCTCCAAGAGGTGGATTCTTTTTATTTGTGATGAAAGACATCATAGCTTCAAATCTATGATTGAAGTACCTGCATACATTCACTGGATCCAAAGAACACAGTTCTCCAGGTGTCTTGAATTCAATGTTTTCAATATTCCCATTTGCCTCTCGTAGAAATTCAAGTAAGTCTTCCCAGCCATACTCGGCACAGCTCAGAGTGAGGAACCATGTTGGAGTTCCTAAGTTCCTCAGCATACATTTTAAATCACCATGACGACGGTACCAGTACTCATTAGTACCACGCTGACACGCCATGAGATTAATTAAGTGAGAATCCAAAATACTGTCTTGGACATTGACTTTATGCATAAAGTCACTTGCCGAGATGTTTCGCATCTGTATACCACTTTTTAAGATGTGGTTCACTGCATATGACAGTCCAGACAGATCGCTTTCAAACAGGAGATGAAACAAATAGGGAATGCATTGCCGAAACCTAGGATCTTCTGCATACAATCGTAAAGTCCGGTATTCAGACGCAGGAATTTGATGAGGTCGCTCATCATATCTTCCTCCTTGACCTGTGGGAAATAGCTGTGGGAAACACCGAGCTTCCAAACTTTCCTCCCAAACACTAATGGGACTCCCTTTGGCTTGTTTCATTTGAAACAACTCAATAGCATTCCCCATGACTTCCTTGGAATGCAAAGGATGAACACTATAATGTTCATATATTTCTTCACTTTTAGAGGCCTCTACTTTCTCAATTTGGCCAGCACACAAATCGCTATCCTCTTCATCACTTACTTCCTCTTCTGCAACATATACATTCTTATAGTACTTATTATTTTTCTTCAAATACACTGTTGCCTTTTTGACTTTCCTAACATCCACTAAATCTTGCCATATTTTCTTATTCTTTGTCGGAACACCATTAACCAAGATAACCAGAGGTTCCTCTTCCACTTTTTCTATTCCAATTGTGTTAATGTTTTTCTTGAAATCTAGAGGCAAATAAACAACTCTTCCCTTTAATCCTCTCTGTAAATCTGCTGGAGGCAACTTCCCTGTCTTTGGCTCCATTCTTACAATAGCCTGAAAGGGATGGATACTTTGAATCAAAATAGATTCATAAGTATTTAAATCCTTCAATTCAGAAGGAATCTCAACCAATTCCAGATTATTATGAACTGCCCTAGCAGGCATCTGGTTTTGGTTTAATTTATTACAACAATAAGTACACACACGTTGATCCGATCCCAAATCAAAATAATTTTCTACCATCAAGTATGTGGCAAAATCCTTCCATTCACTATTATTTTCCCTTTCACTTTTTGCATATAAATCCACTACCTTAGTCTGATTCTTATAATAAGTGCGTCGACAACATACACAAGTGAAATTAGGCCTCTCACTTGATTTCATCTGAAACGTGGCAATTTCCTTCTGAAAATTATCTGTACTGGAAACCTGTACATTATCTTCCACATTACCCTCTACTTCAGGGTCAATTTGAACATTCTCATCTTTACTACCAAAGTAACAAAACTCAATTTCTTCACAAATATTCTTCACATCTATTTCAGAACCATGCAAAAGAGCAGCACATAATTGTTTAAGCATAATTGCTGGACTCTTAGCATAATACAACATTCTCACTAATTTTCTCACTTTATTATGATGCACTGCTAGCATCCTGAAATGATGAAAAACACTCTGGCATACTCTCCTGGAAAGACAAGCCAGTGAATGACCACGCAAACCTGTCATTTGTCTCACTCTGCAAGGATCTAAATCTTGCAACAACTTCATTTTCTGCTTCAAACTTTTCTTATTAAATGTCCGTATAAAATCACAAAGCAAATTGATGGAAACCTGTCGCACACTGCAAATAGAACTACACTTCCAAATGTACACAGGACCCTTAGGACATCTTCCTAAAACCTCATCACTTAGCGCCTCTTCTGTCTCTGTTGTCACAAGTTGTTCTTTTTCAACTGGACAACCATCCTTCACTTCATAAGCTCGACCACTGATGTCAACTGCATGCACCAAATCATTATCCTGAAAATAAGTCTCCTCATTAAAAAATGCCTCAGAACTTGAACTATGCATCCATTCTCCGGAAAAAACTTCACAAAAGTTAGTACGATTTACTACTCTCTTCCATCTACTTTTTGTTTTGAAATCAGAAATTACCTTGCTTAGTTTCCTAATTCTATTGATTACCAAAATAAACAACTTCCGCTTAATTTCAAAAGCATGATCAATAATTTTCTCTACATTTTTCTTCTTCTTATAAAATGCCGCTTTCTGTTGGCCTTTCTTTTTAATATTTTTCAAAAAATTAACTAATATCCTATTACGGAACATTCGATTTCGAATGTCCCTAAACTGTTGTTTCCTTCTACTATCATGCACAGAGTTATCTCTTCCTCTACCAGTAACATTTGTGATGGGTCTCTCCTTTCCATTTAAATTACTTTTCTTTTTGTGAACTGAAACATTTTTTTGAGCAAAACTTTTTTTACTACAAATATTTCTTAAGAATGATTTCGTGCTCTTACCCGGACCTTTCTTGGTGTTTTGACAAGTATTTGGGGAAGAGGACTGCTGCAATAAAACATCATCCTGCTGTCTTTGACGTTTTCTAGCCTTTCGTATTCTACTTTTGGAAGGCATTTTTTAAACTATGAAAGAATCTGCAGTTGAATCTGTGGATAAATATAATATAAAATGTTATTAACCACAATTACCAAACAGTAAATAAATAACAGTCATCTAAAACTTAATGCCGTACTAATTATTTAACATAGCAAATATTTTCCACCAGCACTGCTTCACAAAAATGACACTCAATGGTACAAAACAAGCATACAACACTCATAAATCACTCCCTAATATTTTAAATCATTAATTCAGGATGACGATAAGATGTAGCCTATCTAAAGATTTGTTTAGGCCCTGATCTTTAGACTGGGGTAAATGTGTGTCATTGATCCACATTCAGTCCATCACCTGTTTTGTTTATTTGAGGTGAGGCCAACACATGGTTGCAGATAAGATTTTCACTGAAAAAGACCAAGGTAAAAAAACATGTGAAGCCCTACCAATGAAGTAAATCATTAAATGAAAACCAATACATTTCTGCAAATATGCACTACTAGTGCTTCATAAGATGTTTTGGGTCATATTTATAAGGCATTTGAGTATCTAGTATGCTATTTTACGTTCTTCATGGTGCAAATTTATTGTAAATACGCTCCCACCTGCGGTTGGCAAATTTAGATTTTGATTATGGGAGTTAGATAGGCATGTTAATAATTTCCCAAAAATGGTGTATAACCCCAAACAACCTTTAAAGCAAATGCTCTTAGCCATGTTATCCACCTCCCATTGGATAACATGGCTAAGAAGTGCTTGCAAATGTGAAAAAAAACGGCCGCAATGCATGAATATCGCAGAAAAATCAGCGATATTCATGCATTTTCCAGCAAATGCTCTTAGCCATGTTATCCACTTCCTATTAAATAACATGGCTAAGAACTGCTCAGGGCCCCATGAGGAACGCTTTCCATTTAAAAAGGGAAAAATAACATCAAAGACACTAAAATGCCTTCTAAATATGAACCCAAACAACCTATGAAGCAATGTGAAAAAAAACGGCCGCAATGCATGAATATAGTAGAAAAATCAGCGATATTCATGCATTTTCCAGCAAATGCTCTTAGCCATGTTATCCACTTCCTATTAAATAACATGGCTAAGAACTGCTCAGGGCCCCATGAGGAACGCTTTCCATTTAAAAAGGGAAAAATAACATCAAAGACACTAAAATGCCTTCTAAATATGACCCCAAACAACCTATGAAGCAATGTGAAAAAAAACGGCCGCAATGCATGAATATAGCAGAAAAATCAGCGATATTCATGCATTTTCCAGCAAATGCTCTTAGCCATGTTATCCACTTCCTATTAAATAACATGGCTAAGAACTGCTCAGGGCCCCATGAGGAACGCTTTCCATTTAAAAAGGGAAAAATAACATCAAAGACTCTAAAATGCCTTCTAAATATGACCCCAAACAACCTATGAAGCAATGTGAAAAAAAACGGCCGCAATGCATGAATATAGCAGAAAAATCAGCGATATTCATGCATTTTCCAGCAAATGCTCTTAGCCATGTTATCCACTTCCTATTAAATAACATGGCTAAGAACTGCTCAGGGCCCCATGAGGAATGTTTTCCATTTAAAAAGGGAAAAATAACATCAAAGACACTAAAATGCCTTCTAAATATGACCCCAAACAACCTATGAAGCTCTAACAGTACATATCCTGAAATTTAATTGATTTCAAAATTCGTTTTTAAACACAACATATAAATCAATTGTATACCTGCATTCATGAAGAAATGACTAAAAATGTCCTTGAGACACATGAAAGTGTTTTCTGGAATGCCCTAGCACCATTTTTGGGACACTATTAACATGGCTAGGTAACTCCCATAATCAAAATCTAAATTTGCCAAGCACAAGTGGGAGCGTATTTACAAGACACTTGCCCCATGAGGAACACTTTACATTTTAAGAGGTAAACATAACATCGCAGAAAAGTCAGCGATATTCATGCATTTTCCAGCAAATGCTCTTAGCCATGTTATCCACTTCCTATTAAATAACATGGCTAAGAACTGCTCAGGGCCCCATGAGGAACGCTTTCCATTTAAAAAGGGAAAAATAACATCAAAGACACTAAAATGCCTTCTAAATATGACCCCAAACAACCTATGAAGCTCTAACAGTACATATCCTGAAATTTAATTCATTTCAAAATTCGTTTTTAAACACAGCATATAAATCAATTGTATACCTGCATTCATGAAGAAATGACTAAAAATGTCCTTGAGACACATGAAAGTGTTTTCTGGAATGCCCTAGCACCATTTTTGGGACACTATTAACATGGCTAGGTAACTCCCATAATCAAAATCTAAATTTGCCAAGCACAAGTGGGAGCGTATTTACAAGACACTTGCCCCATGAGGAACACTTTACATTTTAAGAGGTAAACATAACATCGCAGAAAAGTCAGCGATATTCATGCATTTTCCAGCAAATGCTCTTAGCCATGTTATCCACTTCCTATTAAATAACATGGCTAAGAACTGCTCAGGGCCCCATGAGGAACGCTTTCCATTTAAAAAGGGAAAAATAACATCAAAGACACTAAAATGCCTTCTAAATATGACCCCAAACAACCTATGAAGCTCTAACAGTACATATCCTGAAATTTAATTCATTTCAAAATTCGTTTTTAAACACAGCATATAAATCAATTGTATACCTGCATTCATGAAGAAATGACTAAAAATGTCCTTGAGACACATGAAAGTGTTTTCTGCAATTCCCTAGCACCATTTTTGGGACACTATTAACATGGCTAGGTAACTCCCATAATCAAAATCTGAATTTGCCAAGCACAAGTGGGAGCATATTTACAAGACACTTGCCCCATGAGGAACACTTTACATTTTAAAAGGAAAACATAACATCTTAGACACTCAAATACCTTATAAATATGGCTCAAAACAACCTATGAAGCTCTAGCAGTACATATCCAGAAATGTAATTGATTTCTTAAATCGTTTTTAAAAGCAACATATCTGTTTCAGCTTACATAACAGACCATGGAATGGGCTCCATATATCACAATATCTTGTGTTACTGCATGCCAGAATGTTACACCAAATATGCAATTACAATTTCTCTATGAAACTAATTCTATTACTATATCACTAGAGACAAAACCACATTTTAAAAACACAGCTTTCTTCATCATTTTCTCCTTAAATCATACTATTCTCTATCTAAATTAAATAAATCTTTTCTCACCTTAGCAAATATTTTGAGTTTTGAAAACAGTCTCAGAAATACACCAAATTGTCTTCAGCAGAAGAAAAAGGATGCACTCCAAAGGCTGCAGCTATTGAAAGCACAGAAATACAGATATTCATTTCACATATCTCTCATATTAGCCAATCATACCTCTTCCCTCACTTTTTTCAAATCAAAACCCTTCCCCCCTCTGCCCTATCTGCCTTGTTTCCATAGCAACCACCTCCTGGAAGACCTCTCATGTTTGCAAATTCACACAACAATGTTTCAATTGAACTGTGAACTCTCAGTGCACCTGCGTATCCAGTGCAATCTTTCATTAAATGTTTCTTCCTTGACCATTCAAATGACATGTTTCAAAGAACACATCCATGCACCCTAACTTTCTGTTTTCAGAAATGGAAATGCACCAATCACTGCTAATGAATCATTAGCATTGTAAATCCACAGTTTTTTTTCTTTAGAAACTCCTACTGTTTCAACTGCCCTTTCATTACCACACTTCATCTGACTGCAGAACAACCTTCTCCCACCATGTTTAAGGTCTGGATTGTTGGACATAGTTACATCCACTGGGCTCAAAGGTATGCTGAGAACAGAAATTTACCTAACCTCAATTTACAAGATGTGGAAATTAAGT
This sequence comes from Lissotriton vulgaris, assembly GCF_964263255.1. NCBI lineage: Eukaryota > Metazoa > Chordata > Amphibia > Caudata > Salamandridae > Lissotriton > Lissotriton vulgaris. Next base: position 885,269,092 of record NC_141699.1, on the reverse strand, counting down.
GGTTGGGCCAAAGAGGATTAAAATGTCACCAATTGATACCATTGGTGAAAACCTTTATGCATTTGCCAAAACCTGACCTGTTAATAGTGCACTGTGGAGGTAATGATTTGGGCACTTTGACAGGGGTAGGTCTGGAAATGCTTTTAAAGGACACCTTTGAGCAATTAATGGCACTTTTTCCTCAAACTGCCTTGGTATACTCCAATATATGCCAAAGACAGAAATGGAAGTGGTCCAACCAATTTTGTCCACAAATTGAGAAAGCGAGGAAGCATGTAAACAAATCTGTTTCAGCTTTCATGAGAGACCATGGAATGGGCTCTCTGTACAACAATAACTTGCGTTACTACATGCAAGATATCTACAGAGGAGATGGAGTTCACTTCTCAGATGAGGGCAACAGAATTTTCATTCTGAATTTAAGACTGTGCATTGGTACCTACTTATAAGTACCTAAATGTACCATAAACCCAAAAGCTCTTCTCAGAGCTACCCTTCATCTGATCACTCACAATTATTATGTTTTTCTAATTTTTTTCATTATTTTTCCACAAAATTCGCTCCCCGGGGCGCTACCCGGTTCGCGAACCGAAAGCTAACCTCGCGGAATTTTTTAAAAAAATGTTTTTTTCCGCACATATAAGCCTCCTCAGCCACCCTCAGAAAACCTAGAGGGTCAAGATAAGTCTACCATGACCCCTTCTACCCATTCTAAACATTATTTGCCCTCCATCTTGTATCTTAATGCGCCCGAAACACAAAATGGTGGACTCCCGTGACGCTTAAGGTTCGCGAACCGGGCCGCTTCCCGGAAAGCGGTCCAAAAAAAAAGGTGGGAAAGTAATTTACAGAAAAACGACTAGAGACACTCTCACCAAATATAGATTAGCTCATACTACATAACAATCCCTTCCATTCTCACAAATTTCATTGAAATTTCATTTAGCCATTTAGCCTGTAGACCTCTCCAAGTACCATGAGGTAAATTACTTCACAAAACACATCTGAAGTGTTGGAATTGACAACCAATGAAAATGTTACTTACATTTTCTACTTTTATTACCTGACATTTGATTGGTTATATACCTGAATATATATAAAGGAAGAGAAGGAAACACAGCCATTTTGACTACTACTTGTTGTTGTATATATCATTTAGAATACCACTAATAACATCAACTTGTTTCTAAAGGTAAGTTGTTATTTTTAAAACTGAAGTATATTGTGCACTATAAGTAAATATGGTAAACTTTTTCAGATAGTTATATACTATCCCTCTGTAAGAGTTAGACATTGAGAAAGGCTTCTTTATTATAATTATGGACTGATTTAGGTTTCCGTGGTATAATTATGAATTTACTTAGGCTTCTTCACAGGCACTTTTTAATAGTACTACTTCACGCCTGAAACCATACAGTGCCCATAGATTACTTCTCTGTTATAAACTCACAAGTGCCTGTCTGAACTTAAACCCAACAGTGCCCTATCTCTACTGATATATTTATTTTTTATGCAAATTACAGCAATAAAATGGAAGGTGAGCAGAATGTTTCCTTCGAAATTGTTCTGGAGAACAACACAGAAAAAGTTAATGAGGACAATGATGACTCAGATTTCATGGATGAATCACGGGACCATGAATTAGTTCAATGTGTAGAATCTGTGGATCATTTACTTTATTATGATGACGGACAAATGTTGGAACTTATGTTCACTGAACAAGAACACATATCAGACAGTGAAATGCTAGACGTTGTATTAAATTTTGAAAAACAATCCGAAAAATAAAATTGTATGTAATATTAAAAAATTGTTTGAGTCTTTAATCATTTTTATATGTAATTCATAAACTAGTTAAATGTTAGAAATGTTATTAAATTTTGAAACACAATCACAATAATAAATAATTGCTTAAAAAATAAAAAAATTAAAAAATAATCAACAAAACCAACAAATAATTAACATACAGTATTAGAAAAGTCTTTCATTCTTTTATCCATAAAGTTCGCTGCCCAGAACGCTTTCTGGTTCGCGAACTTGGCGCTTACCACGCAAAAAAATTTTTTTTTTTTTTTTTTTTTGGACCCTCCTAGGCCCTTTTAAAACCTCCACATAAAACCTAGGGGGTCAACGAGGATCTACTATGCCCCCTTATGGTAATTTCCCCCTTTGTTTTGGCCTCCTCTTGTCTCTCGATCCTACCGAGAGACAAGATGGCGGCCGCTCCGGACTGTTTAGAATGTTGACAGACACCAGAGGGCCAATCAGCTTCGCATCGCAAAGTTCCGATACGCGAAAGGTTCGCTAACCGGATCGCTGCCCGGAGCGCTGTTACAGATATAAATCTTGATTTAAACGTTAATTTCTCAAAATCCACTGAAGCACATATATTGAGACCTAGCAAAGGCACATCGGGCTAACAGTCCCTACAATTTTGCCAAGTTTCGTGAAAATCCATTCAGCCGTTCGGGCTAAAAGTGAGTCCAACCGCCCTATGGAAAACTCAATGCAAAAAACGCGTTTTGGGACCCCCCTTTTTTCTCAGCCCCCCCTTGACGAAACCCCACCAAATTTTCAGGGGCTGCTCAGAAACAAAATGTGCCATTTTCCTGAAAATTTCAGCCAATTCCGTCCACAAACGCAAAAGTTATTAGGCATAGAATTTTCAGAAATCCCATAGGGAAAAAATCCTAACTATATATACCTACTGGCGACCGCCAGTAGGTAATTACCTACTGGCGGTCGCCAGTAGGTATATATAGTTAGGATTTTTTCCCTATGGGATTTCTGAAAATTCTATGTCTAATAACTTTGGCGTTTGTGGACGGAATCGGCTGAAATTTTCAGGAAAATGGCACATTTTGTTTCTGAGCAGCTCCTGGAAATTTGGGGGGGGTTCGTCAAGGGGGGGCCGAGAAAAAAGGGGGGTCCCAAAACGCGTTTTTCCCATGTTAATTTCCATAGGGCGGTTGGACTCACTTTTAGCCCGAACGGCTGAATGGATTTCCACGAAACTTGGCAAAATTGTAGGGACTGTTAGCCCGATGTGCCTTTGCTAGGTCTCAATATATGTGCTTCAGTGGATTTTGAGAAATTAACGTTTAAATCAAGATATATATCTGTAACAGCGCTCCGGGCAGCGATCCGGTTAGCGAACTTTTCGCGTATCGGAACTTTGCGATGCGAAGCTGATTGGCCCTCCGGTGTCTGTCAACATTCTAAACAGTCCGGAGCGGCCGCCATCTTGTCTCTCGGTAGGATCGAGAGACAAGAGGAGGCCAAAACAAAGGGGGAAATGAAGGAAAGGGGGCAAGGTAGACCCCTTCTGACCCCCTAGGATTGATGAGGGGGATATTATAGAGCCACGCGGGGCCCCAAAAAAAAAAAAAAAATCAGATTTTTTCGCAGTAGAGACGCGTCTTGGTAAGCGAACCGGGCAGCTAACCGGGAAGCTAACCGGCAGTGTAACGGGAGTCTGAGGAGTAGCTGATTGGCTGTCAACATTGTAAACAGTCCGGAGCGGCCGCCATCTTGTCTCTCGGTAGGATCAAGAGACAAGAGGAGACCAAAACAAAGGGGGAAATGAAGGAAAGAGGGCAAGGTAGACCCCTTCTGACCCCATAGGATTGATGAGGGGGATATTATAAAACCACGCGGGGCCCAAAAAAAAAAAAATCCTGAGGAGTAGCTGGTTGGCTGTCAACATTGTAAACAGTCCAGAGCGGCCGCCATCTTGTCTCTCGGTAGGATCGAGAGACAAGAGGTGGAAAAAAAAAGGTGTAAATGAATGAAAGGGGTAAGGCAGACCCCTCCTGAACCCCTAGGATTGATGAGGGGGCTATTAAAGTTCCCTGCGGGGCAAAAGAAAAAAAATTGCGATTTTTCGCGGTAAAGGTGCTTCCTGGTACGTTAACCGGGCAGCTAACCGGCAGCGTAACGGGAGTCCGACATATTGTGTTTTTTGAACGTTTGTGATATGTGCACGTGTGGATTTTGTCTAATTAAGGTTAAAAATATATATATATATATCTTTAAGCGTGTTCTGGCGCGCTTACGTTTTGGGTTTGGTTTGCGCTGCAGAGACGATACGTCACGGTTATGCGATGCATCATGAGGCGTCTCACGGGCTACGTGATACGTCACTTAATAAAGAATATATTTTACAGCTATAGATATTAGCTTTTAAAAAACCAATGAAATTCACAGAAAAAACCATAGGTTATAGACCATATATAGTTAGGAATTTGCATTTACAAAACCTTGAAAATTCACTGAAAAAACCATAGGTTATAGACCATATATAGTTAGGGATTAGCATTTAAAAAACCTTATTTTATTTGCACAAAACCATTGAAATTCCATATATAGTTAGTTGCACTAACTATATATCGCGGACCCGCAATCCACTGCTAATGATGTCACATATTACATCATTCATGACATGGTCAGTGACATCACTGATGACATCACTGATGACATCTCAAATGACATCACTGATGACATCACTGACATCTCATTTGACATTACTGATTACATCACTGATGATATCATTTATGTGATAATACATCTTCAGACTCTAATATAACCTTAGATACACTCAGTGTAAACAGGCACTCACAGACTGTCACACATCCATGGAGTTACTCACACACCTAGTCAGTCATGCAAAGAATCAATCACATCTCCATTTCCTCAACTATACAGTTATACACACCTTACTTATTCAAACATATAGTAACACATATTTACTCTCTTATACAATCCTTGATACAAGTTCACAATGATTCATACAGCCACTCACACATTCACTGGCTCTTATGTTCAGTTATTTATATATGTCAACTCTCACATGGAGTGTGTTTTACATATGTACTTACTTTGACATGTAGCACTGAGATATCCATTCACTCACCAATATACTCATGCACACAGTCAACTGTCCATACAGCTGTTTCTACACGCACTTTTGAACCCATACACCTAGGGAATCAACTGCTCACACATCTATGCACAGAGTTATACACCTCCCAGCCACCCACACACATACTCAGTCTCCCATACAAATACTTGGGCAACCATTCAATAACCCATATAGTTACTGATATAGCTACTGATTTAAACATGCAGCAGTTTACAGAACAACATAAATAATGATTGCCAAATTAAGACACTTTAATCACTAACCCATAACACTCAGTGAGACACATTTAATCATTCTCTCATACAGTCAGTCATGCACCTACTAAATCCTTCATCCAGACACTTATACATCCACTCATTCTTCAATATGTAAGACATATTTTAACTTTACAGAAACATACAGTCACTGGGTGTTGTCATCAGTGATGTCATCAGTGATGTCATCAGTGATGTCATTTGAGATGTCATCAGTGATGTCATCAGTGATGTCACTGACCATGTCATGAATGATGTAATATGTGACATCATTAGCAGTGGATTGCGGGTCCGCGATATATAGTTAGTGCAACTAACTATATATGGAATTTCAATGGTTTTGTGCAAATAAAATAAAGTTTTTTAAATGCTAATCCCTAACTATATATGGTCTATAACCTATGGTTTTTTCAGTGAATTTTCAAGGTTTTGTAAATGCAAATTCCTAACTATATATGGTCTATAACCTATGGTTTTTTCTGTGAATATATATATATATATATATATATATATATTACCTACTGGCGGTCGCCAGTAGGTAGTTAGTTAGGATCTACTTTCCATAGGAAATCCGTAACATTCTATTGGGAATACCTTTGGCGCCGGTGGATGAATCTTCGCGAATTTCTCCAAGAAAATGGCCCGCTCCGCTCCTTCCCTGAAAGTTTGGGGGGGATTCGTCAAGCGGGGGCCGAGATAAAAGGGGGGTCCCGAAACGTGTTTTCCTCATGTTAATTTCCATAGGGCGGTCGACTTCACTTTTAGCCCGAACGGCTGAATGGATTTGCACCAAACTTGGCAAAATTGTAGGGACTGGTAGCCCGATGTGCCTTTGCTATGTCTCAAGATATGTGCTCCAGTGGTTTTTGAGTAATTTAGGTTAAAAAAAATATATATATCTATGGCAGCGCCCCGGTACGCGCACTGGGGAGCCCACCAGGAGCGCCACGCGACTTGCGCTCGGAAAGCTGATGGGCTCTCGGGTGTCTGTAAACATTCAAAACAGTCCGGACCGGCCGCCATCTTGTGTCTCGGTAGGATAGAGACACAAGAGGTGGAAAAAAAAGGGGGAAATGACCATAAGGGGGCAGAGTAGACCCCCCCTGACCCCCTAGGTTTGATGTGGGGGCCATAAAAGGGCCCCGCGGGGCATAACATTTTTTTATTTTTTTTCGATTTTCGCGGGGGGAGCGCCCGGTACGCGCACCTGGGGGCGCACCGGGGAGCGTATCATGGGGGAAAAAAGAAAGACAGTTTTTTAAAAATGTAGCATTTTCATATAAATTGGAGGTAGTTCTGAAAAGAACTGTTTTTTTAATTCTTTTTGTTCTTTTATATATTTTTTTATTGTTTTTTGGTAAATTTTTTATTTTTGGGGGATTTTCTGAAAAATTTTATATTTTTTTGTAGTTTTTCTGGGGTCAAACTAAACACAGGGAATTGCAAACAGCTCAACTGGAGCAAAAAAAATAGAAAAAAATTAAAGTTGCTTGCTGCAGTGATGGTTGTCTGCAGCTCGATTAAGTAAAGTGATGCTCTGCTCACCATATGATATTGTTTTGTTACAATATATGCAAACAAATTTAAATTTTGCAAACTTGGTTTGGACATTAGGGACCATCTCCCTAGCCTCTGCACCCGATGGAGTGGGTTGGTTGGAGGTGCTTGAAGAAGAAGCATGGGGAGGGTTCTTGGTCAGTTCCCTGACCTCTGCTCTCGAATAATTGTTTGGGTGCTTCCTCTGCATATGCCTAATCATAGTGTGGTTCCGAAAAAAGAATATTTCTTGTTTGGGTTCCCTCTTGACAGTTCTTGGTGACAGATGAGGCAAGTCACCTTAGCTGCATTCACTTTTTTGGCACCCCTTGGCATCTTGAAAAACTCCCAAATAAAATGTTCCTTGGGTCTGTATGGGGTATTGTCCTCAGGCAGATATTGCCTCTCCTCCTGCTCCTCTTCGTCCTCCTCTTCTTCATGACCACCAATGTGGTCTTGTGGTGGTCCTTGTGGTGGTGGTGGAGGTGGTGGTGGTGCAGATGCACCTGCAGCTGCTACTAGTGAAGCCATTTTTCACAGAATGAATGCAGGTCTTCTTCACTCAAACAACAAAGTGAAAATGAGGAAAAAAGGTGGGGTCTTTCATCATTTGGAAAACAAAACTGTTGTGAACCAATCAAAAGTGTTATTTTTAGGTCTCATGACCTGGGCTTTCTCATTATTTTCAAACTAAAAGTGTTCTGAACCATTAAAAAGTGTTATTTTCAGGTCACATGACCCGACGCGCTTACGCTACGCGCCCCGGTGCGTGCCCCGGGGCGCGCACCGGATCGCGCCCATAGTCACGCCCCGGGGCGTGCCCGGCGGCGCTTACGTTGCGCGATCGTATGTGCTCGGGTGCTTCACGCGGCTACGCGATACGTCATGATGTTGTTTTCGTTCGCGGGAATGGCGCTAACGGGACGCTCACCGGTACGCGCCCCGGGGTGCACCGAAGCACTGCGCTTACCGGTGAGCGCATCGGTACGCGCCCCGGGCACGGTCCGGGGCAAAAAAAAAAAAAATATTACATAATTATACTATATAAAATTCGTTATAAAAAATATTACAGTTCATACCTATAGAGATTTGCTATTAAAAAACCTTTGAAATTCACTGAAAAAAACAGAGGTTTCACAGCAGTTATAGTTAGGAATTAGCATTTAAAAACATATTAAATTCACTGAAAAAACCATAAGTTTGACACCAGTTATAGTTAGCTGGAAATTTTACTGACAGAAAACCAATGAAATTCCACGTTATAGTTAGTTGGACTCACTATAACTTGCGCGCCTGCAATGCACTGCTGATGACGTCACATATTACATCACTCATGACATGGTCAGTGACATCACTCATGACATCACTGATGACACCATCCAGTGAATGTGTGTCTTTCTGAAAAAAAAATATGATTCGCAGACCACCCTTTTGCTTAAATGGTTCAAATCCTTCCAGTAGTTCCTGAGAAAATCAGAAGAAAAAAATATATATATCTATAAGCGCGTACCGTGCGCGCACGGTGCGTGCATCGGGTGTGTGCAAGCTGAATTCTGATTTGTTGTTAGACGTCTGTAAACATTCTAATCGGAGGAAACCGGAAAGTGTTGGCCGCCATTTTGTGTCGAAGGCAGAAGAGAGCCAAAAACAAAAGTGGAAAATGTGAAAAGGGGGCAGGGTAGAGACTCCCTGACCCCCTAGGCCTTCTCAGGGGGTCCCAGAAGGACCCCAAAGGGCAAAAAAACATTTTTTTTTTTAAAAATCGCGAAGTGCGCGCACGGTGCTCACACCCTTTGGCCGCCATTTTGTCACTCCGAGGTAAAAAAGAGATAAAAAAACAAAAGTGGAGAACATGAAAAGGGGCAGGGTAGAGACTCCCTGACCCCCTAGGCCTTCTCAGGGGGTCCCTGAAGGACCCCGAAGGTAAAAAAAAAACATTTTTTTTTTAAATGGCGAGGTGTGCGCACGTTGCGCGCACTTTAAAAAAAAATACAGTTAAATAACGAGTTTGAGTGTTTAGATGTTGGTTGGTTCTAAAAAGAGCCATTGTGTTTATTGAGTGTTTTTTGTACCTACAAGTAAGTACCGAGGCAGAGTCTACAATTCAAGAGGAAGACTCTGTTCCCCTCATCTGTGAAATGTACACCGTCTCCTTTATAAATGCCTTGCATGTTGTAACACAAGTTGTTGTGGTATATAGAACCCATACCATAGTCTCTGAGGAAAGCAGAAATAGACTTATTCATATCTTTCCTTGCTTTTCAATCTGCGGACAAAATTGGTTGGACCAGTTCCATTTTTGCCTTTGGCATATATTAGAATATACAAAAGAAGTTTGTGGGAAAAGTGACATCAATTGCCCAAAGGTGTCCTTTAAAAGCATGTACAGACCTACCCCAGTCAAAGTGCTTAGGTCATTGCCACCACAGTGCACAATTATGTGGTCAGGGTGTGGGAGATGTAAAAAGAGTAATCCACAAGCATCATAAGCATCATGAAGGGAGATTTGGTTGTACTCAGATGGGCTCTGGAAATGAACTGCCAGTTTGAAAAATAGGAGCTTAGAAAGAAAAGGGGATGAGACTCAGTGCACTTAAAAAAAAAAGAAATGATTGGTGGTTTCTGATAATTGAACATTGAAAACTAAGGTGCATACTACTGTTTTTTAAAAGGAATAATACTATTGGTTTAGAAAAAGTCATTGAAAAGAACATCATTGCACAGGATAAGCTGGTATATTGAGAAATCAAACACACTTGCTGGTTTGGTTTGCAACATTGAGTGATGAACTTTTCACCTTTTGAGTTCAGATAGGTGTTCTATGGAGAGTTGCCATGGTAACAGGCAGAGAGAGCAGAGGGGGAAGGTTGAACATTATGTGAGTTTGAAAGTGTTGAAATGTAGAACCAATTAAAATGTTAGTTTGGTTTTGAATTCGTGAGGGAAGAAATTTCATTGGTTATGTACATGGATATGTGTGAGAAATGAGAGGAAATCAGGGCCATTTTGTGGTTGCAGTGTCTGAGGTACATTTCAGAGATTTTGCTTCAGAAAATCTGGTGTGTGATTGACACTGTTCTAAATCTTCAAAAGCATTTTTAAAGGTGAGTTGTTAATTTGTAAGGGAAACTATGTTGTGCACTTTTAGTTAATACGAAAAATGTGTTCTAATGTGGAATTTCCTCACTCTCCCTCTCTTTCTCTCTCTCTCACTGTCTCCCTTTCTCTCCACCACTCTTCTTTTTCCTTCCTCTCTTTTTCAATAAATACTTCTGTTTCACTTACTCCTTTTTCCTTTCTCTTAATATGCTTCTTTTTCTCTCACTCTCCTTTCCTCACCCTCATATCTCTTTCCTCACTGTCATTATCCTTCACTCAATCTCACTCCTCTTTCCCCACTTCATGTTCTCCTCTTTGAACATCACTCCCATTCTCTTACCTCACTTTCTGTTAGTTGTTCACTCTCCCTCTCTTTCTCTTTTATTCTCTTCTTGTCTCTCTTTCCCTCACCCTTCCTCTCTTTTCCATTCTGTTTCCTTCACTCTTACTTAGTCACTTTTCCTCTTTTTTAAACTTTTTCTTCTCTCATTCCCCTTTTGTTACCCTCATATGCCTTTTCTCACTGTTACTGCTTTTCATTCACCGTCAGTACTTTTTTCTGACTCCTGTTTACTCACTCCCTTTCCTTTACTCCTCTTTTCAAACTCCCTCACTCCCTCTGACTTACTTCCCTTTGTTTATTCCTTCCCTCTCATTGTCTCCCTATTTCTCTCTCCCTCACCCTTGCTCTCTTTATACAAGCCTACCAGCAAGACCCCCCTTCACTGTAGTAATCATTTGACTGAATTGCAAGGGTTTCTGTTATGTGTCTAAGATCACAGTGTGTACCATGTTATCTCTGTTTGTACTATCTCTCCGTCTGTGTGCTAAATCGCCTAAATCATGAAGTGAGGGTGAAGGAAGAGTACTGATGGTGAGAGAAGAAGTGTAAAGGTGTACAGAGAGAGTTGGTATGGCATTTCTACAGCACATCCAGGATCTTCAGTACACACTCCCTCACTTTCCTTCTGTTTGTCTCTTTCACTGTCTCCCTCTCTCTTCACTACTCTTCCTTTTCTTTTACACTCCTTCCATAAATACTTCTCTCTCACTTACTTCATTTTCCCTTCTCTTAATATGCTTCTTTTTCAATTACTCCCTTTCCCTCACTCTTATATCCCTTCCCTCACTGTCACTGCCCTTCATTCAATCTGAGTCCTCTTCCCCCGCTTCATGTTCTCCTCACTATGCATCAGTCCCATTCCCTTTCTCCTGCTTCCATTCCTTCACTCCCCCTCACTGTCTTTCACTCACTCTATCCGTCAATACCTTTCCCTTATTCCCCTTTCCTCATTCAATTTTGCTAACTCTCATTCTTTTAGCCTTCACTCCATTTCTCTCTCCCTCTCTCCCTCTGTCTCACTCAGTCTAACCGCTTCACTCCCTGTCAGTCACTCGTTCTCCCTCTCTTTCTCTCTGACTCTCTCCTTCTCTCTCTCTTACTCACCCTTCCTCTCTTTCCCTTTCTGTTTCCTTCACTCCTACTTTATCCCTCAGTCCCTTTTCCACTCTTTCAATCACCTTCCTTTTCTGTCATTCCCCTTTCGTCACCCTCAAACCCTTTCTCTCATTGTTACTGCCTTTCACTCTTCCTCAGTATTTTTCCCTCACCCCCCTTACCTCACTCCCTTTCCTTCACTCCTCTTTCGTCACTCCCTCACTCCATCTCACTTACTTAGTTTCGTTCACTCCCTCCCTTTCTTTTTTTTCCTCTGTTTCTCTCCCATTCTCCCTCTGTCTCATTCACTCTAACTGCCTCACTCCCTCTCAGTCCCTTGGTCTCCCTCTCTGTCGCTCTTTCTCTCTCTCTCCCTTACCCTTAATCTTCTTTCTTCTGTCTTTCTACCATTCCCCCACTCTCCCTCACTCACTTTACTTCTCTCTTAATTTTATTTCTTCTCCTTAACTCTCCTTCCCTCACCCTCATACCCCTTCACTAACTGTCACTGCCCTTAACGCACTGTCACTCCCCTTCCCCCATTACTCTTCCTCCTGTCTGTATCTCACCCCCTTCTCTTTTCCGCTCTCTTTCCCTCACTCTCCCTCACTCTCCCTCACTCTCCTACCCTTACTGCCATTCCCTTACTGTTTCACTCCCCTTACCTCACTCCCCTACCCTTAGTCCCCTTGTTTCAGTCACTCTTTGACTCCCCTTTCCTCACTCATCATACTCCCCTTTCCTCACTCATTCTCTCAGTCCCTTCCTCCCCTTCACTTAGTCATTTCAGTCATTCATTTATACACTACACATTCATTCAAAAAAAGAATGACACAGTATATAAGAAATACAGCTCTTCTTGAAGAAGTGAAGTTAGTTCTGAAAAGAACAGTTTATTGTTTTTTTGTTTTATATATATATATTTTTCTTTTTTTAACAGTTTTATATATATATATATATTTTTGTATGAAAGAAATAAACAGGAAACGAAAAACTGTTCAACAGGAACAAACTAAATAAAAATAAAAAATTAATTATTTTCGAGAGCATTGGTGCTGCCTAATCTTATTTTCTATAAGGTTGACACTCTGCTCTCCGTAGCATAGTATTTCATTGCAAAAGTTACATTTAATATGTACATTGCCCAAAAGTGGGCGGACATCTTAAGCTGATGTCGATGGAGATGCAGATGGTGCTCCTGATGAGGTGCTGGGGACAGCAGGTGGAAGTTGTCTCGCAAGGGCTCTTGTGGAAGCCTGTGCATATTGGTGAGGGTGCACATTTTTCACATGACGCAACATGGTGTGAATGCTGAAAGAGTATTTCTTCTGTGGGCTTCCCCTCGACAGCACACTCCCACAAATAGTGCATGTTACCTTTGGAGCATTCACTTTTTTCTGCCCCTCAGGATAGCTGAAGAACTTCCATATGAAGGATGTATTCGTCTTCTTGGCACATGGGTCCACATCTGATTCAGAAGAGGAGGAATCCTGTGGCTGCTGTCGCTCTGCCATATTTCCACTCCAAATCCTGGAAGAAAACTCCAAAGCTGGAACAAAATAGCAAAGGTCCTTCTCCCAAGAAAGTAAAAGAGATAGTGAGGGAGGTGGGTGGGGTTTTTGAAGATTCTGGAAAAGAAACTACTATAAACCAATCAAAAGTGATGTTTTCAAGTCACATGACTTTACGTGCACGCACGGGTGCGCGCGCGTTGCGCGACCGTCGTATATGAATGACGTTTTACCCGATTTTCATAAATACTTTTACAAACGTGAAAATGAGGCAGGGAAGAGACTCCCTGACCCCCTAGGCCTTCTCATGGGGTCCCTCAAGGACCCCGAAGGGCTTAAAAAAACATATATATATTTTTTTTAAATCGCGAGGTACGCGCACGGTGCACGCACCCTCGAGGCTGAAGTGCGTCAAAAATAAAACTGGAGAACGTGAAAAGGGGGTAGGGTAGAGATTCCCTGACCCTCTAGGCCTTCTCAGGGGGTCCCTGAAGGACCCCGAAGGGCAAAACATTTTTTTTTTTTAAATCAATCACGAGTTGCGCGCACATTGAAAAAAACACAAAAAAAAGTTAAATAACAAATTTGAGTGTTTATATATTGGTTGAAGATGTAGACTATACTGTTCAACTTTAACCAAATCATAAAAATTAGGTGTGCCATTGCATATTACTGGATACAAGAGCAATAGTATCCCCTTAACCACAAAAATCACAGTTCTGAATCAGTAACAGTAGCAAAAAACAATGTACAACTATATATACAAACGGTATGAGGTATTTATCACACATATAAAATCATACACAACGCATTTAATAGTTAGAGCAGGGGTCTCCAAACCGGTCCTGGAGGGCCGGATCCATGCCAGATTTTTTGGATATCCCCATTGAGATACATGTAGTTATTTTAAAAATCTGGCATGGATCCGGCCCTCCAGGACCGGTTTGGAGACCCCTGAGTTAGATAATAGTTATAATTCATTTAAACTAAATTACTTTCCACCCTCTACCCCAATAAACACCAAAACACACACCTAAAAATACTTACACAATTTCCATAACTAATTTTGCATTATTAAATTAAGATCAATTAACAACAAATCATTAATTATTAAAAAAATAATTACCTCTCACCATTTACCACTATAAACCCCACAAATCACACATACAAAATTATTACACAATTGGCATGTTTACATTTTAATTAATTAAATAGCATTAATTAACAAATAATTCATTAATTATAAATACATTACCTCCCACCATATTCCCCTATAAATGCCACCACCAATTTCGGAAAACTTGACAAAATTAACATATTTAATGAACAATGAATGAATGAATTAATTAATAACAATTAACAAGCACAATATAAGTAATTATTAATACATGAATTCACACAATTAACTCTATAAAATAAAATAATTAATTCAATAATATATTAGAAATATTAATAAATGTGTTAAAATGTAATTACTTTCCACCCTACTCCCCTATCAACCCACAACCCGCTCCTAAAAAAAAACCACATTTAACATAATTACCAATTGATTAATAATAATTAACAACCAATTAATAATACATTAATTTCCACCATTAAAAATATAAAATAAATAAATATTAATTACTAAAAAAAATAATAAATTAATTATAATTAGGGCTCCCGGTTTTCCGTTTAAACTGATTTTTACATATAAATACAGACGGAAAACAATTTTTCCTTTGTCTGTATTTATATGTAAAAACGGGTAAATAGAATTGCCTGCCTTGCTCAAATCCAGAGCTATCTCGCCCCCGCCCCTCCTTGTTGTGTGTGGCAGCCTAGGATGAGACAGCTTCCCCGGGCGCACACACACAGTTAACGCACTCCTTGAAACAGCACACATTTGAATGTCGTGTGTTGGATCTGCATGGCTTCTGGCTTGAAGCTTTACCATTTTGTTAACTTTCGCCAGTTGTTTTTTTTCATGTTCTTACATTTACTGTTCAGAGATTTCATGTGCTACATTTGCAATCCATGATGGGTCATCCGATGGTGACTGTATTTCACGTCAGACTGAGCACAGCAAGTCTTGACAAGTGCTGGCATACTGTGTTGTGCTAATCGTTTGTATGCGTCTGTGCGGACCAGCTTGTAGGTTTCACTAACACCCGGCGGAGAAGTTGCTGCATAATTTAGTCAAAGCTGCCACATAATTGGTCCCCCTGTCCACTACCCCCACCCACATAATCCAAGTGGCCGTGGCCATGGAACGTTCCCAAAGCTTCCCGTGCCCTCCCAGAAGTTTAGTGTCTCCTACCCCCATGCCTTAGACTAGACATGCATTCCCTGACAGGCAGGGCGTTCGTTTCGTCCTGTCCACTTGCGCACTGAGCATCACTTGCTCACATATGTCTCCAGGAACGGTACGAAGTAAATATACAAATGAAGGAGACACGTCCCCAGATGACTCTGTGATCACAGTGTTTGATAACAATCACTAAGCTGCTCGTCAGATGGATTTGGGTAATTATTCTGGCTGGACGGGCGTGTGATAGATGTCAGTACTAGAGAATTGCTTCGCTGCCCTGCTCGAATCCAGAACTATCTCGCCCCCCCCCATCCCCCGCCCCCTCCTTGTCATGTGTGGCAGCCCAGAAGTAGACTGCTTCCCCGGGCACACACACAGCCGCACCCGAGCAATTCACAGGTCTTTAAAAGACCATTTGCATGTTAATGGGCCTTGCTGTTGTTTCACCCCTTCTAAGAGCCCCTGCAGCTCCACTCTGACTATTGCTTAAAGATTCAGACCCCCATTCCCACCCCCTGAAATTTGACTCTAGTTGCACCTCTGGGAGGAACAATTTATCACAAGGATTTGTAACCTGTTCTTCATTTGAACTCCTTATCAACAGAAGGTCCCGGATAAAATTATTTTATTTAATAAAAAAATGAAATGTGTCACTCTGACCGGGTTTTTACTCAGCTTTCTATTCTTGGATTTAGAGTGTGAAAGGCAACAGAAATCACCAGCTTTTCAGAACAAGCACAGACTGGTGGTGACACACACAGACGCACACATACTCACACACACCTCTGCTGCACACCTCTGCTAAAGATCTGATTAAGGGCAACAGTGGTGCAAATAATAAATAATTACATAGCGCATGGATTCCACCCATATGCCCTATAGCGCTACTCGGGAACCAACACGATTTTCAGCTAACTCCTTCGACCTGGACATTGGAACAATAGAAGGAAGTTAAAACTGCAAACTACAGTTTTTTGTGTAGTGCTTCCTGCCAGATTCTTACGGATTCATAGCACTGCAAATTGGATAATGTGCCGAGCTTTGGAAGGGTTATAAACTGAGACCGCACAGAGATTGAACGTGGGACCTGTATGTTGCACAATGGTTAATACCATGCGCGCAAAACCCATTGGGCTCAAAGGAATTCAGCTGCTCAGAAACCAGTACTGTCTTGTTCAATTCTCTATATGAAGAAAACAATATTTGGGCTTTGGAACACATAGAAAAAAATACAGTGATTTTTCACATTTAAATGTACACTCCCATATTTCAAAGCACACTCCAGAATCTTTACATACACACCGCATGGCTAATTCCAGTCTTTGTCAACTGATAGCACAAGGCTGGTGGCAGAGAAGCAGAGGAGAATGCTAAAATAAGGAATAAAATAAATGAGCAGAAACATGGTTACGTAAATAACTCCCCCATGTTCACTGCCGCATAGTCATGTTCATACCTTTGGCACGCCTGCATGAAGTACCCATATCATACTGTAGATATGTACACATAGGGCATTCTCATACAATCTTGGCTAATGCTTCTGTTTTTAAACCTGAAGAATTGCCTAACGTGTACAAATTGATTGGAAAATAAAGGCATCCCATTCCATTTAGGAGAACCATAATTCCAGTGAGTATGACGTTATTGAACAAAGACAGCTTCAGTTATCCACATATTCTGAAACACATTTGGAATCTGTGTACAGGTAGGAGCATTTATTGCTGCCCGGCCTTTCAGAGAATTCACCATCTCCAAGGCACTGCCTCTCAAGCGACCTCTGCGCCAGCCCTCTGCCATTTCAACTTGAAAGGTACGTGTATTTCCCCTATGTAAAAAGTAAATATCTGAGACTCCAAAAGAACCAGCGCACACCACCACCCATTCATCGGGGCCCAGTAGATCGGTACTTCCTCTCCAGCACTACCCTATTACGGTAACAAGTCCCCAAAATTCGCACTCCCACATCGGTGCTGTCCGGGCTCTCACCTGCACCTTCTCCACCTAGGGGCCCCAACATCATGCTGTAGCCTCCACCAAACCCCCTGACTCCTCCTGTCCCAGGCCCCATACAGTTGCCCAGCTCTGCCCACTGAGGCCTTTAGCCCACCCACCCTCCAGACAGATGTGTTGTCTCTGTCTCGAGTGTCCATCACTATCGCCCACTCCCACCTGGCGCCCTCAATTGCTCACCCTCCCCTTTCTATGATACCACTCCGCATGTTCATGACATAATCACATGTAATTCCACAGCCAGCAGCTCCCAGCAAGTCGAGCTCACGGCATGCGCCCGGGATTCCACGCATCTCAACCAACCTCCACCCCAGGGCTGTAGCTGGAAATACAGAAGCGCTGGCACATGTGTGCTCCTGATAAGTGATTGTACTCTATCCTAATGTATCTTATAACAGAACTGAGAAGCACAGGTACTCTCCTTTTCAAATTACTCAGTACCGGACCATTTAAAGCACTGCTAAAGCCACAACAAATCGCTAATTTAAGTGAGCGGATGTGTGCATTGTCAATTTAATTAAATGTGGAAAAATACTAGCTGTAGCTCCGTCTTTTGCTTGTGACAACAATAAATGTGGATAAATACAGAAAAAATGCTCAAAAATAAATATGGATAAATACAGAGGGAAATGGCAAAAAAATAAATACCATAAAACCGGGAGCCCTAATTATAATGAATTATAATTACATTACTTCACAGCCTACTCCCTTATCAACACACCACCCGCTCCTAGAAAAATGACACAATTAACATAATTGCCAAGTAATAAATAATAATATTAATTAATAAAAAATATGATTAAACTAATTATAATTAAATTACTTCCCACCCTATTCCCATATAAGCTCACAACCAGCTCCTAAAAAAAGATACAATTAGCATGTTTATCAATTAATTAATCAATCAAAATTAACAGCCAATTATTAATTAATAATTATAAATTAATTCCCACAATTAACACTATAAAATTAAAAATAAATAAATACTAATAAATACAAATTAGTATTCAATTTATTATAATTAAATTACTTCCCACCCTATTCTCCTATAAACCCACAACCCACTACGAAGTAAAAAGTACAATTTACTTAGAATAAAATCAATAACTTCCAAAAATGTAACACATATATTGAAAAACAAATGCAATACTTAGACAAGAAAATACAGCACATACATTTAAAATACATACTAAAATATATAACACTAACTAAATAAACGATATTTTATACAACTATATTTTTGCAAACTATAGTAATGACTTTGATATTTTAGAAAATGATATTTCTTACCTTAAACTCGATATTCTTTACCATGATATTCTTGCAGTCGACATTTATGTATCTCGATATTTGGCCCTCGATATTAGCGCAAGTCGACATTTCCAACTCGATACGCTGACTCTTTACCGATCTGGACAGGGTTGGCCATCTTGACACTAGAAATGGCCAATTCCCAGAGTGCATTGTGTCACACATGTAGTTTGGTGAAAGGTGGTTTGATGCTTGCATGTCAGTCAGAAGTAGCACTGGACCCAGGGCCGGACTGGCTACCAGACGTTTTGGAATGCTGCCAAGCTGTGGGCTGTTTTCGTTGATGGGAACCTGCGTGTGCTGAACTAAATTTGTTGTGCTTTGTTTATTTCAAAGCGCACGCAGGTCTTCATCAATGAAATCAGCCCCCACCGCAGTAAAATCAGCCCCCAGCTCGGCAGCATTCCAAAACGCCCGGTAGTCAGTCCAGCCCTGATCGGACCTCTTGGTCCAGCAAGCAGTCATGTTTTAGGGATATTGCAAGAGCCTCGTTTTACTGTGCTTATGGCATTGTGGTTGCATGGGGTTGATCTGTTTGCCATCAGTACAATGTAGGAGCAGTGTGGGAATGACAAGCACCTGTTATACTGTGAAAGCAAGATAACTGACACTCCCCTTTTATTTGCACCACACACACTTGTACACTGCATGCAATTGTAAATGAAAGTTCTAACTTGCGATAACTATGTCTACAAAATTGATCCTAATGGTCTACCTTAAGATAGCTTCTACTATTTCTTTATGAAACTGGCAGCACCTTCTCCAGCATGCTGCAGTCCAGCATCAATATTTCTCTACTGATTTCCTGTTTTCCACCAACTAAGGAGTTGTCCATTGGGAGGCATTACAGAGAGGATTTGCTTTTCTTGAACACCGTCCTATTGCCTCTGGAAGCATCCTTGCAGTCCAATATATCCAGAGTCATTGAACTACATTGATTCAAGTCTACATACTTATGCCTGTGAAAGAGTTGCAGTACTGGTGACATTTGCTTGTTCTCTCCATTTTACCCTAAAGACCTACCCTTTTTATTTACTACTGTGGTGCCCTGTGACTCGCCCCCTTGAAGGTTTATTCCACTGTCCTTTATGGATTGTTCTGGCAAACATTTTCTTCCCTTGAATTTGTGTTTGACGCAACCTAGGTCTGGTATGTGTAGGGAGCATTATAGCTCCATTTTGCATCTCTGGTTGGCTAGTTCATCCAGTGTGTCTGGCAAAATAAAATACACATTAGGTCTGATGGATGACTGACAGTGCCCCTACCTTACTAATTTTGATAGATACTGTCTGCCATGATGCATTTTGGTCTCCTTGTACTCACAGCCACCTGTGGTGGATGCAGAACAGAAATTAGATCATGGCAGGTTGGATGCAAGGTCACCAAGCCTTTGAAAGAATTGCTACTTCATTACACCGACCACTGCAGGAAGCTCCTCAACCAGATCCAGACGTGGAACATCCATCTCAGCATGTTAGGATCATAGCTCAAAAGGAGAGATGGAATTGGGGCGGCCGGGGTGCTAGTGTAACACACAGACTGTCTGGTGGTAAGGGGAATTGTTTTCATGTGGAGTACATTTTAATATGGAAGAAATTGTCAGGCATTTCTTCTCATTATTCCTCAACCACTAAGCCAAAGATGACTAAGAGCTGTGAGTGATTTATAAACCCTTTCACTGAGGTAAGAAACAGATGTGCTATAAATTGGGTGCATATCCTGAAGGAAACTGAAGCAGCTGTAACAGAGACGGCATTGGGAAGAAATTCCTGGAAAGCGGATGGTCTCTCTTGGAAACATGGGAAGCAAAGTGCAGGCTGAGGCCGGACCTCATCTGGGATTCTTAGTCCTTCAGTGGATCCAAATATTATTATTGGATTAGCATCAAACAATTGACAATACATTAGGTATCCCAAGTCTTCACGGTTTTTGGAGTCTGACTCGGTTAAGGCCCCGAAAAGAACACCATTTTATTCCTAGCTTTAATTTGCTTTACATTTGTTCCTTTTGAGAAGTAATATCCCGTTTTGTAAGATGCGGTGCCACTGACTGGATTATTTAAATTGTCACAGGTAGTGGACGTGGCACGGTGCACCTTTTTCCCCTGAGGACATCAAATTGTTGACTCCCTGTCCATTAGCCATTTAACAGGTTCTATTTTCCTGCTGAGGTAGGAAGGGAAAAGAAGAGAAAAGTTGAACACCTTAGAGAACATTGTTTGCATTTACTGTTATTGTTGCTTCCTTCATGACCCCTGAGCCCAGAGGCAAAATGAGCAGTGCTAGGTTTAGCAATAGACAAACCATGGCCTGGAACTGCCACACTTGGGTACCTCTATTGGACGTCTATGTATTGTTCCCTAACAATGGTGACCGTCTATCAGACTCACCCTACACTTGGAAGAGACAGTGAACTAGTCATGTTAGCTACAGCTTTACAGCTTCCTAACTGAACCATTGCATTAAATACAGCTGTGGGCTAAATTCAAAGTTGAAATAATGTGTTTCCACATTTGTGTGAACCTAGAAAACCTCAGTCACAGTATTATTGCAAATTGACGCATCTGAAAGCATTAAAGATGCATTCTGATTGGCTCAGCCAGCAATCGATATCTACCATGGACGGAAGTGGGAGAATCTCGATTCCCTTACATTTCCTGATAGATCTTAGAAAGAGCAACAGCAAGAGAGGCTGTCATCAGGCAGGCATGGTCTCACAGAGCTGATGGAAGGCCCGGTGGTGTTACAATGGTGGCGAGGGACTTGATGCATGCAAAGTAAGTTCCCCCCTTCATTGGCTGGACAGTAAAATCACTGAGCCCATGTGCATTAGCACTTTCTGCACTTCTGAGATCTATGCCATTGGGAAGCACTGATTATTCACACAACTACGGAGAGAGGCCTACTGTCTGCGAATCTACAGCTGCTCGGATGGCAACCAAGTACTGCCTTCAGTTGCCTCTGTGAAACACTGCTCTGTACCTATACTGGTTGACAGGAGAGGACAATCCAAGGTAATAATGGATAGTTTAAGGTAAAGCCCTCTGTTTTGCCAAGGAGTACCTTTTCCTCCTTCTGCCTAGCAATAGCCTGAAAAAATCAATCAACTATTTTGGTCAACTTTGAGGTTTAGCAGAAGATGTTCAAACTATTTAGTTGCTCATCACTTTGTTTGATATAAGGCCTACTAATAACACCACATTGCTCTAGTGTGGAGGGTTTAAAATGTAACACCTGGTGTACCTGTATGCTACCCTGGTGTCATATGTTCCCCCATTGCTCCATTCTACCCACCTTAATCAAGTGCTCAATGATAGAGGCACATTTACACTCCAGCCGCATTGTCCTACTGCAGGAGTGGTGTTTGGTTACCCTTGCCTTGACCAAAAGAGTGCTTTTAACACTTTCCTGTTCAACACTGCTGAAGTGTGGAGTGAGGGATTTGCTTACAACCCTTTGTTGCCCAAGAGAAGTGGGAATATTTGCTTCTTGTTTATCTCCATTTGCCTCAGAGCAAATACCAGATTCACAAGTAAATAAATAAAACGCATCACAGGGCAGCCAACACCCGTTCCTCTAAGGCCTCTACATTTCCACAGATGGCAACCAAAGAGTCTTCTGTGGCTCACACCATATTTTGGGCCATCGGTGACCTGAGCAACTGACCCCTCCCACCACTGGGCAAAGCAGTGAAGGGAGCTCAAGACCTCTATATCTAACACTTTATTATGTTCGTGAATCTTAGTCTTGGTGGGGTGACGGTATAATCCCTCCTCCTTTGGCAGGCAATTTTAATGCCGCCAAATGCTCCTCACCCCCATTGGGCAGGGTGCTAAGGCCCACATCATGCTAGACATTATTTTAATCCTTTCTGATATGCATGAACTTCGGGACTGATTTACAAATGAAGTTTACACCTACTCTTTTGACTTCGACAATTCATAGATTTCTCAGGCCCTAAACAGCACCCCACCACTGCGGTTGGGAAATGAGAATTAAAAAATGAAATACGCCTTTGTGTATTTTGGAGGAAAACAATCTATCCCTCCTTATACAAGGTAGGGGGCTAGCACAATTCACCCTCTCCTTTGGGCAGTGTAAAGGTTTGGAGCAAGTATAATGCAGTATTCTTGAGTAATCAGGAGGCCCAACACAAAGCACCACCATCTTGGACAAGATAAGGAAGGTGAAAAACTTCCACTCCACACCCTTGATCAAGGTGGGAGAGTTATGACCAACTGAGCCAACACCCTCTTCGCAATAGTGAATAGTGTGCCATGGCTAGTGTCAGCTGCCCTAGACTCCTTTATCATTACTTTGCAGCACAACAAACAAAGGAGAGCCCTATTCCCAATGGTTACTGGGCACTAAGACCATGTTAAACAGTTTGTGGCATCCTTATCAGAGCTAAAGAAGCTCAGCGCAGCTGATAGCAACCCGCTCACTCGCTTTTTTACTACCATTAGGAGAGTCATACATTTTGAAAAAATTATGAAAATATGAAGAAACATGGGGAAATGATTGACAGAGGTTTAACACAGGCAACAGTTCAAAACCTAAAAAATACATGAACTTCATAAGTTATAGTAATACCTTAACCCTAACCCCTACACCTCAATCACTTGTGAAAGGTGTATGTGAAAGAGAGGTTGACTATGTATATATATGAGTATCAATTAATTTTACATTATGGAATGTAGTATTGGATGTCTGAGAACATGTTTGATGATGGAAACAGTGTTTGGTGGTAGAAGGGAGTTAAGTAAAGGGAGCTTCTTCTGCTTCATGTGCTACACAACCTAAAAAAAATCTTCAGATAGATTCCCAAGATCACCAGATGTACCGTCACTCAAGCCCTAGTTATCAGCAGAATTGACTACAGCAAAACACTTTAAGTCGGAATACCCAACCACCACCTCCATCATCTTCAGACCATCCAGAATGTCGATGCTACACTTGTGCTGGATCTCCCACAGGGCACCCACATCATGCCCCACTTCAGAGATCTCCAATAAACGGTAATACACAAACACTTCCAATTCAAATTACTCAAAGATACATACAAGACACTGCACAACATTAGACCAGCCTACCTAAACTGCTGCCCCCACTGTAACTAGTTCACCAGACACCTACGCTTTGCTCACTCTCTTTCACTCAACCACAAAACAGATCAGGAAGCCTCGCACCCAAAATGTGAAATGACCTTTGTCTACTCATAAGGACCGCCTCCTCATTTCTGGATTTCTGCAAGAAGCTGCAGACCTGGCTCTTCAACTAACCCCAAGCAAGTGACCTTCAAACCTTCTCCAGCGTTTCACTTTATAAATCCTAATAATATAACATATTGTAACATTAAAAAAAACATAGCATAACAAGGCTGAATCATGGTGAAAGGAGGCAAAGTTAAGTTGTTACCTTAACTTGTGAATTCCATGTGTTTTGAGGTTTTGTTTTGTAGCCACCATCAATCCTTGTTCAGCCACAACTCTTACCCTTAGTTTTCTCAAGGATATATTTATTACTTTATATATGCATGTGTAGTGGGGGACTTCGGCTATGGGAAAGCAAGTGACAAGGCAAACTTACTTCAAAGATGACATCATGGTTACCATCGGAGTTCATTGAAAACCAAATTGTTTTCAGGATATACACAACCATGGCACCCCATTACATAGTTCAAGACATCATAGAAGATGTCACTCATGACATCACCACTGACATTATAAATAAAGGAAAGGAAGCTGTTTTCTAAAGTCAACTGGACTTAGCTTTTAGCTGCACCCAAAATTAGCTGGTGCAAGTCTTAGCCTCTAGCCAAGTCCTGCACTGAATTCAACTTTCCTCTGAGTCTTCTTGGCATACCCTATATCCATTCCATGAAAGGCCTGGATGAATGCATACATCTCCAAGTAGAAGTACCCACAAGGCAAAGACATTGGCCATACCAACCATTCTCTAGATCAAGGGCCAACTTTCCCAGATCCTCTTAGCCACAGCCTTGGCTGATGCTCAACAGACTGTGGGAGCAGGGCCAAGCCGTGAGCCATACCCAGTGCTTGACACTATTTTCCCACAAAGCAGTTAATGCCCACCCCCATTGCACTCTGAATACAGCCATAGTATTGCTGTGGATTGCATGCATAAGCCATACAGATCTAGAGGATCTTGCAAAAGAAATTGAAAGGGTATGTAAACTTGTCAGGTTCCTGGTAAGCAGACCCGCTAAAAGCACCTGTCATGCCTGAACACTCATGCAAGTGAGAAAGGTGAGCAAAACATTTGCTGTAGGAATGGGGGACAATAGGAAGGAATTGAGAGGTAAATGGAGGACTGGATCTTGCATTTGGAATCGGTTTGCCTTGGGTTGAGGACGTCACAGGGCAACCTTAGAGGTAGAGGAATGGTAAGTTACTGAACCGGTTGAAAGGTAAATAGTAGACCACAGGTAAACACACCTGCGCAAACCAGTATCTATCAGTAAATTATGTGAGTAAATCAAGTTTGCCAGTTTTGGCAGCGGATGTTGATATACCCCCAGTACACCGCCATAAACTAGACTAGACATAAGCTGAGGATATAACAGAGATTAAGGCTACCCGATGGTATCAAGCACAACAACAACAGGAACATAGAGGAACTAGGAGGTAAACCTAACACAAGGAAAGCAAGAAGGAATACAACTACAGATGTGATTGATGGGTACACAGGTGTGAAATAGAATGTAGCAAAGAGCCATTGAAACTAACGACTTACTCCTAGATGCGAACTCTATATCAAAATGGCCTTAAATACTGGCTTTACCCCTTGCACCCATTCCTGTCAGCTGCTTTCTTTCAAATAACATCCCCTTCTTGACATAGAGTTTCTTTCCAAAGATCACTCCTGTCAGGCGGTTCCAGGTGAAAGACCAACCCCTTCCTGTTGGATGGTTCCTGTTCACGGACTGGTCCCATCCTGTCAGGTGGTTCATATTCTCCCAGTATATTAAGAGTCTCTGACCAGTGTACCAGTGTGTCACAACTCATTCAGCCTGATTTCTATTGGAATCTTCACTCCAATACTGTCAGAACTAGTTCTACTCCAGGCCTGGAATCTACGGCTCTGCTTCAGCTCTGGTCTACCCTATATCCAAAACTGGTTAGCACCTTGAAGATTTTATGTGTCGTTTGGCATTTTCCTCCTTCGGCTATCGGGAACTACTTTCCATAGGGCATTCACTAGTGCTTAATTTGAGTATATGGTTGTGGGTGGAGCCCACCAATGCTCATTTTTGGAGACCAGCATTTATATTTTCCTTATCATACTTTCGCCCAGATCAAGAGAGAGAAAGCCACAAAAACCAAGAGGACAAGAAAGATGAAAAACGTAACAAAGGGAGAAAGAAGGGATGATGAAGAACTTGCAAGAGTGAGATATAAGACAGGGATTGTGGGCTGGCGGAGTAAAGAGGTTTCGAGGTGGAATCTAGACTACACAGCTTTGGTGTTCGGCAACCCTGATATTAATTGCACCAGCTGGGGGCTTCGGAGCAAAACACTGGACGCTAACATTTAGGGGCATATTTACAAGGGGATTGCACCACCTGAACGCCACTTTTACTGATGTTTTGGTGGCGCAATGCCCCGCACCATATTTACAAAGTGGTTTTAAGCCACTTTTTGTGGCTTAACGACGCTTTGGAAATATGGTACCCTTTTACTCGGGTATCTGCATAAAAGCGGCATGCAATGGGTGTTGCTGTGGGCGTTCCACCACAACACCCATTACTTTCTTACACTGCCCCAGATTTACAAGGATCTGTTAAATCTGAGGAAACACTAAAAACTAACGCCATGCACTTACATGCGTTAGAATGGTGTAGTGAGGAGAAATACCTTTATTTCTCCTCGCTTTTGCTTTTCTTATGTGTGCTGCAGAACAGAAGGAGCAAACGCCATTAAAGATTGTTTATGTGCAGGAAGGTGTCCCTTCCTGCACATAAACAATTATTAAATAATGACAATTTGCTGCTTCCATGTGTGCTGCAGAATGCTGCACACATAGAAGTAACAAATCACCATTATTGATTGTTTATGTGCAGCAAGCGACACCTTCATGCACATAAACAATCATTCCCTGCAACACAGGCACCATTGCACTATGGAGCAAGGATGTCTGTGTTGGCACTAGGCAGCTATTTTTAGCACCAGCACTTGGGAAATCACTGGAGTGTCACGTATTGTTGTAAATACGGTGCATCTCTTAGTTTTGGAAATGGCGGAGTGCGGCGCTGATAAATTTGCTGCAGCACCCTGCTCTGCCATTTCCTTGTAAATATTCCCCTCATTGATTTGAAAATTAGGCACTAATGTCCTCTCTGTAGGCCTTGTTACATCAGGGAAAATCAGTGCTGCTTTTAGAAGGGGTTGTGCTTTCCTCAGAGCCTCTAACTAAGCTGTAAACTCACAATTTACAGGTGACATTAAGCATCAGCACCTAGAGACCAGGTAAATTGCAAACATCTCTTCAGCACAAGCTGTGTAACATAGCATAACTACAGGAAGTTTATGTTCTGCTCTTTCAAGGCTGTGGATTTGCTGCCTATCCAGCCCTCAAAGACCCCCTTGTCAACCTCCCTAACGAGGTGAGATATTCCCTCAATCCCTCATTCTACTCCTGACCAGGGATTAATGAACAAAACACGTTTTAATTGTGAAAACCTAACTCTAGTTTACAGAAATACAAATAAACGAAATATTAAAGCGCACACACACAAAAAAGAAAGTACAGGGAAGAGAATAAGGAATTTAAAGAAAACACGCATCCTGCTCCTTTAAGTGGATAAGGAGCTTGAAAACTCATCATTACCAAGAAATATTTTTTAGCACGCCAAAAGCCATTATGTCATCGGTTTGCAAGTCCCTGCCTTTCCCCCCCATCCATCATCATCACTATTTTGGAAACTTGTAGAAAAAATACATTCATTTTTTTATTATTATATACATCTTTCAAATCAGTACCAGACAAAAAAAACGCCTATCGGCTTCCTCCGGCTCCGGGTGCCCCCGCCAACATCAAGACTGGAGAGGTTGTGAAACGGATGAGTTGCTTTCAATGTGTGCGTTGTAATCTGATGTCTCTGTCAATTGGCTGTCTCCAGTGCTGTGCGAATATTGTGTCTTTTGTGGGCAGGGGAACAAAAACATGAAGGTGGCTCGAGCACATACCCACAAGCAGCTGGAAGGAACATGTTTATACACTTAGCACCCGAGCGCGCTCACGGAAGTGTTGGAGAGGGGCCGAGCAGCACGAGAAGTCTGCGGAAGTTACTAGTTGATACAAGTGTCTTACCCCCAGATGCATCAAACATCCATTTTGCGTTTCCTTATTAGCGAAAATTAGGATTCGCTAATAGGGAATAGCAAAATGCCATGCATGAAGAACTTGCTTAAAAAATTGCGATTTCTTAAAATTCCATAATTACGACTCGCAAATTTCGAGCCGCAATTAAGGAATACCTCCACATTCATTCCTATGGGCCTAGAGGCCCGTAGGAATGAACGGGAAGACAATCTCAATTTGCGATTCTCAATTAGAGAATCGCAAATTGAGATTGCAATTTCAAGGGTGCCAGGGTGTCAAAAGGACACCCTGTTGCACCCCTTAAATCTGCATATGGGTACATTTTGCACACACACATGCCCTAAGGGCATGTCTGTGTGTAAAATGGAACTTTGAAAAATGCACTTTAGTGCATTTTTGCACTTTAGTGCATTTTTCAAAGTTTTTGCAAATTACCATGAAGTTCAACTTCATGGTAATTTGCGCCCCCTATTAGCGAAATCGCAAATTTTTAAACTTTAATGCATTGCATTTAAGGAATCTCAATTTGAGATTCCTTAAATGCAATAGCAATTTAAGTAATCACAATTTTGCAATTTCTTAAATTGCGATTTTTGCATTTGGGATGATGCATCCCAAATGCAAAAATACCGGTCGCAAAGGGGCAGATTCTGAGAATCTGCCCCTTTGCGAGCGGATTCTAGCTTGATGCATCTGGGCCTTAGTGTTCTGCTAAGGGCATGAATGGGACAGAAATGGGAATGCTAGATATCGGCCTCTGCGAGTCATGGACGTAACTATCAATAATTCAGCAGGTGCAGTGGCACCAGGACCTGGGGGTCTTAGGCGGGGTCGTGAAATTGTAATAATTTGCTCTTGATTAATTTAGGTAAAAATAATGGGAAATGATGTGTAACTACATGAAGTGCAAAACCGTAATTTAGAATTTAGATGCGAGGACTCATTGCAAGCCAAAAAGGTGGAAAAACATCAAAAGTTGCGAACAGCAGCTCTCGCATTCTGGTCATTCTGGTTCTTCAATTAAACTTGCAATTATTTTTTTAACCACAAACACCATAATTAAGTAACATGGCATAATAGCATAGTTTCATGGATTTCGCATAATAAGTATAATCCAAAATTACCAAAACTACTGAGATTATATCAGTGAAACAGAAATTTCAACTAGGCTTAGTGGAAAAGTAAAATATAAAGGCACCAATACATACTGTGTAGTGATCTTCGATTGTGGGTGCCTAGTGAAGTTGCGAACACAAGGAGCGGTGAATGGGGAGGTACTGGAATGCATGTATGGTGGAATGTAGCATAGATTTAACTGTTTTACATGTGTTGGTGTGAGGTTGTTCGACTGTTTGCTCCTGTGTTTTTGAGAATAACCTACTTCCTCTTCTTTCCTGCAGGGCACAAGTCCTAAAAAACAGAAGTAGGGGGACTAACCTAGTTAGGCAGTATGTAAGTGACATCACGGTGCACAACATCACGGATCGCAACATCAAGGCGCATGACATCACACATGCGATCACAGGAATTGACATCATAGAAAGTGGCATCACAAGCTACAACTTTAGAGGAAGTGGCATCACAAGAAATGACATCATATCTAAAGCCCTCACATATATGTTTAGCAGGTCTATCATGGGTATGTTTGAGCGCATTGTGAGGATAATAGCACTGCGAGCTATAAAAGATGATATGTGACTTCTACACCTTGCAGTCCCCCAGTTTTAGTTAACACATCCTGTACATTCATTTACAAATATATATAATTTATTGTACATGTTTTAGGCACTTCGTTGATGTAAAGCGCTTTGACACCCTGCAGTGGGGTGAGTAGGTCTATACAAGAAGAAATAGTGGGACTTAAACTATTTCAACACCTCCTCAGGTGCAGTAAGCTCTATATAAATGCAATTTGCTTTGTGTAAATACTGGGAAAGGGACTGAACAAAGTGAAATGCTGCCGCTCTTAAGTATGTGCGAAGTGCTAACATGGTGTGAGCCTGTGTTTCCCACCCCCCACTTCATTTGCATCAGGTGTGAGGCTCCTGACTGCTCCCAGCAAAGAGACTCAAACAAAAGGAGTCCAGAAAACCCCTCAAATTCGGCCTTTGTTATGTCCCAGCAGGAGTCTTAAATAAGAAAGACCCGTCCCTGCCTGGACGTTGTTGCTTGTTGAAGATGGAAAGCAGACACATGCAGATGCTGCTGAAAGTGTCCCAGTGTTTGGAAATTACACTGGGACTAGTTCAGCTCATTATTCAGTGGGGCCCAAATTCTTGGCAGGGTGAACAGCATTCACCCTGTGAAAATAGTGGGTGGACACTATGTACAACCCCCCCACTCATGCCCTGCTCACCTGTATCCTTGTGAGTTTCATCTCAGCAGTGGCGATAACCGGAAGTCACGGTGGTGGAAAGAGAACGGAATCGACACTGCAGAAAACATCTTTAAACCTTTGTATTCTTTGACCATGTCATAGTCTTTTGTTGCTGATGGTAAATAGTGTCATTTCCATCTATCAATGGGCAGCTAGACATTTCAGTAAATTTGTGTTGAAATGTCTGGCCAACACTGATTGTGCGACTGTTGACTATTCCTACCTGTAGGTCATCCAAAAACAGGTCCTTCAAACCACTGAGTTGTGTCATCATTTCAGCAGTCTTCACTACAATGCAGGAGTGTTACAACATCATTCACAGCAGTCATCTTGAGTTCTTGTTGGATAAGTCCTTGTTGCTTGCTGCATCCTGTCGCTGCCATCATACATATGCTTTTCGCACTTATATCTTTTTATCTGCATGAACATATCCTGTTTCAGAAGGAAATTCGGAAGATGCCTAAAAGTGAGACTTATTTCACAAAGGAAATTGTTGGTTCTTTGTTTTCCGAAAGACCTTTTGTGAGGTACACATATAACAAGCTAAGGTAATTGTGTGCTATTGAGCTGGATTATATCCCCAATCTAATGTGGGAACCCTCACTTAAAAAAGATATCAACCTGTTCTGGTAAAATTCTGAAATATTGGTTGGTATCTGCTGTTTTGACCTATCATTTCTACTGTGGCGAACACAGAAATGCCTCTGACATTTTTACAGCCAGTTGCTGATCCACTAGTGGAGTTTGGAATCATGGTAACTGTTTTAGGGCATATGTTAGGGTGCTTGAAGGGAATGATTGGACCCTACAAAGAAAACATTTCATTATTGAACCATTTTTATGAAGTGTGTGTTTAAAGAGTTACATCTTCCAGTTGTAAAGAACCCCTGCAACATTAGTGTCTTTGATCAAACCACTGATCAAAGGAATGGGAAGAAGGTAAACACTGTCTTGTGGAGGTTTTGAGAAGAAGAAACTATTGAGGAATACATACTGGCATCAGGGGATCTATCAGCTACTTGTGAGTTGGAAAGCATATGATATGACCAAGCACTTACAGGCCAGATACAGGCCCAAGCATCAAACTAAAAGTGGATCCCATTAGTGAATCAGATAGCTAAAAAGTGGCCACATCTGTATATCTGCATATATCTGTCTAGGTGTTTTGCAGGGTATACATTTGTGCTTTCTGCAGACAATGTGATAGTATAAGAGAAATCAACAATAAAAACCAGCCCACCAGACAGTAAAACAGGCTCTCAAATCTGTCAGACCTACCCTTTGGGCACTACCTCACTGCCCTATAGGCCAGTTCAGCCCTGGTGTTTTTCACCGTGGGCACCACAGGGTGCCCCATGCTATGATCAGACTTCTATTGTGTGCCCAACATTGTTCTTGTATTTTTGGTTTTAGTTTTGAAAAGTATAGCACAAATGTATCTCTTATTGTTATGTGGTAGGCATAAATTGCTAACATAGTAAAGTTCTTATTTAGCGTTTCGTAGATGGGATGCTCTGTCCATACATGGTGGGTATCCCTTCTGCTGTATTACAAGTGCCTGAGGCTACAATGCACTTGCAAAACGGAGGAGAGGACATCCACCATGTTTGTGACAGTGTATCCTATCCGCCAAAGTCCTCATCAGTCTCTGCAGATTTTCAATGCCAATATGAGCAGAACCTAAATAATATTCTCTCCTTAACCCAAACAAACAAACTAAAAAAACAGAAAAAGTGCAGAAAAAACAACGCAATTATAAGATGCTATTCTCCAACCTGGATCTCCCATTGTTGAGGACCTCAGGGACAATCCATGTTATGATATCCACAAAATGAAACCTCCTATTTTTCTACTACCTTTACTAAAAAAGTGTCACTGTAATTCACCTGTTAATTCATCACTGAAGACGAAAGATATCCACTGCTTATTTGGTTGCTTCCAAACGCATCAGCAGAAAAGCAGATCTAAAGATGGTGGTTAGATACTGGACCATTTTGGAATTATGTTCAACATCCTGCTTAGTATTGCTGGCGCCCCACTTGTTCATGCCTAAAGCAGACCTGCCAACTGTGTATCAAACAATTTTGGCTACCTTCACAGGGCCAACCTGGTGAGGAACCAAAATCACACAGTCCCAGGAAAGCTGGAAAGCACTGCACAGAGCAGCTTTCCATCTCTTTTTTAGTCGAGCCTAGAGGCAGCGCACATGCACTGCTCGCTCTGTGAGGCTGCTGTAGTAGAGTATTGGAGAGAAGCAACGCCCACTCTCCTCTCATATTTTTCATTGGCATGTGTCATTGTCTTTCATAAATGCTGCCTTCAGATTCTTTAATAGGCTTGTAGTCCGTCCTTAGTACAGCCTTGTCTTCATTTGTACCCTCCCATGGCGAATGGCCCTTTTACTTCAGTTGTTACACGGGACCTGTTATTTAGTCTGCAAGCACTATTTACTTTATTGAGTGCCTCTTAGTGCAGGCCGGTCATGCGCTGCTTCAGCTGAAACCTCTTGTGTTTTTTTCAGCAGCATTGCCGCCCCGTAACACAGGCACCTGCTTTCAATCACTTTAACTCAGCATTATCATGTGTCTATTTCAAACCTCTCCCCAAGTAACATGGATTCATAAATGATTCATGCAAGACATGTGAATTCCAGGTAGCACATAATCCTGTGCTAATGGGCTAAACGCTGACAACAGCACATCTGTGTTACATGTTATCTGTACTAAAGCCACCTAACGGGTTCTTTTCAAAAGCCTGTTTTATTAACAACAACACCACCACCAATACCACCACCACCGCCAATACCACTGCTAATACCACCACCAATACCACCACCACCGCCAGTAACACCACCAATACCACCACCAACACCACCACCATAAACATCACCAATATCAACACCAATACAACCACCAATACCACCACCACAAATACCACCACCAATACCATCACCACCAATACCACCACTACCAATACCACAACCACCAATACTACAACCACAATATCACCACCACCACTACCTCCACCACCACCTATACCACCTACACCAATACCACCACCAATACCAACACCACTACCAATACCACCACCACCAATACCACCACCAACACCACCATTATTACCACCACCACCACCAATACCACCACCACCAATACCTTCACCACCAAAACCAACACCACCAATACCACCACCACCAATACCATCACCGCCAATACCAGCACCACTAACACCACCAATACCACCACCACCAACACCACCAATACCACCATCACCAATACCACCACCAATACCACCAACATCCATACCACCACCAATACCAACACTGCCAATACCACTACCAATACCACCGCCAATACCACCACCTCCAATACAACCACCAATACTACTACCACCAATACCACCACCAACACCACCGCCATCAACACCACCAATAGCACCACCACCACCAATACCAACATCACCAATACCACCACCAACAATACCACCACCAATAAAATCCACCAATACCACCACCACTACCATCAATACCACCAGCTCCACCACCACCTATACCACCACCACCAATTCCACCGCCAATTCCACCACCAATACCACCACCAACACCACCAACATCAACACCACCAATAGCACCACCACCAATACCAACATCACCACCAACAACAATACCACCACCAATACCACCACCACCATCAATACCACCAGCTCCACCACCACCTATACCACCACCACCAATACCACCATCAGTACCACCAATACCACCACCACCACCAATACCATCACCACCAATAGCTCCACCAATATCAGAACCACCAATACCACCACCACCCCAAATACCACCACCAATACCAATACCCATAGCACTGCCAATGCCAATACCACCACCAATACAACCAATGCCAATGCCACCAATACCACCACCACCAATATCACCACATACTACCACCACTAATACCACCACCACCAATACCACCTATAACAATACCACGACCACCACCTATACCACAAACACCAATAACTCCACCACAAACACCACCACCAATCCCACTACCAATACCACCACCACCAATACCACCACCATCTCCAATACCACCACCACTACCACCAATACCACCACTGCAAATACCACCACCAATCCCACCACCACCAATACTACCACCACCACCACCAATACCACCACCACCACTAATACCACCAATACCACCAACACCAGCACCACCAATACCACCACCACGAATACTAATACCACCACAACCACCACCACCAATACCATCAACACCAGCACCACCAATACCACCACCACCAAAACTAATACCACCACCACCAATGTCAATACCAGCACCACCAATACCAATACCACCACCTCAGTGCATCTCACTCATTAGTAATAGCAGGGCCACTGTATGAGGCCGAAGCTGCAGCTGAGACCATCCTTTCCTCCCTCCATGCCTGCCATAAAGCGCAGCCCGCCCTGCACCAGGTGATGATGCCAGGGCCCTATTACAGCTGGAGTGTTTTTTTAGACCAAAGATAGTGGGGGCGGTGTAGAGGTCATTACCCGGGCTGACCTCCCCTTTCAACTTTTATCTCTGCCAGATATTGCCACAACAGAGTACCTGGCCATTCGTACCACATCTACCACCCCCCTCTTACTTGTGTTCTCACTTACCTCCCCCCTCAATCACCTTTATTGTTTCTCTCCTATTTTCAGGAGGTACTGGCCACACTTACGGTTAATAACTCCTCTATCTTACTATTGGGAGATTAAAATTTTTGGCCTTCAGATCCAGCGGAATGTCCGTCCTCAAGAGAGTTCTCAGATACCCTGCAATCTCTTAACTTTGTGTCCCATGTCCACTCTCCCACTCACGTCAAAGGACATATCTTAGATCAGATCTGGTCCCTAAACTGTCCGGTAGACTCCCTATCCATCTCACTCTGCACCTGGTCTGACCATCATCTGATTTCGTTTACCCTCCCCATCAACCCCACTGTTAGGCCCCCGCTCCCTAAGAATGTCTGGGTCCGCTCATGGAGCCGAGTGGATCCTGACAATCTATCCGCATCACTAACCTCTTCCTACCCCACCCTACAAGGCCTATCCACTCTCTCTCAGGCCACTGCCATTGAACAATGGCTCTCCTCAGGCTGTGACTCCATTGCCCCACTTAAGCGGGTAACGTCAAAGAGGGAGAAGGATGCCAATTTGTGGTTTAACGAGGATCTTAAGACCACCAAACTAGCAGTACGCCGAGCCGAGCGTGCCTGGAGGAGAAATTACTGCCCCTCACTTAGATCTGAGTTTATTAGTATTCTGGCTCAATACAAGAAGGCTATCTTGACTGCTAAAACAGCCTACTTTTCCTCAAAGATCCTTGCAGCTGAGAATCAATCGAGGGAAATGTTCTCGATTGTTCACAATCTGGCATTCTCCGATAGGACATCTCTGAAGCCCACCCCTTCCCAGGATCTTTGTCGCTCCTTAAATAATTTCTTCATTGAGAAGATTGCCATTATTAAAGCCAACATTCCCTCACCTTCCCCCACCTTTGTTGACCCGCAGTGCCCTCCTCCTAAGGGACAATTCAATGCCCTTCCTCCCCTGACCAAGGAATCCCTGACCTCGATAATTCCCCTTGTTAAATCTGGCTCCCCATTAGACACTTGCCCCGCGCACATCCTCCGCCATATTTATACCACTTGTCCAGACCCCGCTCTCCACTTCCTCAACCGTTCTCTTTCTCAGGGGGTTGTAACCAATTCACTGAAAACAGCAGTTATTGTCCCCATTCTAAAGAAGCCCGGCGCAGACCCTTTGGTCCCCGCCAACTATCGCCCCATCTCCCTCCTGCCATTTCTGGCCAAAGTGCTCGAACGTCATGTCACCAGTTCTTTGAGCACTTTTGTGGAGGAGTATGGGGTCTTAGCCCCTCGCCAGGCTGGTTTCCGCCCCGCACATTCTACAGAGTCCGTAGTACTCTCGGTCCTTGACAACCTCAGGGAGGGCATGGATACCAACCGGACCCAGGCTTTGGTCCTCCTCGATCTCTCAGCCGCCTTTGACACGGTTGACCATACCATCCTACTTTCCCGTGTCAGGGCGGCGGGGATCGGGGGTACCGCCCTGGTGTGGTTATCCTCCTTCCTGAGGGACCGCACCCAGGCTGTTCGCCTGGGTGATTTTTCTGCGGACTTCCAGAAAGTCCAGTGCGGGGTCCCCCAAGGTTCTTCCCTTTCACCCCTTTTGTTTAATCTTTATATTGCCCCTCTTATTTTTTCATTACAGCAAATGGAGGTCGGCGTATACAATTATGCGGATGACCTCCAACTTGTTTTCAATCTGTCTTCTTCCCCTGCTTCCATCTTAAATTTCCAGTCTTTTATGATTTTTTTCCGGGACTGGATGAACCACAACCATCTGAAACTCAACCCGGACAAGACCGAGCTGGTGTTGATGGGTGGTTCATCCAGTCCCTGGTCCTCACTTTTTTGGCCTCCTTCCTTGGTCCTCCCCCGGTCCCTTCTACCTCAGTCAAAACATTAGGTATCAAACTTAATCCTCAGCTCACTCTTCACTCCCAGGTTAGCTCTGTGGTGTCCTCTTCTTTTCTGTCACTACGCACCATACGCAAGGTATCCCGCTTCTTTTCCTTTGATGCCTTGAAATTGATCATCTTGGCGATGGTTATCTCCCGCCTGGATTATGGTAACGCTCTATATGCAGGTATACCTGCATATAGCTTAAGGCGTTTGCAGTTGATCCAGAACCAGGCGGCACGGCTGGTGTTCAATCTCGCAAAATCCCATCACGTAACATCCCTTCTCAAATCCCTTCACTGGCTCCCTGTTCGTGAACGCGTCCAGTTTAAACTTGCTTCCATCATCTGTCAAGCACGACTGGGCATGGCTCCGGCTTTCATTTACATCAGAGATCATTCCCTATGTTCCCACTAGGGAACTACACTCATCTACGCAATCCCTCCTGACAGTCTCTCGCTTCCGGAGGAAGAAATGGGGAGGATCGAAGTTCGCGACCCTTGCACCAGCTCTATGGAATTCCCTGCCTTTAGAGCTTAGATCCATACCTCTTTACCCTCAATTCCGAAAAAAGCTCAAAACCTATCTATTTGCTAAAGCTTTTAACTAGACCACTTGCTGCTTTTGTTTTCCTATTTATCTAACGTCTGTTATTCCCGCCCAAGGGGTTTGTTTGTTGCAGCGCCATGAACCCGCTGGTGAAAGTGCGCTATATAAATATTTTTAAACTCAAACTCATAGTGCTGACATTACGCAATGCCACACTGCACACTCAAATCACGGAGAGGGCAGGAACTAACCCTCCTCTCCCGCTCTTCCTCTCGAGCTATGACATATAATCACAGAGCGAAAGGTGTTGGATCGCTTCGTTAGTGTTTATAGCTCGACTAATATGTAACTCTCACTTCACACCGTGTGTGTGTAATTTACAACGCTTACACATCTTCTTCGCTGCACTATTTATCACTACTTTGAAGATGTCGTAGGTCGGTCTCTTCCTCTGATATTTGCAATCTAACAAGCGGTCGAGAAGGCCCTTTAGTGCAATGCTGCAGGTCTCGCATTTGCAAGAGTTTAAGCTATTAGTATTGTAAATGACAATACCTTTTTATGTTTTAAACCCCAAAAAATAAATAAAAGGCATTGGTATTACAATGCCAATAGCTCAAACTTTCATGAATGTGAGACCTGTTGCCTTGCAAATGCTTGTTTGGAGGCTGTAAGCAGTCACTGCCCATTAAAGGTGTGCTTTGGAGAGGGCATGAGGCCCTGCCCTCTCCAAGGCCCCAACCCTCCTCACAGAGTGAAGTTTTTGGTAGGTTGGTAGGTCTGCATAAATAAATTGTTATATTGAATGTAAGAAAATCTCTGAGCCCAGCCACTAGATGGTGGCATAATGCACAGCAACCAAATCTAGACTATGCTCATGCAGCAGAAAGTTATTTATAACTCTTATTCTTCAACAGCTGAACCTTTAGTGAATCAACCAGTCAGTAACTCTGTTCTTGCGCCCGATTTAGACAATTCACAAAAAGACAGGCAACATAAAATCAATTTCATATTCTTCACCTTTCTATTTTTAATATGGCCAATAGAAACTAAAAACAAAGTGAAGAAAACTGGGCTTATTTATCCCTCACTATCAACGTTTATATACGCAAGGAGCGAAATGTAATGGAGTGGGGCGGTAAGTGTGAATAAAATCTATGGTTTCCTTCTATTTCCAAAATCAGCTATACATTTATCTACCCCTGGAAACATGAAAGTCTGATTGCTCAACTTCTTTTGGGCTTGTGGAGTAATTTTATACCTTACCTGCTTTCCTCTGTATTGCCTTGTGTGTCCACGGCACCCCATCTATCACTAGTTGCAGAATTCATTTTTTTTTAAAGTGAAGTGCCTTTTCTAGCCAGCATGAAGTGTGTTTCGCCATATGGATTCGTTTATCAGTCATGCTTCCAACATTTTATAATCCTAAACAAATGACTATGCCATTCAGAATATTTATTGCCAATGTTTCATTTTTGCAGTTAATGGAAAAAGAATATTAGTGAAAAATGACATACTTAAATTTATAAAAAATCGCGTTAAATGTTATGAACCTAAAACAGCAAACAAAACATCCATGAAGACATACAGCTTGCATCTTTGGCTACTAAAAACGATTAATTCGAGGATAGTTGTAAAACATAAGTATAACAAGTGAATGAAAACTGATGTGTGTTGCAGGGATAGCTTCTGAAAATGTGTTTTTTCTCTCCATATTCTTACTTCAGTCCAGAATATGTTCGGGAAAGTTAAAAAATATCCAAGTATTTTTAGAAAGGGTTAAAGTAGACATTTTGCATCTCTCAAGTGCTTCCCCGAGGGCGCCAATGCAGACAGAAAGCTAAGAATAGGAATGCATTGCTTGGCCAGAGTTGTGTTTACTGTTCAGGAGGTACAGGCAGTGAGTGTGGAAATGCCATGGCAGTAGCATATAGTTGTTGGGCGGGGGGTTATATGAATATGTGAGGCGAGAAGCATGTCATCCCTCTTAGTCGCAGGCTTGGGATCCAAAATAGCAGGGTCACGTGCTCTGCTAGTCCTCTCATGCCCTTGAATCCTGACAAAGAACCCCGTGATTGACTTCCGGCCAGACCTGTTCATGATATGATGGTTATTTGTCCAGCGCGTTCAGTTACCCTGATGTCTCCCCGTGGCTTTCAAAGTACTGAGAGGGGGAGGGAGACCTTTTACTGGCAAAAACATACACATTTCCGGGCACTAATGTTATTTGCACGGGGGTGTTTTTTCACCTCTAATTATTTCATGCGTCTTTCATACTGCGCTATATAGGTCACTTTGTCAAATAGGGATTTTCTGGGGTGAGAATCCAAAATATGGCTGTGACCAAATAAGACATGGGGGCTTATTTAAAAGGCCCTTGTGCCACTTTTGCGTCATTTTTAACATGGGAAAAGTAACACAAAAGTGGCGCAAGGGCCTTGTAAATTTGCCCAATAATTCTCTGAGCAGTCTTCTCCCGTTCAAATATTTGATTGTCATGGTAACTTAGTCAATTGCAATAGTGAGTTCGTACTGCAGGACATGTCTGAAGTCTGTGAAATCATTACCGGATTTGGAGGAATCCGTATTGAAAGATATACCTGTGTTTACTGCCAAATCCGGATTGCAAGTTGTGCTACAACACCTGGTGTTGATTGCGAATCAGTGTGTGATGACAAACTCCGCTCAAGCCTGGACTGGGAACCTGAAACAGCTCTGGCAAATGTTGTCAGATCTAGCCGGTACGATGCATAGCGAGTGCAGATGCATCATTTTGTAAAGCCCTGCACTACAGGGTGGGTATTCCCCATAAAAAAGGCTTGTAGAAGTGAGATTTCACTGGGCCACTTCTATGACTTGACTGCGTCAAATTTATACACCTGCTTCAAGCAGGCTTAAGGACTGACGCAGGGCCTTTGCCCTAGGACTCACTCCGTGTGTAATGACACATTGCTGGAGTTGCATCTGTTTTGCGACACCCTCCATCCAGCAATGTGTCATAACCGTGGCAACGGAAACATCAGGATTCCTGACGTACCTGTCAATTCCTTGCGACGTGGAAAGCTGTGGTTTAAAAATGACACATACATGGTGTCGCAAGGAGGGCTCAATGAAAGATGTCCCATCACTATTTTCAACTTTCCATAAATGAGGCCATCTATGTTAATAATTCTATTGCCAACACGCTTATGTCACTGTTCCACAGAGTTCATCAGGAGCGAAAAGGGTCCAGTCGTCTCTAACTCGAAAAACACTGCATCTCCCTCTTTGTTAAATAAAAAGTACCAATAATACATATATACAATACAAATCTTCAGTAAGTAATTTTGGTGCTTGACTTAATCTCCCAGATCTGGTCAAGTGAGGTTGCGGAATCACAGAAAAAGTGTCCATGAGTGGCACTGGTGACAAAAACATTGGTACAGTCATTGGGCTCCCTGGATTCTTAGGTGGACAAGTCTTACTCCTGATATCTGGAGTTTGCAAAGATTGAGGCAGGTGCTTGAAATGTGAAGATTCTCACGTAATGGACTTTCCAGGATGGTGGGCAGTCACCATACATCCTTTACTGGTCACAACCATCAGTGGGTCAGCATCAAAAGGAGCATCAGACTTGCGTTTTTACGTTTCTGCCTGTTGCTGACTTGGTCTACTCTGTTGAACACAGTAGTTCAAGCACAGTGGCGTCTGCCCACATAGGTCTTAATTTTTCAGTTGTGAGACGAATCAGTGGTTTAAAGTTTATCAATGTCAATAGATTTCTCATTGGTCCATAGTGGCAACTTGAGGCGCATGGCTTTTGCAAACATTAAAGTGGCAGGAATTTCACCTGTGGTAGAATGCGGAGTAGGCCTGTATTCACAAAGCAGAGACTAAATAACTGAATGGAGTTAAAGCTTTTCCAGCACATCTTCATAAATATCTTGACCACACCATTCGCCTGTGGACAGAGAGGCATATGTTTCTGGTGCTTGATATTTAAATGAGTGAGAAAGTATTTAAATACCTGACTATTGAAAGGCTTACAATTGTCAAATTTCAAAATTGATGGAACTCCCCAAGTTACAAAAATACTTCCTGGCCTCTCAATGACTCTGTCATAAGTATTTGATGACAGATCTGCCACCAGAGGAAACTGGAATATACATCACTAATTACTAAGTAGAAGGTGTCCATTGTCAAGGGGTCCTAGGAAGTCAATTGCAATCTTCTCCCATGCATGCTTTGAGAGATCAGACATATTTAATGGATGTGGTGTTGCCTTATATGAAAAATAGTTGCATAAATGACATGCCTTTAACTCTTTTTCTCTTTCATCAAGACAGGAGAACCACACTCTGTCCCGTAAAGCCCATTTCATAGCAACAACCCCACTGTGTCCCTCATGGACCAGTTCAATAAGTTGTTGTCTGAGACTCTTGGGTATGGTAATTCTTGATCCTTGGAAGATGATACCTTCTAGAGTAACAAAGTTTTTCATGCACATTTTTTAATTTCTGGTATTCAAGGTCATCAAGAAGGGGTCCAGTATGTTTTCTCCAGGACTGGTGTGTAATAATGTTGTTGAGTATTAGCAAATCACTGTCAGTAATTATGACAGCAATGATTTATTCTGCCGATGTGGCAGAAGGAGTACTGGATGTCACAGTGCAGTTAATATAGGCATCAGCGGCTTTAGTAGTAGTGCCATGATGCAGTATTGGTGCACAAGAAAAGTGGTCAATAGGTTTTTGATCTTTTCCTAGATGATGCACAATTGTTTAATCATACTCCTGAAATTGCAACCCCCACCTCCTAATGCAAGGGGGCATCTTGGCTTTAGTATTACTTAAAATGGTGACCAATGCTTGGTGGTCTGTGATAACTACGACATTTTTGTCCATATAGGAACACAAAAAAATGTTCACAAGCTCACATTACAGCTAGGCTTTCTAATATGGGTTGTGAATAAGAACATTCTGTCAATGACAAATTTTCGGCTAGCATAAGCCACAATGTGTCTTGAGGCATTAGGATGTCCGGTGTGCTGGGCAAGGATGGCACCCAATGCTACTGGGCTCTCATTAACAACAATCTTCATCTGGCAATTTTGAATCAAAGCATGACATTTCAGTTGCATTCTCAATTGCATGCTTTATTTTCATGAAGCTTTGTTCACATTCACTTGACCATTAAATATGGACATCTTGGGGCATATTCCCAAGCAATAGCGATAATTATCGCTATTGCTTGGTTAGAGACAAAAATTTACCGCTGAGCTGCGGCGATTTTTATCGCAGATAAACCTTGGTATTACCAAGGTTTATCGCTAATGCGATAAAAATCGGCCGCAATGCATGAATATCGCTGAAAAGTCAGCGATATTCATGCATTACCGAGCTAATGCTCTTAGCCATGTTATCCACCTCCCGTTGGATAACATGGCTAAGAACTGCTCAGGGCAGGTGTTAGCTTTTGGAGATATTCGCACTTAGCACGAATATCTCCATAAGTTGGTAATAGGAGATAGCGATGTTAGCGACTGTTTCCAGTCGCTAACATCTTGGCACGCCCACTTTGCATGTCATTAGTGATAAATATCACTGACATGCAAAGTGGGGCCCAAGATGGTCGCTATCTCCTACTAGCTGTCGCTAACTGGTGTTAGCGACAGCTAGGTAATAGGGAGATAATTTTATCTCCGCTTTCTTGGCTTTTAAAGCCAAAAAAGCGGAGATAAACCCCCTTGATAATATGCCCCCTTGTTTTGTTAAATCTCTTAATGGGGCACTTACAGAGTCAAAGTCACATCTATACCTTGAACAGTAACTGGTCCTACCAAGTAAGCATCTCAACCATCCACGGTCCATGTAGAGCGGTTGGACGGGGGGGCCGGGTAATAGGGGATTTTGAGGGACGATACAGAAGGAAAATGAATAGTCCATTTAATTTTCCTTCTGCGTCATCCTCCGAAATTCTCCCTAACCTGGCCCCAACGCTGTTACCTGCACAGACCGTGGCTGATTTCAGCACAGTTACATCTTGTATGGGAGAAGTAGATGACAAGTCTTGTACATTGTTCGGGTCTGGAGCCATTCCCCCATAAGAAAACACATCGCCAAAGAGTTTGGTTTGATGGAACTGACACTTTGCCACATTTAAAGTGAGACTAACTATGAGGAACTGGGTTCCTGTTGTGGTACCGCCTCCCCACTTTTTGCCTGGTTTCTAAAGCAGCTTTGACTGAGGTGAACTGGGTCTCTGTCAACAAGGCTCCCAGGGACAGTGTACTTTCCCTAACACAATTGTCACAACTTCAGCAATCCCTCTAAGTCCCTTGTAGATGGTACCCCTGGTACCTAGGGCATTGGGACTGA
Organism: Lissotriton vulgaris; assembly: GCF_964263255.1. Lineage (NCBI taxonomy): Eukaryota > Metazoa > Chordata > Amphibia > Caudata > Salamandridae > Lissotriton > Lissotriton vulgaris. The sequence continues at coordinate 885,225,562 of NC_141699.1, read as the reverse complement.
AGAGCTGGAGCTGCAGCACAAATTGTACCACACCAGAGACCCTTCACCAAGACCATGCAACTACCATTGAAGGTTACAGGTCTTGTTGCAGAGAAAACCAAAGATCTGACATGGCACACAGCCCTCAGTGCCATACCCCCATACACTGCATGAGGTATAGGTAAGTCACCCTTACCACAGGCCTTATGGCACTAAGACAGGGTGCACTATAGCCTTGTGTGGACATATCTGCACGAGCAGTTATGACCCTACAATATCTTGTCCATTCTTGGATATTGTAAGTAGACATGGAAGCCATAGAGGGTAAATGGGCTGGTTACTTGTCACTACGAGTTTCCTAGCCCCATGTTGGCTTCACTGTACCCTAAGATGTTTGACACCAAACAGCTTCCCTTAATAAATCCTCAGTGATGCCAGTGTATTATTTAATAATTAATGCACATAGGAGATCCTTTAGAGAGTCCACTGAAAACCTACCAAGCACTAGTGTGGTTTCTAGCTAGCCTTAGCCAGCCTGCCACCGCCACACATGTTTCTGATCTCATGGGATGAGGGCCGGCGCTCTCAGAGGCCAGGAACAAAGCCTGCTCGAGGTGGAGGTGCTTCACACCTTCCCCATGACAGGATGGCCTTCAAAGGCGGGAAACTTCAAAGGCGATGCCTCCTTTGAAATGTGACCTAGGCAGCTCCAGCTAGTGGAGGATGCCAACCCGCCTTTCCTGCTCCTCATACCTTACTCTCATCTGTGACTCTGAGACATATAACCTCATCATCGTTAAACTCATTTAATGTGCAATGCTTTATGTGCAAACGGAGTCTTTCTATGATCTCATTCATCATTTCACCAGCTCTCTGCCTTTCCTGACTGAAAATGTGCCTTTCATAGTCGACATTAGGCATTGGATTGAACTTGGTGATTAATGCTACATTGATTTGATGATACATCAATTCATTACCTTGTGTTATTTTCTTTATCCCTTTAATTCCATCACCTGCCAAATTCTTTAGGTATTTAATCATCTTTATGTAATTTGCTTCATCCAGCGCATCAATTAAATCATAAAAAGTTTCATCCCAGGCAGTCCATCTGTTGCCAATATTTTGCTTTTTGGCAGTATTGGAGGAAGGGAGTAGTTTCAAGAAGGTGACAGGGCCATATTTTGTACTACTTTCAGCAGCCATTGAAAATTGGCACTACTCCGATGACACTAACAGCCTTTCAGTTGGGCCTATGTGATTCACCAGCCTCATAAGCACAACCCTGTGATTCTGCTAGGATGGCAGCGCCTGGTGCTGAGGTCATATGACACTCTTTACTGATGTTCTGGTAAGCATGATTGTATTCTTCATGTCTGATTATTGTCGCTTTTTGGCATTTCCATACCTGGTTGTCACTGCCTTTGACGTTTCTTGATGTCAGAAATGTCATGGCTTTTAGGACTTCCTTGCACTGGGTTAGCATGGCCTCTAGCACCTGGTTGTCACTACGCTTAGCGTTATCGTACTGTATGAATAATGATTTTGTGTCACATTGTGGCACAGTACCTCTTGACTCAACTTCATTGGCAAATTTCTAGCCGATGAAAAGAACACTTTCTGTAAGACCAATCATCGATATTCACTTCGACTGAGGCACACATAGCATACACAAGCAGTTTGCTGGACCACGGAAAACTCTCCAGGAGAGCACTCTCGGTTCTTTGGTTCATGGGATTTATAACCCCCTGTCTCATGACCAGTTGTAGCGTCCTTCCCGACCCCAGATACTTGTAAATGATCACGCCTAACACGGAGCTTGGTATAACACGTCTTTATTCTTCAACTTGTAACCGTTACCTGAACATTATATTATAAGAATGTTGTCACCCATACCCACACACTTACATCACTGTTCTACAGAGTCCATCAGGAACCAAATGGGTCCTATCATCTCTAACTCAGAAGACACTACAGCAGGCACTTTGTATGAGTGCTTGGTCTAGAGAATTTATTTTTATCCAAACAAACCTTTTTTTATCAACATCAGGATAATGAAAGACTGGGTGAAAAACATACATTTCTATCCTGTACCGTGCATCTTGCATGCAGCTCTTTGATTGCAGTGCATAGCTTACTGTGCTAGATTACTATTGTAACATAAGAACTGCACAGTTACAAAAGAATCTCTGTTACTAGGCAGTCATTCCGGCTGGCTTCCGATGGGCTCAAGGAGCCTGTTGGCCAGTCTGAATTGGCCCGTAATCCATATGGATGGCTTTTACGTAGTCCGGATTACGATCCACGGTTTCTGGCAGGCTTTCCATGCCGGGCTTTCCGACATGGAAAGCCTGTCAGAAAGAGTATACAGAGGCCTCTAGCAGGGTTCCCTTCTATTTTCAGCCACCTATGATGTCCCATTGTTGATCCCTGCACCTAAAGGTGCCTGCCATGGGGTGCAGGGTTGAACACACCTCCCAATTGCATATGGGAGCTTGAGCTACAGCCAGTTCACTGCCATAACAAATGTACCCATAGGAAAATGTGGGAATGCCTCTGCACCATGTGTGGTCATATCGTAATTAGTTGGTCGGGACCGCTGACCAGAGGTCCGATGGTCCCGTTTCCGCCACGGTGTCAGCCGGTGTAATTCTGACTGACAATATAATACACCCCTAAGTGTTAACTTGAAATTTTGATTGTTGCCCGAAAACTTCTGGGTATACAAGAAAGTTTGCAATACTTTTTAAACTGCTACACTGCTACAAAACTGTCCCTCCACTAACAAAACCGGCCCTCCACCCTTTCAGCCTTCTGGGGAAATGCCTGATGTCCGGTATGGCCAGTTCAGCCTTGCTTCCACTGAAAATCCCTATTCCCAAATCGAAAACTCTGGATAGCCAATATTGTCCATTACAGGTAAGCTATCGGTCTACTGAAGTGGTGAGCCATAGCCATGAGGACCATATGAAAAATGTATGCTTTTTAGCAAAGCATAAAGGAATCTTCAAAGTGTACCATCACTTCTATATATGTATTGCAAAGTGTTGGTAGAGCAACATAGGTGTTTTATACATTGCCTTCAAAAGACAATCAACAAAATGAGATCCAATATTTTGTTTGATGTTAGCACTGGTAAGCACTTTTATACTGTGGTGATGCTCTGTCACTATTTCATGCTTTGAAATGCAGGGAACATGCTTTTTTAAATATAAAGTGTAATTTTCACCCTAAAAGTGACCATACTAAATGTGTGCCTCAGTGTAAATAATTCAAGTTAACCTGAACATTTATTTTTGACTGCTGTGTTTTCTCTTTCTTCCTTTCCTTTCAGGGCCTAAGCTGTAGCTGCTACGATGAGATGAGCTGAATGATGAACCTTCACATCTGCACAGAGAACATGCTGACCATAATGTATCATCCTACGACGAGTTATCCCTTGAAGGCCACACAGAAAAGACTTCCATTTTGTGATGCCCTGGAAGAGGGCTGACCCTAAGATATCATGAAATGTTTGCTCATGATTCGGTCTTACTCAATGGGAATAGTAGGGAGTACTGCATATATTGTTTAGAAATGTTGTTTTAACTGTGCATTACTAAGCTGGTTAGATTCAGATGACCCTTTTCACTCTCTTGAGATTATACACTCCGCTTTACTCTTGCTCAAAGAGTTAGACTCCTGCAAAAATCCATTTTCATTTACCTGACTGAATCTTTATTTGATTCTGCTTTTTAGAAGCGTTGCTTGCTGACATCTCCCGCTGGATTTTTCTAATACACTTCCTGATTTCCTATATTTTAGCATTTTAGGGAATCATCCCTTAATGCAATACTAATTTTGCTAAAATTTGCTCTTGCCAAGTCTTAGGTTTTCGTTTTATATTTGCCAAGTTTGAAGCAATTTGAAATATATGATGGAAATATTTGAATATGCCACGTTACCCGTTCTTCTTTTTTACTGCATGCGATTCCAACCCGGTCATTACAATGACCGCGTTGTAACAACGCATGCCATCACTCCACAAGTCGGAACAACAACTTGCTCTAAGGGGAGGGGGAGGGGGAGGGAGGGGGCAGCTGGATCTTGAAACAGTATAATTTACTATTCCAAATCCAGTCTCTGCGACAGTAAGGAAGGTGCTGGATTTTGAATCCAACACCTCCTGACCCCTAGCGCCAGTTGTTGTTCTGACTTGCGGAGTAATGGCAGGCATTGTAACAACACTGTCCTTATAACAACCGCGTTGTAATGGTATGTTATCTCCCAGTTTCGTGGAAACAATGTTTACCAAATATTCATGTATTCACCATTCAATTTGATACCTTTAATGATTTTAATTGGTGCCTTTGAAATCGGCTAATAAACATTAATGATTTGTACATTTACTGATTTCTGTCATCATTGTGAGGTCTAACCGAGCTTTACAGTCATTGCTTAGTTGTTGATTTGTTGATGTCACGCCTCAGCCTAGGGCTATAGGTCCATCTGCTAGAGTGTAGCTTGGAGTTGAGTTTGCAACAATGATCTGCAAAGATGCATATTCCCTGCAACAACTCCCCGGCTGCAAGTTGGCTAGACAATCGCAAAAAGTTCCTGTTTAAAGAATGATTAATCTATTAACAAGTTTTAACAAAAACATTGGTAAATATGGATCCATAAATTTTAGTAACTGATGGGAGGTCATTGGAGCAGAATGTGGGTAGGGCGCGAGGTTCTGAAACTGGATATGGAACAGGGGGTAGAATCAGGATTGGTGCCGTCTTCCTTGTTGTTTTGTAGTACGAAAAATGTTTTCATGTTGGATGCCACTGGTCAGTTGGTGCCCATGGAGATTCCATTGTGTACTAACATAAAAGTCAGCTCACTCCAAAACGGTTAAGATAATGACCTTTCAAGTGATTAAAACAATATTACGATTCACATTCCTAGATTCCATAAATACAATCACCCAGTGTGGGAACAGCCTATTAAATGCAATATGGCTTACATTCTCCGACTGCCAGTAGCAATTACCCCCAAGATTCCCACAATGCGGTGCAGCATTTGTTCAAAACAGTGCTTTCCTTCTCAGCAAATTATGTTTTCCAGATGTTTGTAGACATATGTCCAGATAAATTATCAATGGGAGAAAAACGTGTCACAGCTGCCAAGCAAACCATCATCAAAGCCAGGAAATGTGAGTGCTAAGAGTCATTTCACTGTAGTACAGCTGCCTTACCATAAGTCATAGATGGCCTTATGTATGGATTTATGAATTGAAACAGTTGTCACTAAACTCAATGTAGTAAAATGTCACTTAAGATGCACATTGGTATTATTGCAGATTTTTGAAGAGTCTAACTGAGACACTGATTAATGTTACTGTGCCCTCACAAAGAGTATTAACAGCTAGCTGGGCTGTACCACGGTTATATAATATATGAACACTTCCAGTAAAGGTGTAAAACATGGTCCGATTTCCATATCAGTTTAGGTATGATATCACTACTCGAATATAATACGAAAATGACATACTGTGTTGTAAAACGTCTAATTACAAACCCTACTGTAATAAATTATTCTTGTAGACTTATGATGACAAAATGCTTTCTGGCAATGGCAGTAGGCAGCGTGAAAGAGCAGAATTACAACTGTTGCTTAAGATCGTAAATGTAGAAACACAACGTCTTTTCCCTATAAGTTAACTTGCATTAGGTAACGGGGCAGCATACATTAGACCATGCTTAATGTTGTGCAGCTGTAGGTAAGTAGAAGAAAACAGGAAATTATCCGTTGTTTGCCATAGACTCTAGCTCCAAGCTGGTCCTGAAAGTGACCTAGATTGCTAAATGTGTGCGTTTTCAATATTGGCAACCTGCAAATTGGTGTCTTTAGTTTCATAATGCAGATTACACATGTATTCTACATATCTGTAAACAAGACGTCCTTCCTCAGAAGGAGTCAGAGTCCAAAAATGTAACCCCTTCACTGCGGCCGCTATTCCGCCGCAGTGCTAAGGGGGCGGGCGGAAATGCGGCTGGAGCATGCTGGTGACGGAACCGCTCCGTCACCAGCATCGGTTGTGCTGTGCTTATGACGGAGCGGTCCCGTCATGGCCCCGCCCGCTCAATAGAACGCTCAGCGCAGGCGCGGAATTCGCGCCGCGCAGGAGCGTTGGGCGGGCCATGACGGAACCGCTCCGTCATCAGCACAGCACCACCGCAGCTGATGACGGAGCGGTTCCGTCATCAGCAGGGGACGGGTTAAAAAAGGGTTATAGAAATGGTGTTGGCCATACATTATGGGGAATCAGTGAATAGTAAAATACTTATAATGTACGGTAGGAGGTAATTTATCCCATATTCATGCACAGGCACTCTCTACGACTACGTTTTTGATGGAGAAATTCTAGCACTGCTTGCCTATATCCATGATAGCTCTACAACAGCTGTTTTCAGTCGATGTTATGATGTTACAACACAAACTATTACAAAGCATACTTTTACAATGTGGTTTTTACAACTCAACTTCCTTTACAACTCATGCTATTACCATGCAAGCCATTACACCACATGCACCATTACAACATAAATTACTACTTTAACACCGCCGGGTGCTTACCTTAGGGAAGGTGTTGGTCAGTGAGGCATTCGCTTAGCAATGGCATGTATTGTAATAGCATGCGTTGTAATGGAACTTGAGTTGTATTGATTGCGTTGTAAAGGCATTGCATTGTAATATCTGCGTTGTAATGGATGATTCCCGTATTTAACACCAGGAGACCACAATTTGCAGCAAATGTTACAATCACTCTAACAACATAGCATAGCTAGTGATGAAATCTATTTGCTGCATGGCATCACTGTGAACGACTGTACTTATACTTGCCACACCCATAGGTCAGTGCACATGCGCCATGCACTCTGCAGTAAAGGAGTCCGCAGGTCTCCTGGTGCTAAGCCAAACTTCACCAAAGGTTCCCATACCTGACTCTATCTGAAGACTGAAGGATTATCTATTGTGCGCCTAGCGGTATGCATGCATAGCCCTACAAATCACTGTACATGCAGCTTCAGTACAGAGAGGCAGGGACTCAAATTAAAGGAGCATTTAGCAAGTTCACGTAAAAATATTGAAAAGGACCTGTACAATAATTTGTGTTTCAAGTGGGGTGCATATTAATTTTATGTACAAATAACAGCAATGACAAACGCTGTTTCTTCAAGCGAGGGTATATAACAATTTCACAGAAAAATATTGATAATGAGTTAATAATTTGTGTTTTCAAGCGAATTGTGTTAGTGTAACACATATATGTGTATGCAAGATGTATAGAGTGCAATACGGCTGTATTGCACTCTATAAATCTTGCATACGCATGCACGTCTGTTGGTGCTAACAGGGCATATAAGAAACTGATAGAAGGCATAAGAGTGAGTTATGCATGAGCCTTATTAAGTAGAGGGTCATATTTAGCAAGGGTTTCGTATTGCCTTTGTGTTACGCAAGGGGGCACAGGATAAGGCAAATCCTATGATGGGATTTACCAAGCCACGCAAGTCCACCTTTCGTGGCTCTGCGAGGCTTGGTAAATCCGGAGTAATACAAGGCAGCGCAAGTCACTGCCTTGCCTTACTGAGCCCAAGGGAGGCATTCCATGGGTGGAGTTTGGGTGTTCTCATGCATCCAGCCATGAATTCTGAAACATTCCCAGAATTACCATGAGTGGGAGACCTGGGAATGCACCAAATGCTAAGCTTTCCCATGGGAGTTGTAGTGAGGAAAATAGCTTTGGGGCATATTATCAAGGGGGTTTATGTCCGCTTATTTGGCTTTAAAAGCCAAGAAAGCGGAGATAAAATTATCTCCCTATTACCTAGCTGTCGATAACACCAGTTAGCGACAGCTAGTAGGAGATAGCGACCATCTTGGGCCCCGCTTTGCATGTCAGTGATATTTATCACTAATGACATGCAAAGTGGGCGTGCCAAGATGTTAGCGACTGGAAACAGTCGCTAACATCGCTATCTCCTATTACCAACTTTAGGAGATATTTGCGCTAAGCGCAAATATCTCCAAAAGCTAACACCTGCCCCTGAGCAGTTCTTAGCCATGTTATCCAATGGTAGGTGGATAACATGGCTAAGAGCATTAGCTCAGTAATGCATGAATATCGCTGACTTTTCAGCGATATTCATGCATTTCGGCCGATTTTATCGCTTAGGAGATATACCTTGGTATTAGCAAGGTTCCTAAGCGATAAAAATCACCGCAGCTCGGCGATAAAAATATCGCCGCTAAACCAACATAGCGATAATTATCGCTAGTTGTTGGTAATATGCCCCTTTATTTCTCCTCATTTGTTTTTCTTTCTACGTGTGCTGCATATTGCAGTAAACGTAGAAAGTGGAAAAAGTCTTAGAGGATTGTCTTTTTTTGCAGGAAGGTGTGCCTATACTGTAGCACAGGCACCTAGCACAATGACACAAGGAAGACTGCGTTGGAGCTAGGCGGCAGTTTGTGCACCAGCACAAGCAGAGACCAGAAATACATGCTATCTTAATAGATATTGCACGTTCATGGCCTCTCCCTTTCACGCACCCCAGCAAGGTGCCTTGCTCCGCTGCGTGAAATAATGACAACTATGGCCCAAAGTTTTAGGTCTTTCATGAATCGAGGATGGACAGGAATAGATCTTAGAGCAAGTAGCAAATAATTACAAAGGTGCATTTCAGTTAACTGATATAAATATGTTGAACTTTTATTATGCACTCCTCCCCTCCTTGTCTGTTTGCATTATTTTTACCTCTCGTTATGTAAGTTGAAATTCTAAATTTAGCTGTCAAGCATCAGACAGTGGGGAGGGTTCTGCGTATTGTAGTTGAAGTCAAAATGGCTTGCAACGTAAATTAAAAAAAAAGACTAGATGGCTACTTTACTTGGCAATAGCAATTGAGGAGCAATTCCTCATCTGTCACATCTCTTGACAAATGCATTTCATTTTTTCATGTGTTTCACTTTTTTTTGCCGTGCAAACATGTCTCGAATCGACGTTACCCTTGAAGATATTTTTATACAGTATACAAAGTTGTGTTGCTGTGCTGCGTTACGTCTATGGTACTCTTCATCTCTCTCCCTGCACTGCCTCACTTGAGGCTGCTGAACTCTAACATAGGCATCCTCATACTATGGTGCAAGAGTGCGTGCGTTACAGGCACGATTGCTTTAGAACAGGAAGGGATACCATCCTGCACAAAAATAATCCTTAGAGACATACCCCTAGATTCATCATGGTCATGTTTTGCGAGTCCTTTATAGCGAATTTTAAGGATTCGCTATTAAAGACTCGCAAAACGGGATGCATGTAGAAATCGCAATATTTCATGCGATTTCTACTGCTTCCTTATTTGTGATTCGCTAATTGCTCATCGCAAATAAGGAATGGCTTTCCCATTCATTCCAATGGGCCTAAAGGCCCATAGGAATGAATGGGGAGTCATTCCTTATTTGCGATTAGCATTTAGCGAATCACAAATAAGTAAGCAATTTCAAGGGTGCCAGGGTGTCCAAAGGACACCCTGTTGCACCCCTGAAATGGTAATGTACACTGGTGTTGGGCACACACATGTCCAAAGGACATGTGTGTGTAACATACAACTTAGAAAAATGGACTAAAGTGCATTCTTCTAAGTTTTCGCTATTTACCACGTAGTTAGACTTTGCGGTAAATAGCGGCCCCAGATTGTGAATCCGCAATTTTTAAATGGTTCATGGATTGCATTTAAGGAATCTCAATTTGAGATTCCTTAAATGCAATTAATCGCAATTTAGCGATTTCTAGAATTGCGATTTTTGCATTTGGGATGATGAATCCCAAATGCAAAAATTGCGCTCGCAAAGGGCCAAATACTCAGAATCTGGCCCTTTGCGAGCCGATTTCGGCTTGATGAATCTACCTGATATTCCTTTGTCATGTTCATTGCAGGATGCTGCAAACATAGAAACAGGAAGAAATGTGGGAAATAAAGACATTTCTCCTCTTTACACATCTGTCCGGTAGGCACACCATTTTGGCGCAAACCCAGGTTTACATGTCTTTGTAAATCTGGGTTTGCATCAACATACATGGATAGATACATGTGAACACCCATGCTCCACTTATGTAGCGCCTACATGGCGCAAGGTATCGCAAGGCAGTACTCTGTGCTGCCACTGTGTTACTCTGTATTAACAAAACCACCTCTGGGTGTTTGTGAGTAGTTACTTTAAAACTATTTGGTAAAATGAAGGAGTGACAAGTTAGAGAATAGTGCAGGTAAAGCGTTGTGACAGACAAGAAGAGAAAAAAGTGCAGTTGTGCGGGTCAAGTAAAAAGCAACTGTTGGAAAATGTTGGACAGAAAACTGTTTGAATAAAATACTGAACACCTCCCGCAAGTTTCCGCTGAGGTCAGCCACACAGTTAGTAAACAAAAATAGGAATATTCTGAGCGTGAATTTAAATAGTTTGTTCCTAAGATGTCCATTCATTCCAATGAAGCTAGGATAAGTGAATTTTCCACTTGTATTGTTGAAGTGCTAATGATCAAAGATATTTTTTAACTGTGGAGCGCACACCGTAGGAAAAAGAGGAGGGCGGGCAGGGTGCCTGCAGTGCACACGCTGTTGGAGATTGTCACAAAAATAAATGAGTTACTCTGCATTTTCTTTGAGCACTGGCACACGTCTTGAAGTGGTAACCTCATTCAAGGTACACGCCAAGTTTCTCTGCTTGTTACTCTAATTCTCTTTGGCTGACCAAATACAATTAGTTTCCAAGTTTCTCTGAGTTTTTATGCCAGTGTGTAACTTTTTCTTGGCAGGCTTCTCCACTTCTCTGAGTTGACTGTCAGTCTGCTTGCGATTCCATGTCTGCCTGGCTATCAGTTCCTTTCACTGCACCAATGGATGCACACAGCTCAGTCTTTGGGGACGGGCACAATAGTCATGGGAAACACTATCGAGGCCATGCAGGATAATATTTTCCCAGGCTCCATGGATAATTTCATTTAAAAACCCCATCCTTGTTAGTCTGTTAGAGCTGCCTAGAGAAAAGTCAAAAGAGATTAGGGCTCTCCCACCCCACCATTATATTCAGGAATTTTCAAGCTAAGCCATCACTCCAATTAATGTCTTCACGGACTATATTTGGTGTTTGTGATCAAACCATATATGTCCCCGGGACCATTGTCTCCCTCTATTTGTAAACTTCCTGGTTTTCTTTCAATAGACACATGACTATGATGTCCTTTGAGTGAAGGATCATGGCATAGAAAATCTGAGTGTGCGGCAGCTTTTAGGATGATCTAAGGAAAACTGCTACTTCATGTTGAAAAGTGATTTGCCTTGTCACTTCTGCTGAAAACTGTGGGGCAGATTTACAAGCCCCTTGCGACAATTTTACACCGATGTACACAATGCACCATGTTGAGGCACATTTACAACGTGACGCATCTAGGGAGAGGAGTCACGTTGTAAAGCCCTGCGTCACATTATGCCTGCTTCAGGTATAGTGTATGCAGGATGGGCTTTCTGATGCAAGAAAGCCTCAGACAAGTGATGCAGTGAAATCTACAAGATTTCACTGCATCACTTCTACGGTGCCACTGCGTCAAAACCTTAAGCCTACTTGAAGCGCGCATTAGGAGTGATGCAGCATACAAGGAATAGGCATTCCTGAGCATTGCTGGAGTTGTGTCGCGCTTGCAACACGACTCCAGCAATGTGTGACCTTTACACCAACAGCTGTGTGACGCATCTGTCAATCCGTGCGCCACAGTGCGCAGCATTGTAAATGCGACACACCCATGGTGGCGCACAGGTTTTTTTGCGTGACGCAATTGAACTGAAGCATCTCTGCTAATATGCAGAGATGCGTCAGTTCTTGTAAATCTGCCCCTGTGACTTTAACAACAAAAAATAGTGCACTTATCATTTTTAACACTACCAAAAGAGATGGTCTGTAATATCGCTGATGGAATATGGAGGGGCCAGAATGTTATGACCGGGATATCTGGGACCACAATATCTACATATAAGTATGTACAGATTTTCTATACCTAACCCCATATCTACGCACCTTCACGATGGGTATAAATTGGCAAGGTATGATGCAGATGTGGATTTAATAGTAAATCTATGCCTCTCTGTGTGCAACAATCTCGATATTTTGTTTTCAATAATTTGGTCATGATATTGGGCCCGATTCAAAGAACTAACTTAAGACAAAATCCTAAACTTACTACTTTTGGTATTCACAGAAGTTAGGATTTTGTCTTAAGTTTGTCTTAAGACAGACTTAAGACAGACTTAAGACAGACTTAAGTTAGGATTTTGTCTTAAGTTTGTCTTAAGTTTGTCTTAAGACAAACTTAAGACAAAATCCTAACTTCTGTGAATACCAAAAGTAGTAAGTTTAGGATTTTGTCTTAAGTTAGTTCTGTGAATCGGCCCCATTGTGCCTACTCTACTCCTAGCATTATATTCTAGACTAGCATCATATCTGATAGTTCTGCATACTTAACAAACACAGGCAGGCCCTAATCATGAGGTTGTAATTTGCATAGCCCGACAGGCTCAAATTACGCAGTTGGTAAATACAGATTTCCGGGGGCTCGGATTTACTCTCTGCCCAATTTGCACCCATTCTTGTTTGGGCACCTTAGAATGAATGTCAGACAAAGCATCAGTGGTACTTGTTATTCCTCAATTTTATCCTTGCAAACAGCACATGAGTGGTATTTGCTAAGCATGAGCTGAAAATTCGTTCCGCTTGCGGAATTTGCGGATTTTCCGCGATCTCGCGATACGCGAATTTCGCAAAACCGCGGTAAAATCTGCGAATCAGCGGGGACGAATTTTCAGCCAAGCACTTACAGGGTTACAGCAGCAGGTGCAAAGGTTGAAGCTAATTTTTTGTAACCTTTTACAAAAGGGTTACAAAGAAATTAACTTCAACTTCGGCACCTGCTGCTGTAAGCCTGTAAGTGCTTCCTGGCGCCTCCTTGCCTACTTTCAACTATTCTCTGACCCTGCTCTGACCCTTGAAGAAGGGTCAGAGAATAGTTACAAGTAGGCAATGAGGCACCTGTCACGAAAATTAAACCTCAACAGGAAGCACTGACACATATAAAAACAAGCATTTGCAATGCAATAGGTCTCGCATTAGGAAAGTTAGAGCTATTGGTCTTGTAAATGACAATTTTTTTTATTTATGTGTTGGTTTTGAAATTAGCTAAATTAATAGCTTTGTCATTTACAATGCCAATAGTTATAACTTTCACAAATGTGACACCTATAGCATTTGTAATGCAACATGTTTTGTATTTACGTGACTTAGCTGTATTGATATTACAAATTACAATGGCTTTTAATTTTTTAAAATAATTAATACTTAAATAAAAGTGATTTTAATTTATAATGGCAATAGCTTAAACTTTTGTAAATAACTTTTGTGAAGATTGTGTTCAGTGTATTTTATTGTGACGAAAATCCAAGAACAGAAGTGAAATATTAACATCTTTTTGTGACATTTGTAATAAAGTTTGAAACATTGAGAGAACATATTTGAACCAGTTGTTGTTGAATGGTTGCACAGATTGATGCTGGGGTGGTGCTGAGTGGTGCTGTGGTGGTGCTGAGTGGTGCAGTGGTGATGCTGAGTGGTGCTGTGGTGGTGCTGAGTGATACTGGGATGGTGCTGAGTGATGCTGGGGTGGTGCTGAGTGATGCTGTGGTGGTGCTGAGTGATGCTGTGGTGGTGCTGAGTGATGCTGTGATGGTGCTGAGTGGTGCTGTGGTGGTGCTGAGTGATAATGTGGTGGTGCTGAGCGATGCTGTGGTGGTGCTGAGTGATGCTGTGGTGACGCTGAGGGGTACTGTGGTGGTGCTGATTGGTGCTGTGGTGGTGCTGAGTGATGCTGTGGTTGTGCTGAGTGATGCTGTGGTGGTGCTGAGTGGTGCTGTGGTAGTGCTGAGTGATAATGTGGTGGCACTGAGTGATGCTGTGGTGGCGCTGAGTGATGCTGTGGTGGCGCTGAGTGATAATGTGCTGGTGCTGAGTGATAATGTGGTGGTTCTGAGAGATGCTGGGGTAGCGCTGAGTGATGATGTGGTGATGCAGAGGGCAGAAAGGCACAAAAAGCAGTCTAACAAAGGGCAGAAGGGCAGAAAAACAAGGGGAAAACGAGTCTAACAGAGGGCAGAAGGGCATAAAAAACCTGTCTAACAGAGGACAGAAGGGCAGAAAAACAAGGGAAAAACGAGTCTAACAGAGGGCAGAAGGGCACAAAAAACTAGTCTAACAGGGCAGAAAGGCACGAAAATGAGTCTAACAGAGGGCAGAAGGGCACAAAAAATGAGTCTAACGGAGGGCAGAAGGGCACAAAAACAAGGGAATAACAGAGGGCAGAAGGGCACAAAAAACGAGTCTAACAGAGGGCAGAAGGGCACAAAAACAAGGGAAAATTGAGTCTAACAGAGGGCAGAAGGGCACAAAAAACGAGTCTAACAGGGGCAGAAGGGCAGAAAAACAAGGGAAAAACGAGTCTAACAGAGGGCAGAAGGGCACAAAAAATGAGTCTAACAGGGGGCAGAATGAATCCCGCCCTGCGTGTTTGTCCACGAAGATGCCACCTGTTTGTGCAATACCTATAGTCAACTGGAGTACTTTCTACTGTCTAATCAGTAAGTGCTCCCTCGTGGCTAAATGCATAGGGGCAGATTTACAATACCTGGAGCATCGCCAGGGATGCGCCACTTATTGTGCGTCGCAGCTCCGCCACCCATGGTGCGCCGCATTTACAATGCGGCGCACCATGTGGCAAAAACGGCACAGATGCGTCACGCATCTGTGCTGTAGATGCAGCGTATTGCTGGAGCTGCGTCGCGCTTGCGACGCAGCTCCAGCAATGCTCTGGGGGACCCTATATCCCCAATGCTGCATCAAGCCTTGCGCCTGCTTCAAGCAGGCGCAGGGTTTTGACGCAGCATTGGCCTAAAAGTGACTGAGTGAATTCTTGTAGATTTCACTCAGCCACTTTTAGGAGGTGTTCCTGCGCAGGAACGCCCTCCCCTGCGCCGGAACGCCTCCTGATGGCGCAGGGCTTTATAACGTGACGCATCTCTCAGATGCGTCACGTTGTTAATACCCAGCACCATGGCGCATCTTTTGTGCTGCTGCTGCGTCACAAAAGGTCTCGGTAGAGGGTGGGAGTGGTGAACCAGAGGGTGGCAGTGATGAACCAGAGGGTGATAATGATGAACCAGAGGGTGGCAGGGGTGAACCAGAGGGTGACAGTGCTGAACCAGAGGGTGGCAGTGCTGAACCAGAGGGTGGCAGGGGTGAACCAGAGGGTGGCAGTGATGAACCAGATGGTGGCAGGTTTGAACCAGAGGGTGGCAGTGGTGAACCAGAGGGGGGCAGTGCTGAACCAGAGGGTGGCAGTGGTGAACCAGAGGGTGGCAGTGGTGAACCAGAGGGTGGCAGTCGTGAACCAGAGGGTGGCAGGGGTGAACCAGAGGGTGGCAGTGGTGAACCAGAGGGTGGCAGTGCTGAACCAGAGGGTGACAGTGGTTAACCAGAGGGTGGCAGTGGTGAACCAGAGGTGCTGTGATGAACCAGAGGGTGGCAGTCGTGAACCAGAAGGTGGCAGTGGTGAACCAGAGGGTGACAGTGCTGAACCAGAAGGTGGCAGGGGTGAACCAGAGAGTGGCAGTGGTGAACCAGAATGTGGCGGGGGTGAACCAGAGGGTGGCAGGGGTGAACCAGAGGGTGGCAGTGGTGAACCAGAGGGTGGCAGGGATGAACCAAAGGGTGGCAGTGGTGAACCAGAGGGTTCTGTGCCCATACACGACCGCATGGGTAACTTCACCATGCAAGCTGCCCGCGAACACGCAAAAAGCCCGCGAACATGCAAAAAACAGTGCGAACATGCAAAAAACCCCACGAACATGCAAAAAAACAAAAATCCGCAAATTCGCACTAATTCGCAGATTTTGCGGATTGCGAATTCGATTTTGCGCGAATTCACGAAACGCGAATTCGCAAATTTCGCCCATACTTAGTATTTGCATAACAAATTTTTATCAGAATTTCCCTGCCAAATATCGAGTGTACAGGAACCACCTCGGTGCACAATTTCCTCTTGGATTGTAGTATTAACTTGGGTGCAACACGAGTTTGCATCCAATTCCATATAAGCCTACGAGCCAAACTCAGCCTGAGCGTTCTTGTGATGTGAAAGGCCATTGTCCATAGGAAAGCTCTTCAAAATGTAAATTAGCAGAGAAAGATACCCCAAAAATGTTCCATTGCGAAGAAAAAACCTTTATAAAATGTAAAGTTGCAGATAAAACGTATGCATACGATTGCAATTTTTAGCTATATGGTTAAAATACGCTTGCAAAGCAGAATAAACAAGCATTAGAAATGCAATAGGTCTCGGATTTATTTGAGTTAGAGCTAATGGCATTGTAAATGGCAATGTCTTTTAGCCATGTGATATGGACTGTATGCATGTGGTGTGTAGTGGAATTATTTGGGTTGGATTGGAATTGTAGCAATGGTGGCATGCTGCACTTTAGATGAATATGTTTAAATGTAAAGTGCACCATACTGCGATTGATACAATTGCACTCGCACTCACTCTGCACTCACACTCACTCTGCACTCACACTCACTCTGCACTCACACTCACTCTGCACTCACTCTGCACTCACACTCACTCTGCACTCACTCTGCACTCACACTCACTCTGCACTCACTCTGCAGTCACACTCACTCTGCAGTCACACTCACTCTGCACTCACTCTGCACTCACACTGCACCTACTCTGCACTCACTCTGCACTCACTCTGCAGTCACTCTGTACTCACTCTGCACTCACACTCACTGTGCACTCACTCTGCACTCACTCTGCACTCACTCTGCAGTGACACTGCAGTCACTCTGCACTCACTCTACTCTCACTCTGCACTCTACACTCACTCTGCACTCTACACTCACTCTGTACTCACACTCTGCATTCACACTCTGCACTCACACTCTGCACTCACACTCACTCTGCACTCACTCTCACTCTGCACTCACACTGCAGTCACACTCACTCTCCTACCTCGTAGGAAGCGGCCGCTCCCCTTGCATACTGCCCGACTGCCACAGCGCTTTGCAGAGACTGGTATTGTAGCGCTATACGCCTGCCTGCCATTGTTTTGCCTGCCACTGCTGCCGCTTTGCATACCTGCACCTGTATGTTTTAAAATTGCATTGTGCGCTCAATTCCGATTTTGTAAACGTGCACCTCGTCATTTTAGCATTGATTGTCAGCCAGCGCTCAGACTCACTTTTCTTACTCAGCGTTGCGCCGGTGCCACTGCCCTCAGCATCTCTCCTCCCTGCGCCCCAACCTCGCCCAGGCTGAATTTCGATCCCCCCACCATTTTGGTTGTTGTGCCTAACCAGCACCTACAGCCCACCTCCCGCCTCCCAGCTGCCCCTCCCCCGCTCCGCCCCCTCCACTATCCATTTAAGCCTGATGTCCCAACGCGCAGGGTCCACGCGCTATGGCCGCGCCGAAGGTGCGCCAAAAGTAAGCCTGTCTACGCCCGTCCGCGCCTGGACCGCGCCCAGTGCCAGACCCCCTGGTCCCCGCATCACCCACCCCTCCCGCATTACATACGACCCATCCACCCTCCTAACACTTAACCCCGGCCGACACCCTAACTGTGCCCTGGCCACCCCGGGACACACCCATGGACCCTTCACCTGCCACTCCTGCAAGTACGACTCCTTCGAGACCCACACCAAATCCACAACCACCAAACAGAGATCCGACACCAACCACCTTAAATGCATCCTCCTCAACACCCGCTCGGTTCACAAACACGCCATCGACCTTTGGAACCTACTCGACACCTTTTCCCCGGACGTCGCCTTCCTAACAGAAACCTGGATGAATGCCTCATCAGCTCCAGACTTCACCATAGCCATCCCGGATGGCTACAAGGTCATCCGTAAGGACCGCACCAAGCAAACAGGAGGCGGCATCGCCATCGTCCATAAGAACACCATCCGCGTCTCAACCAGCTCAGAAGACAACCTCGCTATCGCCGAACACCTCCACTTCCAGATCCACACCAACCCCAAGACCACACTCAGAGGCACCCTCCTCTACAGACCCCCAGGACCCCGTACACAATTCAGCGAAGACATCACAGACTTCATCACCCAACACGCCCTCCCCTCAGAAGAATACATTCTACTGGGAGACCTCAATTTCCATCTGGAAAAGAGCAACAACAGGAACACTACCACCCTCCTGGACAATCTTGCCAATCTCGGACTCAAATAACTTGTTAACACCCCCACCCACTATGCAGGACGCACACTCGACCCCATCTTCACCTCCAGCAAACATATCTCCTTCACTCACTCAAAAACCCTCCACTGGACGGACCACAGTTGCATCCACTTCATTTACAAGAAGACCACGACTCACAACCACCCTCAACCAACTCTGCGAAGAAATTGGAACAAAATCTCAATCGACCAGATCTCCACATCACTTCTTCAAAAACCCCCTGCCTACTCGACGAACCCTAACCAAGCCGCCATCAACCTCACACATTGGTTAACCCAAACAGCCAACAAACTAGCACCCCTGAAAAAACATCAAATCAAGCAAGGAAGCAAGAACGCCCCATGGTTTAATGATGACCTTAAAAGATCCAAGAAACTCTGCCGCTCCCTTGAAAAAACTTGGAAAAAAGACCCAAACACGATCACCCAAGCCGCCTTCAAAAACGCCACCCGCAAACACCACCAACTAATCCGGACAGCCAAGAAATCAGCACTCAAAGACCGACTAGACAACAACGCCCACAACAGCAAGGAACTTTTCAACATCATCAAAGAATTCACCAACCCCACCGCCAGCTCCAACGACATCACCCCCTCTCAAGTCCTCTGCGACTCCCTCGCCTCTTTCTTCCATGACAAAATCGCCGACATTCATAACAGCTTTGACAACCAACCCATAAACCAGTCAACCCCTCTCACCCCCGAACCTGCACCCACTCCAAATAACCTTCTCAACTGGAACCCAATCACCACAGAAGACACCATTCGCCTAATGAACTCCATTCACTCTGGATCCCCCACAGACCCTTGCCCCCATCACATCTTCAACAAAGCAGACTCCATTATCGCACCCCATCTCCGAGACGTCATCAACTGCTCCCTCAATTCCGGCACATTCCCAGAAAAATGGAAACACGCCGAACTCAGCGCCCTTCTGAAGAAACCCACAGCTGACCCCACCGAACTCAAAAATTACCGCCCCATCTCGCTCCTCCCATTCCCTGCCAAAGTCATTGAGAAAGCCGTCAACAATCAGCTCGCTGCCTTCCTCGACACCAACAAATCACTCGACCCCTCACAGTCTGGCTTCCGAGCCAAACACAGCACCGAGACCGCCCTCATCGCAGCAACAGATGACATCCGAACCCTACTGGACAACGGAGAAACAGCTGCCCTCATCCTACTTGACCTCTCCGTAGCCTTCGACACAGTCTGTCATAGTACCCTTATATAACGCCTCAGCAACATCGGAATTCAAGGAAATGCATTGGACTGAATCATCTCATTCCTCGCTGGAAGAACTCAGAGAGTCCGACTCCCCCCTTTTAAGTCAGAGGCCACCGAAGTCATTTGCGGCGTTCCACAAGGATCTTCTCTCAGCCCTACCCTCTTCAATGTCTACATGAGCCCCCTCGCAACCATCGCACGTCAGCACAACCTCAACATCATCTCCTACGCTGATGACACTCAGCTGATCCTCTCACTCACCAAAGACCCAACCACCGCCAAAACCAACCTTCATGAAGGGATGAAAGAAGTAGCCGAGTGGATGAAGAACAGCCGTCTTAAACTGAACTCGGACAAAACGGAAGTCCTCATATTAGGTGCATCCCCTTCCGCCTGGGACGACTCTTGGTGGCCAACGGCCCTAGGAAATGCTCCCATACCGACGGACCACGCACGAAACCAGGGCATCATCCTGGACTCCACTCTTTCAATGACCAGACAAGTCAACGCCGTCTCATCATCATGCTTCAACATCCTACGCATGCTCAAAAAAACATTTAGCTGGATCCCCACCGAAACAAGAAAAACGGTCACCCACGCACTGATTACAAGCCGTCTGGACTACGGAAACACCCTTTACGCCGGCACCACCGCAATACTGCTGAAAAAACTCCAACGCATTCAAAATGCCTCAGCCAGACTCATACGCGACATCCCCCGCACAGACGACATCTCCGGTCACCTGAAAGACCTCCACTGGCTCCCCATCAACAAAAGGATTACATTCCGTCTCCTCATCCACGCACACAAAGCCCTCTACGGACTCGGACCTGACTGCCTCAACACGCGCCTTTCCTTCTACACTCCCACCCGCCAACTGCGTTCGTCCAACCAAGCCCTCGCAGCTGTTCCGCGCATCCACAAAGCCACCATGGGGGGAAGATCCTTCTCCTACTTAGCGGCCAAAAACTGGAATTCCCTTCCCATCAACCTCCGCCTCACCAAAAACCACCTAGCCTTCAGAAAATAGCTTAAAACCTGGCTATTTGATAAGTAAACCCCCCCCCTCCTCTAGCGCCTTAAGACCCTCTGGGTATGTAGTGCGCTATACAAATGACTTGACTTGACTTGACTTGACTCTCCACTCACACTGCAGTCACACTCACTCTGCACTCATACTGCAGTCACACTCACTCTGCACTCACTCTCACTCTGCAAATGAGCAGCTTCTCGCCTGGGCCTCAGTAGAATGTTGCACATGCATCAGAGGTTATGGCTGGCACGGAAACAGGCTGCTACTTCAGGCCTCCGAGGGAGTGGGAGCCCGGGAATTCCACCGGCAGGGCGAAAATGTTCCATTGCGAAGAAAAAACCTTTATAAAATGTAAAGTTGCAGAGAAAATGTATGCATACGATTGCAATTTTTAGCTATATGGTTAAAATACGCTTGCAAAGCAGAATAAACAAGCACTGGAAATGCAATAAGTCTCGGATTTATTTGAGTTAGAGCTAATGGCATTGTAAATGGCAATGTCTTTTAGCCATGTGTAATGGAGTGTATGCATGTGGTGTGTAGTGGAATTATGTGGGTTGGATTGGAATTGTAGCAATGGTGGCATGCTGCGCTTTAAATGAATATGTTTAAAAGTAAAGTGCACTATACTGTGATTGCTACAATTGTACTCGCACACACTCTGCACTCACACTCACTCTGCACTCACACTCACTCTGCACTCACACTCACTCTGCACTCACAATCACTCTGCACTCACACTCACTCTGCACTCACACTCACTCTGCACTCACTCTGCAGTCACACTCACTCTGCAGTCACACTCACTCTGCAGTCACACTCACTCTGAACTCACTCTGCACTCACACTGCACTCACTCTGCACTCACTCTGCAGTCCCTCTGCACTCACTCTGCACTCACACTCACTCTGCACTCACTCTGCACTCACTCTGCAGTCACACTGCAGTCACACTGCAGTCGCTCTGCACTCACTCTGCACTCTACACTCACTCTGCACTCTACACTCACTCTGCACTCTAGACTCACAATCTGCACTCACACTCTGCACTCACACTCTGCACTCACACTCACTCTGCACTCACTCTCAATCTGCACTCACACTGCAGTCACACTCACTCTGCACTCACACTGCAGTCACACTCACTCTGCACTCACAATGCAGTCACACTCACTCTGCACTCACTCTCACTCTGCAAACAAGCGGCTTCTCGCCTGGGCCTCAGCAGAATGTTGCACATGCATCAGAGGTTATGGCTGGCACGGAAACAGGCTGTACCTTCAGGCCTCCGAGGGAGTGGGAGCCCGGGAATTCCACCGGCAGGGCGAGAGCGGGCCGGCACCCGGCTCTGGGGAGAGAGAAGGCTTCTGCCCCTCTCTCTGCGAGGGACCGCCCGTGAACAAGCCAGCCCGAGAGCGGCGGTAAAGCCAAACGCAGTGACATGATGCAGAAATCACTCGGTACATTTCGGAGAACTTCGGAGGCAGTCACATGACGCCGAGATGGGAGTGTCAGATGTACACTGTGCATGTGAGTGATGTACTCACTGTACAATTTAGTGCACTTTAATAAAACACAACACTGATTAAAGATGCCATTGTAGGAAAAGAAGAGAGATGTATGCGCTTGAAATGCATACTATTAATATAAGACCAAGCACCTGAAAAGGCATAAAGTTTTAGTGAAAATGCAGGGTTTACCTTCACTTTTTACAAAAAATCACTGCAACAGCGAGGCGCCCCGTGTGTAGATTTTTATGCATGGGTAGTCAAAAAATGTAATTAAGTTGAGGATCCTGTCCACTCGGTTACAGTTTTCTTCTTGCCATGTTCACACTTCAGGTATACAAGCAACAGCAATTAAAGATGGCATTTCATGGCAAGTCTGTCCTTACCTGCTGAAGAAAGTAATTTGCAAAGCCCGGTCTGTGACGCGACTCTAAATGTTGCCGATAATTAGTTTGACATTTGCAGCAGGTACGGTGCTATCTCGCACACGCTGTAAACAATGGTACCTAGTGAAAGTCTTCTATGTTCTGTCAGCTCGGGAGCAAATACTGCATTTGTCCCCAGTGCAGGGTGTGAGGCTCGTCTTAGCTTACACTTTCAGAGACGTGGAGGTGGGGTGCGGGGCTGTGCACATTCACAGGTGTGCGCGACAGTCGGTGGTGAAACTTTAGAACAATGTGTGAGGGTTTGCCAAGAGATGCACCTTCATGAGTGTGTGTGAGAGATTACGGGGATGTACACCTTCATTGACTTGTGTGGGATTGTGAGGCTAAGCACCTTCAGAAGTGTGGGTGTGGAGTTGTGCGGCTTTACACTTTCAGAGATACGTGTGAGATGGTTGGGTTGTGTGCCGTCAGTGCTGTGTCTGTGGGATTGTGTTATTATATGCCTTCAGTGTGGTGTGTCTGTGGGGTTATATGCCTTCAGTGTGGTGTGTCTGTGAGAGTGTGGGGCTTTGTGCCTTCAGTGACACACTTAGAGGTCTGCACCTCCAGTAATGTGTCTGAGATGTCCTGGTGTTACATGCCTACAGCGAGGTGTGTGTGGAATACTGGGGTTGTGTGCCTTCACTGGTGTGTGCGGCGCTGTGTTCCTTCGGCAGTGTGCACCGAGGGCTGTTATGGCTGCCCACTTTCAGTATGTGTGTGGGGGGGGGGGGGGGGGGCAGTGGGCTGGGGCGGAGAGGAAAGATTGACACGTATTTCAGCTTCTGTCACTCGCTTCAGCCCGTGTCTGGTAAAGGGAAAGAACAGCGCACACGCTGATTGGAAGGTACACATGTAGCAAGCATGTCACGAGTCAATAAAGCTATCACTCAGGCGGCCCTTGAAGGTACAGTCTGGCGGGGCAGAGGGCTATTGCTGGAAATCTCACAGCAACGGGGCTGCGGTGCCCAGTCAAACGCCGGCCTCAGATTTGCATTGTTGTACTGAAGGAGTCTGGCTGAAACCCAGTCGTTTTAGGACACAGTTTGCAAAATCTCTTTCATAAAACAAGTCATTTTGAGTTTTCCTCTCTTTAGAGACTGACCCAGCTCTCTGGTCTCCTACTGCTGTTAGTTTGCAACGTGAGCAGGCGACGTGCCCTCGCTCCCTAGCAGTACACATCCCGGCAAACGCTGATATTTCCGATGGATGACAAAACCAGTCCTTCTGAAACGAGCAGTGGTGTGCGTGCGCGCCACTGCTAACATATGTTTTGAATTATCTCTGCTGTCAAACCGCGATAATTCAAAACATATGGCCTTCTGGTGCACGTAACAGACACCAATAGGCCATAGGCGGAGCTACTCGACCGCCTATGGCCTATTGCGTGTTCTGTTCCGAAAGCACACACACACGAAGGCCAATTGCAATGCAGCTGGCAAAATAAATCACGAAAATGCACGAGCAGCCTGGAATTCGGTAGGTAAGTTTTCGTGAGCCCTCAGAAAAGGACTCTTAGGCCACGCCCACTGCTGATGCAGTGGGACGGTAGGCCCGAGCCCTAAAAATCGCTCCAGTTAAAGTACATTGGGAAGTCTTTATTTTCACAGTTGAATGCCAGAGTAATGACAATGACGACTCATATAAAAGTAGAAGTTTCTACCACCAGCTGGGGATATTACTAACATGATTGTAGCACTTAGAAGTTGTAACAACAACAAAATTTAACACTGCTATTACATTAATTCTTGTGGAAGAGAAAGCAGATGGAGGAGCCAAATGTATGTGCTCCTGTGGCAATAGTGAGACCGTCACACATGTTTTTCGAATGTCTGACGTTACAACGCATACATTTACAACGCATTCCTTTACAACGCAGTTTTCACATCGCAACATCCTTTACAACACATTATTTTACATCACATGGCATTACAACACATTGTTAGAAACTACATTTACAACACATTACGTTACATCGCATTATACCATTACAACGCACACCCTTACATTGCATTTAAGGTAAGTGTTGGATAGTGTAGGGGTAAAAATTACTATTCTAACTCCAGTTGGTGCAACAGTAGGGTAAGTATTGGATAGTGTATGGGTAAAAATGACTATTTAACTTTTATGAGTGCCACGGTAAGGTAAGTGTTGGATAGTGTAGGGGTATAAATTACTATTCTAACTCCAGTGAGTGCAACAGTAGGGTAAGTGTTGGATAGTGTAGGGGTACTATGCATTGTAATGGTATCCATTGTAATGACATGCAATGTAATGCCTGTGTTGTAGTAACATGTGTTGTAATGACATTCGTTGTAGTGACATGCGATGTAATGGTTGCAATGGAATGTCATGCAATGTAAAGGATGTTGCGATGTAATGACTGCATTGTAAATGTAGTGCGTTGTAATGACTGCATTGTAAAGGTTGTTTCCCATGTTTTTCTTCTGTTGTGGTCCACCTTAGGAAAGTTTGGTTTAAACCTCTTCATTGGAATAGAGGCATCTGGTCTGTCAGGGATGTTTTGCAGTTCTGTTCTGTTACTCCGCAGCCGATCCTGAACCAGTTTTTGGTTTTTTCAAATTTGTGTCCAGATCTGGCAGCGTTCTGAGACATGTTTTAACAGGGCTTAGATCAGTTTGTATCCTTCTTATTTAAATTTGTAGATTGCTGTGTATTGTTGATAGCAGTGCTGCTGTTTTTTAACCTGGGTTTTAGTCGTAATTTATAACTGCATTTGATGTTGTTATAATGTTTTACCAGAGGTGTTTCTACTGTATTTAGTACTGTAATTTTATTACAGAAAGGCGACTTTTACTATAGAATAGTACTGCAACTCGATCAGAGATCATTTTCAGCACATTGTAAAATCTAATTCCAGACAGAGATAATGGTTTGGAAACACAGATATGTTCAGGTCTGGACAGGGAAAGATGAGACCAGAACTCCAAAGCGTAGTGTTTCATCTGGACAGTCTCACTCATCGTGTATTCCTGGATTTTCAGGCGTCCCTGAAAGGCTTGTGAAGGAAGGGTGGATTTCCTTTCAGGAGAGGTTCCATGATCGGTTGCAATCTCCAGCTAGAGTAAGCTACTCCTGCCCCTGCAAGATCATCATTGTGCTCATGTTTGCAATTCTGGATCGTTCTGTGTTGGTCCATACGCTGCCATAACTAATCTGGGTTAATTTCAGGGGCCAAGCACCTAATTTATTATTTATTTATTTTAAAGTTTTTTATCGCGTGAGCTAGATCCATGTGGGTAGCAAAGCGCTTTACAAGATGAGGAGAACAACATTAAACTTGGTAATGGTACATACAGTGTAACAGAAAACATCTAGCAAAGCGGAGGAGAGAGTTGAGGATCTAACGCAGTAATCTGTTCATTAATAGGAGTTTGACTTTTTTCTTGAAGGAGGTACTGGAAGGTGTCAGTCTTATTTCAGGGGGGAGAGCATTCCAAATTCTGGGATCAATGCCCGAGAATTATCTGTTCTAGGTTTTTTTCTTGTTGAAACGTTGTGGCTTAAGCATGAGGGTGGAAGCACTTCTGGTGGATCTAACGCCTCCTGATAGCTTCAGTTTGCTGATGAGATAGGTTGGGTTGTTGACATGTAGAGCTTTGTGTTTCATGCATACAATTTTTTGTTGGATTTTTGCTTCATAAGGGAGCCAGTTAAGGGATTTAAGGTCAGGGGAGATATGAATGAACCGTTTTTGACCCAGTGATGAGCCTTGGTACCGAGTTGAGTGAAATTCTTAAGGGGGCTGTTGTGGCACTAGGTAGGCCATTTAGAGTAGTGTTTCCATATTCCAATCTGGGGATTACGAGTGCTTGTGCGGCCAGTTTGAAGTGTGTTTCTTTGAGGAAAGGTTTTAGTTTTAGTAGTATACTCAGTTGTAGGTTTACTCATTTGGTGGTGGCACTGATGTGTTCTCGCATATTACGATTTTTGTCCGGGATTATATATAGTGATTAGGCAGATTTATTGATTAGTGGTGTGTAATTGAAAGCTGTTAAATGCTTCATGAGTGTATCTGGTTGGGAGGGGCAATAAGGAGAAATTCCATTTTTTGAGTGTTAAGTTTGAGGTGGCTGCATGAGAGACAATTTTAGGTGTTTTGAAGAATGGGATTGAGAGATCGGATGTCTTCAGGAGATTACATTTTTCATTACAATTGGATGTCATCAGCCTAAAGATGATAGTGAATGTTGGTAGCCTTTAGCATTTCAGTTACTGGTTCCATGAATAAGTTGAAGATAGTGGGGGAAAGAGAGGAGCCTTGTGAGTCCCTAGTGTGACTGGCTTAGTGTTGGAAAGGGATTGATTTACCTTGACCTTTTGCATTCTGTTTTGCAGAAACAAGTTGAACCTATTTAAGACAGACCCTGATAATCCCATCCTACGCTCTAGTAAGTTAAGAAGGTATTTGTGCTTTACTGAGTAAAAGGCAGAGGAGAGTTCCAAGAGGATTAGAAGGCAAGATTTGTTTTTGTCCAACATTTTAAAGGCATCATCCACTATATGTGTCAGGGCCGATTCAGTGCTGTGGCCTGAGCGTAAGCCTGACTGGTGCTGGTCAAATAGGTTGAATTGGTCGATGTGATTGCAAAGTTGGATGTGGGCACATTTTTCAAGAACTTTGGCCAATGGAAATGGGGTGAAAATTGTCACGGTTGGTTGGATCAGCCATTGTTGTTTTTTAAAATAACTAATCATGCTTGCTGAAGTTCTGAAGGTGAGCAAGCATTAAAGATGGCTTCAAATGTTGTGTTAATCTTGCCACATTTGCTCTGCACTCAAAGACAGAGGTCAAATGTCAGTTTAGTCTTCTAACAAATTGCTGCTTATTCCTTTGAAATGGCGAATGCTGTTTACTTTTCTTTTATGTACTGCAGTGTGAGGAGTTTGTATAGTGAACTATGTGAAAATGTTGCTTGTGTGAAAGAAAAAGCTGTATACTGTTGTTTTCTCCTAACACACATCAACATTTGAATACCTATAAATTAATTTGACAAATATATCAAAAGAAACTGGAATGCACAAATGAAGAGCTTTTTTTCTAATTTGAATATGTGATGGAAACAAATTTTAACAGGGTCAAAACAAATCAAGGCTTAATTTAGTGATGTGCAAAAGACAAATATTTGCTGAAACCCAATTTCAACATTTTATGTTTGTGTACCATATAGCTTTGTCAGTAATTTGTATGTCTGTGCAAATGTAGTGGTCATTTCAAGGAAAAATGTTCTGTCTGTAAATGACAGGGGCTACCATGCCATGCTTTAGTAGTATATTTGTGACAATGTGATCCCAAATTCTACACCAGCTACAATATTACACCGTTATCACTCTCTTGATGAATAGGCGTGGCTCATTCGTGACACTTGTTCTTTGTGTGATCCTTGAATTTTCCAGGATCCCTTTGAGTTTAGTGATGTAACTTTGATGACAAACCACCAGTCTAAAAATGGTTCCAGCACCGCTGCCTACTAGGGTCACAGGAGCTCTTACATCACTGGAACCTTGCTTGTTAGCTCCATCAGTTACTCTTATCTGCAGGAGTTAGACTTAGAGCAGCAGAATCTACTGAAGGATCTGCAGCAGCACTGCAAAGGCCTCATTGAGCATGCACTGAATGACCAAGAAGCGCACATGCTCAGTTTGGTAAATGAAGACATCATAGAAGGAGTTGTGCTCATGCTGGTTGGTGGCTTCTGAAGACAAAAGTGTTACACTAATCACTGTGTTCAGCCTGATGGGTAGAAGGCAGAGAATTGCAGTTAGTACTATGTACAAAACTGTAGTAGAGGTGAGTGAACCAACAAATAACAGAGGGAGTCGAGTTAAGGGTCTGACTTGGTTCTAAGAGCCCGTCTTGTCTCTAAAGGCCCAGGCACAAGCTGAGCCATGGCGACGTTTGGCATGGAAATCATGCAACAAATATTATATAAAAATAGGATAAAGTGTCTTCAAAATTCAAAAAGTATATTTCTTTGACAAGCGTGACACCTTACTACATCAGATTCTATCAGTGCACAGAGAGGCATTTATTAACCCCTTAAGTGCTGCTGACGGCCAATGGTCGTCAGCAGCGCTACCTCCCCAGTGCTGCGCACGACCATTGAACGTCCATTCAGCACTAGTTCTAATGGACAGCGCAGCACTGGGGGGAAATGTTTACACGCAGCTAAGGTGTTAAAAGTGATAGCGTTTAACCATGAACTTAGAAACATTCTTGTCCATAACCATGTCATGTTGTAACTTGCGCAGCAGGGATAGGCAGGAGACGTGTTTTTGTTAAAGTACTACCAGGCTTTATTTGGTGGAAAAGTAGGTCGGTACAGGTTTTCCTGGGAACTGCTCTCCTGGGGGATCTGCTCCTCTCCAGACGACTCTTTCTTAGCACCCCTTCCTCCCTTCGCCGCGTCAAACTCCTTCTCCGGTTTCCTTCGTCTGGCTCCGTGGTTACCCCGTCTCCGCCGGTGGGGAAAGACAAGAGAGGGATGTATCAGGATAGATGCTTTCAGAACGAACAGTTTTGGGGATGGGGGAGTGGGGGAAACCTCAGTGCTCGAGAGTTACTAGTGAAAGTGAGTGATGTGGAAACCATAAATTAGAACAGGGCTCATGGGGGGCTTTTACCCTTCCCTTTCCGTCCAACCCAGCCCGCTATCCGTTCACGCACCTCTGTTAGCCACACCCCTCCTGGGGAGCGGCTGGGCGACCCGTAGTACCTTTGGCCTCCTGGCTTCTGTTTTACAGCTGGGCTCCGTCGGGTCTCTGCCTCCGCGTACTCTCGTCTCTCCTCCACCTCGACTGATGTTCCTCGCGTCTCCTCCTCTGTTACCGATGTTCCCCTCTTCTCCTCCTCTGTTACCGATGTTCCCCGCGTCTCCTTCTCCGTCTGTTTCCAAGTTCCGATCTCGCCTTCACTCTTGCTCCACGTTGCACCTCTCCACTCACTGACCGCTTCTCCGGTGTAAAGACACCCCTGTACATTCTCTCCGACGTCTTTTAAGGCGGCGCCGGACTCCTCCTC
Source organism: Lissotriton vulgaris (assembly GCF_964263255.1). NCBI lineage: Eukaryota > Metazoa > Chordata > Amphibia > Caudata > Salamandridae > Lissotriton > Lissotriton vulgaris. The sequence goes on along the minus strand of NC_141699.1, from coordinate 885,195,974 downwards.
TGCAACACTCCCGCCAGACCAGTTAAAGGGCCCGATACCTGCGTCCTCATCATCGCAGCTGTACCGCTCCTCGTGCCTGTTCCACGTAGGGGTTGGTGTGGGCTGTGAAAAGAAGAGGGAGGGGTCACAAGTTATAGGCTCGAACGGGGGTACAGGGGGCGGAGGCCACCCGTCCCCGTTACACACCATCCCCCCCGGACACTTCAGTTCGGGAAGTGGATGTCTGGAGAGATAGTCAGCCCCGGTATTGTCCATGCCCTTCTTGTGACAGACTGTGAAAGCGTAAGGTTGCAGGGCCAAGAACCAATGCATCACCCTGGCATTATTCGATTTGTTGCGGCCCATCCATTGTAGGGGAGCATGGTCAGTATAGAGGGTAAACGGTCGCCCCTCCAGATAATAAGCCAACTTATCCACAGCCCACCGAATGGCCAAGCACGCTTTCTCCACTCTGGGGTATTTGAGTTCCCTCGGGAATAGCTTCCTACTGATGTATAGAATAGGATGGTCAGCCCCATCCTCCCCTATCTGTGACAACACTGCCCCGATCCCATATTCTGAAGCGTCCGTGTGAAGGGAGAGGGGACAGGAGAAGTCCGGAGATGTCAGAATGGGGGTGGAGGTGATTATACGTTTAGGGGTGGTGAAGGCGCTCAGCATCTCGGATGTGGGCGACAGGAGATCCGTTTGTTTGACCTTACTTTGTAACGAGTCCGTGAGGGGGGCTGCTAGCTGTGCGAACTGTGGGATGAAGCGTCTGTAATAGCCTATCAGCCCCAGGAACGCTTGCATCTCCTTCTTCGAGCTGGGGAACTGCGTATCAGCTATAGCTCGGACTTTCTCAATTTGGGGCTCGATAAGGCCGTGTCCGAGTACATACCCCAGATATTTCACCCTCTGGAACGCCATACGCGATTTCTTTGCGTTTATTTTCAGACCTGCTTGTTCCAGGGTTTCTAAGACGCGATGTAGATGGGTCAAATGGGTCTTCCAGTCTGGGCTGAAGACAACGATGTCATCCAAATACGCGGAGGTAAACGAGGTAAGATCCTTCAGCACGTGATTCATAAGCCTTTGAAACGTGGCCGGGGCCCCATGAAGCCCAAACAGTAACACCGTAAACTCAAAGTGTCCGTCTTCTGTGGAAAAGGTGGTCTTGTGCCGGTCTTCTTCTCTAAGGGGTACTTGCCAGTACCCCTTTGTTAGGTCTATCGTACTGATGAATCGTGCTTCCCCGAGTTTCTCTATCACTTCATCTATCCGGGGAAACGGGTAAGCATCGAAAGAGGAGATCTCGTTGAGGGCCCGAAAATCCATGCAGAATCTGCGTGTTCCGTCGGGCTTCGGAATCATTACGATCGGGCTTGACCAGTTGCTCCGAGAGGGCCTTATGACGCCGAGCTTCAGCATGTTTTGTACTTCCTGCTTGATACCTCGTCGCCTTGCTTCGGGGATGCGGTATGGACGTATTTTTACTATCTTCCCCGGTTGGGTCTGTATCTGGTGTTCTGTGAGGGTGGTTCTTCCTGGTTGGTCGGAGAACATTGTGCAGTGTCCTTGTAGGGTATCCAATAGTTTCTGTTTCTCTTCGTCCCTCAGGTCTTCATTGATTACTAATTGGTCTATGGTGGTAGAGCTCTCCTGGATGTTTGTGTCCGTAATATGTATCCCTACGGGCGGGGGACCCAGCCATTTTTTTAGCATGTTGATGTGATAGACTTGGGTCTTCCGGGGGCTGAGTTGTAGTTTGTAACTGGTGTTACCAATGGTAGAGACGACCCGATAGGGACCTCCCCACTCGGCTTTGAACTTCTGCGTAGAGGATGGCAGCAGAACCAACGCCCAGTCGTCCTTCTTTAATTTTCTCCATCTCTTTCCTTTGTCGTATATGGTCTTTTGCTTTTGTTGGCTCCGGTCCAGATTGGTGTACGCTAGGTCTCTCAACTTCCCTAGTTTGGATCGGAGATTCCGGGTGTATTCCAGGGTTTTCAGGGTCTCTTCGGGGGTCTCCTTCTCCCATGCTTCCTTAGTCATGTCCAAGAGTGAGCGCGGTTGTCGTCCATACAATAATTCGAACGACGAAAACCCCAGACTGCTCTGTTTTTGTCCCCGAATTACATACAAAGCCAGAGGTAAGACCTGGTCCCATTCTGCTCCGTTAACCTCCAACATTTTCCATAGAGTGGCCTTCAATGTTCGGTTGTATCGCTCGACGAGCCCGTCGGTTTGAGGGTGGTACACCGTGGTTCGTATTTGATGGATGTTCAGGAGCTGACAGACCTCCTTTATCAACCGAGATACAAAAGGGGTTCCCTGGTCCGTGAGGATTTCTTTGGGGAACCCCACTCTGGAAAAAAACTCCAACATCTTGTCAGCCACTTGTTTGGTCGTAGTTGTGGACAATGGAAATGCCTCCGGAAACCTTGTCGAATAATCAACCATCACGAGAACGTATTGGTATCCTATCCGAGTCTTGGGCAGAGGCCCGATAAGATCCATTCATACCCTCTCAAATGGAACACCGATAATGGGTAGTGGCTGCAGAGGGACGGCAGGGGGTCGGGTCCTGTTCCGCTTTTGGCATACCTCACACTCCTGGCAGTATGCCATGGTGTCTTTGTAGATCCCGGGCCAGTAGAAATGTCGAAGGATGTTTTGTGTTTTTTTCTCTGCTCCGGTATGTCCGGATACCAGATGCGCATGGGAGTAGAAGAGCACCTGTTCCCTAAACGGTACTGGGACCAGTAGTTGTTCTGGACCGTCCTTCTGTCCCTGCCGATAAATGAGGTCATTTTTCACAAAAAAACGAGGGTATAGGAGGGGACTTGGTCCTGATTCCTCTGGGCGGTCTCCCATGCGTTGAACAAGGTAGCGGCATTGGCCTGTGAGAAACGTAAACTGCGGTCTAGTACCCACGGCTCCGGTGATACGAGGGCGGGGATAGGCTGGTTAATCTGTTGGTCCCTTCCGAGTGTTATGTGGGGCTTCAGGCTCTTGCTGAACATTTCTAGAAACGCCAGATTATCTGTCCCTATAATGAGGTCCTCAGGGAGGGTCGCCAACACACCCACTCTGATGGTATGGGGTCTACCTTCCAAGGGGGCTATGGGAAGGAGAGCCACCGGATATGGTCTAACATCCCCATGTACACACCTAATACTGACTCAATCCTTTGGAATAACCTGGGTGGACCTTACATATTTAGTTTGTACTACCGACTGTCGACAGCCGGAATGTAAGAGAGCTTGGATGGGGGTACCGTTTACCCTTACACTCACTCTGAATGCATGCCCCATCTCAGCTGAATACGAAACAGTCCTTGGTAGGTATCCGACTTCCATGGGTTCCTCTGCTTGTTTCCTTCGGGGCACATTCATGCCATGTGGCCCCACGTGCCACACTCGAAACATTGCGGGCCGCTGTGCGACGGGGGTTCCGGTTTCCAAGGTTTAGGTTTTACCGGGTCTAGGAATTTCACTGGTTTCTTTTCTGTTTTGATGGCAATTTTATGTCTCTCTTGTTCCCATATGGGGGGGGGTCTTTGCTGGACTCCGGAGAAGGTAGTTGCCATGTCTACCGCCTGAGAGGTGGTGAGGTTATGATGCTGCCTTAACCACCTCTGGGTCGCGAAAGGAAGGGCCTCCAGGAACTGTTCAAGGTACACCCTGTCCATGATTTCCTCTTTGGTGCAGACGTTAGGGGTTAGCCACTTGTTGGCCGCCATTTTCAAGCGCACGAACAGGGTTTTGGGGGTCTCTCCAGGGACTCCTCTTTCTTTTCTGAAACAGAGGCGATAAGCCTCCTGGTCAAGTCCCAGATGGTCCAATATTATCCTCTTGATATCCACATAGGCAGTGTCGCCCGTCGGATTAGCCACCTGGTACGCGGCCTGGGCTTCGCCTGCCAACAAGGGGGCGAGAAAGAAGGGCCACTTGACCACGGGCCACCCACAGGCCCTGGCTCCTCTCTCAAAATTTAAGAGAAAGGAATCGGGGTCCTCTCCCGGGTTGATACTTCTGTAGGGAGACCCCGCTAGATACGGGTCCAGTCACTATGGGAGGGTCCAGCGCGCGGCGGTCATGGCGGCCTTCATGATTTCCTGGTCGGCCTCGGCCGACAAGATCTGTTGCTGCATTACCCATTCGAGCCGCTCCTGCCTCTTTACCAAGCTTTGCACCACTTCGTCCATCTTCGTTAAGCAGATGGAAGGACTGCCCGCATTCTCCACCACTGTATCTTGCGGGGCAGGGAAAGACAGGAGACGTGTTTTTGATAAAGTACTACCAGGCTTTATTTGGTGGAAAAGTAGGTCGGTTCAGGTTTTCCTGGGAACTGCTCTCCTGGGGGATGTGCTCCTCTCCAGACAGCTCTTTCTTAGCACCCCTTCCTCCCTTCGCCGCGTCGAACTCCTTCTCCGGTTTCCTTCGTCTGGCTCGGTGGTGACCCCGTCTCCGCCGGTGGGGAAAGACAAGAGAGGGATGTATCAGGATAGATGCTTTCAGAACGAACAGTTTTGGGGATGGGGGAGTGGGGGATACCTCAGTGCTCGAGAGTTACTAGTGAAAGTGAGTGATGTGGAAACCATAAATTAGAAAAGGGCTCATGGGGAGATTTTACCCTTCCCTTTCCGTCCAACCCAGCCCGCTATCCGTTCATGCACCTCTGTTAGCCACACCCCTCCTGGGGAGCGGCTGGGCGACCCGTAGTACCGTTGGCCTCCTGGCTTCTATTTTACAGCTGGGCTCCGTCGGGTCTCTGCCTCCGCGTACTCTCGTCTCTCCTCCTCCTCGACTGATGTTCCTTGCGTCTCCTCCTCTGTAACCGATGTTTCCCGCATCTCCTCCTCCGTCTGTTTCCAAGTTCCGATCTCTCCTTCACTCCAGGCCGTACCTCTCCACTCACTGACCGCTCCTCCAGTGTAAAGACACCCCTGTACATTCTCTCCGACGTCTTTTAAGGCGGCGCCGGACTCCTCCTCTGCAACACTCTCGCCAGATCAGTTAAAGGGCCCGATACCTGCGTCCTCATCGTCGCAGCTGTACCGCTCCTCGTGCCTGTTCCACGTAGGGGTTGGTGTGGGCTTGTGAAAACAAGAGGGAGGGGTCACAAGTTATAGGCTCGAACGGGGGTACAGGGGGCGGAGGCCACCCATCCCCGTTACACATGTGTACCCTATTTGTGGGCTACATTTGTATTTTATACAGAGCAGCATTGCAGTCCAATAAGTCAACTGCAAAAGAGATGTTTGTACAGCACACTTCCTCACATGTTTCAAGATCTTCTCATGTTTTGTATATGAGGATATTTTAGCTTACCCTTTTGATGACCATCTTGTGCCTGTGCTGAATGCGAGCAACATCAAAGTCCATTAAGTCAAACAAAAGAGAGCTTTTTGTAAAGCACACATCGCCACATACTTTTAGATTTTCTCATGTTTTGTAAGTAAGGATATTTTAGCTTGCACTTCTGATGACCATCTATTACATGTGCTGTTGTAAGGGGAACTTGCACTGCTGCCAAATGTTTCAGATTGTGTGTGTGCATGTGTGTGTGTGTGTGTGCTCACACACACCGGCTTGGGCTTCTACTGCAGATGCTGTCCATGTTCTGTGCATGCAAGGGAAGCTAGTACTGTTTCTTACCTCATTGATTTGTGTTTTATGGGTGGCAGGGAAAAATGTACTCCTGTCTGGTGTAGTACCTGTTTTGTATGTGAAATGTTGATAGGCACACAACTGAATCTTGCAGTTACACAACCCAGAGATCTTCCTTACACTTGTACCAATTCTGACATGTAGTTTGTTTGTTGTATTTACAGGAGGCGTGACATGGTACTGTCTAGTCCCATGAAAGAAACTTGCAGCTGACCTGCAAAACCACACATTTTCCAGGTCTTTGAAGGAGGCTTGCACTGGCTGGCCCTACAGACCACACTTGTTCCATGTCTCTGAAGCATGCTTATACTGTGCCTGAATGCCACACTTGTTGCAGGCCTGCAGTGCCACATTTGTTCCATGTCTATGAATAAAACTTGCACTGACCCTGCAGAACCACTTTTGTCCCATGTCTTTGAAGGAAGATTGCACTGGATGGCACTGCGGTACCACACATGTTCCATGTCATATTAGTTCAGCCCTTCAGAACAGCATGAATACAATTAGGGGATCAACCCGCTTCAGTCATTGCCTTTGTTGCTAATGTTTGGCTCTTCCTAGCTGACAACCGCTGGGCTTTTGGGTGTCATGTTGGTTAAGTAATATTTTTTTTCCTGCTTACTCTATGTTACTCTGAATCCAGAGAAGTCTGGCCTCAGGAGATATTTACTTTAGTTGATCCCCAGCAGCTCACTCACAAATACATGACTTGGCAGTTCGGGCTGGACTGTTCCCATGAGGCACAGGGTCAGACTGATTTGCAATAAGGCCATTCCTGAACTGGGGTGGCTGAGTGAGCTAAAGAATGGTTATGGATTAAACCCAGATCAGTTGACTGGGGGTGAGTGTTTGATTTGCTCTAACGCTCCGTCCATCATTCCCTTTTGTATCGCTTTGTTCGCCCTAAGTTGGCAGGGTATGCTCAGATATGAGTCCCTTGCTCACTTGGTCACTGGATTCAAGATAGCCTGGCTGATGAGGATTATGAATCCGAAACTGGTCCCAGGATGCTTGTTTCCGGTCCAGGGAAGACATGACTTGGCAGTTCGGGCTGGACCGTTCCCATGAGGCACAGGGTCAGACTGATTTGCATATGGCCATGTCTGAACTGGGGTGGCTGAGTGAGCTAAAGAATGGTGATGGATTAAACCCAGATCAGTTCACTGGGGGTGAGTGTTTGATTTGCTCAAATGCTCCGTCCATCATCCCCTTTTGTATCGAATTGAGTAATGAGAGCACCAGCAACTCCACTGTAATTGCTGCTGGATCACAACCTTTATATGCAGGGCACTAATCACACTTCTGAAGCTCCAAAACCATGCAAACCATCTTGAAGCGGTATTCTTCCTACTTTCTAATTTTTTACTGTTTCAAGATGGTAGACCAGTTCAAGGCTTTACCTTTACATTTTTTATTGGAGCACATGCCCTCCACAATTAGTTGGCATATTTTAATCTTTCTTTTGATTTAACTTATTTCTTTCTTTGTTTATTTTATAATATGCTTGCACTACAAAGAAAACCGCTTCCTTGTTTTTTAGAAGGCAAATGGGACTTTTTTTAATGTGAAGAGTCTCACCCCCAATCATCCGCAAAGATCAGACTCATATAGTCTGCAGTGCCAGGCCAAATGTGACTGATGGGACATTAGATAACCACAGTGTACATTCAGGCTTCAGTGCAGTTTACTTCAAGAGCTTTAAATTACTAGTGGGACCATGCACCAGCTACTTAACCTGTGTCTCCTATGCCACCATCTGTCCAAAGTCTGTTCCTTCCTAGTGATAGGTGTGTATGCGCGTGAGCAGTGTACTTGTGTTAGTACAGGATAGCCACCATGTTTTGCGAGTGCATTGTGAGGGATGTACCTATGTGAATGAAGGATTAACCTTGTCTTTAGTTTGTGCTGGGTACATGATCTAAAGGTTGAAAGTTGTGCCTATGTGAGTGCAGAGTGAGGCATATGCATGTGTGAGTGCAGCTTGAGGAATGTGCCAATGTGAAGGCAGCAGTGTGAGGGTGGGATACCTGCATGTTATATCTTTGAGTGCATGTTTTTTTCAAAGGTCAAACGTATTGACTTTGGAATTTATTTTGATGGTTATGGCTTCACTTGTAGAAATACAGTGCAGTGAAAATACAATAGTGTGTGTAGGAGAATGGCAGTATGCAGGCTCTGTGGAAGGAAGCTGAGGAGTGTTCAGAATGAGATATTACTTTACTGAGGGAGGACAGTTATTTTGCTCACACTGGGCACATGGCGACCTAGCTACGTCACCGGTTCACTCCACAGTTTCAACTATGCTAAATACAAATTTTTCTAACTATCTGTATTATGCTAGATCAGTCGGGCGAAGAGAACTGAAAATAGGGGGGCATATTACCAAGCAATAGCGATAATTATCGCTATTGCTTGGTTAGCGTGAAAAAATTATCGCCGAGCTACGGCGATTTTTATCGCAGATAAACCTTGGTATTACCAAGGTTTATCGCAAATGCGATAAAAATCGCCCGCAATGCATGAATATCGCTGAAAAGTCAGCGATATTCATGCATTAGCAAGCTAATGCTCTTAGCCATGTTATCCACCTCCCATTGGATAACATGGCTAAGAACTGCTCAGGGCAGGTGTTAGCTTTTGGAGATATTCGCGCTTAGCGCGAATATCTCCAAAAGTTGGTAATAGGAGATAGCGATGTTAGCGACTGCTTCCAGTCGCTAACATCTTGGCACGCCCACTTTGCATGTCATTAGTGATAAATATCACTGACATCCAAAGTGGGGCCCAAGATGGTCGCTATCTCCTACTAGCTGTCGCTAACTGGTGTTAGCGACAGCTAGGTAATAGGGAGATAATTTTATCTCCGCTTTCTTGGCTTTTAAACCCCCTTGATAATATGCCCCAGGTTCCCTTGGCAAGGACTATGATTTAATAGGATTTGGCGCAGGTATATTTAGATCCATTAAAAATAAGTTATTAAAAGCCTATAAAGCATGCTAAGAAGCTTAATACCTGCACATCTGATTTAAAAATGGTGATAGTAATAAACACATGTAAGTGCCTGCAACATACACACAAATAGCAACACCCTCATTTTGGATTTCACATTTACGTTGCTTTCGACTTTCATGTGTCACAGTTGCTGTGCCAGTTTTCACATATGTATAAGCACCCCAGCATATATATCGTTCCAGAATTTAAAAAAATACCAAATTAGATCGCACGAGGGCTGATGTTCTGTACATGGTTAATGTTTAGCACATTATGTTTGAACAATGTAGCTCGAAATATCCATTATCACCTATGGGAAAATGAGATCAACAGTAACTCTTAAGATTATCTCTATTCATTACAAACCTAAACGAAAATGCAAAGTAACACTACTGTGTAGCCTGTTTCATTCCAAAAATATTAGGAGGAACAGAACCACCCTTTTTCATGTGCTATTAAATAGAGATTTATTCTAGCGAAAACCTAATGTCCACAGTTAGCCAAGGTCTATTTTACCACTTAACAAATCTCTGGGTTAAAGGCATTCCCAATTTCCACATTGGCACACCCTAATAGTTTCAATATTAACTGGGTAACAATGAGGAAGGCTCGAAGCCAGAATAAGCCCTCTTCCTAAAAAAATGTAGACTCTTTCCACATCCACTATCAAGTTTCTTACTATTTAGGTATTTCCAAATATCTAGTTACCCATCGCCAAATAATTTAAAATCCAGAAGCTAGACTAATCTTGGGCCTGAAAAGACAGACATCTGTACAACTTGTGAGGATGCTAATGCCAAGGCGTTTTCTTTGTGTATTAGAGTGTTCTACATGTATTCCCTGTCCATTCAACGTGGATGAGCTGGCCCAAGCAGCCTTCGTGGATATAAAAGAAAAGTTTAGGCTGTGCCTTTGGTCACACACAAGCTGTGTTGTGACTGAGCACTGAATCTGGCCTTAAGCGTTGAATGACACCAGTATGTGTGGGGCTTGAAGCCTACAGTCTAGAACAGTATGGGATAAGATAGGTCCTTAGTAATACTTCATGAAAGAGGTAGATTTTCAAGGCTCTTCAGTGGGTTAGAGAGTCTTGTTCGAGCCCACATTTTTTAAGAAGGGTGGGTCATAGCTGTGATCCCATGCATGGAGTGATCTGCACAAAACGGATTGTAACTTTTAAGGCCGGAGAGAAGAATTTTTTTGTTGGCTAAACCTCGAGAGACTTGGTGTACCTGTGAGATCTTGTGTGTTGACATATCAAGGACAGTGAAAGCACAGCTATTAGTGATCCACATATTATGTTCCGCACTGTAATTATTCTTTCACAAGGAGACAGATTGTTTTGACGGTGGGCATGAAATGATCTCCATGTCACAAGGAGAAAATGAATAAAGCAGAATGGGGGTGTATTACATAAAGTACCCCGGTGGCGCAACTGGCGTTTGCTCACGCTTTGCACACCCCCAGGGGACTTTGGTATTACAAAAGGGGCCGCACACATTTGTGAGGCCCCTTCTGTAATACTGATAGTGATAGCATGCATAAACCCCCAGTGCTATCTTTCAGGAGGAGTTCCCTCATTTGCATGGGGGCTTGCCTCATGCAAATGAGTGAATCCCTGCCCCCTCACCTAATTGCCGATGTGCGCGCAGAGGCAAGGAAGCCCTCAGGAGATACACTGACAGTGCTCCACCTAAAATATGACTTCCTGGTTACGAGAGCTGCGTCCATTGACTGCCTCGAGACCTCGCTGATGCGACTTTGGGTTTAACAAGATTCGATCTGTTAAACACCGATCAAGACGCCCAAACGGGAACCAAAGAAATTCCAAAAGGTGTAACTGACCCGATCTGATGGCAACTCTATCGGTCCTCCCGTCTTAAGGAGGCCTGCCCACTGCTCCCCAGTCCTGATGAAGACCCGTCTGTAAGGGCCAACTACCCTACATCTTGCTAGGGTCGAAACGTAGACTGCTCCCTATAATCTTACTCCCAAGGTTAATCAGGATTCGAACAGCCTGAAAGAGGAGATATTGTTTGTTTGTTTTTTCCAAAAAGTGTGATTTAATTCCTTTCTTGGCTCCGACTTAGGGAGACCATTTCAGAATGTATTGAAACTATTAATCAATGATGTACAATTGACGATTGTTTATACATTTCACTTCTGTTCACTCAACTCCCTCACAGCACTTTCCCTTCCCCCTACCCCATGTGGGCACAATTGTTATAAAGTGTGAATAACTTTACAGAAAATAGCGTAACCATGAAGTGGTTGATACAGGTACTTTGTGAATAAAACATCGTAACCTCATTTGTTTGTTCCTTTTTGATTCCTTTTTCTTTTCATTCTATGCTCCTTACTATATATCAATCACTGTATGAGTCCGGGACCCCTCTGTCCGTATCAACAATTACCCAGGTCCCAGTGACTATTTTGGGTCGAACCCTGTTTGTGTACAGCCACCTAAAATATGGGGCACTGCCAGTGCGCCCCCTGAAGGAAGTCCTCTGGCAGGGGTAAAGGAGGTCCCAGGAACCTCCCAGACATCCCCTTGCAAGCGGGTGCAGTCACTGACTGCACCTTCAACGGGATCTCTAATCCCCTTCAAAAATGCAGGCGGGTTGCTGTCTGCATTGTGAAAACACAGAGCGGCTATAAAGCAGCTGCTCCATGTTTCACCTGAATGCGCTGTCCTGGGGGCAGTGCGAGTTTGTGGCTGCCCTGGGGGCAGGGAATCCATCGTAATAGGATGCATTTTCACAGTTTGTGCCCGGGGCAAACAATAAAAATGTGCTTTTTGTGTAATGTGGCCCCTGGTTTCTGACTTGTCCAAGACTGGAAAGATCCTTTCAAGAGTAGACTGTCTAGATGTCAATGCAGTAGTCTAGTCAATAGATGACCTGTGCGAGAGTACCACAGCAATTATGTGAGGCAGGTGAGGCTTAGTGAGGATTCAATAAAGCTGTCATAGGAGATACACACATTTGTCATAACTCATTTTATCTTGGGTGTGAGGAAAAGGTCACTGTCAAGGAAACTCCCAGGGCATATTACCAAGCAATAGCGATAATTATCGCTATTGCTTGGTTAGCGTGAAAAAATTATCGCCGAACTGCAGCGATTTTTATCGCAGATAAACCTTGGTATTACCAAGGTTTATCGCAAATGCGATAAAAATCGGCCGCAATGCATGAATATCGCTGCAAAGTCAGCGATATTCATGCATTAGATATCTAATGCTCTTAGCCATGTTATCCACCTCCCATTGGATAACATGGCTAAGAACTGCTCAGGGCAGGTGTTAGCTTTTGGAGATATTCGCGCATAGCGCGAATATCTCCAAAAGTTGGTAATAGGAGATAGCGATGTTAGCGACTGTTTCCAGTCGCTAACATCTTGGCACGCCCACTTTGCATGTCATTAGTGATAAATATCACTGACAGGCAAAGTGGGGCCCAAGATGGTCGCTATCTCCTACTAGCTGTCGCTAACTGGTGTTAGCGACAGCTAGGTAATAGGGTGATAATTTTATCTCCGCTTTCTTGGCTTTTAAAGCCAAAAAAGCGGAGATAAACCCCCTTGATAATATGCCCCCTGGTCTGTTAGTTTTCTGTACTGATGTTGGGTTCATCTAGTCAAAGGGAGAACAAGGTAAGGATGAGGAACCCGCAGAGCACAGAAGCAGTATTTTTTTCTACTTATCATGAAGGTAGAGCCAATTCAGCATCATCCAGCGCTGGACATCCTTTAAGCAGCTTGTCACATTTTGAGAGCTTCTAAATCTTTTTTTTTAATGTGAGACAGATCTTGAGGTCGATAGTGGATGCACAGTGATTGATGCGGTTGGCTACCATGATGGTAGTTAGTTGAACCATGCACATTTGAAAATGGATCAGTGAGGAGGCTGATTCCTGTGGGACCAATGTCTCAATGACAGTGATAGTAGAAAAGCTTGGTTTAATGTGACTTGCTGGGTTTGAATGTCCACACAGGATATGAGCTATTATCACGATGGTTTCACCAGGTCCAACTTGCATAATCAGGTAATTGGACAACATTGCGTGGTCAATGGTGTCAAAAGCTAACAAGAGGTATAACATGATTACACAGGCCAGACACTTGTCACGGGATAACAGAAGCCTCTTGTTCTGCTTTTTGATAATCATAAGTTTAATTAAACACCCGCTTTAATGTACAGCAAGGCAAGAACCCTAAGGGCGATTACTTTACAAGTTGTTGGCTTCCAGTTGATAAGAAAGTTGTGCGATACTTATCATTCAAATAGTATTTCTGAAGAATGGAAGGTTCAGAATTGGGCAGTAAATGGATAGAGCTTGTAGATGTGAATTTGTATCTGTGGGAGTGGCATGATGAAAGCAATCTTGATTTTATGAGCGAAAAGACCTATGTATAGCACATTACTGCAGACATTATGGCTGTTGAGAGCAGGAATGGGAAGCAGAAGGTAGAACAGTCTCACATTGCAGACCAGAATGTGGCATGATTATATTGATGATAACACATCTTGATAATATCCTGTTCATGGACAAGGCTGAAACTGCAAAAGAAGAGCTGTCTAGCATGGGCCTATCCTCGTCCAGAGGGGTGTAAGGTAGATGCCTGTTAGTCAAGTATCGCAAAATTATCATCTCTGCCAATGCTTGGACTTTGTTCAATCAAAATCCTCATGGGTGATAGATCATTTCATCACAGTGAAATACCTTCTTCCACTCCCAATTTAGAAATATAAATATATTTCTCTAAGAATCTGTATTCCTAATACTGGCAAACCAATATCACTTTTTTATTGAATGATATTTAAAAAAAAGAAAAATTAAATCTTTAGTATAATTACAGGTTTAACTTAGCTATTCCTCAAAGCACATCTGTTTTTAACTTTCATACCGAACTGGGGGTACGACCCATCAGCGATTAAATTAGCATGCAACCCTTATTGCTATGGCACAGAGTATGGACCTCACCTGATCTAATTTTAAACAGGGAAATAATCACAGATTCGATGGCCTTAGACCAGGCCACTAATGATTTGGGGAGGCCCGAGTTTTACGTTAAACCAGATTCCTTAGTCACTATATCTAAGAAAGACTTAAAGGCACTCTGTTGGTACCACTTCGAATCCCTAAGATTAGGAGTGGAGGTAAACAAGAAAACTGTAATACAACACCAACTTACTCTTGTCTCATCCTCAATTCAACCCTATCTGGTCTGGTGTCAAGAGGGGTTTGATAGGTACATTCTGACCAGATTTAGATTTGACTACTTCTTTTGTTTAGTCACCTTTCCTAAAACAAACGATTGGTCCAGAAACCTCTGTAAATGTCTGTACAATAACTTATCTGACCAATCCACATTGCATGTGATTTTTTTTGTACGTTTTATTCAGCAGAAAGGGCTAGATGGATTAAACCTTTTTTAAAGCATGGTACATGGCGTCAATGCCGCCCGGCCCTACTGTTTTTACAACTTCTAAACGATATGTATTGTGTCGGTACAATAATCGTTTTTTTAAAAAGTACTTTGAGGAAAAGGAAAAGATTAATATGCTCTTAAATTTTTATGGATGTATAACTAACACGAATTGTAACTTGTAGGAGTGTTTCAATTATTGAATGAAATGTTGCTTTTATGATTTTATAAACTTGTGAAATCGAACAAAGCTTTTCCACTACTAATTACATGTTGGAAATAGAATCTCTGTTACTTGAATTTGCCACTCCTTGGTCCCACACACTCCTTGTAAAGTTATTGTTTCATTCTATGCTAAAGAACCAGTTCTGTGTATTCCCCCACAAATGCAGGTAAATAAATTATATATTTTTGTCTAGTAATAAACACACAAATCAGATGTGTTTAATTCTGTTCATATAAAAAAAGTGGCAGGACGAATCTGATATTTTGGTGGCATTTTGAAATAAGGACATTTTGTGACAAATTTACGTTCGCATTAGTGTAGCATGTCCGTATAGCACAGTGCTGCTACTAATAGTGCAGAATCCTAATCCTAGTAGCATTTTAGATTTTTAAGACCCAATCAGCATATTGATTATAACAGTGTAAGTCAATATGATTATCTGTATGGAGATGAGGATCTGTATCATACATGGAAGCATAGGATTGTGTATCTGCAACTAGTTTCTCTAGGGTATTCCTGTACAAGTCACTGGGAAATGGTGCTGACGATAAAATACAATCTAGGTTCAGGAAAAAGGTGCCTGACACTTCTACTCTCTCTGCAGAAATTGTGATTTGGTTGTGCAAGTCCTCCTATCAGCCACCATTTTGCAGTGAGGTGGCTACTGTTTTAAATATAGACCTAGACACACACCACTGGGCTTTTTTTAATTCTTCGTATTTGCATGGATTTGTTGCTACTGAATTTGGAACTTATATTTCTAAAACGTATTTGCCATGCACCATTTAAGTTAGAAATATCGCTATTGTCAGGGAATGACTGGCAGTTTACAGCCAGGATCATTCCACCTATTGGCTATAGCGCAGTCAATTTACCATCCACTTGAGTCTCCAATACCTCTACGAGGATGAGGGGTGCAGCAGATGCTGCTGGTGACTCAAGTCGCAATAAATACCTGATAGAAGGCCTGTGGACTATAGGCTGAGTGAGCAAATAGACGAGAGAAACACCGCTCTGGGAGGTACAGTGGTTGAGGGAAATTGGGAAACTCAGAGTATTTAGAGCCTGGGACCTGTTGGGGATCTTCAGGGTGGGAGACCTGCTTGGGGGTGGGGAAGCGATATCATTTGCTTCCCTCCGATGGACTTATTCCATGCACCCCAACTAAACCCTGAAGTACACCCAGTTGTGACATGCTTGGATTGCGGAGAATATAGCACTCCCAGATCTGCCTGAGTTTTCTCCACTCGAGGGGCGACTTCTGCAGAAGGAGTTTTCCTCTATAGCCATATCTGCCACATGTAAAACTCTCAATAATAACATGCCGGATAGACTACTTAAGCTGAGGAAGAGGTGGAGCTCGGAGGTGGGGGACCTTGAAGATGTTGATTGGGAAGCTTCACTGATGCATCCCTTGGGAGGTGGCAATAAAATCTCATCTACGCCTAATACAATTGAAAATCCTCCACTGGGTGTACTAAGGTCCAGCTACATTGCATGAGACGAGCCTGCTCCCCTGACTGTATCCTCTGTGGTGAGGAGGGGGGCACCTACTACTATACACTCTGGAGCTGCCTGGCCATCCAGATTAACGTGGGTCAGGTGGTGAGAGAATTGAAATGGGCAGTGGGTGAGACCATTCTCCTTGACCCAAAGCGTGACTTAATGGGCATTGTGGGGTACATCAATGTTCCTAGGACCCAACTCCTGTTCTGCAACTTATGGTTAGTGGTAGCAAAGCGCTATGTGGAAAGGCACTGGGGGGCACCCGAGGCTCCGACGCTGTCGGAATGGAAAAGGGGGATGACTTCTATATGGTGGATGAGAAGGTTGTGTACACAAGATATGGGGCAGATGCTTGCAATACTTTATTATTCCTCTTTCACAAGGGGCTGAGTATGTCAGTGTGAAGAATTTGAGAATGTCGTTGTAGCCACAATTGGGATTCTTCTTTTGGTAATATGCAGATGTCATGAGACTGTCCTACTGTGATCACTGGGGTGGGTGTGCACAAGTGCCTCCTTCATGTTCTTTCTGTTAGTGTTCGGTACTCGTTTGGCACCTTCAGAAAGAGTCTATTGCAAAGCTTCAACATCGCTTTAAAACTTAAATTTCATAAATATATATATCTTTAAAGTATTATCACCATAGTCCGATAAATTATAAATCACTGTCAATACGATTCACATATAAATCCAGGGAGGTTTTGTATAAGTCACCATTGCCTGCATAAACTCAAATTATCTGCTTTGCTAATTTAGTTGTGAATTTTTCGTGATAGTAATTTCGAATCTATAATTCTGTTCAGCAGCATTTGATAAATCTATAATGTACATTTCTCATTTTGACAGTTCGTAAATAAAATCAGATGGGCCTCTGGCCTTTTGACTTAATAAACTTTCAAGATATGCTTGCACAGGTGTTAATGCAGCATACCACTGGCTTATCTACACTAGGACTTGGTTGCCCATTATTGGGAGGATACACCCAAAGTGACAACGTTCGTGACATGCTCGTCCTTTGCACACCTCAGGCCCTTATATGCAAACAGGTCACTTTCCCTGTTTGCGGTCACCACATCTTAAAACAGGTGCGTTGGGTGCAAACAGGAAAAGTGAACTCTAACATAGGGAATATGTTGCCCCCAGGGCAGCCACAAACTCACGCTGCCCCCGGGGCAGCGCATTCATGTGAAAAACGGGGCAGCTGCTTTAAAGCCGCTTTGTGTTTTTATAGTGTAGACGGTTACCCGTCTGCACTTTGAAGGGGGATTAAAGATCCCCTTGCAGGCAGATGCAGTCAGTGACTGCACCTGCCGGCATTTTGAAGGGGATGTCTGGGGACCTCCTTTCCCCTTTCCAGAGGCTGCTCTCAGGGGAGCAGTATTTGTATTTGTATTTTGTATTTAATTTATTTATAAAGCGCTAACAATCATCCTGGGTAGGATATCACGACGCTGAGATTTGGTGCTGAGAGGTACGATAACCTCATTGATTACTGATTACTCTAGTTTAGGGAAGAGTAGTGTCTTTAATTGTTTCCTAAATGATAGGAGACAGTCTGTCAGTCTGAGACTGGGAGGTAGTTCATTCCATTTCGTTGCAGCTAGATGAGAGAAAGCCTGCTCTCCCATCCTGACAGTCTTCACGCGGGTAATGTTTGCTCTTCCTAAAGTTCTGGAACAAGGTTCCTTGATGGTCTATGGAATTTGACTTTCTTGTGTAGAATGGTAGGGCCTGTATTGTAAAGTACCTTGTGTGTGATACACAGTAGTTTGAAGTTGGCTCTTTGTCGCATTGGGAGCCAATGTAGCTCTCGCATGCAACTTTTTGCCGAATCATATCTCTTCTTATTGCATACAGCCTTTGCCGCGGCATTTTGCACTATCTGCAGTTTGGAGAAGAGATAGTCTGCCATTCCAACAAACAGAGAGTTGCCGTAGTCCAGTCTGCTCATCAGCAGCGACTGGACCAGGGTCTTCCTACACTCAGTCGGAATCCAGGGGAAGACTCGTCTGAGCATTTTCAATAATGCAAAGCCTCTGCCACAGACAGTGGAGACATGTGATTTCATAGACAGAGCACTGTCCAATACCGCACCCAAGTTTTTCGCTTTTATGGTGGGAGTTGGGGGCAAGCCCAGGTTACTTGGCCACCAGCTGTTGTCCCAGAGCTGGGGATTTTTGCCAAACAGGAGGATTTCTGACTTGTCTGCATTTAATCTCAGACAGTGCTCTTGCATCCAATTGGCCAGTTCAGTCAGGCAATTTAGTAGTCGAGTTTTAGGATCATCTTTCTCGTCAATGGTGACCATCAGCTGGGTGTCGTCAGCATAAGAGCACATTTCAACACCCCACTTTCTTCCAATGGCTGCCAATGAGGAAACAAATACATTAAACAAGGTTGGGCTTAATGAAGCCCCCTGAGGAACCCCATATTTAATGTTTCGCGGGGGAGAAATAAAATCACCCAGACACACTGATTGTGTTCGGTCCGCCAAAAAGGATTGTAGCCATCCCAATGCCTTGTCTCGAATACCTTTCCCTTCCAGGGCTTTCAGTATTTGGTCGTGTGGTACGGTATCATAAGCCGCCGATAAATCCAAGAGTATCAGGACGACTTTCTTACCATGATCCACCTGGGCCCTGATAATATCCGTCACCGCCAAAAGTGTTGTTTCAGTACTGTTGTTCGCCCTGAAACCTGTCTGAGAGACATCCAACAGTTCATTGGCTTCCAAATAGGTGGATAGCCGTCTATTGACCAGTTTCTCCAGCACTTTTGAGAGGTAAGGTAACTGGGATATTGGTCAATAGTTGGCAGGGTTGTTTACATCTAATCCTGCCTTTTTTACTAGTGGGGTGACTAGGGCCTGCTTCCAAGATCTTGGAAATTTAGCAGAGCATAAGGAAAGATTAAGTGCTTTCGTTACGGCAGGGCAAATTACAGGGGTTAGCTGAGAAAAAATGTGGTGCGGACATGGATCTAGTGGGGATCCTGACTTAACTTCGAGCATGACTCTGCCTACCTCGGCTTCTGAAAAAGGGCCAAAACTTGAACAGATAACTTGAGTTGTGGTTGGTACACTGCGCTCGATGGTTTCTGGCCTACAATTAGGAAAAGAGGCATAAATGGTATCAATTTCTCACAGAAAAAATCATTTAGTTTATTGCAGTTCGCTTGTGATGGAGTAAGTTTTACTGAAAGATTTGTTGGGTTACATAATTCCCCAACAATTTTAAAAAGTTACTTTGAGGAATTTTTATTCTCAATGATTCTACGTGTAAAATACTCCTTTTTTGCCTTCTTGATTGCTTTATTGTAGAGTACGAGTGCTTGTTTATAAATGTTTCTGGTCTCGTCTGACTTGCCTATTCTCCATTTATGTTCCAGAGATGTACATTTTCTCTTTAAAAGTTTCAATTCTGGTCCGTACCACCTTTCCGATTTTGTAGTTCTGGGTTTGTGATGAACTCGGAGGGTGGAACAGAACTCAAGTGCAGTCTTAATATTTGTGTGAAGTAAGTCTATTTCTTCATGAATATCAGTAACTGCTAAACTCGGGTGTGAAAAATGTTGTTTGAATTTGTCTGTTGAGAAGTTTTTCCAGCTCCTCGTGCTTGCTACACTTAGACCCAATGTTCTCGTGTGTATAGTAGGTAGATTGATACGGAAAGTGATCATATAGTGATCTGTCCATAGCAGAGGTGTTACAGAGTCAATGTCAATCGATTCCATGTTAGAAAATACCAAGTCCAATATATGACCTGCCGTGTGTGTAGGTTGGTTAACTCTTTGGGATATCTGCAGGATTTCCATATCCTCCACTAATTGTTTTGTTAGGGGATTATTGCATTTATCAAAATGTATGTTAAAATCTCCAAGGAGGAGGATATTTTTGTTCTTCAAGCAGACTGGCATAATTTGCTCCAGTAGTTGTGTACTGAAATTTAGTGTGCAGCCAGGAGGATTGTAGATTAGTACTCCTCCAAATAACACATTAGTGTTTAAGGACACTGAGAATGCCATAGTTTCACAATTTTCCACTTGTATGTCGGTCTCATGCTTACAAGTGAGAAAATCTCTAAATAAAAGAGCGACGCCTCCTCCCTTTTTCCTCATTCTATTCACGTTCAGAATCTTATATTCTGGGGGGAGGGCTGTGACTATATCTGGAGTATTGTGATCATCCAGCCATGTTTCGGTTAAAAAAGCCAGGTCGGGTTTATGTTTGTGTAAAAAATCCCAGATGTATGTAGAGTGTTTGGGCAGAGATCTAACATTCAAATATATGCAAATAAGGGGGGTTGTGGGAGTGTTCATTGTCACATGACTTTGTTTAGGAATGCTCTCCCATCTACAGTTGTAGCAGCTGATTGGGCCAAAGGTCTCTATTGGACCCACGCGAGCACAGGCATGGGTGTTAGTTGGTGCCTTGTATTTGATCTCCCTCAACTCATGACTTGAATAGGTTGTAATGCTTGTATTAGGAACATTACTATTAGTTTGGGCAGGGGTTGTAGCCCCTGGTCCCAGCCGGTTGCGGACGGGCGCAGACGGGCTTGCCTTAGGCGCGCCTTCAGCGCGCAATCGTCGCGCCCGCTGCGCTCGTCCGCTGCGCTTCCTGAATAAGCACATCTTTATGGACAGGAGATGAGGAGGGGGCGTGGCCTCGTAGTGGGCGTGTCCTACTCCTACCGAGGAGGATAGCAATTAGGAAAAGCGGTGATTTCCACCCTTAGCAGCGCTCGTTTTGGCTAAAGGACAGGAGCCTGCTCACTTCAATCGTGTACCAGGTAAAGGGGTGAAATATTTAAATGAGCAACAATTTCCAAGTTTTTTAAAAGTAATCACAGTTATACACACAGCAACTCCCGGCTGAGCCTCAGGAGGAAATGGTCATCAGTGACAGTGCACTACCTTTTAGGTGGCACATTGTTAGTGTTTCTCCTGATAGCTTATTTGCCTCTGTGCCCACGTCTGTAATATGCAAACACAACAGGTGATGGACCGAATGTGGATCAATGTCACACACTCACCCCAGTCCAAAGATCTGGGCCCAAATCCATCGTTTTTTTGCACTCCACACCACCCTGGGTTAGACAATGGCGATATGCAAATCAGCTCTGACCCTGTGCCCCATGGGAACAGTCCAGCCCGAACTACAAAAGCCATGTCCTTCCCAGAACGGAATCAAGCAACCGTCTGTAATATGGCATGGGCGCAGACGTAAAGTGATTCCATCATTTGCATGGGGCATGCTCCCATGCAAATAAGGAAACGCGCCCTGAAGATAGCGCTGCCACTTTATGTGCACCAGCGATATCAGTATTATATAAGGGGCTGCACAAGAATCTGCGCCCCTACTGTAATACCAAAGTGCCCTGGGGGTGCACAAAGTGGGCGCGAATGTCTGTTTCGCATCTGGGGCACCTTCTGTAATACGGCCCCTCGTGGTGTTTGTGACAGGAGTACTGGTGGGCTGTATAGGATAGGCGACATGTTGCAATTTTCTTGATTCTCTTCTTTTTCTCTTAGAGCAACGGTGACAAATGTACCATTCTTGTTCCCTTCATTGCTACACTGGCACAGGCTCTCTGTAAGCAAGACCACATTCTTCTCTCTATCCCACTTTTCAACCATTAGTTCATCTTCCTAGGGCAACCAGCCAAAAACAGGAGATGACAAAGGGCTGCAACTACACCTACTTCTCTTAAACTTTGTTGAATGATCCACAAAACCCACCACAAAGCAAAGTATGAACTATCATGAGGATTCTTCCCCTGGTATGCACATTTTCATTCCAAACAGTATTATATAAGGCACAAGACTCATCAAAAGAAGTTTTGTCATCAGTGGGTGAAATTGAATTAAAGAAGTGTAAGTACTCATTTACCAAGAGTGCCTGTGTGCTATGTAGTAGTGCATGTACTCTCCCCTTAAAAGTATTGAACACAGACAGAGACAGGCTGGAACTCAGTACCTGTGAGTGCCTACCCATTGTAAGCGCTGCTTGTTGTATTATTTAAAGCTCTCTGTGCACTATATAGGTTATTTAGCCAAGTGCACAATGTCTTTAAACCCTTGCAGTCAAGGCCTAAAGAGGTGTGAGAATCGAAGGTGCTCTCCCACATCAGTGAGCAATTTCTGGTAATACTTTAAAGAAAAAGCTGGCACCATCTCAGTGAAAAGTGCACACTCCACCTTGGTAGTAGCCTCCCTTGAAAAAGGGTCATGTGTCCTATGCCTGTTTAACAGCACTTTGATAGGTCTACCAGGCTCTTAATGCTCTTGAAGATCTAATATTGCATATCTCCTTAATCGCCCTTGTGCCGCTTCTGTTTCAATCGCTGAATAGAAAACCCAGCATTTCATACTGAATTTCTCAGACATGATTTTGCTCCCAATTATAATGGAACTCTTCTCACTATCAGATAAGCATTAATGCTAGGGTGACATTTTATAGTATTGACAGTGTTCTAGGTCTGCCTCTTCTTCTCCCGCCATTATTTACAAAGTCTATGAACTGCTATTTCCATCCCCTTCTAATGGTACACAGACAAAATATCGAGTTTTAAATTTCGATATACAATTATATCGAAGTTTAAATATCGATGGGACATAATATAGAAGGTAAGTAATATCGACACTCTTAATATCGATATTAGTAATATCGAAGTTTTAAATATCGATGTCAGTAATATCAAAGTAAATAATTTCGATGTTACTAATATCGATTTTTAAATACATTTTGTGTATATTCTATTGTATTTATTATGTTTTATTAATTTTTAATGTAATTTAATTAAATATTGTCTTTTAGTACTGTAGCGGGTTGTGGGTTTATAGGGGAATAGGGGGGGAAGTAATTTCATTATGTTAAATTAATTATTAATTAGTAGGAATTATTAATTAATTAAATGGGAATAATTTTTAAATAATTATAATTAATTGAATAGCTGATAAATATGTTTTGTAGCGGGTTATGGGTTTATAGAGGAATAGTGTGGGAAGTAATTTAATTATGTTGAAATAATTATTAATTAGTAGGAATCATACATTAATTTAAAATAATTGGTAATTATATTTAATTATTTTGGTAATTATTTTTAATTAATTGATTAATTGAAGTAATTTTATTACGTAGAATTAATTATTAATTAGTAGGAATTATCTATTAATTAATTGAGAATTATTTTTAATTTATTTTAATTAATTGATTAATTGATAAATATGTTCTGTAGCGGGTTATGGGTTTATAGGGGAATAGGGTGGGAAGTAATTTAATAATGTTGAAATAATTATTAATTAGTAGGAATCATACATTAATTTAAAATAATTGGTAATTATATTTAATTATTTTGGTAATTATTTTTAATTAATTGATTAATTGAAGTAATTTTATTACGTAGAATTAATTATTAATTAGTAGGAAGCATACATTAAATTTTATTAATTGGTTAATAATTTTAATTAATTGGTAATTAATTTTCAATAATTCATTAATTGATAGATGTGTTATGTTGCGGGTTGTGTGTTTATAGGGGAATATGGTGGGAACTAATTTTAATGTAATTAAGTAATAATAAATTAAAAACAATTGTTAAGTTAATTTTATAATTGTTAATTATTTATTAATTGGTAATTAAATATTATAAAATGGTATGTTTTTCATGTTTTTTTAGGTTACATATATTTTGCTAATCATGTTTTTAATAATTATGTATACGTATTGTAAATGTTTTATATTTATTTAATAGATCATATTTGTATTATTAAAAAAAAAAAGTTATAAGTATGTTATTTTAACCCCTACGCTATCCAACACTTTCCGTACTGTTGCACTCTCTGGAGTGGGAATAGTAATTTTTACCCCTACGCTATCCAACACTTTCCCTACTGTTGCACTCTCTGGAGTTGGAATAGTAATTGTTACCCCTACGCTATCCAACACTTTCCCTACTGTTGCACTCTCAGGAATTGGAATAGTAATTGTTACCCCTACGCTATCCAACACTTTTCCTACTGTTGCACTCTCTGGAGTTGGAATAGTAATTTTTAACCCTACGCTATCCAACACTTTCCCTACTGTTGCACTCTCTGGAGTGGGAATAGTAATTGTTACCGCTACGCTATCCAACACTTTCCCTACTGTCGCACTCTCTGGAGTGGGAATAGTAATTTTTACCCCTACGCTATCCAACACTTTCCCTACTGTTGCACTCTCTGGAGTTGGAATAGTAATTGTTACCCCTACGCTATCCAACACTTTCCCTACTGTTGCACTCTCTGGAGTTGGAATAGTAATTGTCACCCCTACGCTATCCAAAACTTTCCCTACTGTCGCACTCTCTGGAGTGGGAATAGTAATTTTTACTCATACGCTATCTATAATGTATTTAGCTTTTTTATTAGTATTATGTTGTTATTAATTGGTATTTATGTGATTATTTTATGTAAATAAATGTATTGGTAATTTATTATATTTTTATTTGTTTATAAGTTATGAAAATAATTAATTTAGCGTTATTATTAATGAAAAATATATTATGTATTATATATTTATTAATATTAATTTGTATTACATTATGTATTAATTTTAAATATTATAGTACATTTTTAAATATGTTTATTACATTTATAAGTATTATTTTGTTAATATTAGATATTTATTTTATTTAAAAAAACGATATTTTACAAAAAACGATATTTTTGTCATTCTATATTTTATTTTCGATATATTTGTACTTACCTTGTTAGGGATAGGATTCCTATATTTTTGACTTCGATATTTTTGTTCCGATATTTTTGTTTATCGATATTTGTGGTATCGATATTTTGTCAGACATTCCCTTCTAATAGTCCTTTTCAAAACACCAAATAATATTAAGTGTCAGAGTCATTGTAGTTTTATGTTGGGGTTCTGCATCTTTTGAAGTACATAATCCACTGCTCCCTCTTTCTCTTGGAAAGTAGTCTGTCACAGAAGAAGTGTCTCCAAGGTTGATACTCCCACAACACAGGCTATGGGAGTGACTAGAGTTCACACCTGGATGTCAGCCACAGTGATATGTGCACTAACAGTTTAGCCCAGATCCTCCAACCTTACTCTTTATGATTCTCTTATCAAATTCAAATTCAAATTCAAAAAAGCTTTATTTCGATATAAACTATGATATCATAAAAGCATACATTTGTTAAAAGACATATATGACAAGAAACAAATATAAGTCACAAGAAGCCAGTACATTACCATTTTAAAAAAGACAGGGGGAATATAGGAAAATCACTTATGCATATATATAAAAACAGAATTACATTTTTTTGTCCTTAAAATCTTATACATTTTAAAAATTTCTAAAATTCATATAGACATTTAATATATTACATTGAGTTCCTAAACTTTACCAAAAGTTTCAGAAATTTAACTAGAGTGTGGATCACTTCCAAGGTTTCCAACCGTTGTAGTCTAAAAAAAGCATTTCTACATGACCGGAGACCCCACTCCTTGAGAATTGGTTTAAGTAGGATCTTTCCTGGAACCTGATAAAACTTGCAGAATAAAATGCAATGCAGATTAGATTGAGGGGCGAGATCATCACAGGGACAAGGCGACATTTCTCTCGACCAATCATTGCAGTTTGGGAAAGTAATTAAACGAAAAAAAGAACCCAATCTGAACCTTGAGAGAAGCATTCTGGCATAACAATTAGTGTCACTAACAAGGTACAATTGCAGACCCTGTTCCATTGTAATTTGTTGATAGGCTAGCACTAATTTTTCAGTGGACCATCTTATGTTCACTAGGTGGTCCATAGCCAGTTTACGTAACACTTTCCTTGATATTATTTCCATACTAGATGGATTTTTTAAAAACTCAGGGTGGCCAATCTCGGTCAACATTTTTTCCACTAAACACAGCCATTTAATTTGCTTTACACCATCAAGTTGTAGGCAATCAGATATTATATTACGATTAAAGACTGTCTCTGGGGTTAGCCACAACTTATGCCATAACAGAATGGGCTCGGTCATTATGATATCGGAGATATAGGGGAGACCCAGTTCTATGTGTACGAAATAGCTCGGTGTTGATTTAGGAACCCCCAGGAAGTATCTGAGGAAGCAATTTTCAGTTTGTTGAATGGGAGTTGAGGAATCAATCCCTCAGATATCAGAACCATAGGTGGCCGTGGCAACACATTTTGCCTTGTATATGACAATCATCTCCTTAACGGGTCTACCCCAATTTTAGTCGCAAAGTTCTGCAAGGCTCCAATCGCTTTGGAGAACGCTAATCTTCTGGCTTTAATTGCTGTGTGCCAGGAGCATTTCCTATAAAAGGAGATCCCAAGATAGGGAAATTGATCTATAGTCTCTATCTTTCTGCCCTCTATAAAAATGGGACAGGGTATTTTCTTTGTTCCTTGTCGAAAAGACATGGAAAAGGTTTTTAATATATTAACCTTAAGTCCCTTTTCCCTCATAAAAAGTGTGAACTTTGAGACAGCCCTTTGTAGGCCCAGCCTGGTTTGGGACACAATAGCGGCATCGTCCGCATATAATAGGATGGGGACGGAGTGGCCCTGGGCTAAGGGGTAATCATATTGAAAACTCTTGAGGTGGTCGCCAATCGCATTTATATAGAGGGAGAAGAGTAGGGGGGCTAAGATGCACCCCTGTCTCACCCCCCTCTTGATGGAAAATCTTGACGAGCACTCCCCTCGTTGACCAAAACGCACCTTTGCCCCTGTATCCTTATATATTTCCTTGATGAAATTAAGGATTGAAAGATCCAGGCCAAGGTCCTCTAACGTGGACCATAACTGATTGTGATCAACACAATCAAAAGCTGAGCTCAAGTCAATAAAAGTTATAAAAAGGTTCCCTTCCTGGCATCGATGTATTTAGAAATTAAAAAATATAAATTTAGACTCTGCTCAACCGTCCCCATGCCTTGTCAGAATCCATATTGGAAGATAGATAGGATGTTGGCATCCTTGATCCATTGTTGTACACGTTTTAAAATAATACGGCCAGCTACCTTCATTAAGGCATCGATGAGGGAAATTGGGCGATAGCAGGATGGATCGTGTCTGTCCCCCTTTTTAAATATAGGGACTACTATCGCCTCTGACCACGTTGGTATTAGTCCATGGATATTAGCACAATTCATCACAACGGTTAGTAAAGGGGCCCAGAGATCGATTTCAGCTTTGAAGACATCCATTGGTATTGCATCAGGGCCCGGTGCCTTGCCAGATGGACTTTCTCTTAAGGCCAGGATGACCTCCTCACAAGTAAAGACGATGTCCAACAGGAGGTTTCCCAAAGAAGATCCAATGTTATTGGAAGGTGTAATAAGACCCGGAGGAGATGAATAAGAGGGGACAGAGTTACCGTACAGATTTTGAAAATGGGCCACCCAAGTATCCCCGTTTATTGCTATATCTAACATCTCGGGTTGTTTTCCCCGGGCAAAAGGTGCATTTACAGCCTTCCAAAAAGCAGTTGGATCTTTATTTTTAGAAGAAATAATTAAGGTTTGCCAAGCCTCATGTTGCAAGGTTTTCTCCCTACTCTTGATCGCACCGCGATACTGGTGTCTGGCCTGACGGATCTCCGTTGGGGATCTAGGCATGGCATGTAAGGCCTTTTTTAGGGATTTTAGTGCAGAAGTACAATTCTTCTCAAACCAGCCTCTGGGTTTATTAGGCCCTGGTTTAAACTGACGGGAAAGTAGAAGTTTTAATGACTCTTGTATCTTTGAAAAAGAATCCAGGATTTTTAAAGGATCTTCTAGGGGAGATAGACAAATGTCAATCTCTGCCTTTCTTGCAGAAAATAAGTCAAGTAAAACCTCAGGAACCACCTTATCCCATTTGAGAGTGTAACCGTTGGTGCATCCAACGGAGATAGGTTGTTGATAGATGATACTTTTTTCCCTAGTTGCCTACTTCAGTGAATGCTTATTTATATTAAATACTATTGCATAATGATCACCATAAACATCATCCAACGTTTTCCATGATGAGAGTAAATAAGCATGTGATTTAGAAAACAACGTGAAATCAATCACGGTGTTAGAACCTCTCCCATGGAAAGTTGGGTGGAAAGGTATGGATGGTGAGCATATGTCGTTTACATAATCCAAGGTAAAATAAAAAAAGGAAATTATTTAAAATATCCCCTGTTTTGGAATGGGTAAAGTGGTTCAGGGTGTCATCCATGGAGAATTCAAAACCACAAATTCCCTTCGGACCATACTGGCAAATACTACAATTGAAATCACCCAGCCAGGCGAGCACACACTCCCTGCCTATAGATTCTTTTAGTGTGACAATTGTGTGACTTAATTCATTTAAAATTCGTTTCAAAGCTTCTGACGCCAGATTGTTGTAGAAATTTATTAAGATGAGATTAAGTGAACAACCCCATCCAATCACAACAACCTGATAAAATTCCGTAGGAATGTGTTTCAGCACAGTTAATCCACTAGCAATACTAATGTAGATGCATAAACCACCCCTGTTTCTTCCCTGATTGCTTGCTAAAGCTGGTACATGGAAAGTCTGAAACCCTAGGAGGTGGACAGGATTTAATGCCCATGTTTCCTGGAAGCATAGAATGGAATAACTGTTTACCAAGTCCAACCATGGTTGGGTGCCAATTTTGGTTGCAAGACCTGCCACATTCCAATTAAGGACCAAGTTAGGGGAGCAAACAGGTATACGTGTGGAATATTTAGACACAACCCTTCCCCC
This sequence comes from Lissotriton vulgaris, assembly GCF_964263255.1. Classification (NCBI taxonomy): domain Eukaryota; kingdom Metazoa; phylum Chordata; class Amphibia; order Caudata; family Salamandridae; genus Lissotriton; species Lissotriton vulgaris. The sequence continues at coordinate 885,167,413 of NC_141699.1, read as the reverse complement.
CCCCATGTTTAGTAGAACATGATTTCGGAGATGATGCAATATCATAAATATCATGAATCCCAACATTTCCCCCTGAATTGACTTCCAGTTGTTTTTCAGACGGGCTTGGAAATTTTCCGGGGCTAAGCTTACCAGAAGTAGTCGAAGTAGCAATACTATTATGTGACGGATTACCCCCAGCAATACAGTCATTATTCTCCTCGTGAAGAGATAAACAAAACATCATGTCTCGCAATATCGTGGGATTCAAGGACACAGTACCAATCCCTAGACTCACGTTCAGGTCTAATTTTGATACACAATGATCCCCCCTCATGTCTTGTAGAGGATCAGACGGTCTGCTCGTAGGAATAGGAGTAACAATAAAGAGTTCATTTGGTGTTTTACAATTGTTCAAGCACTCGCGAGTGCTTCCTACTTGAGAAACAGGTGAAATGAGTCATTCATTTACATCTAAGCCAGAGAGGGGTTTGAATAGGTTGTGTAGTGGAATATTCCAGTACTCACTTGGATTTGTCGGATGATAACTATTACCAAAAGGAAGGAAGAACCTATTTGGGCGTTGAGGTGGGAAAAAAGGGGGAAGATTGCTTGTATACTGTCTTGGAGCAGTAGAGTGCGGGATACAATAGGGAAATTGCAGAGAATCAGAGCGACCCAGTGTTGATGGGTAATTAGGAGGCATCATCAGAGCTTCAGGGTAAAAATAGCTCAGATTACGAGATGATACGCTACCCTCACTTCTCCCTGGGAACCAATCACTGATGTACGTGACTACTCTATGATCCCTGAAATTTACTGTCACCACATCCCCCTCAATATCTTTAGGTCGAAGACCCACCCAATTGGTCCCACCTGGGTATCGTTTCTTTACTGCACTCTGCTGCCGATTTATCCTGCATATTATAATTTTTACTCGTGCCTGCGCTGCACTCTGCTGCCGATTTATCCTGCATAATATAATTTTTCCTGGAGCCTGCGCTGCTCGCATTTCCTCCCCAGCTGCATCCGCCATAATTGACTAGATTTTCAGCTGTTGTCGTGTGGTGCTCGCTTTGTCTGCCCTCATTTACTCGCATTGCCTCCGCATTTATTACTAACGTGTACAGCCTGTCCCGGTTTCGATTTGCCAGCCATTTTTGTTGTTGTTGTGCATAGGAGCCCGTCCCCTCCACCATGATCCCGCCTCCCAGCTGATCCTCCCTCCCACTAAGTGCCTTGCCTCGCTCCGTCCTTTGTTTGCGCTGTGTCCGCCCTGATACCCTCGGAAGCGGACGCTCCCCACGACCCCTGGTCCCACCTGGGTATCGTTTCTTTACTGCACTCTGCTGCCGATTTATCCTGCATATTATAATTTTTCCTGGAGCCTGCGCTGCTCGCATTTCCTCCCCAGCTGCATCCGCCATAATTGACTAGATTTTCAGCTATTGTCGTGTGGTGCTCGCTTTGTCTGCCCTCATTTACTCACATTGCCTCCGCATTTATTACTAACGTGTACAGCCTGTCCCGGTTTCGATTTGCCAGACATTTTTGTTGTTGTTGTGCATAGGAGTCCGTCCCCTCCACCATGATCCCGCCTCCCAGCTGATCCTCCCTCGCCCCTCCCCTCAACTATCCTCATATGACTGATGCATCTGCGTGCAGCGTTCACGTGCAGCGGTCGCGCCCCATGCGCGCCAAAGGTGCGCCAAAGGTAAGTCCGTCTACGCCCGTCCGCGCCTGGACCGCGTCCAGCGCCAGACCCCCTGGACCTCGCATACCCCCCCACCCGCATAACATATGACGCCGCTACTCTCCTTGCCCTTAACCCCGGACGCACCTCACAATGCTGCGTAACTACCCCAGGACACACCCACGGACCATTCGCCTGCCACTCCTGCAAGTTCGCCTGCATCAGGACCCATGCCAAATCCGCCCCCTCCAAACACTACTCCGACTCCAACCACCTGAAGTGTATCCTGCTGAACACCCGATCGATCCACAAACATGCCACTGAACTCTGGGACCTACTCGACACTACATCACCGGACGTCGCCTTCCTTACAGAAACCTGGATGAACACCTCATCAGCGCCCGACATCGCCATAGCCATCCCAGACACCTACAAGATCATCCGAAAAGACCGCATCAACCAAACTGGAGGAGGCATCGCCATCGTCCACAAGAACACCATCCGAATCTCGACCAACTCCGACGATAACCTCGCGACCGCCGAACACCTTCACTTCCAGATCCACACCGACCCCAGGACCACACTTAGAGGCACCCTCATCTACAGACCACCAGGTACCCGCACACAATTCAACGAAGACATCACTGACTTCATCAGCCCACATGCCCTCACCTCCGAGAACTACATTCTACTGGGAGACCTCAACTTCCACCTGGAAAAGAATAACGACAGCAACACCACCACCCTTCTGGACAACATGGCCAATCTCGGACTCAAACAACTTGTCGACACCCCCACCCACTTAGCCGGACACACGCTCGACCCTATCTTCACATCCAGCAAATTCATCTCCTTTGATCACACCACAGCTCTCCATTGGACTGACCACAGCTGCATTCACTTCAGCTACAAAAAGACCACGACCCACACCCCACCACAACCTATTCCTCAAATAAACTGGAACAAAATCACCACCGACCAGCTCCTCACATCGCTTAACCAAAACACCCACACCTTATCATCGGACCCAAACCAAGCTGCCACCAAATTCACACAATGGATCACCCACAGCGCTGACGAATTGGCAATCTTGAAAAACCGAATTGCAAAAGTTGTCGTGTTGTTCCTAGTGTCAAAGAAAGATTAGTGTAGTCTGTAATGCTAGTGGATTAGAACAGGGTAACCATGTGGTCGCCCTGGGAATCCATTTTGTTGGATTTAATGCCCTCACACACCCTTTCAGGTGTCATGCTTCATCATTTGGGCCTGCTCCTCGTTGGGTCGGCGGTGCAATACCCAACGGGCAACACCTCATAGAGGGGCTCTTTGGCGGAGATCTTTTTCCAACTGCCGTATAGATGAAGTGCGGGTATGGGGCCAGGATTCAGGGTAGACGTTAGTGTGTGAAGTAAAATAAAGCTAGTAGTACCAGAGTCAATTTTATTCAGGAGGGCTACTGCTTTAGTTAAAAAGGGGGGTTCCTAGAGGAGAGTAGTGGAAAGTGATGTTTCCTACTCTCTTCTGGAGGATGTTAAAGTCCGGTCAACATGTTTCTCGCTACTCTACAATTTGCTGAGCGATTCTTCAGGACCAAGGGGACTAGTGAAAAAGTGTCTGAGAGTATATATAACTGTCTACACTATTATTACTTGGTATGGTGTATGTATGCTCGTTAGGCTACCATCCTAGTGAAAGAACAGGTGAATATTACCCTTCTTCAAGTTGCGATTGTTAATACCTGTTGGAGGCAAAAGATGGGGAGGGGTAAAACAACATCGCAAACAAATATTACCACATTGCATTACTGACTGTGATACTTGCGTGAAACGCATGCTGTGACTCATGCGTGTCAATGTGACACAAGTATATCAAGCACTCTCATCAGTGGGGTTTCGTGGGAGTGATATGTGAGGATAAAACCATGTGTTTTAAAAAAAGGGAAAAAGAAGAAAATACCAACTTGGTATTATTGCACACAGTTACTCATAACTCACCTAAAGTTAAAAACAATCAGACAACAACAGTGTCCAGCAGGTAAAGCTTCAGGAGATGTTCCACCATGACGCTATGTAGAGGGAAAGATCTCAGTGGTGTGTACAAAGTAATGGGTACATTGACATTTTATTCCAGAGTCAAGAGACCCCCAAGTGAATACAAACTCCACTAGGTGGCATTCAAAAGTTGGTATATTGTTGTATTTGAACTTATGTGCCTCACTTACTAGGTTAAAAAACTGGGATATAAGTTGTAAGGTCATATTGGGACTCTGTCTTTTATCATATTTTACTATTCCTAGACCCCTTTGTGTGTCTAGATAATATTGCCACAGGGTATTATCAAGCATATGTACTCAAAGTAAATTCTAATAGTAAGTTATGCATGTGTATCTATATAATGTAGCCACAGGATATTATTAAGCATGAGTACTCAAAGTAACTTCTAAAAGTAGGTTATGCATGTAGTGCACCTTTTAGTAAAAACCCATTCATATAATCCGCTGGAAGAGACAGAAGTTTCTTAATCGTACCCATGTCAGTTACTGTTTTCAGCTGGGCAGTCGAGTGTTTTTAAATCCCAGGTCAGAGACTCATATTAAGTTTGCTTTGAAGTTTAAATCTCTGCTTTTATACCCCTGATCAGTAAGATGCCGTGTGGATACTACACTCCAATGTCGGCGTGGCGCTTCGTTAAATGCGCGTTTCATAGGTTTGACTGTTTTTTTGTTTGTTTTTTAGGTTGTGTAGTTCATGACACGTTCGTGTCAGAAAGCCGCTTGCCTCGGTGTCTTAGCGGTGCTCGGTAATGTTAGCAACCGCTTTAGCACACCCATTAGCAACAGCCGCCGTATAGCGTTGTCACGTCTATACCGGCGGGGCGTTTAAAGACAGCGCGTTCAAATCGCTACTATTGTTTGACGGGAAACCATGCTGTTATGCCGCGTTTACCAAAAGCGCGTTTAAATCGCCTGCTGATTATTTGGAAATCAAGCGGATGTAACGCTTTTGTTTGTACGCCATGTGTGAGAATTGCTAGGCACCCTAATAACAACAGACGGTTGATGGTGAATGGGAAACCTCGCGCTTGCTTTAAAATGCGTGAACACTATACGGAGCATACAATAAAGAATTAGTTTAAGTATAGCTGTACATTCTGGTTTCAGTTTTCACTTACTTGGTGACTGCCTGAGCTTCATTTATATGCACCTACCCATCGCCGCTGGAACCGGGTGGAGGTAGTGGGAGGGGTTGGGTTTGTTTATGAAGGAAGTGGCTGTTAATCTCATTGGTTAATGGTAATGGCAGCCATATTGTAGTGGGTAGTGGTAGTCACATTCGTGTATTTACAACCTATGTTTATTTTCTCTACAAATGAGAATATATAAATAAACATGAATTCAAGGGGCTGTCTTTGTTCAAATTAACACTTTGGGTTTATGTAATAAGTAGTTATTGCTGCTCTAATCAGTGCATGAGTTCATGTTAATTATATGCTTGTATTATTGTGTTATCTAGATGTAGATAGGGGGGTAGGTCATAATCTCCACTCAATTATAGTTAAATATATTACAACAAGGTGGGATCCCAATATCTGTTTTCTATAGATGGTATAGTGGTAATGGGTTGGTAACAGAATTAGTTATCTGACGGGCAGTGAATAGTTCGGCCATTTTGTAATGGTAGTTGAACTATTTATTTGTCATAATACTGTTATTGGGTAATGTATCTTTGAGATGCCTTGTGTTAGGATTCTATGAATACTTCCCATCAGTCGGTAACACAATAGATTAGTCAAGGTAGCTGGAGTTGCATACAAGGATGGTTATAGAACCTATATCCAAACACTAGGGAAATGTAAGTGGAATTTAACAGGTATGGTGGTTCATTTCAGAGACTTGCCCAGGGTATGTCTTCATTGGGGCCCTTGCTGTTGGATGCCAATCTATGTATCCATCGTTGTTCTTTATAGAACAACCCTTCCTTAGATGTTTGTGGGCTAGCTTCAATAATAAGCCATTGTAGAGAATCTGGTGTATGTTGCATTTCTAAGAAATGCCTGCACATTTTGGTGTTGCTTTTTTTACACCTGAAATGCCGCAGCCATCCTCAGGACTCCCTCTATTTTAAACATGGATAACGACATAGCAACGGGTAGCAACACAGCTGACTCGAAAACACTCTCTGATCTCAAAAGAGAGTGGATAAGGATCAGCCTACATGGCGCCTTAATGGCGGAATACTTCAAGGCCAAAATCGCTCCAAACGGACTGATTGTTAAAAATTTCCCCAGGATATTCTGGGAAGATGGGCAATTTAAGGTTGAGTGGTCCCAGATATCCTGGAAGTGTACTCATGACTTATTGATCTTAATTGTCAACACTTCAAAACATTTGGCAGACGCCCTGCTGGAGAAAATCCAGGCATTAGAAACAACATTGAAAAATGCAGGAAACAACCCAGGGTTTAAAACAAAGTTGGCAGAAATTAATAAAGAAATTAGTGAACATAAAGACTACTTGATGAAACAAAAAGTCAATAAGCTACAAAAAGATATTGACCGTTTTGATAAGGAAAAAGTATATCCATACCTCAAAAAAGATTACACCCCCCAAGGTGGTGGTTACCTCTCTGATTCAAGTGACAACTCGTCAAGAAGAGGGTCCTATAGCGACAGTAATTCCAGTGGGGATGAATGGCAGACACGCCCACGAAGGGGCGGAAGAGGTGGGAGAAGGGGTCAATACACATATCCCCCTCCACAATTACCATTCCCGGGACATCCAATGTGGCAATATCCACAGTTCCCACAGGCCATGCCACAGTTTGGACCACAATACCCCCCTCAATTTGCCCCCCAGGGTAACCGGCCTTTTTTAGACAGAGGTTGGGGCAGAGGGCGAGGGCGAAAGAGAGGAAAAGCAACCGACAAACGGGTGCAATGGGAGGACACAACACCTCAAGGGATGGACACCCGGAGCAAGACGAGCAAAAAATGAGTCTTGTAGTAAATCTCTCTTCACACCAGTTAACCGATGAACAAGAGAAGGTCCTCCAGAAAGGACTAGGTTTCGTCCCCACACCAAAAATTGATGATTTTCTCCAAACAGTGGAGTTACAAAAATTTTTCAGAAAGATAAGACTTCACGCCTTCTTTGATGGAAAACCCCACGAACCCTCTGAGGACTCCGGGTTACACAATGCCTCTACTTTTACACCTCACAGCGGCATGGTACCTAGTGAAGTTCTCACCTATGAACAAGCAGTCTTGAGAGATATTAACAATTTGACACATACCACGACATACAGCAATATGTCTAGAGAAGAAAGATCAATTCTCGACGCTTTATCCAATAACCCACTGCTAACAATTAAACAGGCAGACAAGGGTGGCGCCACTGTGATAATGGACACTGTAGATTATGATAACGAGTGCCAAAGACAACTCAATGACACGAAATACTACAAGGTTATGAACCAAAATCCAACAGAACGCCTCACAATATCTATTGTGAGCATGGTGGAGTCAGCAGAATGCCAGGGCTGGCTCAGTAAAAAGGAGGCAGAGTTCCTTGTCAAAAAGAACCCTAAGGTCCCGTATTTTTATACGCTACCTAAAATACATAAAGGGGTTACTCCAGTTCCAGGTCGCCCTATAGTGTCAGGGATTGACTCAGTACTGGATCCGCTTTCTAAATTCTGTGACCATTTCTTACAGCCGCTGGTGAAACAAATACCTTCCTATATACAGGACACCACAGATCTACTACGCCTTTTACAGGACTACAGTGAGGTCAGATCTATTGATTTCCTCATAACCCTAGACGTCGAGGCCCTCTACACCAACATCCCTCAGAGGGCCTCCCTAGGTGTTATGGCCACTGCTCTGGAAAAGACTGATTGGACGTCTGCTACGCCCATTAGTTTCATAATGGAATGTGCTGAAAAGGTTCTAACTGAGAACTATTTCGAATTCAAGGGTTCCTATTACCATCAAATACAAGGGACTTGCATGGGGAGCACGGTAGCCCCCAGTATAGCATGCCTGTATATGGCCCACTTTGAAGAGACCAACATATGGCCTATGACCAATCCCTTCCACGATAACATAAAGCTATATAAAAGATATATAGACGACATCTTGATCTTTTGGTCAGGGAATGAAGACTCATACAAGGAGTTTTTCAATTGGATAAATGGTCTAAATCCATATTTGTCCTTTACGATAACTGCTTCAAACGACCGTATAGCGTTTCTTGACCTAACAATATGCTTGGAAGGGGATGTCCTAAGTACTACCTTATTTAAGAAGAGTACAGACCGCAATAGCCTGCTCCACTATGAAAGCCATCATCCTAAAGCGCTAAGGTCCAACTTACCATATGGGCAATTCCTCAGGTTACGACGTAATTGTAGCACCATGGCCAATTACAGAACTGAATCTGCTATCCTTTCTAGGAATCTGAGCGAAAGAGGATACCCTACTAGAGATATAAGAAGAAGCTCGAAAAGAGCACAGAACAATAACAGAGAGGGCCTGATTGAACCCAGAGAAAGAGACCTGGCAACTGTCCAACCCATGACTTGCGTGACGACTTTCACACCACTATCTAATAAAATAAAGAAAATTGTGAAACGTCACTGGTCTATTTTAAATACAAGCACCCTCAGCATTGACCAACCTAGGTTCGCCTTCAAGAGATCAAGGAACATGAAAGATATCCTTATCCACACCAGACCTAAGACAACAAATGAACCCAACCGACAGACAACATTATGGGGTCTGCCACCAGTAAGCGGACACTACCCCTGTGGAAGCTGCGCTGCGTGCCCTCTAACTAAAAAATACAAACACATCACCTTATCTGATACCTTCAGGTGGGAAATGAGAGGTCACACAAATTGCAACAGCTCAAATTGCATTTATCTGATCATATGTCCTTGTAACCTATACTATATAGGTATGACAACACGCAATGCAAAGACGAGGATATCTGAACACCGAAGTAACTTCAGGTGTAAAAAAAGCAACACCAAAATGTGCAGGCATTTCTTAGAAATGCAACATACACCAGATTCTCTACAATGGCTTATTCTTGAAGCTAGCCCACAAACATCTAAGGAAGGGTTGTTCTATAAAGAACAACGATGGATACATAGATTGGCATCCAACAGCAAGGGCCTCAATGAAGACATAGCCTGGGCAAGTCTCTGAAATGAACCACCATACCTGTTAAATTCCACTTACACTTCCCTAGTTTTTGGATATAGGTTCTATAACCATCCTTGTATGCAACTCCAGCTACCTTGACTAATCTATTGTGTTACCGACTGATGGGAATTATTCATAGAATCCTAACACAAGGCATATCAAAGATACATTACCCAATAACAGTATTATGACAAATAAATAGTTCAACTACCATTACAAAATGGCCGAACTATTCACTGCCCGTCAGATAACTAATTCTGTTACCAACCCATTACCACTATACCATCTATAGAAAACAGATATTGGGATCCCACCTTGTTGTAATATATTTAACTATAATTGAGTGGAGATTATGACCTACCCCCCTATCTACATCTAGATAACACAATAATACAAGCATATAATTAACATGAACTCATGCACTGATTAGAGCAGCAATAACTACTTATTACATAAACCCAAAGTGTTAATTTGAACAAAGACAGCCCCTTGAATTCATGTTTATTTATATATTCTCATTTGTAGAGAAAATAAACATAGGTTGTAAATACACGAATGTGACTACCACTATCCACTACAATATGGCTGCCATTACCATTAACCAATGAGATTAACAGCCACTTCCTTCATAAACAAACCCAACCCCTCCCACTACCTCCACCCGGTTCCAGCGGCGATGGGTAGGTGCATATAAATGAAGCTCAGGCAGTCACCAAGTAAGTGAAAACTGAAACCAGAATGTACAGCTATACTTAAACTAATTCTTTATTGTATGCTCCGTATAGTGTTCACGCATTTTAAAGCAAGCGCGAGGTTTCCCATTCACCATCAACCGTCTGTTGTTATTAGGGCGCCTAGCAATTCTCACACATGGCGTACAAACAAAAGCGTTACATCCGCTTGATTTCCAAATAATCAGCAGGCGATTTAAACGCGCTTTTGGTAAACGCGGCATAACAGCATGGTTTCCCGTCAAACAATAGTAGCGATTTGAACGCACTGTCATTAAACGCCCCGCCGGTATAGACGTGACAACGCTATACGGCGGCTGTTGCTAATAGGTGTGCTAAAGCGGTTGCTAACATTATCGAGCACCGCTAAGACACCGAGGCAAGCGGCTTTCTGACACGAACGTGTCATGAACTACACAACCTAAAAAACAAACAAAAAAACAGTCAAACCTATGAAACGCGCATTTAACGAAGCGCCACGCCGGCATTGGAGTGTAGTATCCACACGGCATCTTACTGATCAGGGGTATAAAAGCGGAGATTTAAACTTCAAAGCAAACTTAATATGAGTCTCTGACCTGGGATTTAAAAACACTCGACTGCCCAGCTGAAAACAGTAACTGACATGGGTACGATTAAGAAACTTCTGTCTCTTCCAGCGGATTATATGAATGGGTTTTTACTAAAAGGTGCACTACATGCATAACCTACTTTTAGAAGTTACTTTGAGTACTCATGCTTAATAATATCCTGTGGCTACATTATATAGATACACATGCATAACTTACTATTAGAATTTACTTTGAGTACATATGCTTGATAATACCCTGTGGCAATATTATCTAGACACACAAAGGGGTCTAGGAATAGTAAAATATGATAAAAGACAGAGTCCCAATATGACCTTACAACTTATATCCCAGTTTTTTAACCTAGTAAGTGAGGCACATAAGTTTAAATACAACAATATACCAACTTTTGAATGCCACCTAGTGGAGTTTGTATTCACTTGTGGGTCTCTTGACTCTGGAATAAAATGTCAATGTACCCATTACTTTGTACACACCACTGAGATCTTTCCCTCTACATAGCGTCATGGTGGAACATCTCCTGAAGCTTTACCTGCTGGACACTGTTGTTGTCTGATTGTTTTTAACTTTAGGTGAGTTATGAGTAACTGTGTGCAATAATACCAAGTTGGTATTTTCTTCTTTTTCCCTTTTTTTAAAACACATGGTTTTATCCTCACATATCACTCCCACGAAACCCCACTGATGAGAGTGCTTGATATACTTGTGTCACATTGACACGCATGAGTCACAGCATGCGTTTCACGCAAGTATCACAGTCAGTAATGCAATGTGGTAATATTTGTTTGCGATGTTGTTTTACCCCTCCCCATCTTTTGCCTCCAACAGGTATTAACAATCGCAACTTGAAGAAGGGTAATATTCACCTGTTCTTTCACTAGGATGGTAGCCTAACGAGCATACATACACCATACCAAGTAATAATAGTGTAGACAGTTATATATACTCTCAGACACTTTTTCACTAGTCCCCTTGGTCCTCAAGAATCGCTCAGCAAATTGTAGAGTAGCGAGAAACATGTTGACCGGACTTTAACATCCTCCAGAAGAGAGTAGGAAACATCACTTTCCACTACTCTCCTCTAGGAACCCCCCTTTTTAACTAAAGCAGTAGCCCTCCTGAATAAAATTGACTCTGGTACTACTAGCTTTATTTTACTTCACACACTAACGTCTACCCTGAATCCTGGCCCCATACCCGCACTTCATCTATACGGCAGTTGGAAAAAGATCTCCGCCAAAGAGCCCCTCTATGAGGTGTTGCCCGTTGGGTATTGCACCGCCGACCCAACGAGGAGCAGGCCCAAATGATGAAGCATGACACCTGAAAGGGTGTGTGAGGGCATTAAATCCAACAAAATGGATTCCCAGGGCGACCACATGGTTACCCTGTTCTAATCCACTAGCATTACAGACTACACTAATCTTTTTTCTTTGACACTAGGAACAACACGACAACTTTTGCATTTCGTGTAATTTGGGCACGTCGTGTGTGGACCTTCTGCTCGGATTGAGCAGTAATAGCCCAAGACTCCTTCTTTTGATAATAATTCTGTGCACGGCTCACACCCGTAGGAGTATCTCCCTTGGCGGGTAAGACTAGCTCTGTCCCCCTACCTATTCCCCTGGCCCAGCCACAAATAGCCTGACCAGGATGTCCAAAACAACATTCCATCCCAGTCCGTACCTATTCAAAATGGAAGGCCAAGGACTAAGTTTTGGTGAGGATGATGCTGCAGCCATCCTCAGGACTCCCTCTATTTTAAACATGGATAACGACATAGCAACGGGTAGCAACACAGCTGACTGGAAAACACTCTCTGATCTCAAAAGAGAGTGGATAAGGATCAGCCTACATGGCGCCTTAATGGCGGAATACTTCAAGGCCAAAATCGCTCCAAACGGACTGATTGTTAAAAATTTCCCCAGGATATTCTGGGAAGATGGGCAATTTAAGGTTGAGTGGTCCCAGATATCCTGGAAGTGTACTCGTGACTTATTGATCTTAATTGTCAACACTTCAAAACGTTTGGCAGACGCCCTGCTGTAGAAAATCCAGGCATTAGAAACAACATTGAAAAATGCAGGAAACAACCCAGGGTTTAAAACAAAGTTGGCAGAAATTAATAAAGAAATTAGTGAACATAAAGACTACTTGATGAAACAAAAAGTCAATAAGCTACAAAAAGATATTGACCGTTTTGATAAGGAAAAAGTATATCCATACCTCAAAAAAGATTACACCCCCCAAGGGGGTGGTTACCTCTCTGATTCAAGTGACAACTCGTCAAGAAGAGGGTCCTATAGCGACAGTAATTCCAGTGGGGATGAATGGCAGACACGCCCACGAAGGGGCGGAAGAGGTGGGAGAAGGGGTCAATACACATATCCCCCTCCACAATTACCATTCCCGGGACATCCAATGTGGCAATATCCACAGTTCCCACAGGCCATGCCACAGTTTGGACCACAATACCCCCCTCAATTTGCCCCCCAGGGTAACCGGCCTTTTTTAGACAGAGGTTGGGGCAGAGGGCGAGGGCGAAAGAGAGGAAACGCAACCGACAAACGGGTGCAATGGGAGGACACAACACCTCAAGGGATGGACACCCGGAGCAAGACGAGCAAAAAATGAGTCTTGTAGTAAATCTCTCTTCACACCAGTTAACCGATGAACAAGAGAAGGTCCTCCAGAAAGGACTAGGTTTCGTCCCCACACCAAAAATTGATGATTTTCTCCAAACAGTGGAGTTACAAAAAAAAATTTCAGAAAGATAAGACTTCACGCCTTCTTTGATGGAAAACCCCACGAACCCTCTGAGGACTCCGGGTTACACAATGCCTCTACTTTTACACCTCACAGCGGCATGGTACCTAGTGAAGTTCTCACCTATGAACAAGCAGTCTTGAGAGATATTAACAATTTGACACATACCACGACATACAGCAATATGTCTTGAGAAGAAAGATCAATTCTCAACGCTTTATCCAATAACCCACTGCTAACAATTAAACAGGCAGACAAGGGTGGCGCCACTGTGATAATGGACACTGTAGATTATGATAACGAGTGCCAAAGACAACTCAATGACACGAAATACTACAAGGTTATGAACCAAAATCCAACAGAACGCCTCACAATATCTATTGTGAGCATGGTGGAGTCAGCAGAATGCCAGGGCTGGCTCAGTAAAAAGGAGGCAGAGTTCCTTGTCAAAAAAAACCCTAAGGTCCCGTATTTTTATACGCTACCTAAAATACATAAAGGGGTTACTCCAGTTCCAGGTCGCCCTATAGTGTCAGGGATTGACTCAGTACTGGATCCGCTTTCTAAATTCTGTGACCATTTCTTACAGCCACTGGTGAAACAAATACCTTCCTATATACAGGACACCACAGATCTACTACGCCTTTTACAGGACTACAGTGAGGCCAGATCTATTGATTTCCTCATAACCCTAGACGTCGAGGCCCTCTACACCAACATCCCTCAGAGGGCCTCCCTAGGTGTTATGGCCACTGCTCTGGAAAAGACTGATTGGACGTCTGCTACGCCCATTAGTTTCATAATGGAATGTGCTGAAAAGGTTCTAACTGAGAACTATTTCGAATTCAAGGGTTCCTATTACCATCAAATACAAGGGACTTGCATGGGGAGCACGGTAGCCCCCAGTATAGCATGCCTGTATATGGCCCACTTTGAAGAGACCAACATATGGCCTATGACCAATCCCTTCCACGATAACATAAAGCTATATAAAAGATATATAGACGACATCTTGATCTTTTGGTCAGGGAATGAAGACTCATACAAGGAGTTTTTCAATTGGATAAATGGTCTAAATCCATATTTGTCCTTTACGATAACTGCTTCAAACGACCGTATAGCGTTTCTTGACCTAACAATATGCTTGGAAGGGGATGTCCTAAGTACTACCTTATTTAAGAAGAGTACAGACCGCAATAGCCTGCTCCACTATGAAAGCCATCATCCTAAAGCGCTAAGGTCCAACTTACCATATGGGCAATTCCTCAGGTTACGACGTAATTGTAGCACCATGGCCAATTACAGAACTGAATCTGCTATCCTTTCTAGGAATCTGAGCGAAAGAGGATACCCTACTAGAGATATAAGAAGAAGCTCGAAAAGAGCACAGAACAATAACAGAGAGGGCCTGATTGAACCCAGAGAAAGAGACCTGGCAACTGTCCAACCCATGACTTGCGTGACGACTTTCACACCACTATCTAATAAAATAAAGAAAATTGTGAAACGTCACTGGTCTATTTTAAATACAAGCACCCTCAGCATTGACCAACCTAGGTTCGCCTTCAAGAGATCAAGGAACATGAAAGATATCCTTATCCACACCAGACCTAAGACAACAAATGAACCCAACCGACAGACAACATTATGGGGTCTGCCACCAGTAAGCGGACACTACCCCTGTGGAAGCTGCGCTGCGTGCGCTCTAACTAAAAAATACAAACACATCACCTTATCTGATACCTTCAGGTGGGAAATGAGAGGTCACACAAATTGCAACAGCTCAAATTGCATTTATCTGATCATATGTCCTTGTAACCTATACTATATAGGTATGACAACACGCAATGCAAAGACGAGGATATCTGAACACCGAAGTAACTTCAGGTGTAAAAAAAGCAACACCAAAATGTGCAGGCATTTCTTAGAAATGCAACATACACCAGATTCTCTACAATGGCTTATTCTTGAAGCTAGCCCACAAACATCTAAGGAAGGGTTGTTCTATAAAGAACAACAATGGATACATAGATTGGCATCCAACAGCAAGGGCCTCAATGAAGACATACCCTGGGCAAGTCTCTGAAATGAACCACCATACCTGTTAAATTCCACTTACACTTCCCTAGTTTTTGGATATAGGTTCGATAACCATCCTTGTATGCAACTCCAGCTACCTTGACTAATCTATTGTGTTACCGACTGATGGGAATTATTCATAGAATCCTAACACAAGGCATCTCAAAGATACATTACCAATAACAGTATTATGACAAATAAATAGTTCAACTACCATTACAAAATGGCCGAACTATTCACTGCCCGTCAGATAACTAATTCTGTTACCAACCCATTACCACTATACCATCTATAGAAAACAGATATTGGGATCCCACCTTGTTGTAATATATTTAACTATAATTGAGTGAAGATTATGACCTACCCCCCTATCTACATCTAGATAACACAATAATACAAGCATATAATTAACATGAACTCATGCACTGATTAGAGCAGCAATAACTACTTATTACATAAACCCAAAGTGTTAATTTGAACAAAGACAGCCCCTTGAATTCATGTTTATTTATATATTCTCATTTGTAGAGAAAATAAACATAGGTTGTAAATACACGAATGTGACTACCACTATCCATTACAATATGGCTGCCATTACCATTAACCAATGAGATTAACAGCCACTTTCTTCATAAACAAACCCAACCCCTCCCACTACCTCCACCCGGTTCCAGCGGCGATGGGTAGGTGCATATAAATGAAGCTCAGGCAGTCACCAAGTAAGTGAAAACTGAAACCAGAATGTACAGCTATACTTAAACTAATTCTTTATTGTATGCTCCGTATAGTGTTCACGCATTTTAAAGCAAGCGCGAGGTTTCCCATTCACCATCAACCGTCTGTTGTTATTAGGGCGCCTAGCAATTCTCACACATGGCGTACAAACAAAAGCGTTACATCCGCTTGATTTCCAAATAATCAGCAGGCGATTTAAACGCGCTTTTGGTAAACGCGGCATAACAGCATGGTTTCCCGTTAAACAATAGTAGCGATTTGAACGCGCTGTCATTAAACGCCCCGCCGGTATAGACGTGACAACGCTATACGGCGGCTGTTGCTAATGGGTGTGCTAAAGCGGTTGCTAACATTACCGAGCACCGCTAAGACACCGAGGCAAGCGGCTTTCTGACACGAACGTGTCATGAACTACACAACCTAAAAAACAAGCAAAAAAACAGTCAAACCTATGAAACGCGCATTTAACGAAGCGCCACGCCGACATTGGAGTGTAGTATCCACACGGCTTCTTACTGATCAGGGGTATAAAAGCGGAGATTTAAACTTCAAAGCAAACTTAATATGAGTCTCTGACCTGGGATTTAAAAACACTCGACTGCCCAGCTGAAAACAGTAACTGACATGGGTACGATTAAGAAACTTCTGTCTCTTCCAGCGGATTATATGAATGGGTTTTTACTAAAAGGTGCACTACATGCATAACCTACTTTTAGAAGTTACTTTGAGTACTCATGCTTAATAATATCCTGTGGCTACATTATATAGATACACATGCATAACTTACTATTAGAATTTACTTTGAGTACATATGCTTGATAATACCCTGTATTTACAACAAGGGGTGGTGAGGGACAGAGTCTCTGAATTAAGCAGAAAGCTCTCACCCAGTCAAGAGATCAGGGCTAGATCCAACACCGTTTTTTAGCTCACTGCACCATCCCAGTTTCAGAACCTGGCTGTATGCAAATTAGTCTGTTCCTGTCCCAGTGCATGATGGGAACAGGGCAAACCAAACTACAGAAGCCAATTCTTACACTGGGAAGGAAACAAGCTCCCGGGGACCGGTTTCTGGCATTACAGCCGTCTTCGGCCCGGTTTGCTTGAATCCTGATGGTGCAATGAGCAAGGGTCTCACATCTGAGAATACCCTTCCACGCTTAGGGTGGACAAAAATATTTACAACAAGGGGTGGTGAGGGACAGAGTCTCTGAATTAAGCAGAAAGCTCTCACCCAGTCAAGAGATCAGGGCTAGATCCAACACCGTTTTTTAGCTCACTGCACCATCCCAGTTTCAGAACCTGGCTGTATGCAAATTAGTCTGTTCCTGTCCCAGTGCATGATGGGAACAGGGCAAACCAAACTACAGAAGCCAATTCTTACACTGGGAAGGAAACAAGCTCCCGGGGACCGGTTTCTGACATTACAGCCGTCTTCGGCCCGGTTTGCTTGAATCCTGATGGTGCAATGAGCAAGGGTCTCACATCTGAGAATACCCTTCCACGCTTAGGGTGGACAAAAATATTTACAACAAGGGGTGGTGAGGGACAGAGTCTCTGAATTAAGCAGAAAGCTCTCACCCAGTCAAGAGATCAGGGCTAGATCCAACACCGTTTTTTAGCTCACTGCACCATCCCAGTTTCAGAACCTGGCTGTATGCAAATTAGTCTGTTCCTGTCCCAGTGCATGATGGGAACAGGGCAAACCAAACTACAGAAGCCAATTCTTACACTGGGAAGGAAACAAGCTCCCGGGGACCGGTTTCTGGCATTACAGCCGTCTTCGGCCCGGTTTGCTTGAATCCTGATGGTGCAATGAGCAAGGGTCTCACATCTGAGAATACCCTTCCACGCTTAGGGTGGACAAAAATATTTACAACAAGGGGTGGTGAGGGACAGAGTCTCTGAATTAAGCAGAAAGCTCTCACCCAGTCAAGAGATCAGGGCTAGATCCAACACCGTTTTTTAGCTCACTGCACCATCCCAGTTTCAGAACCTGGCTGTATGCAAATTAGTCTGTTCCTGTCCCAGTGCATGATGGGAACAGGGCAAACCAAACTACAGAAGCCAATTCTTACACTGGGAAGGAAACAAGCTCCCGGGGACCGGTTTCTGGCATTACAGCCGTCTTCGGCCCGGTTTGCTTGAATCCTGATGGTGCAATGAGCAAGGGTCTCACATCTGAGAATACCCTTCCACGCTTAGGGTGGACAAAAATATTTACAACAAGGGGTGGTGAGGGACAGAGTCTCTGAATTAAGCAGAAAGCTCTCACCCAGTCAAGAGATCAGGGCTAGATCCAACACCGTTTTTTAGCTCACTGCACCATCCCAGTTTCAGAACCTGGCTGTATGCAAATTAGTCTGTTCCTGTCCCAGTGCATGATGGGAACAGGGCAAACCAAACTACAGAAGCCAATTCTTACACTGGGAAGGAAACAAGCTCCCGGGGACCGGTTTCTGGCATTACAGCCGTCTTCGGCCCGGTTTGCTTGAATCCTGATGGTGCAATGAGCAAGGGTCTCACATCTGAGAATACCCTTCCACGCTTAGGGTGGACAAAAATATTTACAACAAGGGGTGGTGAGGGACAGAGTCTCTGAATTAAGCAGAAAGCTCTCACCCAGTCAAGAGATCAGGGCTAGATCCAACACCGTTTTTTAGCTCACTGCACCATCCCAGTTTCAGAACCTGGCTGTATGCAAATTAGTCTGTTCCTGTCCCAGTGCATGATGGGAACAGGGCAAACCAAACTACAGAAGCCAATTCTTACACTGGGAAGGAAACAAGCTCCCGGGGACCGGTTTCTGGCATTACAGCCGTCTTCGGCCCGGTTTGCTTGAATCCTGATGGTGCAATGAGCAAGGGTCTCACATCTGAGAATACCCTTCCACGCTTAGGGTGGACAAAATTATTTACAACAAGGGGTGGTGAGGGACAGAGTCTCTGAATTAAGCAGAAAGCTCTCACCCAGTCAAGAGATCAGGGCTAGATCCAACACCGTTTTTTAGCTCACTGCACCATCCCAGTTTCAGAACCTGGCTGTATGCAAATTAGTCTGTTCCTGTCCCAGTGCATGATGGGAACAGGGCAAACCAAACTACAGAAGCCAATTCTTACACTGGGAAGGAAACAAGCTCCCGGGGACCGGTTTCTGGCATTACAGCCGTCTTCGGCCCGGTTTGCTTGAATCCTGATGGTGCAATGAGCAAGGGTCTCACATCTGAGAATACCCTTCCACGCTTAGGGTGGACAAAAATATTTACAACAAGGGGTGGTGAGGGACAGAGTCTCTGAATTAAGCAGAAAGCTCTCACCCAGTCAAGAGATCAGGGCTAGCTTGTCTCCTTTCTGGTGAAGAATTGGCTTGGTAGTTTAGTCTGCCCTGTTCCCATGATGCACTGGGCCAGGGACAGACTGTTTTGCATATAGCCAGGTTCTGAGCTGGGATGGGGCAGTGAGATAAATAACGGTGATGGATCAAGCCCTGATCTTTGGACTGGGTAAGAGTGGTCTGCTTAATTCAGACACTCTGTTCATCACCACCCCCTTTTCTAAATCGTTTTTGGCCACTATAGGAGTGGCAGGGTATACTCAGACATGAGTCCCTTTCTCACTGCTCCATCAGGATTCAAGCAAACCGGGCCGAAGACGGCTGAAATGCCAGAAACCGGTCCCCGGTAGCTTGTCTCCTTTCTGGTGAAGAATTGGCTTGGTAGTTTAGTCTGCCCTGTTCCCATGATGCACTGGGCCAGGGACAGACTGTTTTGCATATAGCCAGGTTCTGAGCTGGGATGGGGCAGTGAGATAAATAACGGTGATGGATCAAGCCCTGATCTTTGGACTGGGTAAGAGTGGTCTGCTTAATTCAGACACTCTGTTCATCACCACCCCCTTTTCTAAATCGTTTTTGGCCACTATAGGAGTGGCAGGGTATACTCAGACATGAGTCCCTTTCTCACTGCTCCATCAGGATTCAAGCAAGCCGGGCCGAAGACGGCTGAAATGCCAGAAACCGGTCCCCAGTAGCTTGTCTCCTTTCTGGTGAAGAATTGGCTTGGTAGTTTAGTCTGCCCTGTTCCCATGATGCACTGGGCCAGGGGCAGACTGTTTTGCATATAGCCAGGTTCTGAGCTGGGATGGGGCAGTGAGATAAATAACGGTGATGGATCAAGCCCTGATCTTTGGACTGGGTAAGAGTGGTCTGCTTAATTCAGACACTCTGTTCATCACCACCCCCTTTTCTAAATCGTTTTTGGCCACTATAGGAGTGGCAGGGTATACTCAGACATGAGTCCCTTTCTCACTGCTCCATCAGGATTCAAGCAAGCCGGGCCGAAGACGGCTGAAATGCCAGAAACCGGTCCCCGGTAGCTTGTCTCCTTTCTGGTCAAGAATTGGCTTGGTAGTTTAGTCTGCCCTGTTCCCATGATGCACTGGGCCAGGGACAGACTGTTTTGCATATAGCCAGGTTCTGAGCTGGGATGGGGCAGTGAGATAAATAACGGTGATGGATCAAGCCCTGATCTTTGGACTGGGTAAGAGTGGTCTGCTTAATTCAGACACTCTGTTCATCACCACCCCCTTTTCTAAATCGTTTTTGGCCACTATAGGAGTGGCAGGGTATACTCAGACATGAGTCCCTTTCTCACTGCTCCATCAGGATTCAAGCAAGCCGGGCCGAAGACGGCTGAAATGCCAGAAACCGGTCCCCGGTAGCTTGTCTCCTTTCTGGTCAAGAATTGGCTTGGTAGTTTAGTCTGCCCTGTTCCCATGATGCACTGGGCCAGGGACAGACTGTTTTGCATATAGCCAGGTTCTGAGCTGGGATGGGGCAGTGAGATAAATAACGGTGATGGATCAAGCCCTGATCTTTGGACTGGGTAAGAGTGGTCTGCTTAATTCAGACACTCTGTTCATCACCACCCCCTTTTCTAAATCGTTTTTGGCCACTATAGGAGTGGCAGGGTATACTCAGACATGAGTCCCTTTCTCACTGCTCCATCAGGATTCAAGCAAGCCGGGCCGAAGACGGCTGAAATGCCAGAAACCGGTCCCCGGTAGCTTGTCTCCTTTCTGGTGAAGAATTGGCTTGGTAGTTTAGTCTGCCCTGTTCCCATGATGCACTGGGCCAGGGACAGACTGTTTTGCATATAGCCAGGTTCTGAGCTGGGATGGGGCAGTGAGATAAATAACGGTGATGGATCAAGCCCTGATCTTTGGACTGGGTAAGAGTGGTCTGCTTAATTCAGACACTCTGTTCATCACCACCCCCTTTTCTAAATGATAATACCCTGTGGCAATATTATCTAGACACACAAAGGGGTCTAGGAATAGTAAAATATGATAAAAGACAGAGTCCCAATATGACCTTACAACTTATATCCCAGTTTTTTAACCTAGTAAGTGAGGCACATAAGTTTAAATACAACAATATACCAACTTTTGAATGCCACCTAGTGGAGTTTGTATTCACTTGTGGGTCTCTTGACTCTGGAATAAAATGTCAATGTACCCATTACTTTGTACACACCACTGAGATCTTTCCCTCTACATAGCGTCATGGTGGAACATCTCCTGAAGCTTTACCTGCTGGACACTGTTGTTGTCTGATTATTTTTAACTTTAGGTGAGTTATGAGTAACTGTGTGCAATAATACCAAGTTGGTATTTTCTTCTTTTTCCCTTTTTTTAAAACACATGGTTTTATCCTCACATATCACTCCCACGAAACCCCACTGATGAGAGTGCTTGATATACTTGTGTCACATTGACACGCATGAGTCACAGCATGCGTTTCACGCAAGTATCACAGTCAGTAATGCAATGTGGTAATATTTGTTTGCGATGTTGTTTTACCCCTCCCCATCTTTTGCCTCCAACAGGTATTAACAATCGCAACTTGAAGAAGGGTAATATTCACCTGTTCTTTCACTAGGATGGTAGCCTAACGAGCATACATACACCATACCAAGTAATAATAGTGTAGACAGTTATATATACTCTCAGACACTTTTTCACTAGTCCCCTTGGTCCTCAAGAATCGCTCAGCAAATTGTAGAGTAGCGAGAAACATGTTGACCGGACTTTAACATCCTCCAGAAGAGAGTAGGAAACATCACTTTCCACTACTCTCCTCTAGGAACCCCCCTTTTTAACTAAAGCAGTAGCCCTCCTGAATAAAATTGACTCTGGTACTACTAGCTTTATTTTACTTCACACACTAACGTCTACCCTGAATCCTGGCCCCATACCCGCACTTCATCTATACGGCAGTTGGAAAAAGATCTCCGCCAAAGAGCCCCTCTATGAGGTGTTGCCCGTTGGGTATTGCACCGCCGACCCAACGAGGAGCAGGCCCAAATGATGAAGCATGACACCTGAAAGGGAGTGTGAGGGCATTAAATCCAACAAAATGGATTCCCAGGGCGACCACATGGTTACCCTGTTCTAATCCACTAGCATTACAGACTACACTAATCTTTTTTCTTTGACACTAGGAACAACACGACAACTTTTGCATTTCGTGTAATTTGGGCACGTCGTGTGTGGACCTTCTGCTCGGATTGAGCAGTAATAGCCCAAGACTCCTTCTTTTGATAATAATAACCCTTGAAAAACCACCATATCAAATCAGGTAGCAAAAAGGCCCCCTGGTTCAACGATGACCTTAAGAAATCCAAGAAGCTATGTCGCACTCTCGAGAAAACCTGGAGAAAAAACCCAACCACTGACAACCTGACCACCTTCAAAGACGCAACCCGCAAACACCACCAATTGATCCGATCCACCAAGAAATCAGCATTCAAAGATCGTCTCGACAACAACGCCCAAAACAGCAAGGAACTATTCAACATCGTCAAAGAATTCACCAACCCCACCGCCGGCACCAACGCATCACTCCCTCCCCAGACCTCTGCGACTCTCTATCCTCTTTCTTCCACAACAAAATCGCCGACATCCATAACAGCTTTAAAAACCTGTCCAAAGAACAACCCACTCCACCCTCCTTAGAACTAAAACAGCACCCTCACAACCTTTACGCCTGGAACCCAATCACCACTGAAGACACCATCTGCCTGATGAACTCCATCCACTCAGGATCACCAACTGACCCATGCCCCCACCACATCTTCAACAAAGCAAACTCCATCATCGCACCTCAATTCCGCTACCTTCCCAGACAGCTGGAAACATGCCGAACTCAGCGCCCTTCTGAAGAAACCCACAGCAGACCCCTCTGAGCTTAACAACTACCGCCCCCTCTCTCTCCTCCCCTTTCCCGGCCAAAGTCATCGAGAAAGCCGTCAATAGCCAGCTCGCCGCCTTCCTTGAATCCAACAATTCACTCGACCCCTCACAGTCTGGCTTCCGTGCCAAACACAGCACTGAGACCGCACTCATCGCTGCTACGGATGACATCCGAACGCTACTAGACTGCGGAGAATCAGTTGCCTTCATCCTACTTGAACTCTCCGCCGCCTTCGACACAGTCTGTCATAACACCCTCATACAACGCCTCAGCAACGTCGGAATACAAGGAAAAGCTCTGGACTGGATCATCTTGTTCCTCGCCGGAAGAACTCAGAGAGTCCGCCTCCCCCCATTCAAATCAGAGGCCACCGAAGTCATCTGCGGCGTACCACAAGGATCATCACTCAGTCCCACCCTCTTCAACGTATACATGAGTCCCCTCGCAACCATCGCGCGACAACACGACCTCAACATCATCTCCTACGCAGACGACACCCAACTAATCCTCTCCCTCACCTAAGACCCCTACACGAGGGAATGAAAGAAGTAGCCGAATGGATGAAGAACAGCCGTTTAAAACTAAATTCTGACAAAACGGAAGTCCTCATCTTAGGACCGTCCCCCTCTACATGGGACGACTCATGGTGGCCACCAGCCCTGGGCACAGCACCCATACCAACGGACCACGCACGTAACCTGGGCTTCATCCTAGACTCTTCCCTCTCGATGACCAGACAAGTCAACGCCGTCTCATCATCATGTTTCAACAGCCTACGCATGCTCAAAAAAATCTTCCGCTGGATCCCCACAGAAACAAGAAAAACAGTCACCCACGCACTAGTCACTAGCCGACTAGATTATGAAAACACCCTTTACGCCGGAACCAGAGCCAAACTACAGAAAAAACTCCAACGCATCCAAAACGCCTCAGCCAGACTCATACTGGACATCCCCCGTCAAGCCCGCATTTCCAGTCACCTAAAAGACTTCCACTGGCTCCCCGTCAACAAGAGAGTAACGTTCCATCTCCTCACCCACGCACACAAGGCCCTCTACGACCTTGGACCAGAATGCCTCAACAAACGACTGTCCTTCTACACACCCACCCACCAACTACGCTCATCTAATCAAGCCCTCGCCGCAATTCCACGCATCAATAAATCCACCATGGGAGGAAGATCTTTCTCCTACTTAGCGGCCAAAACCTGGAACTCCCTCCCCATTCACCTCTGCCTTACACAGAACCACCTCTCCTTTAGAAAGCAGCTAAAAACCTGGCTATTCGATAAGTAATCCACCCACCCTCCCCAAGCGCCTTGAGACCCTCTGGGTGAGTAGTGCGCTATACAAATTACTGAACTTGAACTTGAACTATTTAAATGTAATGGGAGAGGTCTGTTGTTTTGCAGCCAGTAAATAACTTTATTTTTAAGGCTAGTATTGGATTCTATGTTTCCTACTGGCACGACCGGAACTCCAGTCAGAATGATGACGTAGTTAGATGATTCTGGTGGTAAATCTACGTTATTTCTGAAATTAGATTTTACTATATTCATTTTGGGTGCCTTCGTTAAAGGAAAATTTCTGGTAGGAAGGGCTTTCGGGGGACCTGGTTTAACCTTCTCTTTGTGTAAATCTTGCGTGGCCACGGATCTAGAAGGGTTAGTGAGAGGCGTATTTTTAGATATGGGGTTATTCACTAGTGGCCTAGATGTTTTCTGTATTGGATGTTTGATTACTGAGCAGGTTTCCCTTGGGTTGGTTTGTTTTGGGGCTTCACTTAAATTGGAGGCTGCCAAGATACAATCCATTTTTCCCCCAGCCTTTTGACTCTCTCTGTGAGCGGCAGTAGAAAAGATTTTAGAAGGCATTCAATAGTCTCCATTATCCCTTTAACCGACAAGGCTTCTGGAAACATAGTTGTTTTTGTTATGGGCCCTATTAGTGCATCCTTCCCTAGCTCCTTAGGTAACTTATTTGTTGAATCCACAGGTGGTAAAGATATATTTAAAGTTTTACCCCCTTTTCTAACCCCTCCCTTTCTCCTTCTTTTACGAGGTGGAGAACGATGTGCTCCCTGGAGCCTCTTAGTTTGTGTCTTTTCTTTAGATACACTAACTGCTGTCGGCGATTGTATCTCCGTAGATACTACACCCTCTACTGGTAAGTTAGATACAGGAGATGAGGCATTAATGTTAGACTGAGAGACTGCGTCTAACACTATTGGGGAGTTTAAATCTATTAAAGAGTTTGATGTAGTAGGTAGCCCATTAATAGTAATATCATTAATTGTTTCAATGATAGGTAATGGTGGTGACCTATCTTGAAAAATTAATGGGATATTTTCAGTTCTAAATAGCTCTGCGTCTGCATCTACTGACGTATTATTGTATAATTGTGAAGTTGGTATATCCTTCTGGGCCAAAATTGGGGGCTTGTTTTTAAGAAGTTCGATAGAAAAACGGCGCTCAGCACGTTTCTCAGCCAGTGCAATCTCTCTATCTATTTCTCTAGTAGCCCTAACGAAATACTTATCTAAAGGCCCAAGTGTAGAGACCCCCTACAGTAGAGGGTAAGGAATTCAGTACACATGTAGACATCCTGGGTCCTCAAGTCGATATCGGTATGGGCAATATTCTAAGATGGTCAAATCAAATACGAGTTTGCAAAGAGCCCCATAACTATGAAATTAGCAAATGACAGAAGGAAAGGGTCAGGCAGAAAACAGCTTACTGTCACATAGTCCTAACTGCAGGATAGGGTCCAGAGCGAAATGTTAGAGGGCGGGCCCAGCCCAGCCTCCTGCAGCCCCTGACGGCCACAGACGGCCCGCCCTTTGCCCGGGCTTAGCCCGGCGCCGCCCACGCGCGTCCCGCGATGCGAAGGGGAAGTTCATTCTTAAAGCGCCTCCTGGCGCGTACTCCGGCGGAAGCAGCACTCTGGCCGCAAGGGCACCTGGGTAGTGTAGTCTGCCGCTCGGTCCCCCCCCCACTGCGGCTGCGCACGAGTTGTGATTGCTGCGGCGGCAGGGGGAAGACCGGTTGCGGCGTTGGGCTTGGCAGGAAAGATCGCTACCAAATAGGATCCCCAGCAGCAGTAATGGCAGGTCAGCAAAAGTACAACAAGGCCTCGCTCCACCAAGGGGAAGTTCGTTCTTAAAGCTCCTCCTGGTGCGTACTCCGGCAGAAGCAGCACTCTGGCCGCAAGGGCACCTGGGTAGTGTAGTCTGCCCCTCAGTCCCCACCCCCACTGCGGCCGCGCACGAGTTGTGATTGCTGCGGCGGCAGGGAGAGACCGGTTGCGGCGTTGGGCTTGGCAGGAAAGATCGCGACCAAATAGGATCCCCAGCAGCATTAATGGCAAGTCAGCAAAAGTACAACAAGGCTTCTCTTATCAGTACCATCTCCTTCCTGAGATGTGCTCAGGCCCCTTTCTTGTGACCTCTCCATGAAACAGAGAGCTCTGAAGTGTAGAGAGGAAGCCTGGTCCTCCCCTTCCCAGTTTGTATCCCACAAGCTTTCAGGAATGCAGCAATCCACAAATCTATCTGTCGGATCTCTCTACCTCCTCTCTATGTTTCACAATACAGGCCCAGGTCTCCTAAAATGGAACTCAGGGCCCATCATGTATTGTACCAATCAGAGGCACACATACACCCAGTGCATGTTTACAGAATTCACACACTGCACAGTACTATATCCTCTGTGTACTGTACAGTTGAGAGGCACACATACATCCATCACTTTCTTTTAACATGTGCACACTGCCCAGCACTGTATCCTTTATGCGTTGTGCCACTCATAGGCACACATAGATGCAATATATTCATTAAGTATGCATGCACTGTACCCTTCAAATATTGTACCACTCACAGTCACACATACACACACCCATGCAGTTATCCTGCATGAGCTGTACAGCATTACATCCTTCAGGTACTGTAACATTCATAGGCACATGTACATCCAGCACATGCATACCACATGCATGCACTACTCAGTACTGTATTCTTCCTGTATTGCACCCTCCCCAGGCATACATGCATCCAGCGCAGATACACAGCTGTGCAGCACTTCACACAAAACTGATGTAGGCTAAGGATGAGTTAAGCACACAACAGTGGAACTTTATAATGTGAGTGAGCCTGTAGACCTTACACCAGTGATACAGGTAAAAATAAATCCTGCTCTCTTCTACTGTTCACTACATGGTATGCTGCCACAACCGCGCTCGTGCTTCTTAACTCCTGTTCAAGGCAGTAGCCTTCCACCACTATGACCCTGATCTGTGAGATAGACCTATGTCATGACACACAGTGGGCCGTGTTCTCCTATGACTATAAAAATCAGTATTTGGAGCCAGACATCAGTACACTTGGGCACACAGGACAGGGGTGCATGTCTATTACAATGTAGAGGATTTTTTCACCCTTACAGCCCAGCCTAAGCCTTTTCAATAATTTGAACGACAAAGCAATACAGAAGAAATACACAAACAAGCATTCATCAAACAAATATACAAATTATGAAATATTGTATTTAATTTGCAAACAAATATAAAAAAACTTAAATGTTAATCTTAATGGGAAAGTTAAACCTTTTCTGAATCCAATTGAGGCTACTCAAAGTTCATACAATATTCTGTTTGATACACTTGTACTGCTCCCATGAATCATTCTGAGGATACTACCTTATATTTTGCCTACAATTTCAAATCCCTTCAAATTTACATAATGTTTTAACATTTTCAATTGTACATTTTGCTTCTTTGTTTATATACACTTTATTAATCTGTCAATATTATTTAATTTTCTAAGCAGTCATGGACACCCTGAGTGGGCTTCACAGACCACTGGAAGTCGCCAGACAGTAGGTTCGGAATCACTGGTGAAGGACTTTAAATTGCACACACAAAAAAAATATGCATGAGTTTCTCTCTCTACAAAACAGAAAAATATTGAAAATAAATGTTCCTCTTTCGGTTGTTGCTGGAGTTTTGTATCTTTTCCTTAGCTAGCTAGAAGAAAATGTTCAAGGGCGGAGCCTACAGCAGGTTATAGCAGAAGTAAATATTTTCATATTTATTATGTGAAGCTTCCTTTCAGCATAACACATGGGAGGGCATATTACCAACGTTAAGCGATATTTCTCGCTAACGATGCTTAGCGACAAATTTTTTAACGCTAAGCATCGCCGGAAATTATCGCAGAGATAACTTGCTATTAGCAAGGTTTATCTCAGAAGTGATAAAAATCCTCACGCTAACTGCCAATTGAGAGATTATCGCTGGAAAACCAACGATAATCTCTCAAAGTTTGGCGTCAGCTTGATGATAGGGGCTCACAAACTTAGCCATGATATCCACCTTCCATAGGATATCATGGCTAAGTCAGGAAAATATCAGGTGTAAAAAAAGCAGTGCTAACGGCGGTTAGCGCTGCTTTTTTTTATCACTAACAGGGTTAGCGAAATCCTTGATAATAGGAGAAATGTTGCTTAACAACTTTTCTCCTATTATTTTTCTCTGGAACGCCCCCTTTGCATCTCATTAGAGATGCAAGGGGAAGCGTAGAGAAAAAGGGTGCTAACATGCGAATTTGCGTGTTAGCACCCTGTTGCTGATAGGAAGATAATTTTATCTCCGCTTTCTTGGCTTTTAAAGCCAAAAAAGCGGAGATAAATCCCTTGATAATATGCCCGGGATGTGCAAAGAAATACTTTATTGCAACATATTTTTAAGTCGTTATTCTATTTCTGGTGAAAAGATTATATAAACCATGAATACTGGCAGAATTTTGCTTAGAGTATTTATAGGTTAAAAATGTGTGCCCAGAAGGAAACCAAGAGAAATGATTGTATTCTTGTGTAACATCTTTTTTCCGAAAACCAGTGCTGACTGAATTTGTGTTTTAAAAATTTCATATTTTTTTCTTTCTAGCATGTATTGGTCAAAACAGTATAAATTGTTTTTGTTTTATTGTCAATTACCTTCTTTTCCTTGAATTCATTCAGAGCGCTTTTCGCCACAGCACTTCATTTTGTGCTTCTGCTCATATATTTTTCTTGGACTATTTCTTTATCACTTTGCACATTTTCTCCTTGGCTGCCAGAGTTTATTTAAACATCATATTTCGTTTAGCTTCTAAGCTTATTTCATTATTTTAAATTGAAGCTCTCTTTCTTTGGCAGGCTCACTTTAACTTACTTGGCACATTTGCACTTTTGGCTTGTTTTAGCTTAGTATTAGACATAATCGACGTGCACATATTTTACGGGTTCTCTGAGCACACATTGTTTCTCATGCAAAGCAGTTTGTTACTTATTCTAAATGACTAGGCTGTTTGATTATGCCTTTCCAATCTGCCTTGTTTATTGTTTCCTTAGACAATTTATGCACCACAAGCATATAATTGATTTTTAGTTTTATACTATTGTTACTGGTGTTGTCACTGCTGTAATAAAAATTATGCTTACTGAATAAATCTAATATAAAAACACTAAGGGGCAGATTTACTAAACTTGTATGCATCTCAGCAGGGCAGCTTTTTGAGCTGCATTGCATGAAAGGGAGAGAACAGAAATGTGCCATATCTTCTCAGATAAGGCTGCGCTTCTACTTTCTCCTAGCACTGGCGCACTTCAAGCAGCCTAGCGCCAATGCAGGCACCCTTGTGCCATGGGGCAGAGTGCCTACTTTACCGTCAAGATTGGTTTTGTACATGAAAGAAGAAATTCTACGAGGCATATTTTTCTTTCTTTGTGTGCGGCAGAATGCAGTACACATGGTAAGAGGAAGTAACAAGGAGACATTAAAATATTTCTTCTTCTTAAGCCAGCCACGAGTAGTTCCACCATTTTGGTAAAACCCAACTTTACTGACTTTAGTATATCTGAATTTGCATCAAAATCCATAGATGGATACATGGGGACACCCATGCTCTGCCTATGGAACGCCTACCCAACTCAAGGTCTCTTTTGGGATAAAATCCTTCCCAAACACACACAAATCTTAATTGGCATGCTTTGTAACTCCCAACATGCATGAATTTTGAGTTGTGGCTGCACCATAAACGTAGAGCACAACCTAACGCAAAATCTTTGAAAATTTTGGCCCAAGTGAATGGTGGAATTTCTAAGTTCACTTAGCCTTTATTGTCTCTTCTGAATCTATCCTTTTATATAGTAGGGAAGAGTCCACCCTAATGAATATCGGGGAGGGGGGATGTTGAATACCAATGATGCTTAGTCTTGATATCACATCATGCCTCTTTCATCCATCACCCTTCCCCTTTATCTCACTCTTTTGGATTTGTTTTCATCCCTGCTTTCTTTGTTACTTTTGACTAGCTTTTTCTACCTTCTTCTTAGATCTTTGTTTCTTTCTCTCTCTTTATCTGGGTCAAAGTCTAATGAGTAAAAACAATGCCAGTCCCCAGAAATAAGTGACAGTGTGCCCCTAATGCATTCACCAGCTCAAATTAAGCAATGGATGGCAGTTTAATTAAAAATATTTTTTAGTTCTTGTTTAGCAATTCCATATTTCTCTCTAGTACAGTTATCTCGAAGAGTGTGTTTGTGCAGGGATCATCATTGTAATAACTTGTGTGTTACAGGTTATTTTCCCAGCTATACTGGCTCAGAGTTTCACCCTTCCGAGGTAAACAAAGTAAGTTCCATTAACCTGGTGCTTTTTGTTTTCCTCTTTCTGATAATCCCTGTTCTTCTCTTTCCCATCTTGAACCTGAACAACTTAAAATGTCACAAAGATTACCAAAACAGATGCCTGGAGGCTATACATGGACCAGAGATGCTGAAGGCTCAGGTATGATGCTTTGAAGGGATTTATGTACATTTTGGATGAAGCTTTTTTTCCCCACCTCCATCCAAGGGAAAAACCTGAAATCTTACATGACTTGGAGCTCTATAGCCCTGGGTAGAAGACGTGACATTTTCCCATTGAATCTGAACAACTCCAAATGTCACAAATATTACTAAAAAAATGCAGAGGTTAGAAATAGCCCCTGAGAGCTACAGATAAGCCATCTAAGGTATAATAGGTGATCTTGATGACCACAGGGACCCCAAACTGTCATGTTTCTAGCATTGGTAAAATGCCAAAACAGTGTTGAAAAATGTGTTTTTCTGATTCAAGTCTCCCTGTTCCTGACAGCTGGAAAGATGGTGTTTTAGCACCACAAACCCTTCTTTGATGCTATTTGCAGGGAAAAAAACAGACGCTTTCTTCTGCAGAAATTGTTTCCCAAAAAAAAACCAAATTTAGCTGTATTTTGGCTAATTTCTTGTTCCCCTCCAAGGGAACTCACAAACCCAGGGTACCTTTAGAATCCCCAGAATGATGGGGAAAAAAAGATGTAAAATTGGTATAGATAACTTATATGGACAAAAAGTTTCTGGGTCCTAAGTGCAAACTACCACAAATAGCCCAAAAAAGGCTTCGCATGGGGAGGGAGACCTGGCGGTGAAGGTGTTAGGGCTTGTAGTTCTCCAGTGCAGTATACAACAAATACATAATTAACGTCAGTGGTAATTTTGCACGAAAAGTGAGCTTAGTTTGCAGTATACTTTTTACAACCTACTATAATTATGAACACTTTAAGGTGCAACTTCCTGGCCATTCTGTTTTTTCACTCTGGGAATTAAACCGCTTCAAGGACTCATAAGGGGTAGTAAATGCTCTATGAATACAATTTAAATTTAAATCAGTTTCATCGTCCTAAGGTTCCCCCCTCACCTCCTTTCGAGCCTACTCCTGCCGAAAAATATAGGCAAACATTGGACAGTCCTCCCTAAAAAATGTCGAAGAGATGACTACTGGTTTCTATTTACTTATTCGAATTTTGTAATTCTGTATGGAGCATACTGTGTGAATATGAATTACAATAAAATGAAAGCAAACTAATCACATTGTGTATAAAGAATTACAATAGGACTACAACAAAATAATTGGTAAGTGGATTGGGCAACTGTTCTAGACATTTTTGTTTAATGTATTGATTGCATGTCTGATTGATAGCAGAGCTCCGCATTTCATTTTTCTGAGGTTGGTTGTTGTTCTTCTGTCGGCTAATAATATACAAGGACCAGATTAGCAACCAAAAGTAGTGTGGAATGTTTTTGAAAGTCAACCCTTTATGCACCTGGCAGGCATAGTGAGAAAGTCCGACCCTGGGATGGGGAGTTTGGGGTAGGATGCATGGCAATTAATAGTGCAGCAGGTGCAGTGGTAACGCCAAGGTCCAGAGGAGTGAGGCACCCACTCCACTACAATTACAAATGTCTTTTACCTCCCATCCAATGGGCACAGGGTCATTTTCCTTGGTTGCACTGGGGACCATGGGCATGCCACTCTTGCTACGTCCCTGGTTTTGGAATAGGCAATATAGTTTCATGTGAGTTTGTGATGACTGAACCATTGTTGCTCCTGATAGACTACATAGAACTGTGACATAAGCCTTATAGCATAGTGAAGTGATTGTAGGTTTAGAATGTCGAGTTTGCAGTTGCATGCAAAAGAATAAAGGCATGTGATACCACAAATAGCCCAAAAAAGGCTTCGCAGGTGGAGGGAGACCTTGTGGTGAAGGTGTTAGGGCTTGCAGTTCTCCAGTGCTGTATACAACAAATACATAAGTAACGTCAGTGGTAATTTTGCACGAAAAGTGAGCTGAGTTTGCAGTATACTTTATACAACCTACTACAATTATGAAGCCTCTAGAGTGCAACTTCCTGGCCATTCTGCTTTTCACGCTGGGAATTAAACCGCTTCAAGGAATCATAAGGGGTAGTAAATGCTCTATGAATGCAATTTCAATTTAAATCAGTTTCATCGTCCTAAGGTTCCCCCGCACCTCATTTCGAGCCAACTCCTGCCGAAAAATATAGGCAAACATTGGACAGTCCTCCCTAAAAAATGTCGAAGAGATGACTACTGGTTTCTATTTACTTATTCGAATTTTGCAATTCTATATGGAGCATACTTTGCGAATATGAATTACAATAAAATAAAAGCAGACTACTTACATTGTGTATAAAAAATTAGAATAGGACTACAACAAAATAATTGGTAAGTGGATTGAGCAACTGTTCTAGACATTTTTGTTTAATGTATTGATTGCATGTCTGATTGATGGCAGAGCTCCGCATTTCATTTTTCTGAGGTTGTTTGTTTTTCTTCTGTCAGCTAATAATATACAAGGACCAGATTAGCAACCAAAAATAGTGTTGGAATGTTTCAAGAAGTCAACCGTTCATGCACCTGGCAGGCATAGTGAGCAAGTCCGACCCTGTTCTGGGTAGTTTGGGGTAGGATGCATGCCAATTAATAGTGCAGCAGGTGCAGTGGTACAGCCAAGGTCCAGAGGAGTGAGGCACCCACTGCACTACAATTACAAATGTATTTTACCTCCCATCCAAGGGGCACAGGGCCATTTTCCTTGGTTGCACTGGGGACCATGGGCATGCCACTCTTGCTAGGTCCATGGTTTTGGAATAGGCAATATAGTGTCATGTGAGTTTGTTATGACTGAACCATTGTTGCTTCTGATAGACTCCGTAGAACTGTGGGGCATATTACCAAGGCAGGCAAAATGAAATTATCGCCACTTTTGCGGTTGTTTTCGGCCGCAAAGCAGCAATAATTTCATCACCCTATTAGCAAGCTGTTGCTAATATCAGTTAGCAACAGTTTTAGGTGATAGCGAGCGGTTTGGGGCCCGCTTTGCATGTCAGCGATATTTATCACTAATGACATGCAAAGTGGGCGTACCAAACCTGTTAGCGACTGAAAGCAGTCGCTAACATCGCTATCGCCTATTATCAACGCAGGCGTAGCGACAAAAAAATGTGCGCTTAGCGCGAATATCGCTGAAAACTAACGTCTGATCAGACCAGTTCTTAGCCTGTATATCCAAAGGGAGGTGGATATTCAAGCTAAGTCCCTATTAGCGATAATGCCTGAATATCGCTGGATTTCCAGCGATATTCACGCATTTCGACGCTATCGCCGGATATTTTATCGCTTTGGAGATAAATGTTGCTAATAGCACGTTATCTCTATGATATAATACGGCGATGCGCGGTGATAAAAAAAATGTTGCTAAGCTTATTTATAGATAAATATCGCTAGTTGTTGGTAATATGCCCAGTGACTTTAGCCTTATAGCATAGTGAAGTGAATGTAGGTTCAGAATGTCGAGTTTGCAGTTGCATGCAAAAGAATAAAGGCATGTGATACTAAGCTCTGTGTGATATGTAGTAATTGATGAGTACCTGGGCTGGGAAGGATGCTATAGGCTTCATATGACACAACTTATTAAAAGTGGAGGCAAACTCTGCATTTTTTATTCATTATTGCGCTGTGACTGTGTTTTTTTCTCTGCAGCTGCAAAACTGCCATTAGGACAGTGTTCATGGAAATCTTCCACCATACTTTGTGTATTTGATTGGATAACGACAATTTGAGGGGCAGAAGCCATCAAAAACTGCTAAGTGCTGTCATAGTTGTTCCTGTTTCTGCTTCCAAGTATTCCCCAGAGAAGCTACCGTGGACCAACAAATTGCTTGTGCGTGCCACATGTGCATCGGTTAAACTGCAGAATCAACATGAGGCATATGTGGAGTCAAAGTGCAGATCCAGTTCCATGTAAAGCATTTGAAGTTAATGAAAGTTTCACTGAGAAGCCTACACATTGGTGGCCGAGAACCTGTTGGGAAGGCCACACAAAGAGGTACTGTGCGCTTACAAAACTCAAAGCCATACATTCATGCGGAGTGACAACACTGTGACACAGAGATCAATCAGGTGTCAGACAGCACAAAGAGACTTATACAAGCAAAGAAATTTAAATACCAAAATAACATTTGCTTTCCAGAGCTGGGGTGAACAAAGTCGTTATGCCCCTGCACTAGCTGAGGCAACCCTGGTGAAAGCACCTGGGGTTGTACTTGCAGAGCTATCCATACCCGAAGTGGCCCACCACCAAAGCTGAAGGAAGGTGGCTCAGAACAACTTCCAAGGTCTCTTAAAAGCAAGGGACTCCTGTGGAGACCAAGAGGAAGGTCAAGGTTATGCGGGCTGTCCAAGGTGACCCAGAGGGTTGGACAGAACAGGGTCTTAGAGATGGTATGGATGAATCAGGTCCTAGTGGACAGCAGATGATGTCAGAAGGAACTCTACCCTCGGTGTGAGACAATCTCGTAAGTGGGTACAATGCTGCTGCTTTCTTGAAACCACCACCACAATTCGATCTCACCAAAACGTTAACATTTTAATGACAGTTGAACTGCCTGGATCGAGACATTTGATGATTTCATTGATTGGATTGAGGAAGCAGATAAAAAGATAATTAAGTACCTTAAAAATCTTGCTGGTGAAGGTGTAAAAGAAGTCATAGAGCAAATGGCGCAAGCTGACGAAATCACATACAGTCAATTAAAATCAGCCTTAAATCTCAAATTCAATTCAATGTCAAATGTAGATTACGAGAGGTACATCTTCTGTCAAGAACAGCAGAAAGTAGATGAAACCAATGACAAATTTGTTGAGAGACTAGATAAGCCCATCAAAAACTGTAAGTTCAATTAATTTATTGATGAGGGACCTATACGCCTCAGAGTGATTGACCGATGTTCGGCAGATTAATTTAGACGAAGACAGGTGCATAACACAGTCCCCCGCAGCCCCCGCCGTGCGGAGGTCCCGAGCTGCAAGGGGCCCCCTCAGCACAGTACTCAGGCCTGAGATCTCTGGCGTAAATCCAGAGCGGGGGCCTCTCCGTTACCTTGCAGGGGGTCTCCAACAACCTTCGGTATGCCACTGGACGAAGAATGCTGAAAGAAATTCTGAGTCTGGCACGAGTTCTAATGGCTACCAGAGCTGAAGAGCATGCTGATCAACAGGCTGCTGACATGGAGGCTAGAGGTTCCCAAAGTGAGTCAGTCATGAATGTGAAAAACAATCCAAAGCACAAGGCCGAGAGACCCAATGTGACTTCTCCACAGAAAAGAAGTTGTGCTTCAGGTGTGGATTTTCATTTACGCACGAAGGTAAGTGTCCCACCATTGAGCAGATCTTCAAGGCTGTGGAAAGGAGAACGATTTGGTGATGGTATGCAAGGTGAAGGAAAAAGTAAGTGTGTCACAGCGCAAAAACAAAATTGTTCCCTGAACATTTTGAAAATGACGTTTGACGCATGCCCAAAAGGCCAAACGACCCCATCAGCTGTGGCAAAAGGACACCAAACGTAGTCTATCAACATCTAAAACGTCATCAAACAGTTCTTCTGTATCAATATCAAGTGAAAGTGAAGAAGATGGTTGTGCCATGTCGATGTTTACATCAAAGAAGCATGCACATGTTGGACTTGTTGCCTGTGAGGCAAAACACGGGTCCAAGAGAAATTGACATAATAAAGCACCAAAGTCTTACGAACATTGTCCGAAAATCGCACTAAAAGTCAATGGTTGTTTAATACCTTTTGTGAGAGGCTGGCTTAGTATATAGTGCTCACTTATGTAAGTGTAGCATCCTGCACTAATCCATACAACCCTTATCGGGCCATATGTAGGTGGCCAAATACCGATCGGTAACACCGAAAAAGGGTCATTTTCGGTGTTACCGACATTTATTTAGCCATGTGAGATGTACGTAATACCGAATGGAATCGATAATAACGAATCGGTAAATAAATATATTTACCGACTTGAAATTACCGAAACAATGAATACCGAATCGGTATAAACTATTCGGTAAAACCCCCAAAAATGCAATGTAGCAAACCTCGGTAATACCGAATTTGACCAAAATCGGTAATAACGATTCGGTATTTACCACGTTTCAGGAGCATGTGGTAATCAGGAGCAGTGCATATAAACAGACCCAAAATGCATCTGTGTGAACAAAATGGCAGGCCTCTACCTCATAGCAAGGCGGCTACGCCTGAGAGCAGCAGGAATGAGGATCTGGAGACGTGAAGAGCCGGTGTACAGATTACGCATCACATTGTTCCAATTGACAGACCCAGAAATACATGAGAGATACAGATTGCACCCAGACACCATCCTGGAGCTAATACGGGACCTAAGACCCTATCTGGAGCATCAGACACCAAGGGCCCACGCAATCCCCACCCATGTCCAGGTACTCTGCTGCCTGCACCTCCTTGCATCAGGAAGTTTCCCGGGTGTGATAGCAGCAGTGGGTGGAGTGTCACAGAGCTGTCTATCCCGTTTCTTCAACACCTTCCTGGACCCCATGATGGACAGAATGGAACATTACATTTCCTTCCCCAGTACACAGGCGGAGCTGCAGAGAACCAAGCTGGAGTTCTATCAACTTGCCCATTTCCCCCACGTGATTGGCTGCATCGATGGGACCCATATTCCCATCTGCCCACCTGCAGCAAGTGAATACATATACAGAAACCGCAATCCACCCACTCAATCAATGTGCAGGTGATCTGCAATGCCAAATACATTATAACAGACATCGTGGCCAAATACCCCGGGAGTAGCCACGACGCTTACATCTTCAGGAACAGTGGCATACATACACGTCTGCTTGCTGGTGAATTTGCAGATGGATACATACTAGGTAAGTAAATGTTACACACCCTGATGTACACCCTGGCTCAAGCTGTTGGTCACCCCAATCAATGCCACTTACTTCTGTTCATAGGTGACAGCGCATATGCCCTCCGGTCTTATCTACTCACACCATATCTGAACCCAACCACCCGAAGGGAGAGGAGATACAATGTGGCACATAGGAGCACACGCAACGTGGTGGAGCGCACTTTTGGTTTGCTCAAAAGCAGATTCCGTTTCCTCCACAAAACAGGAGGTGCACGTCTGTACAGCCCCATCAAATGTTGCAAGATAATTGCTACGTGTGCAATGCTACACACTCTGGCCACTAAAAAAGGAACAGCAGTGGAACTAACTGAGTCAGAGGACGAGGACGAGGACATCCCTCAGCCAGAGCCCAGTGCAGCTGGTGCTGCTATTGAACATGATGGGAGACAGAGACGGGCAGAGATTACGTCAAACTATTTCTGAGTGAGTTACGACACTGAGCCATTTACAGTTACATGTAGAGGTGTTTATTTGGCACACCTCCAGCATTGCGAGCATTGTCCAATTGGACATGGGTTACATCACCCATCACATGCATGTACACAGCCATTGTCCTTCACTTCTTGCGTCCACGTGCTGCACGTGCACGTTCCCCATCAACACTGTCTGGTGTGTTGGAGTGTTCCTGTGCTGGCACGTTTCGTCCACTACGCCAACTGCACTCGGTGGGTGAGGGTGTAATGCTACCACGGCTGGTAGCCTCCTCACTGTCCCCCCCCTTCCATATTGGACGCCTTGGCATTCTGCATGAGCTCTAGCACTGAGGTCATGGACACCATCCCCCTGGCCACATCCCTGCTGCAATGCGCCATCTCCTCCTGCATGGCGATGGACCTGCGACACATCAGTGATGTCGTAGTGGCCAGCCGGTTCACCGACTTGGTATAGTCCTGGAGTCTCAGTCTCTCCCGGCGCCTGCAAACACGGTCCTGCTCCAGCTGGCTGCAGAGGTTGTCCACCGAGGTAGCTACCCTCTCCATCCCTGCACACAAATTCTCCCCCATGGCACTGATGCCCTTCTCCATCTTGTGCATATGTCTGTTTATGTTTGCCATCTCCCTGTGAATTGACTTTATCTCCCTCCATTGCAGGCGCTGGACCTTCAGCATGTTGCCTTCCAGTCCAGCAAACACATTGTCACCCTGCTCGGATGCCACTGGACTGTCCGGCCTTGCCCTGCGGCGTCGTGATGAGATGTGGGCGCCCTCGGATGCAGAACCAGCCCGCTCCCTGTTGGATCTATCTCCGATAGGACTTTGTTCGCCCTGTCTGCCCTCCTCCTCCGACTCCTCCATCTGCTGGAGGGTGATCACGGCATGCCTCCTGCCTGACTGTGGTGGTGGTGGTGGTGGTGGTGTTGGTGAACGTCGCAGTGGTGACTGAGTGAGAGGGGATTGCGGCCCTCCCTGGCGCTGTGGTGATGGCTGTGGTGGAGGATTGGCTGGCTGTGATGGCGCAGAGCTGGTGTTCCCTGCAGGCATGCTGTCTTCATCATGTTGCCACCCCTCTGGCCTGGCTGACCTGCCTCTGCTGCCCTCAGCTGCACTGCGAGATGACTCGCCTGTAATGACACAAATGTAAATATACTCAATGCTCTGTCTGCAATGGCATTACATTAAACTACATGCCTACAGTGCACAGTGGTTGTCCTGACCTATCCATTTATTTTACCATGCTATTGTGTTTGCTGCCCTGACTGTCCTGATCATGAGTTCACACTGACTACATCACCCAGAATGCATTGCAGGTAACCAGTAAGACATGGTGTGGAGTGGGAGCACTTTTACTACTATTGGGATTGGGGTTGGGGAGGGGGTAGCGCAGCATGCTGGGCATGCTTCTTACCTTGTTTTCTTGCTGCTCTGGCGGAGCTGTCTGCGTCTCCCACGCCACTCACACTCTCCGGCTGGATGGTGGACTCCACCATCTGTTCCAGTGGTGTTGGTACTGGGGCTCGATTTTTTCCTCCTCCAGTTTTGCCTGCCAGCCTCTGTCTCTCTGCCATCCTCAGTTTTGCTGTTTTTCTGAGGTCGTACCACCTCTTTCTGATGTCCTCTATGGTGCGCAGGGTCACACCTATGGCATTAATCTTGTCCCGAATGCCACTCCAGATTTGCCTCTTCTGTGACTCTGGCACTTGGTGGGACTGGGCTCCAAACAGCTTGTGGTACTCTTGGCTGACATCCTGGATCAGGATCTCAAGCTCCTTGTCGCTGAACTTGAGTTTTCTTTTTCTATCACCTCCCTCCTTCTCCCTGTCCTGGGTTGCCATTTCAATGCTTGTTCTATTGTTTTTCTGCCTTGCTTGTGGCTGTGTGGCTGTGTTGCTGCTGGCTCCTCAGCTCTCCTGCCTGCCTGCCTGCCTCACAGTGAGCTCCAGGCCCTCTGCACCTGGCTGGGTGTGGCAACTTCCTGTTTGGGAAGTAATTGGGTGTATCAGGATTGGCTGATTCACCAAAATGCGATTTTTTAAATTACCGATTCGGTATTTCCGAATTCGGTAATGGATTCTGTAACACCGAATTTGTAATTGCCTTTCGGTATTTTTTTTTTTTTACCGATTAGTTCAGATTCGGTATTTAATACCAAATTGCAACGAATCGGTAATGTTTAACAAATTTTTACCTACATCACGTTTACCGAATTCTTAATACCGATTCGGTAAAATTCGGTATTAAGGATTCGGTATTCGCAATTTACCTACATATGGCCCCATGGTGTTTTTAATGGTCTTAAACAACCTTAGAAAGCACTTTAAGTGGTAGTTGTGGAGAGCAGCCTTCAGGCTTAGTCCAGAAAGAGTGTAAAGCAGCTTGTTTTACCAGTACTTAATCTTATGGTATAGGTTAAGTGAAACAGAACCACACAGTGGAGATATAAAAATATGTATGTATTATTAACACTCACTAACACAATGTATTAAGTCCTACCCTGAGATACAAACCAATACACACAATACTCTATAGATATAGTACGTAAATAGCACAGAATACCCAGTGGTCCACAGGCGGAGACCAAACCATATACTAAATTAGTAGAATGCTAACCACGACCTAAGTCGAGAATGGACCCAGAAGACGTAGAAGAGCCAGGGACCCAAGGAACCATGCAAGGTGAGTATCTAGGAACCCCGCAGA
Source organism: Lissotriton vulgaris (assembly GCF_964263255.1). NCBI lineage: Eukaryota > Metazoa > Chordata > Amphibia > Caudata > Salamandridae > Lissotriton > Lissotriton vulgaris. The sequence continues at coordinate 885,126,593 of NC_141699.1, read as the reverse complement.
GGTTTTGTGCAGAGTGGGAACACAACTGCTTTCTCAATGCTAGTTAATAGGGTAAGTCGCAGTTGCAAATTTAAAGAAGAAGAATCCTTCCCAGTGGACCCCAAAGAAACACTGTGGATCATGGAAGGTTGGAGAGTCACTCCACCAGTGGATACCCCAGGACCCAGGATGCTTACACCAGGGAAGCCTTATGCATAGGTGTGAAGTGACGTCAGAAACCACAATACACCAAGATGGAGGACGTTGGAAAACATGACACTGGCAAAAAAATGAAAGTGTTTGGTGGAACTCAAAGGTGGAGTCAAAGTGAGAGATACCTGCAAGCAGAGTGGACAGAGTCTATGTCACACAGGAGTGACCAGGAGACACAGTAGACATATGCCAACATTGTCAGAGATGCATGAGAGTTGACGGTGCTCTTGAAGTTGCAGCTGTATGGACCAAGTGACGCAGAGGAGGACCAGGAGCCATGCATGAGCTGTCCTACATTTGATGTCAAGAGCCAATGGGTCAGTGTCCAGTGGGGGTACTAACAAGCGTTGGCGACAGCAACCAACGCAGGTGAAGAAAAAGGTGCGGTGTCAGGATCAGCAAAGGCCAAGTGACTCACCATAAACAGGTAAGTCAGAGCAGGCCCAGAGAAAGCAGGGGAACCTACTGGAACCAAAAATGACCCTCAAGAGGACCCACAGGCTGAAGGCATGGAAGTCACATAGTGGACATTGAGCAGATCACCAAAGGATGAAGGCCCACAGTGCAAAGAATGTGATTGTGGCAAAGATCTTGGCTGCATTGGATGCTTGATGTTGGAGCTTCTTGAAGCCCGAAGATCTCTGGAGGAGAGATTAAACAAGCCTTGGCAACAGCAAGTCAACACTGGGTGATTCCCTCAGGTGTCTTGGATGTCCACAGGCGCAGTGAAGAACGTGTATGTGGAGCACAGGCACAGATGTTGCAGCAGACTTGCAGGATGACAAGACAAGGAGCAGCAGAAGTCTTTCCAGTTGCAGTCCCGGTTCCCAACGCGAAGTCCAGCGAGGTCCAGACGGTCGAAGTCCGAGTGGTATGTGACCTAAATCTTGTCCCACAATGAAACTAGGGACCCACACACAGGTAAGCCCTTGAAAACCCTAATGAAATGGTTAGAGCGATTCAGGGGTCCCTCCCAGAGGAAGGTCTGGACAGTAGGGAGGATACTCCCATGTCCTTTGTCCAGTTTCGCACCAGAGCAGGAGCCAACAGCTCCCTAAACTGGTTTGGACTGGAGTATGCAAGGAGGGCACCAAATGTGCCCTTCAAGTAGTCTGAGTGGCACTAGTAAGCGCCCCCACCCTGTCCAAATAGACTAAGTCTGGGACGTGGTCACACCTCCTTTTGACAGGATACTTATTGTCCTTTCTTCCTCTGCTTGAGCTTGGCTCAGCAGCAGGAGGGCAGAATCGGTCAGCAGCAGTCAGAGTTTGCTGTCTGGGTCTGGAAGACTGGAACTGGGACCACTGAGGGCTCCTGGAGGATCTTTACAGTGCTTGGAATCATACGTCCCACACTGTTTATGGTGTAGGGGAAAGGATTCCAACATATTTGATTTAAAAAATGACAGGGTTCTTTACAGCCAGTTTAGAGAGGATGTATGTCAGTACAACGCGATTTTTTAGATCGCGGTACTTTACAACGCGGTTATTACAATGCAAGTCATTACAACGACTTGCGTTGGAAGACGCCGATTTTGGAATATTATAATTTTATATTCCAACACCAGTCCACCTAACAGTAGGGAAGGTGTTGGAATATAAAATTACAATATTCCTTAACCAAAAGCGCCATCTAGCGCAAGTCGTAGTAACGACTTGCGTTGTAATGGCAGCGTGGTAAAGGTTGTGTGGTGTAAACACCGCGTTGTAAATGGCGTTTACCGTTTAGAGATGGTCATTGCCTAATGATGCATGGGCACTCTAAGTATCTCAATAGCTGATGCACTTACAACCCGGGAGAATGGACTCCAAAGGTTGTAGTGGTGTCCGGCTCATGCAGGGGCACCCTCACACTTAGAACTGAGCACCCTGCCTTCAGGTTTGAAAGGTCTGTCTCAGAGATTACATAAAGGTTTTAAGTGCAGTGATCTTAGAGATAAGGAAACTTAAATCTGATGTAAGTGGTGCTAGCACCAGCTTACACAGGTTGCAACGGCAGGCCTGTAGTCACAATGCGAGTGATCTCTCATGGGTGGCACAATACATGCTTCAGCCCATGGGACACCCCTGGTGTCCCCATGCCCTGGATACTTTATTGCCATATTATAGGGACTTATCAGGGTCGACCAGTAGTCAATCTGGAGTGCACCTAAGTGCTCACCATGTCCAATTTAGGGAAGAAGCACAGAGACTGGGGTCCTGATTAGCAGGATCCCAGTCAGACTAGTCAGTAAAAGATAATGACATCAGCAAAAAGTGGGGGTGACCACAAAATCTGATCCAACTTTCCTACACCTTTCATTATTGATAGTGGTGCATTAATACATATTATGCCTGAGGAGAAACATAATGAACTGTCTCCAATACCCTGACTCACATCCTCAAAAACTAATGTGTATATGTGGTCATCATCTACACCCATTAAGAGTGAAGGTCCATTTGTAGCAATGATGTAGCACAAGAAAACAAAAGTGCAAGCATCCATTCACATACTGCAAGGTACAGCGTCAGTTCCTGTTTACTGAGCTTCATCACAGCTTTTGATATGGGACTGATATCCGTGAACTTTAACATGAATGCTCATCACAAAATAGTAAGTCAATTCCCTCATTGTTTCATGGGTTGGGTAAGCCACCATGTGCTTTCTTGCAGGAGGTGCCTTCCCTCCTGTCTTCACTTGAGGACCGCCTCCAACGGACCACACCGCACTACGTTTCTAGATGCAGGGTCAGCTGGGAATACGTCTTTCTGACTTAGGGCACCTGCAGCTCCCTCATCGCAAGAGGCTGCCTTGTGCATTTTTGCAGGAGATGCCTGATCTCCGGCCTCTGGGAATACCTCTTTTTCAAGATATATTGCACCTGCAGCTCCCGCATCGTGGTAAGCCACCTTGTGCATTCTTGCGGGAGGTGATATCGCCTGAAGACCCCTCCCTGTTACCAAAGACTTAGGTCTGGACTGGACAACCACACCTCACTACATTTCCCAGCAGCCCCAGAGGCGGGGACAGCTGGGACGAACTCTTTCGCACCTCTGGCACAAGATATAAAGGCTCCTGCAGCTCCTGCATCGCAGGACATTTGGGTGAAGTCGGCAAATAAAGATGGACTTTCCAGGTTCTTCCACTTAGACAATGAAGACTCTAGGGAAAGAATAGTCTCATCCTATTTTGTATGGGGGTTGTGTTGGAAAGTGTCCCTTTTGGCGTGGTTGCTCCCCACTTTTGGTCTAATGTTGATGCTCTTTGTATAAGTGTGCCCTAGGCTCCTGCCAACCAAGTTCTTCTCCTTAAAACTGTACTGTTGCATGCCCCATTGGCAACATGTAAGTCCCTTGTAAGAGGTACCATGGGTACCAAGGGAACTGTGACCACGGAAGGCTTCTATGGACTGCAGCACATATTGTGCTACCCTTACAGGCCCTGTACCCTAGCACACACACACTGCCATTGCAGGCTACGTGATTTGGTGCAGAGCAAATTGGAGAGTAGACATAGAACATATCTCTGTGTGCCATGCCTCCAATTCACTGCCTATGGCAAAAGTAATCGCAAAGTAATTACAAAGTGACTGCAAAGTAATTTCAACTGTTTCTGAACATTTGACCTACCTGTAACAAAGCGATACAAAAGGGGATGATGGACGTAGCGTTTGAGCAAATCAAACACTCACCCCCAGTCAACTGATCTGGGTTTAATCCATCACCATTCTTTAGCTCACTCAGCCACCCCAGTTCAGACATGGCTATATGCAAATCAGTCTGACCCTGTGCCTCATGGGAACAGTCCAGCCCGAACTGCCAAGCCATGTCTTCCCTGTACCGGAAACAAGCATCCTGGGACCGGTTTCAGATTCATAATCCTCATCAGCCAGGCTATCTTGAATCCAGTGGCCAAGTGAGCAAGGGACTCACGTCCGAGCATACCCTGCCAACTTAGGGTGAACAAAACGATACAAAAGGGGATGATCGACGGAGCGTTTGAGCAAATCAAACACTCACCCCCAGTCAACTGATCTGGGTTTAATCCATCACCATTCTTTAGCTCACTCAGCCACCCCAGTTCAGACATGGCCATATGGATTCAAGATAGCCTGGCTGATGAGGATTATGAATCCGAAACCGGTCCCAGGATACTTGTTTCCGGTCCAGGGAAGACATGGCTTGAAGGTTCGGGCTGGACGGTTCTCATGAGGCACAGGGTCAGACTGATTTGCATATGGACATGGCATGTTTGAATTTGCAGTGGGGGGAATCTGCTGTTCATCATCATCATCAGAATCAGGGGATCTCTTTGCGCAAGGCCAGGTTATGGAGCATGCATTATGAACTATGATCTGACACAGCTTTTGGGGAGAGTAGAGTAGTGCACCATCGCTCTTGTCCAGACACTGAAATCTAGCTTTCAAAAGTCCACTACATGACGTGTCTTCCCATGGGCATCATTGAAGCAGACTTCCCCTGGGGTCCATGGATCCCTCAGTGGGCTCAGCAACCAAGGCCGGTTGGGATACACATAGTCACCTAGTTGTGAGAAACACAGACCAAGTTTCTAATAAAAAGAGTTGAGGAGAACAGCATGTCACACATGCAGCCCACAACTTGACACAGCGTACTCACCAGCAAGCCATGCATGCTCTGGATGCAGATTTTCCATCAATTGTGGGATGATGCTGTTACACATTATGTAGGAGTCATGTGGAGATCCCGGATATATGGCACATACATGGGAGATAATCATATCTGCTTGGCATACCACTTGCACATGAATGGAATGGTAATGTTTCCTGTTATGGTAGATATGCTCTCATGCCTGTGGTGGAACTAGGCCAACATGTGTGCAGTCAATGGCTCCAACAACATTAAGTATGTGACCAAGATCATAAAATTCACCCTTCACATCTGCCAATTCATATCTCCTTGGAAAGTGGATGTTGCGGTCCTTGTAGGTCAACAATGCGGACAGGACATCACCCAGCACCATGCTGAACATAGGTTGAGACATCCCACCTGCGATGGCCACCGTGTACTGAAACGAACCAGTGGCAAAGAAATGCTGTGCGGCCATCACCTTTACTGTTGGTGTCAAAGCTGTGGGATATGTTCTGTGAGGCCTCAAGTGGGGCTCCAATTGAGCACCTAGCTCTTGAAGGGTAAGGTGATTCAGACAGAATTTCCTTATTATGTCCTCATCCTCCATGTTCTCCAGCACTGGGAAAGGCTGATGCACAGTTGGACGTCTCCTAATTATTCTGAAAGAGAACACATGTAAATATGAGACAGAGATGAGATGCAGCAAAAATTTTACATTATGACTAACATGGCCCCAATATTGGCAGGAACATTAAATCAGCCTAATGCACAAGTCACATGTACAGACACCTTGATCTCATGTAGTCATTCATGTGGGCAGGATGTACATACTACTGTCAAATTAGAATCAGACTATGTGAATGTTATATGGTACACTCCTACATCTTGTGTCACCAGCCCTGGGTGTAGCTGACACAGCACATGCGGCAAACAGCAACAATGCTGAGTTGTATGTAGCTGCTGTCGCTGCACACCCTTCTTGATTTAGTCTCCCTAAGCACAACACCATTAAAAAATGAGCACAGTCACTGTAAGCTGGACAACTATCAATATAAATAAAACACTGTATGCTGTGATATAGGCACATCATGTGGTCAGTCCATCATGACTGTGGGATGAGTTGCCATTTCACACATTGGCATGTTCACAAAAATGGGGCTCAATTACACCTCAAATCTGTTTACATGCACACAAAGATCAAATTTGACATGTGAGTAGGTACATACCAATGCATTTAATCTTGTGTACTGACATATGTGTGGGCATCATTGAGGTAAATGTCACACTCATTTCACTTTACAAGCAGATGCAAAAATGTAGTGTAAATGGATAGTGATTAGTGATGCAATTAGCAAAGTGACAATGCCATAGCACAATGTATCCATAGGTGCGATAGGCATGCCCCGCGACTGCGGTCACAAGCATGGAACAGAATTGAAGGATGCTGGATTGCGGTAGACACCGCCTTTGCGAATGTAATTGCAGCCAATGGGAACCACCATTGCGTTAGTGCAATACATTTTTGAAACTCACGGTAGGCGTGCACTGCCACTTTGGTCACATTCATTGGACACAATTGAAAGATACCGAAATGCTGTAGACATCACCTGGCCCCAGTGGTGTGAAACTGCTTATGCGAATGTCGTTGCAGACAATGGGCACCACCAACAGGGCAGTGCAATACATTTTTTTAATTTGCGGTAGGCATGCACCACCATTACGGTCACAGGCATTGGTCACAATTGAAAAATGCAAACCAGGAAGACTAATTGCATCAGCAGAGTACCACTGAAACAACCTTAGGACCCAATAAATGTCTGTGAGCTAGCCGCACCTGTCACTTGCATTCAGACACTGCAGCCTGTAATTTATCAACACCCATGGCTTTTGTACCCAGTCATGGCTCAAACAGAGAACACCAGGGCCCGTCCCTTCACCACAGAGGAGCTGGAAGTCCTGGTGGATGAAGTCCTTGGCCAGTACGGGCGGCTATATGGTGCAACTGAGGTACTGGTAAGTGTATGAGTAAAAGTTTGAGAGTGCTCAGAATGCTCACATGATGTTGAGAAGCACCTACCCTAACAAGAACAGAATTGGTTGCCGTTGCACTCAAGACGGTGTAAACAATGTTAACCGCATCGCTGCTGCGGTGATTTTTGCGCTGTGCTGCAAATTGCAATTTTGCTGGCACTATGACGAGCTCAGCTCGTCATCAGCACACGACACCCGTGGGTGATGACGAGCTGAGCTCGTCATCAGCAGCGAAAGGGTTAAGTAACATAAAGCAATCCACAATTAACAAAATGACAGAATTATCCAAACAAAAGAACTCTCGATAGGTAAATCTTGGAGTCTTTAATGTTGTAAACAGCCAGCCGACACGTGTTTCATCGCACTTGCGATTCCTCAGGGCTGAAATGAATAAAGTTGACAATGGAGCATGTATCTCACAGAGATCAAATATACAAAAAGACCTGGTTACATGGTCTAGCATGCTCAGTGATTGCTTCTACTAGATTGAGTGTCCAAAAAAAGGTAACTATCTACGATTTCTAAGTGCCACCCCAACACATCCGTGTCGTAAGTGTAAGATTTCACACTGTTACCTTTAACCGTGCAGTTCAATGGTGATTTTGTGTGAAGACACGTGGTTGTGACAGTAATATGAACAATCGGAAAAAGAGTCTATATTTGAAAAGTGATCCATTTGTGTACGACTCAGTCACACTACATGCTTCGTGAATCTGTGATTAGGCTACAAACTCTAGCCTAAGAGTATATTTGTCACATACCTAATAGGCTGTGTTCCAGTCAGAAGGTCTAATTATCCAAATGAAAAAAAAGGATACACACAAGACAACCAGAAAGATCCCATTATTATTTATCCAATATTCATCTCTCAGGCAAAAAACACAATAGTAGTGAGAATGCGAGGAACAAAGTATTCAAAGCTCACCGCTCAGCTGGTGATATTTCCAACCCAGCCGGGCTCTTGACCGCCAATACCCAGTCCGAGTATTCAATATGCAATCAATTCTGTAATCAGATTAGTAATCCAAATTACTATTCATAGGTCTGCATTTCATCCATATCAAACTGAAGCCAGTTAAAAACATGTCCTTTAGTTCTAGAATACAGTCCCTTTATATTGCATCAAAACTAACCGCGCTCCTTAGCCTGTCACACAACCCATATCCTCATCATCATATACAAGGTACACCTCCCCCTAACTCAAACTGTGATTAATTGTGACAATCTGTTTATCAAGAAACGATTCTGTTTGTAGTAAATATCATCTAGACTTACATTATGTCCGTGGTTTCCCGCTAGGAGATCAAGATTATTCCTATAATTTCCTCTTTATATGTTGCCCACGGCGAGTCGAGTAGTGCTCTGTAGAGATTATGCGTAATGCCAGTTACTGCATCTCCCATGTAATGCGGAGTATGGCGATAAAACAACGGTACGTTCAAACAAAGTCTTACCTTAGGTAAGAAGTGAAACATCTATGCCGTGTAACGTCCGATAATTCTGGCGCTTCCCGCTATAAAGACACCAAAAATAAAGTGGGAGTTATGCTCCTGCATTTATCCTAAGTTGATATGAGAAATGCTCACTGTTAAAAATTCGACCGGCATGTTTTTAAGCCGCTTACCTCGTTGAAGCGGAGACGCGGCGTGTAATGCGTCCGGATCCGTGTTCCTGTTTGGACACGTGACTAGCGTACCCACGACGCTAAGTAGCGTATCAACTCGGCGTACTGATAAACTAGACCACTCGCATCGCATGGTTCGTCCTCCATGTTGGGTTCCTATTCCAAACCTCACTAACCACCATCCTCATAAGGGTTTGTCACGTACCGCATTATTGTCATGACAATAAATATTGTATCTATTCCGTATCATAGACATTAAAGGCAAATAGCCCATGGGGGAGGTTCAAATGGTATATATATGGTCTATGTGATCGGCGAAACGCGAAGTACGACCTGGTGGGAATCAATTGATTTCCCCACATATTCCCGGTCGATTTTTCATCAAAAAAGCTGTGTGTACGGCTGGTGAGCTAAATTTGTGAACACTGTGCATTCCAATCTACCGCCTATCGGTGTTCTTCCCAATCACACGTGGGTATTTATAAAATACAATTCTTTCTGTAGTATATTTACATTACTTAATCACATTTGTATATATGCAGTTTCCTTTTTAAATATTTAAGTATAGGACATCATAAAACGTCAAAATAACGTTCAGGAGGGTTATTATAGCATGAGGGAATTCCATGATCATACCCTAATCATAGCATTCTGATATCCATAACATTGTTTGGTTTAAAAAAATACAAAACATAATGCATGACAGTAACATGTCCATAATTCCATTTCATATATCAGTTACCCAAAAAATATTGCATCTCATGGTCATAGTTGAGTCCCCGGTCCACGGACCTCAGACGCATGATCCAGGTTGCCTCTGTGCGCCTGAGTTTTAATTCCCGATTGCCCCCTCTGATATCCTGGGGAACAGTGTCAATACCAAAGAATTTAACCATTTTGTTAGCCCTATCACTTTGGCAGGAGGCTACATGTAGGGCCACCGGATATTTGGGATCACCGTTAAGTATTGCCCTGACATGTTCCATCATTCTCTCTTTAAGTTGTCTAATAGTGCTACCTACGTAAAGTTTTCCACATATACATTCGATGATATAGATTACAAATCTGGTGGTACAATTGATGTTATACTTTATCTTGTAGGTTACACCATCAGGGCCCATAAATTCGGTGGTGCCATGTTTAGCCCATTTACATATACTACAAAATCCACACTTATAAAAGCCTAGACTGTGTTGTGTCATCCAAGTTGTTGTTGTGGTGTCTCTGGGTACCGTGGGACTCAATTTGCTCCTGAGTGTATTGCCTCTTCTGAATGTAATTTGGGGTCTGTCTGTAATACAATCTGCGAGGGCTCTTTCTGACTTTAAGAGACCCCAGTGTTTGGTGAGGCTTTTGCTTAAGGCATCATGGAGTGAATTGTAGTCAGTCACCATTCTAATTTGTTCCCTACCAGATGTGGAGGGCTTGTGTGTAGTGGTAAGGGTATGTGTTCTCTTTACTTTCTTTACCCTTTTTTCGGCTTTCTCAATAGTTTGATCGGAATATCCTCTGTTATAAAATCTTTCCTTCATGCCAGTCAAACATCTCCTGAACTCTCCATCCTCACTACAGTTCCGTTTTGCCCTTAAGAACTCGCCATAAGGTATGGCGTTTATTTGGTGAGGGGGATGTGAGCTTGAGGCATGCAAGACTGCATTGCATGCAGTGGATTTTCTGAACAGTCTACTGTGGAGACAGTTAGCTGAAACATAAAACTCAATATCCAGAAATTCAATATTGGTTTTGCTCCAATTCATAGTAAATCTGATATCCCAAGAGTTGTCATTGAGATATCTGAAAAAGTCTTGTAAAAGCTCCTCAGAGCCGGACCAGATCAGGATACAATCGTCAATATACCGACCCCAGAAGATAATGGAGTCGATATATTGCGCACCCTTCTTGCTCCAAATGAGGTCGGATTCCAGTGCACCCATAAACAAGTTGGCAAACGAGGGTGATATTTTTGATCCCATGGCCACTCCCTTCTTTTGACAGTACCAGTTTTTGTCAAACATAAAAACATTGTTTCTTAGTATAAGCTCAATCATTGTGGATAGCATTACAGTATGTTGCCAAAGTGTGGCCGGTCTATTGTGCAGAAACGTGTTTACTGTTTGTATACCTAGATCTAAATTAATACTGGTGTACAGTGAGACTACATCTAACGTGACAAGTAGAGAACCCTCTTGCCACTGGATGTCTGCTAGTGTACTCAGAATGTGTTTACTGTCCTGTATGTAGGAAGGCAAGTTTCTGACCAGAGGACCCAGGAAAATATCTACGTATTCCGCTATTCTTTCGGTCGGGCCCCCAATGCCAGAAACAATTGGTCTCCCTGGTGGAAATGGGAGTTTTTTGTGGACTTTCGGAAGTGTATAAAGCCATGGGTAGGTTGGTCTGAATACTTTAAGATATAGATATTCTTCCTCGTTCAATAGCCCAGATTGTTTCCATTTGAGTAAGTGTGAGTTGATCTCCAATGTTAAAGGACCCATGGGGTTATATGTAAGGTGTTCATAGCAAGACTCATCCTGTAATTGCTGGGAGATTTCATGGTGATAGTCTACTCGATCCATTATCACTACGTTGCCCCCTTTGTCAGCTTCCCTGATAGTGATGGTGTTATCTTTCATAAGTGTCGTTAATGCATGTCTTTCCCCATGAGTGAGGTTATCCTTGTATTTAAACATCCTGTCTTTTCGATGACTGTTCAGGTTGTCCAAGTCCTCTATTACTCGTTTGTGAAACGTGTCTATTGCATTGCCACCAGGTAGTGTTGGGATCCATTTGGATTTAGACCTCAAACCACTGACAATGCTAAAATCAGATTCTATGTCTAACTCCTCCAGCAGTTGGTCCATGTCTAGAGGAGAATCTTCCATATCAGTTAATGACAACAGAAGGTGGGTTGCATGTACATCTTTTATTGATAATGTATCAGGATTACTTTGAACAGGTGTAATTCTCATTTCTCTCTCCCTCTTCTCTGACCCATGGAAATGTTTTTTCAACTTCAGATTCCTTATGAATTTGAAAAGATCAATTTTCAGTTTACAGATGTCGCCCGTGGCGTAAGGGTTAAAATTCAAACCCCTACTCAAGAGAGATATCATATCTGGAGTAAGGATTAGATTTGAGAGATTGATGACCTGTACACCCTGATTCTCAATGTTTACTGATTCTTGCTGGCTCCTGATCTCAGTTTTCTTCGATAGTCCTCTCGACTTGCTGCCCCTACCTCGTCTTGTTTTTGATCGGACTGGTTTCTTGGGGGCACATATCTGTTGCCCTTCCTTATACGTAAAACCTCTTGAAAAAATGCAGGCATATCTTGTCTGTCTTGGTTATCCGAATCACCCCCAGTGGTGTTGACAGAGTTTAAAGAGGCGTTACTAGAAGATAGGGAGGCAGGTTCTGAGCTAGTCTTATTTTTGCTATTCGTCTTGGAACTGTTTGGGATCATGGAGTCATATTTCTTGTCAAACGTGAAAATTCTTCCACGCGCGTAATCCAACTCGTCCCTTCTAAGTTGCCGAGCTTTTCTATTTTTGATATCCGATTGGTGTTTCAAAAGGATTTCGTCCAAAATGGTATAATTTTTGACTGTTGGTTCGGGCAGATTCAGATCCTTGATTTCTTGTTCTAAGGTAGCTATATCTGCCTGTAATTTTGTTACCTTGCGTTCTGAACTAACAATCAATATCTCCATAAGAGTGATGGAGTTATTGGTCAGAGATTCCTCCCATTTTACCATGAGATCTGCATCTAGGTCGTCAAAGGTGGGGAATATTTGGCCTCTTAACCCTCTAGGAATACGTTTTAATCTTAGATATTGTTTTAGGGTCACCCCATCCCACCATTTGGAGTTTTCTAATTTCTTTAATCTTTCCAATTTCAGAAATTTATCCTTGAGACCCTCTATACGAGGGGGATTGGTACTGGTAGAAGCAGTTTGAGTGGACATCCCTTTGGCAAGGTTATCAAACAGCTCTTCTGCCACTTTGGTGCGATCCATGTTATGGAAAGAAGAGTCTCCCTATCTAGGGGTATTCTAGATATATCGGGATGAAGAAGAATAACAGGTTGTGCGTGGCGGCTACCCTAAACTGATAATTGAGTAAGAACTTGGGAAGGCTTTTGATCAGTTAGGATCTGGGTGCACTGCCCGTATGTACGCACATCAGTGTAAAGTTGCTGCCTATTTAGGTGCAAGACGGCGAGTGGAAAGACCCTGAACCACTCAATAGAGTAGAGAAGCACCTACCCTAACAAGAACAGAATTGGTTGCCGTTGCACTCAAGACGGTGTAAACAATGTTAAGTAACATAAAGCAATCCACAATTAACAAAATGACAGAATTATCCAAACAAAAGAACTCTCGATAGGTAAATCTTGGAGTCTTTAATGTTGTAAACAGCCAGCCGACACGTGTTTCATCGCACTTGCGATTCCTCAGGGCTGAAATGAATAAAGTTGACAATGGAGCATGTATCTCAAAGAGATCAAATATACAAAAAGACCTGGTTACATGGTCTAGCATGCTCAGTGATTGCTTCTACTAGATTGAGTGTCCAAAAAAAGGTAACTATCTACGATTTCTAAGTGCCACCCCAACACATCCGTGTCGTAAGTGTAAGATTTAATAACTGGTTGGTGGCACCTAGGATAGATGCCAACTCTCAGCGCACAACCTCAAATGAAACAGATGAGTTTCTTCAATCGATCATTCCAGATTAAATTCAAAAATTAAACCAAAATCATTGTTGAATTCTCCATGTTTAATTTCACATGTGTCGTTCCTCCAAATCAATGCAATTTCATGTCATGAATAAATCCAATCAACAAATATGGGTGCGCATTATTTCCCAATGCATTTCGGATATTAAATCCTTCATCAGGGGAATCCTGAAAACAAGATAAAATGAACTAAGTATGATCCTCGATGGTAGAAATGTATTTAGATGAGGTTACCAATGTGATAAATATCCTAATTGAATAACGTGCACAGTATGTAAAATAAAGTGTCATCAAAGCACCTCAATGTAAAGTGTCCATCTATGCCAGAATGAAAGAGTAACGTAGTCAAAAGGGTGAAAGTTAAATGGTGCTCAATGGGTGAAACGTGCACACGGAAAAAGCTGAAAGTCAAATGGTGCTCGGCAAACGAAAACATGCAAATAAAGTGACTGCTCGTATATTTGTTAACGTTACGCGCAAAACTACATCAAGTCCGTTATCACCCCAAGATCAAGCATAAATAATACAGAAGTGGCGTGAGCATTAGTCCGCGATTCAGGTTAGACTTACGATAAACTGAAGGCAAGAACACGTGTCTTGCTGTTGGCGTCCTTCGCCATTAGTTGGGAAACGAAGTGCTCGGTGAAAGCGGAAATGTAACTAGGGTGACGAGAAAAATAGAGAAAGGACCATAAAGTGCGGCGGCCATCTTACAGTGGTGAAATGAACCGTAAATCCCCATGTGTGAAGAGGGAGGTATGGTAATGAAAAATCGGGTGCAAATAGAAAATGAACAATACAAGGTCTATGGTGCAAAGTAGACAAAACATAGATGGATAGACACATAAATGTGATGGAAACAGAATATAAGACATGGATTAAAAATACAAAAATGAGATGTCAAAAGTATAAGAAACACATATTTTCACAGGTAAACACTAGATATCACATCAGTGGAAGCAGTTGCATTAAAGATAACATTGAAATTCCATCCGATCATTGAGACCAGATGGTTTCATGGTTTGCAGAAATTTAATCCAGTGGTTTTCACGCTGTAGTAAGAAGTTATTGTTGTCTCTGTCGTCCCGCTTATTCACCACTTCTACAGCAGCGAACCTTAGTTGACTGATGTTATGTCTACTTTCCTTAAAATGTAGTGCCAGGTTTGATTTGATGTTTGCTGTTCTTATATTGCTCTTGTGTTCATTTATTCTTACTTTAAGCTTGCGGGTGGTTTTGCCAGTATACATCAGTCCACAAGGGCATTTGATCACGTATATGACATTTTCAGTGTCGCAAGTGGCATTCAATCTGAGTTTCACATCTGTGCCCTTCATGGGATGTTTTATTACAGGGCCTTTGATCGTGTTGTTACAGTTCTGACAATTGAAGCACGGTTGGTTCCCTTTGTAGTTGGCATTAGTTTTGATTCTAGGGTTTTTTATAAGCTCCTTCAGGTTATTTCCCCTTTTGTAAGCAAACAGTGGTTGTTCACTGAAAATTCCATTCAAATCCTGTTCTTGACTGATGATCGGCCAATGTTTCAAGATGGAAGTTTTGTAAGCCCTGGAGGCCTCAGAGAATTTGGATACAATTACAGGTCTTGTCTTTTGACTTTTTTGTTGTGTGGCTAATGCTTCCTCTCTTTTGATGCTATCGCATCGTTCTTTGGCGTTGATCAAAATGGTTTGAGGATATCCCCTTTTGGAAAAACGTGTCAACATTTCAGTAGCTTGTTTTTCATACTTGTGACTGTCAGATGCAATCCGTTTGATCCGTAACAATTGTGAAAACGGAAGATGATTTTTCAGTAATCTTTGATGGTAAGATTTGTAATGCAACGTGTTATTCTTGTCAGTGTGTTTCCTATATAGGTCGGTCTCAAGATGATCACGCACCTTTGTAACTCGCACATCAAGAAATGTGATGGTGTCCTGGCTGGTTTCATGAGTAAACTGTATGCGATCATTGATATGATTCAAATCCGTTAATGCTTTCGTTAAGGACTCATGATCTCCTTTCCACAATACGAAAATGTCATCAATGTATCGCAAGAATGACATGGCATGTTGAATCCAAGGTGTCTGATTCAAGATATGGTTCTCCTCAAAATAAATCATAAATGCATTGGCATAGACAGGAGCAGCACAATTGCCCATGGAAGTCCCGGACAATTGTGCAAAGCATTGATCATTCCAAGAGAAATAACTCTGGTAAAGAGTAAAGTGCATCAGTTGCATCAAGAAAATTTGGAGATCATTAGAAAGGTCAGATTGTAATAAGATGTTCTCCACTGCTTCCATCCCGAGGTCATGTGGGATGCTTGTGTATAAGGATTTGACATCAATGGAACACAGATAGATGGTGGCGTCTTCATCAAATCGGATGTCCATGATCTTCTGCAGGAAATGTGTGGTGTCCCTTATGTAGGTCCGAGATTGCTGAATGAGAGGTTGGAGATAACGATCAATGAATTTGCCTGTATTCTCATGGATGCTGCCACGTGTAGATACGATGGGTCTGAATGGGGGTTGGGTGATGCTCTTATGAACCTTCGGCAGCATATACATGCTGGGAGTGCTGGAGTTAACAGGTGTCAGAAATTTCTTGGTTTTGATGTCTATAGTACCCTGTTCCTCTGCCATGGTCAGTATGTGGATCAAAACTTCACCATATTGTTTGGTGGGGTTGAAATGAATAGGGCCATATGTGTTGATGTCAGATAGGTGTTGACGAACCTGTTCATTGTAAAAGGCGGTGTCCATGAGTACTAATGCACCCCCTTTGTCAGCAGTTTGGTATGTAATCTCTTTTCTGTTGGCCAGATTGTTCAGCAGTGAAAATTCCTTATTAGTCAGGTTAGTGTGTCTAGTCCTTTTTGAAAAATTGATGTTGCTGATGTCATTCTTGACTAGGTTTTCAAAAGTGTCAAATGATTTATGGCTGATGGGTGCCATAAAGGTGCTCTTCGCACGTAATCCTCTTAGTTGATCTTCACGATTGATGTCTTGAGGAGGTAAAACATTGTCAAAGAAGTGCCTTAAGCGTAAGCTGCGCATTAACTTAAATAAGCTGATCTCAAGCTCTAGCTCATTAGTATGGCTGGTGGGAATGAAAGAGGTACCCTTCTGCAGTACGTTTGTTTCTTGATCAGACAAAGTGTAAGACGATATGTTGATCACTAGGTTGTCTTCTTCTTTGGTTTGTCCACCCTCTGGTTCAGTGTGGTGCTTCTCAATTCTCTCTCCCTCTCTTTCTCTCTTTCTTTCTCTCTTTCTTTTGACCTTGCTCCTCCTGGGTCGTCTCTTTCTCCTGGGCCTTCCCCTAAAAAGGAACCGTGGAGAGGGTGGAAGATTCAGCACTAGTTGAAGGTGTTTGTAAGTTGGTAGGCCGATGTTCAGGTCGTGTGTCTTCCTCAGAAGATGAGGTCTCCGTGGCGGTGTTGGTATTAGACCTTGGTGGTTTGTTTTGGCGTCTCCTAGCGTAGACCTCTGCCCAAGAGTATACCTCGCCCAGTTTATAATCTATGGTATCTCTGCGATACTTGCGTATTTTGCGCTCGTTGATTTCCCTAGTGTGTTTGTCTAGTTGGATAGTTATGTCTTCCAATATCTTGGACCATTCTTCCTTGGGTAACATGTCACTTAGTTCTTGCTTACATTGTTGTATGTCTCTGTTTAGTTCTTCTAGTGCTCTGGATAGTTCATCGACTATTAGTAATATTAGATCTAGCGAGCATTTATTAAGAATGGCGTACCATCTCTCTACAAATTTGGAGCTGTTCCTGCATAAGAGTGGTTTGAGCGGGACTCGGAGTCCCCTTGGAATTCGTTGGGCTCTGTGATAGCGAATTAAGGTACTGGCGTGAAGCCTTTGGCTAATTTCCTTCTTTGAGAAGTACAGTAATTGTTTGAGGCAACTTTCTTTGTTCCTGACGGACCCTTGTGGGTTATCTACCTCGGGGATCAAAGCATAAATTTTATCTACATCTTCGGTGTTAAAAGCAAAGGTGTCTGCTTTTAAATCAGTAAGTGCCGTGATGTCATCATAAGCCATTGTGCAATCAGTTGGTCGGTGATTTGGGGTGCAGTGCCCCTGGTCTGCTCATAAGAGCATCACCCAACCCCCATTCAGACCCATCGTATCTACACGTGGCAGCATCCATGAGAATACAGGCAAATTCATTGATCGTTATCTCCAACCTCTCATTCAGCAATCTCGGACCTACATAAGGGACACCACACATTTCCTGCAGAAGATCATGGACATCCGATTTGATGAAGACGCCACCATCTATCTGTGTTCCATTGATGTCAAATCCTTATACACAAGCATCCCACATGACCTCGGGATGGAAGCAGTGGAGAACATCTTATTACAATCTGACCTTTCTAATGATCTCCAAATTTTCTTGATGCAACTGATGCACTTTACTCTTTACCAGAGTTATTTCTCTTGGAATGATCAATGCTTTGCACAATTGTCCGGGACTTCCATGGGCAATTGTGCTGCTCCTGTCTATGCCAATGCATTTATGATTTATTTTGAGGAGAACCATATCTTGAATCAGACACCTTGGATTCAACATGCCATGTCATTCTTGCGATACATTGATGACATTTTCGTATTGTGGAAAGGAGATCATGAGTCCTTAACGAAAGCATTAACGGATTTGAATCATATCAATGATCGCATACAGTTTACTCATGAAACCAGCCAGGACACCATCACATTTCTTGATGTGCGAGTTACAAAGGTGCGTGATCATCTTGAGACCGACCTATATAGGAAACACACTGACAAGAATAACACGTTGCATTACAAATCTTACCATCAAAGATTACTGAAAAATCATCTTCCGTTTTCACAATTGTTACGGATCAAACGGATTGCATCTGACAGTCACAAGTATGAAAAACAAGCTACTGAAATGTTGACACGTTTTTCCAAAAGGGGATATCCTGAAACCATTTTGATCAACGCCAAAGAACGATGCGATAGCATCAAAAGAGAGGAAGCATTAGCCACACAACAAAAAAGTCAAAAGACAAGACCTGTAATTGTATCCAAATTCTCTGAGGCCTCCAGGGCTTACAAAACTTCCATCTTGAAACATTGGCCGATCATCAGTCAAGAACAGGATTTTAATGGAATTTTCATTGAACAACCACTGTTTGCTTACAAAAGGGGAAATAACCTGAAGGAGCTTATAAAAAACCCTAGAATCAAAACTAATGCCAACTACAAAGGGAACCAACCGTGCTTCAATTGTCAGAACTGTAACAACATGATCAAAGGCCCTGTAATAAAACATCCCATGAAGGGCACAGATGTGAAACTCAGATTGAATGCCACTTGCGACACTGAAAATGTCATATACGTGATCAAATGCCCTTGTGGACTGATGTATACTGGCAAAACCACCCGCAAGCTTAAAGTAAGAATAAATGAACACAAGAGCAATATAAGAACAGCAAACATCAAATCAAACCTGGCACTACATTTTAAGGAAAGTAGACATAACATCAGTCAACTAAGGTTCGCTGCTGTAGAAGTGGTAACTAAGCGGGACGACAGAGACAACAATAACTTCTTACTACAGCGTGAAAACCACTGGATTAAATTTCTGCAAACCATGAAACCATCTGGTCTCAATGATCGGATGGAATTTCAATGTTATCTTTAATGCAACTGCTTCCACTGATGTGATATCTAGTGTTTACCTGTGAAAATATGTGTTTCTTATACTTTTGACATCTCATTTTTGTATTTTTAATCCATGTCTTATATTCTGTTTCCATCACATTTATGTGTCTATCCATCTATGTTTTGTCTACTTTGCACCATAGACCTTGTATTGTTCATTTTCTATTTGCACCCGATTTTTCATTACCATACCTCCCTCTTCACACATGGGGATTTACGGTTCATTTCACCACTGTAAGATGGCCGCCGCACTTTATGGTCCTTTCTCTATTTTTCTCGTCACCCTAGTTACATTTCTGTTTCACCGAGCACTTCGTTTCCCACTTAATGGCGAAGGATGCCAACAGCAAGACGCGTGTTCTTGCCTTCAGTTTATCGTAAGTCTAACCTGAATCGCGGACTAATGCTCACGCCACTTCTGTTTCATTTATGCTTGATCTTGGGGTGATAACGGACTTGATGTAGTTTTGCGCGTAACGTTAACAAATATACGAGCAGTCACTTTATTTGCATGTTTTCGTTTGCCGAGCACCATTTGACTTTCAGCTTTTTCCGTGTGCACGTTTCACCCATTGAGCACCATTTAACTTTCACCCTTTTGACTACGTTACTCTTTCATTCTGGCATAGATGGACACTTTACATTGAGGTGCTTTGATGACACTTTATTTTACATACTGTGCACGTTATTCAATTAGGATATTTATCACATTGGTAACCTCATCTAAATACATTTCTACCATCGAGGATCATACTTAGTTCATTTTATCTTGTTTTCAGGATTCCCCTGATGAAGGATTTAATATCCGAAATGCATTGGGAAATAATGCGCACCCATATTTGTTGATTGGATTTATTCATGACATGAAATTGCATTGATTTGGAGGAACGACACATGTGAAATTAAACATGGAGAATTCAACAATGATTTTGGTTTAATTTTTGAATTTAATCTGGAATGATCGATTGAAGAAACTCATCTGTTTCATTTGAGGTTGTGCGCTGAGAGTTGGCATCTATCCTAGGTGCCACCAACCAGTTAGTGATTTCCACACCTTCTTGTCGGGGGGTGATATCTCCGCAGCACACCACAGAATACTAGCTTTGGTACATCGAGGAGTGCGTGCCCCACACCTTCTGCTTGTAAGTGTAAGATTTCACACTGTTACCTTTAACCGTGCAGTTCAATGGTGATTTTGTGTGAAGTGCAAGTGCGATGAAACACGTGTCGGCTGGCTGTTTACAACATTAAAGACTCCAAGATTTACCTATCGAGAGTTCTTTTGTTTGGATAATTCTGTCATTTTGTTAATTGTGGATTGCTTTATGTTACTTAACATTGTTTACACCGTCTTGAGTGCAACGGCAACCAATTCTGTTCTTGTTAGGGTAGGTGCTTCTCTACTCTATTGAGTGGTTCAAGGTCTTTCCACTCGCCGTCTTGCACCTAAATAGGCAGCAACTTTACACTGATGTGCGTACATACGGGCAGTGCACCCAGATCCTAACTGATCAAAAGCCTTCCCAAGTTCTTGCTCACATGATGTTACTGTACAGTATTATGTGCCTGTGAGTGCAAGCCAATGTTCATGCTTTAATATTTTGCCAACAGCATGGTCCATACATGACCTAGAACCCTTTGCACTTGAGTATGTGGGGAGGATGGCAACATAGACACTGGTACAGCTCATTTGAAGCCAAAAATCACACATGTTGTTCTGAGACTGGGTAATGTAAATGTGTGAGACACTGCCTAGCATGATGACTTCACGTCAATGAGGTGTATAGCCTTATTTACACAGATCCCTGACTGCACGCAATTATGTAAAGGACATGCTGTGGTTTAGCAGTTACACAGTTACTCTGCTCATTTGAGACACTCGAACTCTGAACGCACATTCCCTGTGCCATGTAATGTCATAGTTCATTAAGTGTTCATATGCTCATTTGTGACATGTACAATGTAGATTTGGTAGAGGGAGGTGAATAATGTGTGAAATGCTTTCAAATTCACCCTATGGAGATGTGGATATCCTGCATAGGAGTACAAGGCCTGGACCTATCACTATTTGTGCTACATCACCTTGGACACATCTTCCAAAGGTACGATGGACATGTCACCCTTCTTTCGATTACTTAATGTGTAGAGTCTTGCATGTTTATGCACTGTTCCACCATTATGATTGTACAGGCATGTGATTTCTGTGATGGTCCCCGTTTTTCTGCAGTGATAAGTCCTCAGGCCTGCCCAGTGAATGCACAATGTTTCAAGGCCCCATCACTAAAATGACTTTGATAAACACATTCACAGTGTATCGTATGTCATGCTCACTCGCATAGTGCATCACAGATGAGGTGCATTTTCCAATTGCTTTCTTGCTGGCACGCTGCATGTGTATGAGATGGGCATGTAGTGTGTTCTTCATCATATATATCGATATCTTCATTGCAATGATACAGCTTGCTCAAAGTGTACAATGTGACATTGTGTATGGGCTCTGCTGCCCATTGAGTATCTGTGTGTTTATGTGTTTACATGCTCTTGTACTGTCACACAGTAGTACACAACACAGTGTTTTAAATGTTCCTCTTCTTGTGTCCCATGCGTACAGCCATTGCCCTTAAAGTGCGGTCCCTGGGTGTCTTAAACTGACTCCATAAACACTGCCACACGAGGTGAGATGATATCTGCCGGCCCAGCAAAAACGCCACTGAAATGGCGCTGGGGCTGGTTCCTCGAAGTGGCATGACACCACTAATGGCCTGCATACTGGTAGTGACACCAGAGTTGGATGGACGTTTAAGGGCCACCACCAGCAAGTTGGAGTGAGTATTGTGCTAAGTATCCTCAGTGTTGAGTGCAAAGGGTCTGCATGTGTCCAACATTTAGTTGCTCATGTGGTAAATTCATGAACGTTGTCATAGCAAGTCAGCTAGACATGTTTTCATCTCACATTTTATGACTGTTGTCTGAAATGATACCTTCCTAAACATGAAAAATCTTTGTGTGAAGTGTGTAGCCCAGTACACTTGTCAGGCTTGTGTGTGCTGTGTGCCTACCACAATAGTGTGCTACTTTGATGAAGTGTAAAGGGCTACATTAATGCACAAATGTGGACTCAGGGAGCAGTGAGTCAGTAGAGGTCACACCTGTCCTATTGGTTGTGCATTTCACAATGATTGAGATGACAGCATCATTGCAAAAAAGATTAGCCAAATATCAGCAGCAGGGTATCACAAAATGTGATTTCCTGCCACAGTGACAGCAAGTGCACTCAGGTGCTGACGGGGTAGGTGGTGATGATTGCAGTGATGCATTGGCTGATTTGCATTTGCCAATTGTGCACATTGTTACATGACTGGGATGGTTAATCTCTGGAATGTAAATGCAATGTTGCAGAACCAGGCTATTGTGAGATTGTTTGGGCACTAGTGCTTAACATGGTTGGATGTGATCAGTGGGTAGGCCAAATTGTGATGTGACTGAGGTGTTGTACTGTAATTTATTGATGAACAGAAGCAAATGTTACCCGGAGTGTCAGTCCTCCGTATGTGTGTATTGTGGAGAGGTGTCCATGTGCATCAGTGCGTGGTGAAGTTGTGGCTACTGCTTTTAACCAGTGATTGTTTTTTTGGCACATAGATATGTCATCAATGTCATCAGTGAGCATAACATAGGGATGTCACATGCCAAACCCTAGATATTGTCACACATTAGCTGTCCTACTGGAGGCCACTCACAACTTAATCTGCAGACAGCACTATCATGTCTTGGATCAATGAAGGCCTGTCAGGCAATTTTAAAGATGTTGGTAAGTCACAACACAGGAAGGCCTTGCATTACATTGCCATTCTCATGCTATTGTCCATTGTCTTTTTGACTACATTGTTACATGGGGTTTATCTGCACTTCATTACCCAAAAAGATGTGTCCATGTGACATATGCTGCAGTGTGAGTGTCAGAGACATCAACTGGCAGTGAACAGCAGTGAGCGCCATGTTAGTGTACATTTAGAGATGTGTGCTGTGCACTTCAAAGAAATTGGTACATCTACACAGCTGACACCAATGTACACCTGTCGTTGTGCTTCAGTGCCAAACATAGTGTCTTTAAGGAGGAAATATCACTTGCAAATAGATATATTTTACTTTGTATCTGTGGTGTTCAGTGAAATATCCTTCCAATGTGACTGAGACAACATATTTGGATATGTAGCTATCTTACCTACAGGCA
This sequence comes from Lissotriton vulgaris, assembly GCF_964263255.1. NCBI lineage: Eukaryota > Metazoa > Chordata > Amphibia > Caudata > Salamandridae > Lissotriton > Lissotriton vulgaris. The sequence goes on along the minus strand of NC_141699.1, from coordinate 885,103,480 downwards.
CTTAAGTGTGCCTACAGACAATTGTATGTGGTGTTTAAATGTAGGTACATGCACAGCTATTTGGCTGTGTCAACATGACATGGAGCATGACTATCAACTAAGCATGTGTCCATGCATCAGCTGATAATTGCACAAATTTGGCAAATGCTGAAAGTACATGGAGTAGTTAAATGTGGGAGTTTCAGTCAAAGTATTTGTGTTTGTATTGCATATAATGTTTGTGAGTATGGCAATATACTAAACCTATGTCTCTGTCTCTTGCAGCATCTACCGAGGGCAGGGAAGGACAGGGGCCCATCACTGTTGGGGAAGCTACTGGCAAGACTAGTATACAGGAGTTCGAGGACACTGAGGGGACTCCGAGGGGGGGCAGGAGTACCCAAGAGGATTACCGTCCGGAAACACCAACCTCCACAACTTCCCAGTCCAGTGGTGACTCCTTGATGTTGGCGGGCACAGGAAGTTCCAGATCTGCATCTTCTTCCACCACACCTCGTCCTGTGTCCACCCTCTTGGATGGTCCCCAAAGTGACATCCTTGCCTGCAGCCCTAAGAAGTGTAGAGTCTCCTTCCCCCAGGCACCGCTGCCCCTACCCCTGTCTCCCCTGCTGCCCTCAGTGTAGAGGCCATAGACATTTTGCATCATCTGTGTGTGAGTCAGACTGCTCTCCTGAATGCCCACCAGGATCATTGCTACAAGTTGTCACAGATTGTTGTGTTCATAGAGGGCATTTATTCGGATGTGGGTATCCTACACCAAACTGTCCAGTCTTTTCCTCCACAGTGACGGAAGCCATTCAGCAGTCTCAAGCTCCCAGTGCAGCTCCTGTCCCTTCCGCAACCACACTCCCAGTGCCCCCACCTGACCAGAGTACACACACACCAGAGCCCTCAGGCACCCAGTCATTCACTTGCAGCACACAACACCAGCACTCTAAGCGAACGACATGATACACAATCACCACAGCACACAGAGAGCAAAGATGACCACAAAACAAAAAGCCCATCACAGGACACTCAGGGACATAAGGCCAAAAAACATACATCCACATTACATTCCTCAGATTCATCGCCATCCAAGGGCACTCCCATTCTCACACCTAATCCCAAAGACACACAAACACTTGCCCTGTCTGCAGTGAACCTGGTGCCTTACTGAACTAAGCATTAACACATTCAGAAGGCAGTTTCACCCAAACCTTTGACTCCCACCCACACCCATGTAAAGCATGGACAAGAGAGCAAAGTGGGAAGTGTAGCTCCACAACTGGGGATTCAGTGGAAAAGGCAACCCCGCCCCCAGCATACCACCAGGTCCAGCAAATCCCCACTGGAAGATCCACCACCACCTGCTACACTTTCTGGGAAGAAGGAGGCTGTTGGGGCCACCTAACTCATCACTTGTGGCACAACACTTGTCGGTCATCGGATCCCAAAACAATTGAGACCCAGCCCTACACATTCACTATCAGCCACTGAGCCTCCACACAACATATCTCCACCTCCCTGTGCCACCACTCCACCCGGTCCAAGCAGCCCTCAGGCTCCCACATCCACAGATCCCTCTACCTCAGCCACTTCTCTCCCTCCCAGGTCCAGTCCTCTGACTAGTCCAGACAATCAGCCCCCTCCTAGTACAACTTTTACCCAAATTTGAAACCTTGATGTTTTGCACTTTTTATGCTTATACAGAGTTTATGTAATAAAGACTGTTACTTATGTTCTGAGCTTTGTTGCTACCCTTGGTAATGATGCAGTGCAATGTTTGTGTATATGTTCATCTGTTACATGCTCTGTATGCCACATTCATATTGGCACTGACTGATTTTCTTTTGCAGAGGTTGCCAGACATTCCAGCCACTTTTGTGCTTCTTGACTCAGAGGCTTGAGGGTGCAATGATGCTTGTCTGTGATGGACTATTCTTGTCCTAATCATTCTCTTGTTGGGTCTCTAGTTTAGTACACCTAGCATATTTTGATGCTGTACCACAACAGCAGAGAATTCTATTCACATGATAAATTGCGGGGTGATCAGGGTCCGTCATATCTGTGAAATCTATCTTGATGTGTACACAGCAGTGTAGATGTGTAGTCATCTTATGTAGGCCTGTCTTCATACTCACATGAGTACATTAGAATGTGTGCACTTGAGTAGTCATACAGTGTGATTGGCCTGTCATTAGCTGAAGTGTTGATGGTATGTGCCCTTGAACATGACACTTACACACATGTATGATCCAGTTGATGAGTGCCTGTTTGTTAACACGACCAGACAACTGCTGTAGATTGTGGGCACATGTAGGAGTTTTTTGTTGAGCAATGTGCAGTGTGTCGATATGACCTTGCAGTCCTGGGGTACACCTACTTGTTGTCAACGTCATTTGTGAGTATGCAGTGTGTAATTTCAATGTCAGTGTTGTGGTTTTATGATCAGCCACGGCTCTTGCTCATGCCTGTGCTCACTGAGCTGACTGGCTCAGGCAAACAAACATTATAAGTGACATTTCACATACATTGAGGTCATTTTACATTTTATTTTGACCACTATGTGGTATTCAGAGTCATACAAGCCCCAAGAGGAGCTTTTGTGCCTATACATTGTGAGATACTCCTCTATGTGTTTTGCTCTGAACAGTCCTCACCTGTCCAATACTAATGTACACACCACTTCAGTCTACTATCTTCCACCCCATGACTAGCCAGTGTTTGACCCTCCCCAGCACTTCATAGTGGGACACTATACTGTGGGAGGATGTTCTGTGTCCAGAACTAATGTGCCCCTCAGGACTGTCTCAGACATTGTTATGTGTTATTTTCATCGACTTGATTGCAGTCATGGTTGCTCATGTACATTGCAGATGATTTTCCAGCATAGTCCTCTCGTCATGTTCCATGCTGCAGTGTTTCCTAGAGTTGTGCAGCAGTAAGTGATAGCTAAAGTGTGTATCTGTTTGATGAAGTACTGCTACCCATCCTGAGTGTGATGTGATCTGTGTGCTGTGATAATTTGTGATGTCGAACTTCATGGTGGAGCACTCAGATATGTGTGATACTGGTTTTGGTGGTGTTCACACACTGCTTACTGAGCATGCACTGCTGTCAGTGGATGTTGATTTGTCCTTGTCAGGTGTGAGTCCCAATGATGTCCAGCTGAGTTTGTTATGTTAGGTTTTTGTATGTGAATATGTTGTGTATTTGTTGTTGAGAGATGCAGTCTTTGGCCTATGTTGGTTCTTTGCACTGACTGGTCCATGTGTGTGAAATGTTATTTTTGCATGACATTTTGTGTGAGGAGTTTGTGTATTGGAATACGCTCGGATGTGTGTTGAATTTGAAATGTGCATTTCTTGTGTGAGTGCTCAATTGTGCTATGGCCTCCTATATTTGAACAGTCACTTGTCAGGATTGTGCATAAGAATGCTTGTGCTACACATTGATACCATGCTCATTTTGTAATTGGTGGAGTGTCTATGTCTGAGTTTGCAGATTAGTCTGTGTTGGACTTAGCCCTTTTTCCCCTGAATTTTTTCGTTTTTGTAGGAATCAACATGTCATGTGGATGTATTTCAAATGCAAAAGTTAAATGCTGGGGGGGCGTGTCCAAGATGGCGGTGTGATCGAACGCAGGTCTCCAAAGCTCCCTGCCCGATCCCGCCTAAACACCGCTAATTTCGCCTAATCTCCCCCTGGAAGGCGAGTTACAGCGTACAGGAAGGTACAGCATAGAAGCGGTGACCCCAGTGTGAATCTATCAGCCTGCGAGCTTCGTCCGGGAACCCGGGGGGGGAGAAGACGCTACTCCACGGCCTGTAATGTCAGCCGCGCCGGAGACCTGAACGGCTTGGGTGCCGCTGCTTCGGAGCCTCTGAAGCGGTCCGGGCGACCCTGCACCACTGAAAGCTGAAAGATCTGCTCTGCACCTCCCGCCGATACCACCAGAGTTGTGGAACAGGAGGCGACGCATCACCACCCCGACGACCCGAACGGCGATCAAGGTGGACCCAGCCGGGGGGTCGCGAAAATAGAGGCCCAGGCTCCGGGCCTACTTCTCGGACACTTCGGTGCGGCCGGCCGGAGCGACCCTGCACAGCCAAAGCGGGCCCTGCTGACGGAGGACTGCACGGCGCAACCTCCCCCACAAGGAGTCGGGCGTTTGGCAGACACACACGGCCTGGTGCGGCCCCGGCACGACCATAGGTGGCGGTGCTAAAGGGGCCACACTGCCACAGCAATAGGGCCTACTCGGAGGGGAGCGGAACGGCGCTGGGATACCGGGCGAGGACGACGGACTGCTCCCGATACAGCGACCGCAGAGGTGAGGAGGGGGGAGGTGGGCACCGGAGGAGGCTCGGGGGCGCCATCGAGCCCCCGGCGTGGGGTTGGCTACAGTGGCCAGAGCTGCACCGCGTGGCAGGATAACCCGAGCGCATTGAACTGGGACACTGTGGACCATGATTCCTTGACCCCGGGTTTCCGAGGGAGCTACCTGAACTGCACTGGTGAAATTTGCCCCCAAAAGTTACACCACCGTCCTCCTACATCCATCACAAGCCCCAAAACCCACCGCCTACCTGTCTCTGAGGCTGCCCTCGCCATGGCGGGACAACGGGGGAAGAAAGGGCCCCAGACACTCCCCGAAATGATGGCTAAGTCCCAACCCAAGCCCAACAAGGACCCACCGTCCCCGGTGACCGCGAAATCGCAGCCAACACCGACGGATGACCAAGTGCCCATTACCAGATCCTTTCTAGAGACATTATTTAACTCGCTCAGGGAGGACTTCAAATCCCTAAAACAGGAAGTGGCGGGTGAAGTTCGAGAGCTCCGGCGCGATGTGGAGGGCCTCGGAGAACGCGTGGTTGCTTTTGAAGAGGCCGACCAGACCAGAAGCGAGGAAATTGCGCAGCTCCAACAAGAGGTCCTGCGCCTCACAGACCAACAGCTTGACCTCCAAGCCCACGCGGAGGACCTTGAAAACCGTTCCCGTCGAAACAACATACGGGTACGGGGGGTCCCTCAAAAGGAAGAGGGGACTGATATTACAGGATACCTACAAGCCCTCTTCAGGAGCATATTGGGGGAGCCTGCAGACTTTGCCATTCGCATCAACAGGGCACACAGAGTTGGGCTGCCTCGACGAGCCCCAGCCCCGCCACCAGACATCCTGGCTTTCCTCCCTGACTTTCCGTTAAAGGAGCGGATTCTCCGTGAGGCTCAGCGAGCCCAGCCCCTTCAATTTCAGGGTCATCCCATCGCCCTATACCAGGATCTCTCCTCCATCACTCTACAAAAAAGATAGGAATTCAAACGAGCGACGGACTTCCTACGACAACAGGCGATCCCCTACTCGTGGGGGCACCTGTTTCGAATAATATTCAAATGGAATGGACGTCTACATCAGCTACGGTCACTAAAGAAACACCTGCACCCTCCTGGGACTTGACCAGGAAGATGATGAACCTATGTCAAGAGACTCACAAGAACCGTCCAAGGGGGCTGGCGAACTGTGAGGTATAAACGGTCCCTGCCACACCGCCTTAAACCCGATGCCCCTGTCATCTCACAGGAGCGTGCGACTGCGGTGGCAGAGGTGGCCAAAGAAACTTCTACATCTGATTGAACGATTCCTTTCCAGGGGAGGTTACCTATAGCACACACTATGCCTCTGCGGCGGATGGGGTTGGGGTGGGGGGGCGGGAGAGGCCGCCGTCGGAGATGACCCTTTCAGAACGCTACCACGGCCCTGTGCGGACTAACATGACTGGGACTATGCATTTCTTTGGTATTGGGGTTGGGAGGGGGGAGTTGGGAGGGGGGTAAGTCTCTAGCCTCAGAACAGACTACTTTTGACTTGAGCATGCAGTTTGATTTTTGGATTGTTTGGGGGGGGGGTTTGGGTCGCAGGAGGGTCCAAGGGCGGGAACCAGTGTGCCAGAAGGGTTCTATCGACTGCAGAATTGACACGTCGTTACTACGCCAGTTACGATACATGACAACTAAATGCCACCGGAGGGTCGAGGGGGATCTGCGAGGTCACAAGGGGGGTTACGGTTTGCGATCTGATGCGCCGAGGCACCACATACAAGGGATTATGACTCTGAGCTACGCCACGTGTTCCCTGGGCCATGACTGACACCATACTTAGAATAGTGACCCTCAATGTGAAAGGGTTGAATAACCCCGTTAAGAGAAGGGCTATCATCTCCTACCTACCTCTGTTTATTACAGGAGACCCACCTCTTGCAAAAGGACTGGCATAGAATGCTTTCCCACGCCTTCCCACAACAACTCTTCTCCTCCCTTCCCACGAAAACTGCCGGGGTAGCGATCCTAATATCTAGACACTTTCGAGGATGGGTGGGAAACAAGGTGGGGGAGATTAAGGGCTGCCTGTTGACACACACATTTCAGCTAGGAGATACACATCTCACACCTTTATGCCCCGAATACAGGAAAAGAGGCCTTTCTAAAAGGCGCAGTCTCGGAGGCGCTTCAATCCTCACATTCACCCTTACTCCTAGGCGGGGATTTCAACATCGTTATGGATACACATGCCGATAGGTCAGGGCACCGCTATGGAGGGACTGGTGCGGTCTCATCAAATGGACTTGAGTGGCTAAAAGATAGGGGATTGGTAGACCTCTGGAGGGCCAAACACCCGACTGCATCGCAGTTTACCTTTTACTCGCATGTGCACCGCACATACGCTAGAATCGATCATTTCCTAGGCTCCTCGGAGCTACTCAAAACTCTTGAGGATGTTAGCATACTACCTGCAGCCATTTCCGACCATGACGCGGTAGAACTGTCACTCCGAGTTTGCGCGGCCCATCGTCCCCGGGGCTCGTGGCGCCTACGCGAAACCTTATTGCAACGACCAGACGTCACTAAAAGGATTAGCGATTGCATTACTGACTATCTGGCCACTAACGACACGCCGGGAATCTCCATGATGGCTCTCTGGGGAGCCCTGAAATCGGTCACTCGCGGCAAATTAATTGCCATAGCAGCAGCTGAGGCCAAAAGAGACGGCCTCACAGCACGCGTCGCGGAATTGGAAAGGGTCCACAGTCGCACCTGCGCTCTGCGTGTTTGGAAGCAGTTAAAAGCAGCTAGGGCCCAACTAGCCAGACTGAATACCGACAGGGCGGAATTTGCGGCCCTCCGTCTTCGACATACTTATTATGTCGGGGGTAACAGAACTGGCCACTTATTAGGCAGTGCTTTAAAGGCCAAGACCCAACGCTCTAAGATTACCAGTCTCACTGAGGACACCGGTTCCAGTTCTCATGGACGACCCTCAGGTGGCCGAAGCATTCCGATCTTACTATGCCTCATTGTACGGGCGGAAAAGACATTCCCATGCAGACATTGAGGCATACTTGTGTACGACGGCCCTTACCGAGTTCTCCAAGACAAACGCGGACGCCCTGGATGCCCCCATCGGCCAGGATGAAGTACTGACAGCCATATCCCGTTTGCGCCCGCTCAAGTCCCCGGGACCCGATGGATTTTCGGCGGGATTTTATAAAATCTTTAGCCGGCAGATAGCTCCAGTGCTCACCCGCCTCTTCAATTCGTTCGAGGGCCCAGGCGCTATCCCTTCGGACATGCTGGCCACGGAGGTAGTGGTATTGCCAAAACCCAGTAAAAAACCCACACACTGCTCTGCTTTCCGCCCTATTTCCTTGTCGAACCGTGACTTAAAGCTTTTTACGGGCATTCTTGCCGCACGCCTTGGCCCCTCCCTTCCTGGGATTTTGGAACCAGACCAATCAGGCTTTGTGCCCAACCGGCAATGCAGCGACAACACTAAAAGGGTACTCCATCTAATTGACAAATCGCATTTTCAAGCCTCAGACTCCGCATTGCATGCCATTGACGCGGAGAAGGCGTTCGACCGCGTGGACTGTACATATTTACAACAGGTCCTGCGGCGTTTCGGACTGGGTGACCGCTTCTGCTCTTGGATAGCATGTTGCTACCATCACCCCCAGGCTAAAGTCCGACTGGGCAGCTTACGTTCAAACCCATTTGAAATTCAGCGTGGCACTAGACGGGGGTGTCCCCTTTCCCCCCTTCTATTTGCCCTGTATATAGAGCCTCTAGCACAGAAGGTCCGGGATAACCCCGAAATTAAGCGTATCATCTTCGGGCACGAACCCCACACGATCAGTTTATACGCAGATGACGTGATAGTCGCCCTTGACCACCCGGACAGCTCCATACCCGCCTTGGTGGAGGAACTTGACTCATTCGGCTCCGTCTCGGGATTCCACATGAACATAGGTAAATCTCTGATATTGCCACTGGGCAAAAATGCACAGACACACGACACTGCCATTGGATGAGGGAGCGGTCTACAGCTGGCCGCCCAAGTCCCGTACTTAGGGATTACCCTTACCTCCTCAACAGAATCGACAGTATCAACCAATTACAAAGCCCTCACCACCCAGATCCGGACGGATCTGGCGCGCTGGTCAAAACAGCCGCTTTCTTTACTGGGAAGGGTGGCAGCGGTGAAAATGTCAATCCTGCCTAGGATCCTCTATCTCTTCCAGGCCATCCCAGTCATGCCCCCGGCGGGCACCCTGAAAGAACTACAGGCCCCTTTCCATCATTTCATTTGGAGGGGAAACGCGCACGTGTCCATAAACAATTGGCGTACAAGGGCATGGACGAAGGAGGCCTTGGAGTCCCCAACCTGCTGCAGTACTTCCATGCCTCTCAACTCCGCTATTTAGTGGAGTGGTACAGACCAGAGTCGGAGAAGAGATGGCTCTTCCAGGATAGAGCTATGGCGCAAACTCCGCTTTGGAGGATTCCATTCCTCGCTAGGCAACATCGAGCATGATACTTATTAAAGTCACCTATTACCCGCACAACTCTACAAGTATGGGATAGGGTTGCTCTCAAGAGAGGTTTGACAACCTTTCCTTCCCCATTCACCCCCATACTAGATAATCCAGAATTTCCTCAGGGCAATGGCACAGGCGCATTCTCCCAGTGGCGAGGTACGGCGTGTCGCTCCGCCGGCGACCTTTTCGATCTACGAGGATTTCTTCCTTTCACAGACATCAAACAAGGGTACGACATAGAGAATCCTCACCTCTTCCAATACTTTCAACTTAGACATTGACTCACTGACCCAGACACTGCCGCCATGGTGGGCCGCCCTATGACGACCTTTGAAAAATGGTTACTTACTAAGGACACAGACAAACACCTCATTTCAGAAATTTACAAAATGCTCACACCGCCACACACTCCAGATAAAACACCAAGTCAGAGGCGCTGGGAGGCTGAATTAGGCAGGACCTTAACAAGAATGGCGCTACGTATACTATAGGGCTTCGCACACCACACGTAATACAGCGGCAAGGGAAGCGGCAGTGAAACTGGCTATGTACTGGCACCTCACTCCGGTCCGACTTCACAAAGGGAATCCATCACATAGCGAACTTTGTTGGAGGGGTTGCGGGGAAAAGGGCACTCTAACCCACCTCCTTTGGGACTGTCAAGAAGTTAGGAGCTACTGGGAGACGGTGCTGAATGACATTGACTCCACCTTTAAGACTGAAATCCCGAGATTCCCCGCATATGCTTTACTGGGTCTCCCCAATGCATTAACTTTCCCTCTGAAATCACTGCGGGGTCGTCAAATGGGGATCACCATACAAGCAGCTACGCAACATATCCTATCATTGTGGGGCTCGACGACTAAACCCACACACACAAGCTTTGGTTCACACTTGGGATGGAACGCATACAGGCCACACTTATCAACTCCATCGATGCATTTCGGAAAACGTGGCTTCCACTGCTGTCCCTCCTGTCCAAGGAATTCAATGAAGTCACATGTCCTAAGTATCTTAAAGTTCTGCGCCTCAATGACACCACACATGACTCTCGGTGACTTCTCGGACAATCGCACTGATCCTCACTGGCCCGTTGACGGACCTTTTGATACCAAATGGCACACTGGTTGGGGTGGGGGAGGGGGGATCGGGACTGAGTTGGGCGGGGGGTTTTGGTTATTGTTATTTTTATTATTTTACCTTCTTTCAACGCCGACATTTGCATCTATGATATCGTAATATCTCTGTGGCATATGTACCCCGCTTTGCTATTTAATTTCAGGGAAGACATGCTTGTCTGTCCCGTCCGCTGTATATGCCTAATGCCTTTACAATCTGTCACGATGTCTTCCTTTACTTCTACTGGAAAAATCGATAAAACACATTTGAAACTAAAAGTTAAATGCTGTGCAATGGTGTATGCACCTATATCTCCCCCATGGTAGAGGAATGTATAGGCCATGTGTGGTGCGAGATGCAGTGATACATGCTGTGCAATGGCGTGTGCAGAGTCATTTTCACCATTGTAGAAATGCACCTTTGTAAAATTTCACTTTTAAAATGGAAGTCATTTCTCTCTGCTTGTGCCGCCTGCCTGAGGTGGGTTGGCGGTTTAGTGTTTGAAGTGACAAGCTGCTCTACACTTCCCCCAGTGACAGTGAGGCTAGAACTGCCAGGGACCTTCTTGAAGCTTCCAGCTCTTTCTGGTCGGTGGGAGGAGGGGTGTATATGTAGAGCAGTAGGGATGCCATGTGCTCAGACTGAGGGTGGACTGGAATGAGAGGGGACACTCTGCCAGGAGGTACCGCCGCATGGGCCTATGTACTGGCCTCTGAGCCCATCTGTACCCCTGCTTTCCACAGGGCCAGTGAGAGTGAAGACTGCTGTGTCAGGAGGATTGCCACTTTATGGGAGATGACTGCTTCTAGGAGCTGCTGTCCTGTACTGATGAGTGCCCACTGTCTGCTGATCTTGGCCAGCCTGGCCTGCCTGCTCTGCTGCCCTAGCTTCTCGTGAGTGCTATACTTTGACTGCCTGCACTCCAAGGAGGTGAGGAGCATGGGCGCTAGTCCCACGGGTGGGACCCCAGGAACTGTGAGTCACCTAGCGCATGGTGAGCGCCATATTTGAAGTGACTGTGCTGCTCTGCTTGTGCTCTAGCGCCTGGTGGGCACTTTTTTCCTGATTACCAGAAGAGGTACACTATCTTTTGTCCCTGAAGCTTCCAGTGGGACCTAGTGCCTCGCAAGTGCTATATTCATGGTGCAAGGGGAAAAGGAGCTGAGGCCTGCAGCGATGTGCTGTCAAAGCGCTATATTTCAATTCCCCTGCGTGTGTGCTGCATTGGGGTGCTGCCAGAGTGCCATATTTGCATTGACTGTGCTCTGCTTGCTGCCAAGGCGCTTCAACTGTGCCCAGGAGAAGAGGAGCGGATGTCTGCAGCGCGGGATTCTAAAGCACTACGAGGGGATCCTGGAGCATGGGATTCCCCCCTGCCTGCTTGGTTGACAGTGGGCGGCTGCAACGTATTGGGGGGGCATTGTACTCCTCAGGAGAAGAGAGAGAGGAGTGAGAGACACTTCTGCCCTGCCCCAGTGCTTTGCACACTTTGCTTTTGCTGTTTTTGCAGCCAGCCCTGACTTTGTGGGATATAGGGCATTTGAGCCCCGGAGAGAGGCCAGTTGGCCTGGGGCCAGTTTCAGAGTGTTTTGCCCCTGATTGGGGCGAACTGTGTTTATGCTGGTGAGGCCTATTGCCCCATATGATTTCTTGCACAATATTGTTGCATAATGCATTTGTACCAAGGATGATACCTAATGCTTTTCCCTCCAGTTTGTAGTGCAGTGCTGATTTTGAGCCATTGGTAATTTGAGAACCCCCAAGTAGGGGCTCCCCAGGCGCAGTAGCACCAGAAGCGAATCTGCAACTTTGGGGCAGCTATTCCAGGTGTATTTGCACAAGTGTCCTGTAATGTTGTTTTTGGCTCATGTTGCTGCCCCCTACTTCATGCCCTAATTTGAGGCCTACAGGTTATGCCCCAGACTGTTGGACTTGCCAATAGGTTTATGCCTAATGATATTGCCCCTATGACTCAGGTTTTGGTCTAATGTTTTCCAGCCTATGGAGTTGCCAAATGCTACTATGTGTATGCCTATGCTAATGTGATTGGGCCTAATGCAGGATGAGATTTATGCCCCATGTACTTATGCCGCTGCTGATATGATGCATAACATGTTATATGCTGAGAGTAGAGTCACACCTTGATCTATGCTGATGATTTTATGCCGCATGTCCATGTGGCTGTGCACAGTGTATTTATACTGGTAATCTTGCCTAATGTTATCCCATGCTGGTTTTCCTTCCAGGCCTACGGCAAAGGTGATTGATGCTGAATACTGATGTTATGGTGCTTCATGTTTATGTCCACATGATTTATGCCAATACAGTTATGCATAATATACTAGAGTTTTCATGCCTGCTGTTATATGCCTAATGTTTTTCTTCCAGGCTTGCGCACAATGTGTTTATATGCTGACCTGACGTGTTATTTTGGGCCCCTTGTTTATGCTTCATGCTAAGGAGGATGTCTAATGTTTAGGTCTGATACTTTTACAAGGTCACCCAGGTCATGATTTAGCCAGAAGGTCCTGGCTGTTATATATATTTAGTGATAGACTTTACCTTTATTCTTCACCCTTCCATTTACCCTAACTGTACGAGCGTTGGTTCTGGCAGCGGCCCGATTGGCGCTGCCCTGTGAATAGTCACCGTGTAAATCATTACCTAGTGCCGGCTGGCACAGTTTGTATGCACCTGTGATTCTCTACTGAAGTGTTGATCTTAGAACACACATACTGTTTTTCACCCAAACTGGTGTGGTCTCATTTTGTAGTGTGCCTTGGGTGTCGCCTATGTGTGCTGCGTGGATGCTTTACACATTTCCTCCGGAGTTTGGCCCGCCCGCTCTGCACCACGCTACCCGTTTCTAACAGTCTGGTTGCACACAGTTTGTGTATATGTTTGACATTTGTTCATGTAGTTTTTGTTTGGTTTGGATGGTGGTGTCTGTGCAGTTGGCCAGAGTAGAAATGTTATCTATTCCGGTGCTGTCTAGGATCACATTGCCTATCCACTGTTTGGCTGCACAAGGCTAAACTTGTTGGACTTCTTTTGATCTGGTTGTGATACATGTGTTTAGCAATTGGCTTGGGAGCACCATTGGTTCAGACATCCCTGAGTGGGATTCTGACATTTGTAGATACATACAAGGGTGTGGCATTGGTTATCAGGGAACTCACAGGACCTTACTTTCACCTTTTATGGGCTTCCCACAGGTTTTTAGTATAGGAAGGTGGGAGATGGGTAGATGAGGGGTATGTGTGAAGGTCATACTTGGGTTTGACAGTCAGAGAGTGCCACTGTGACCCATGACTGTTGTGCTAGTGGCATGCACATGTCAAGATAGCTGACACGGATGAGGGGCTTTTCACTGTATGGTTTATACCAGTTCATATCATTCTGGGCCAAAGCTTTGCTTGCATTGCTGTATCACAGGGATATTGCACAGATGGTACTTTTGATCAATTTCAATCACTGCGCAACACATGTATAATTTGATGGCCAAAGTTTAGTGTGATATGTGGAACCTCTTGCATGTCATGTACAAATGGTAACAGTCATTTCTACAAGCTTTTCCTGCACTCTGCACTCCACTTTAGACTAGTTTATTTATTATGATACAGTGCCTCTGACTTAGGGTACGTTTATGAGGCCAAGTTGAAGTGTGTGAGCTGTCTGAAGGACTTAACATGCAATGTGAACTGTTCCAAGGTTGTTAATCTGCACAGTGACTCTTCATTTCTTCAAGCACTCACTTTAATTCACATGAGTGGAAGGCAGGTGTCAGAGGAGGAGGGTTGTCATGAGTCTCGGGTCAGAGTTTCCTGCTGTCAAGATGGAGTCCTTGGACACTTTGGCATTCATTTACTACTTTGTAGTAGGTGTTACCTTTGTTGAGGTGGAGTAATTGTGTGTAGGTATTCTGTGAGTTGGGAGTGTAGTCAGTGTTGTTGATGTAATGGTCATTCTCCTATGGTGTCATTTATTGCAGCAGTACACTTGTGAGTCAAATGCACAGTGGTGCTTACTTTGAGCTTACTGTTTTAATCCTTAATTTCTTACTGTGTTGCATGGTATTGGCTGTCATTGATTGATATGGTCTGCCATTGTATGTGATGAGCCTATCAATGTCTTCGTGGGGGCTGTGGTGATCTGTGATTATGTGGCAGTAGTGTCTAATATGATGTGTCATCTACCTTGGCTCACTGACTCATTCCAACACCTTTTTGGACTACTGTGAAATACAAACACACACACCCTGCTTGATCTGCATTCCTCTGTTCCACATTGTATTTGGACTGACCCTTTTTTGGGTGCAATGATGTCTAATGTCATTTTGGAGTGACTCTTGCCTCACCCCACAATAATTTTATTATACAATTGTTGATGATCCTAATGAGATGTCACTATAGATAGTGTCCCTACACATGACTTCTTGCTGCAGATATGTTGTGCTGAGTGGGGCTTCTTTTATAATACATGTGGTGTGGATGTTGTGATGTTGGCCTTGCTTACCTGGGACAATGTCCTGGACTCCTACTACATTGTGGGCAGGTTTTTCCATGGCTTCACCACTGCAGTGACATGACCGGCACAACTGGGCAAGTTGTAATCATTTCTATGGGGATGGGTGACCCTGATGCAGAGGTTACATGTGTAATTGGACTAAGGGATATGTTCCTATCGCCACCAGGGTGTATGTTGTAGACAAGACACATATTTCACTGTGACAGCTGTGTGTTGTTGTTGTTGTACAGGGGTTGTATGCGGGGATATGTTTTTGACATACCTGTGGTATTGACCGGGACAGCGTCTTATCTGCTGGTAGTGGATCAGGTACAGCAGCGAAAGGGCTTGTAGAGCAGAATCCATGGTGGCCAGGAATGTGTGTAGGTGTCTCAGACTCGAGTTTCTATTAAAAGCAGTTGTGATTCTGCCAACTGCTTGTAATAGCTGCTTTCTCTGCTGGGTTCTGATGGGCTGGTTGATGCATCATGATTTGTCTGGTGGACGGAACATCAGTGTGCACAGCAGTCTTTCTCTATTGGCTCCCTCGGGCACCGTTGCCGAATAAAAAAGTTGGCGGCTCCAGAAACTCCACGATGGATGGAAAATGGGCTGTATTTGCCTATTGTAATATGGTGGCCGCGAGGACCACCAGCGGAGTAACTAAATGGACATTTTTCACTAGCACCGCGTAGGTGCCTAATCTCGCCATCGTAATCAGCTCCAGAGTACTCAGGTGGTATCCATTCTTTGTAAATCTTTGATAAAGATATAGCCCATTTACTCAGTTTTTCTACTTCCATTTAGTTGCCTGCGATGGATAATCAATCAATCATTCAGATCAATCCTACAGTTGGAGCAAACCTGGGTGAAACTGGAAGTGGGACCTGGCTTGTGAAGTTGTAAAGCCTTCCCTGTTATTACTGCATGTATATTCAGGTAAGACAACTAGTATGGATGTCATTTAACTTAGTAAGAAAAAACTTTACTGCTACTGTTTTTTATCTAGATAGTTATACACAACATAGGTCATCATGGCAGCATTACCATAATGTTAGAGAAGAATAGGCTGAGCCTCTATAAGCAAGTTCTACACTCTCTCTGAAGTTACAAGCACATAAACATGCTGCATAAAACTACTTGAAGGCAGCAGTGCAAAGTAAAAGTTAAATAAACTTTTTCAGGCATACATTTTGATTAGAAAAATAGTTTTCCCCTTTATTTCCTTACAAAGCAACCCACCTTCTCCACCCTAACAACATGCCCACCCCACTCCCAAATAAAACTGACCAAGCCCCAAAACTCAAAATGTCCATGAAAGTCTCACCAGTCCCAACTCCCTTCCCACCATCTCCACCAGCCCCAACAAGCAACAAATCCTTCCTACCAGAACACATTTTTTTTAAAAAGGCTAGAAGAGGTCTCTTTGGACATCGGGCCAGAACTGGTCCAGGCTCTGTTCTATCGTGGTGAGCTAGCCCTCAATGGTGCAGAGCAGCTGCAGGATTGTGGTGTGGGGTGGAAGCAGTTGACTGGCGCTGGTGCCGGTGCCCGGCGATGGGATGACTGGGAGGCTGAGGGAAACCAGCTGCATTGGGGCCCGGCTGTTGTGCATTTATTTCCTCCTCCTCCTCTGCAAAGACCACCAGCCGCCATTATTCATGCTGGAAAAGCTCCAGCCTCTGCTGCCGCACATGGGCTGCTCTCTCCTGCCAGTCAGGTGGTCCAGCTGGACCAGCAGGAGCAGATATATTAAGAAAAACAAAAAAGAATATTGTAAATAATTCTCTCTGCAGACAACAGTTTTAAATAACTGGGTGGCACAGTAGCAGTACATTGCTGGTCCCCTAGGGCCACTTCAATGTATTTGATGTGATTATGATTAGGAAAATCATATGGCCAATTTTATGTTTTACCTACACATGTTGCCAAACATAAAACAGCATTGACTGGCAGAGAATAACATCACAGGATTTAAAAAAAACTGTGATTTTTATTTCTACTAAAGGCTTTTCAAGTAATTATAAGCCGAGACACTTTGCGGCCGATTCACAAAGGTAATCTGAGACAAAAGTCTAACTTTACTATTTTGGGTATTTACAGGGAGCTGATTTGCAAGTCGTATCTTTACATCCGCAATCAAGCCGGAATCTCCACACCAGGGCCATACTCTCCACACCTGGGCGGTACTCTCTTGCTCTGGCTGTACTCTCCGGCTCGGTCCGCACTCTCCGGCTCTGGCTGGATGAAGTGTAATCAATGGGCAAGAATGCAATTTTTACAAAAGTGAACATAAGGAATCTGGGATAAATGGTAGAGGAAGTCATGAAAAATAGTTTGGGCAGGGAAAAGGGTGTGCCCAGACACTACATTATATCCCATAAATGTTTGCTCCTTTTCATCATGGTACATGCAGTGCACAATTTGCATTCCCCTCAGTGTTGACTGTAGTGTCAACACACACTAAGGGGAGCACCCTTAGTGTTGACCGTAGTGCATTGCATTGCATTGACCTCACCAACCACTACCTCAACTCTATGACCTCGATCATAAATTATTAATGAGGTTGCTCCCCTTCAACTAAAGAGAGTTTCCACTAAAGACTCTAAACCGTGGTACAATGATCTTATAACTTCTGAATGCAATCGGAGATCAGTCCCATTCGCCAAGCACCTCAAAACTCTAAGAAAAAAGGGAAATGCAAGAAACCGTCCCCAAAAACTTTTTGAATTAATCAAAACCCAATCTAAGGATGAACATCAACGACTACAAGACACAGCTCATCCACAACCCACTTGTGAAAAATTCTCTACCTTCTTGAATCTAAAGACTCATAACATCAAGAAAGATCTCCTCAATGACCTACTCTTACACTCGAGTTCTCACCTCAAAACATCCCCTCTTCTTCCAACGTCATCACAACAAACCTCCTCAAAACTTGAACTAAAAAATTATGCAGCCTGGTCTTCCTTTGATACCTACACTGAAGAAGCAATAGGCAAGATTCTCAGCACCCTGAAGCCTGCCAATCACACAACCAATCCTCTCCCCACTAACGCTGTTAAAGACTTAACCCCATTGATTCTGCATCTCTGGACCAAAATCATCAACAGCTCACTCCAACAAGGTTGCATCCCAGACACCCTCAAAGTAGGACATGTATCACCCATCCTAAAGAAACCCACAGCTGATCCCACGGACCTAAACAACTATCGCCCTATTTCTAATATACCTACCCTGGCCAAACTTTTGGAAAAATTGGTACATCACCAATTGACAAAACATATTGATCACTTCGACCTTCTCAACAAACACCAATTAGGCTTCAGAGCAGAGCACAGCACGGAATCAGCTATGACACACATAATTGATGATGTGTTACAAATACAAATTCAGAACAGGTAATGCCTACTCATCCTATTAGACCTCTCCTCAGCATTTGATACGGTCAAACATGAGAACCTGATAGATCTGCTGAATAACAAAATGGGCCTATCAGGGTCAGTGCTTAATTGGTTTACCTCTTTTCTTCAAAACTGGACTCAAAAATTCATGGTCAACAACTCTCTGTCCAAATCCGTGCCAGTAACATTGGGAGTCCCACAAGGGTCCGCACTATCCCAGACACTGTTTAGTTTATTCATGGAACAAACTACTGATCTGTTGCAAGCGTCCAACGTACAATTTCACATGTACTCAGATGATACACAACTATACCTTAAAAAACACACCCCAGAAGACATCAAATTGCTTAACACAACGCTTAGGAACACCCACTCATGGAAATTTGAGAACCAGCTCAAACTAAACGCACTAAAAACTGAATTTCTCGTTATAGCTCGACCCGCCAAGGTACCCCTCATGCATGACTGGTTCAAACATCTTATGGCATTCCACGTTCAACCAACCATTGTGGACTCAGCAAAATCATTGGGCGTAACCCTTGACTGCAACCTCAACATGCAGAAACACATCAGCAATGCAACAAAGGGGGCAAACTTCCAGATAAATACTCTGAGGAAGCTGAAACCCATCTTACCGATCAATGATTTCAAGATGGCAGTTCAAGCTCTAGTTATCCCTATGGTGGACTATGAAAGTGTCTCTCTCTGTGGCCTCCCCAAAGCGACAACAGCACCACTAAGAGCCTTCATCAATGCTGCAGCGAGCCTCATCACAGGCTCGAAAAGAAGGTCCCACATATCCACTGACTTAAAATCCTTGAATTGGCTACCATTTGAAGCCAGAATTCCCCTGAAAATTGCTTGCATGACTCATAAGGCTATACATCACAATGCACCCAGCTATCTCACACAGAAATTGACAATCTCTGCTGGTATAAGATCCACAAAAAGTTCAGAAAACCTACTTCAACAAGAAGAAAACGTATAAACGTCCCTTCTCAGGGATGGCACCTAGGATTTGAAATGCACTACCCCCAGAAACCAGACTTAACTCCTCTACTGCATTTTTCAAAAAGGAAGTAAAAGCGATTCTCATGGCAAAATTAACATGATCGTTAACTAAGGAAATTATGAGATCATTAGTACTGTCACCAGTATTCCTTTTATTACATGGGTCCAACTAGACAACTTAGTTACCACAGTTGCCATTGCCATGTCTCAACGGGATGTTCCTGTTTTGCACCTTTTTGCTTTACGTTGCACAATATGTTATGTATACTTGATCTATCTGCTTTTATTTTGTTGTATAATTTGCATCACTGATTGTAAAGCGCTCTGGTATCCGCAAGGGTCTTGTTCGCGCTCTATAAAACTTTCAAAATAAAATAAAATAAATAAACAAGTAATGAATACTCACCATGCCCGCAAATCCCGATGCCTAGCAGGTTGAGCAGGTCCTGTTTGCGGTCCAGAATGTCTGGCCAATGGTGCTTCAGCTTCTGGGCAGTGCGCTGAACATGACTGGTGCACCGCACGCACCCTCCTCCAGCCCCGCCAATGCTCCTGAAGGGTGCACTCGCTACCGGGCCTGCTGCCAGCTTTGAGGGGAGGAGGGTTGCACAAAAAAACAGATACTGCCACCTCCTCCTCTCCAAAGATCGCCCGGAGCTGCACACCTGGGCGGTGGCGGCGCCACCCACATGGAATTCGGCCCTCTGCCATTCTGCTGGGTGGGGAAGTAATAATAAGGAAAATGAAGGTAAAGTAAAGGAGAAAGAAATAAGGAATGAAGGGGAAATAAACTAAGTCAAAAAGTTATAAAAACACAAAAAAGTACACAAAAACGTAAAATACACAAACACAAAGACACACACTTATAAAAAATTTAAATAATTTGGTGTAGAAAAGTAATAAAAGAGGAGGATTACAAAGATTAAGAATAGATTACAATTTAGACCCAGCACTATAACAGAGAGCAGATAAACAAGATGGCCACGCCCATGCTGACCGCATGGTGCTGTTTACGCGCGATTTAGAACGCGAGCACACTGTTGTAAACGTATCTAGGGCTCTAGTGTCATTTTCCTGATTCATGCCCTTATATAGGTATAACTTATCATATCCTTATATAGGCATAAGAATCATAACCATATTTAGACACAGCCAATGCAGTCCAAATACGGCATGGCTACTTCCACTAAGCTCCTAGAGTACAACGAGTTCTTGAAGACAACCAGCCTTCAGCAGTACGGGACTTCCCCCTGCTTCAGTATTGATTTGTCCCAGAACTCCTGGAGCGTGTAAAGAACTTCGAGTTCTTAGTGACGTTATTATGTCCACCCTTACGTCAAATTCGGCACCTTCCAGATATAAATATACCCACATCTGCCCTAGCAAACACACAGTGGTTTGGAGCAGATCAACGAACTACTTGCCCGATGCCCTGCTGTAGCGAGTGCCGAAAGAAGCCGACCCTCCAGCTGACGCACTGAGAGAGACGCTGTCTTTTCTCCTGCCGAGAAATCCAGCTCCAGTGTTTCCCTGCTACCCTTGCGGGTTACTGGGAGATCGAGTCCTGAGAGACTCAAGTCTTGGATAGATTCTTGGCAGAAACTATTTAACTCAAGCTACACCTCACTTATTTCTTCCCTTGTACTAGACTTAGGTTAGGTACACCGGGGTAGGCGTATTTTAGATGCACCAGTTGAGTACTTTTTGTCATTATTTATCATTGAATGTATTTTATCTATTTTAAGTATCTTATGGCTTAGAAACCATATCATGCTTTTACAGTATTATTTCATAATACTCTTTTTACTGTACGCACTTTACTTCATAGCAAGAATTACGATTGTAGCAATTCACTTCTCTTGCATGAGAAAGAAGACTGCTCAATAAATAATCTTTTTATTGAAAACGCCTGTCTCTCTATTTTCTCTGCAAAAACCCTGGTGAAACTAAGCATGCACGATTGACTGAGTGAAATACCATCTATTGTTTTGGCGACTCTGAAGATATATTTCTTATTCTTGGGGAACAAAGTTGTCATGTTATATGGTTGTCAGAAACGAATCCCTTCTTGTTTATCCGAGAAAGTTTCTAGTGACCTCTGAGCTAGCTGGCATTCACAATTAAGTCTAACATACTCAATAGAGACCTAGTCGACCTAAGTCCTACGTCTAGACTATCGTTTATGTTATTCCAATGTGCAGAGCCTATTGGGAATATAGGAACTGAACTACAACACCTGAAGACCACATAGTGCCGTTCACACGTGATTTTAGAGCTAGCGGACGCACTCTGTGTTCCAAACGCAACGCCTACAGGCGCATTAGCAAACTCTGCCCGAAAGCAGAACTCTGCATAGCGTTGTAGAGTTTTGGGGCGACTCCACGGAATTCCACATAGTAGGACTCAGCGAACTCTGCCAACCCCTATTCCAGAGCTTAATTGTGTATTTTTGTAACAATTTGTAATTTTTTATTTAACAGAGGGAGAGATGTAGTGTCATGTGAGTGGATTCTGTAGAACTGTGATGTAAGCATTAGCGGATAGTAAAGTGATTGCAGGCTTAATATGTTGAGTTTGCAGTTACACAGCGAAGAATAAAGATGTCTTATACTAAGGTCTATGGGGCATATTACCAAGGACCTTATCGCCCTTTAGCGGGAATTTTTCCCGCTAAAGCGGCGATAATTTTATCGCCCTATTACCTAGCTGTCGCTAACACCAGTTAGCGACAGCTAGTAGGAGATAGCGATCATCTTGGGCCCACTTTGCATGTCAGCGATATTTATCGCTAATGACATGTAAAGTGGGCGTGCCAAGATGTTAGCGACTGGAAACAGTCGCTAACATCGCTATCTCCTATTACCTACTTTTGGAAATAATCGCGCTAAGCGCGATTATCTCCAAAAGCTAACGCCTGCCCAGAGCAGTTCTTAGCCATGTTATCCAATGGTAGGTGGATAACATGGCTAAGAGCATTTGCTTGGTAATGCATGAATATCGCTGACTTTTCAGCGATATTCATGCATTTCGGCTGATTTTTATCGCTTTTGAGATAAACCTTGAAAATAGCAAGGTTTATCTGCGATAAAAATCGGCGGAGCTCGTCGATAATAATATTGCCGCTAAGCCAACATAGCGATAATTATCGCTAGTTGTTGGTAATATGCCCCTATGTGTGGTGTAGTCATTGGCGAGTCCTTAGGCTGAGGAGGATGCAACAGGCTTCATATGGCAGAAATTATTAATAGTGGAGCCAAACTCTGTGTTTTTAATTCAGTAACATGCTGGTAGTGATTTTTCCCTCTGCAGCTGCAAAACTGCCTTTATGACAGCATACATGTAAATCATCCGCTTTACATAATTTATTAGAGGGGCTAACAACAATTTGTGCGACAGAAGCCATCGAAAACTGCTACGTGCTGTCATAGTTGTTCCTGCTTCTGCTTCTGAGTATACAAAGGACTTCCCCTACACTTTCTTAAAAATGTAAATCAAAAAAAGCTAAAACGGGGTTAAACAGTGCAAGAAGCTGATGTTTAAATGTTCAAAAGGGCAAATATAATGAAAGACGAATCCCCCCCAAACAAATTCAGAGAAATTTCCATGGCCAATGTAATAGCATTTATTTGAAAGAAAAACTATGATAGTGACAACGCCAATTAGTTAGTGAGATATTTCCGAGAGATGTAATGATGTATTCACATGTGTTTCTGAACTTGTTTCTGTGATACCTTTTTCTTTGTTTGTCTATTCCGTATTGAAGCAGCTCAAACCACAAATCTATCATGGATATTCAATGGAAGAAAGGTCTCTGTGTTCTGTGCAAATTGCTGAGATCTGTGTCAACTCACCTCTTTGTTTCAATCAGATGAGTAAGAGCATGGGATAGGACAAAGAGCTTGATAGATCAAAGGTTTTTTCCCTATTCTGTGTCTAAGGAGAAAGTGTTGATACATAAGATCCTAAATTCTTCAACATAATGAGAAATAGTAGTCTCCAAAGCGGTCACAATTTATGAACAGTAAGCGCTGGTTGTAATCCAAGTCTCTTTATAGTAACAAGGCAGATCTCGGGAGTATATACGGGCGACTTCTTCATGATGCCAAGTTCCACTTGCGCTATAGGGGAAAGAAGTATGTAAGCTGTAGGCAGGACATTCCATCCAAAGCAAGGATTTACCCACACATCCTACAGACCCAACACTCGCAGACAAAATTCCTCAACTGCCATTCAGAATATTCTACTCACCCATCATGAATTAAGCGAGCAGAGCAGTAATACTTAAGAAAGGTCATAGAAATACGACCCCTTTCCTTTTTGAGGCCAACAAATGGCATAGATATATTTTATTTCCCTTACAATGCCAGAAAAGATGTACAGCAATCATTGGACCTACACCCACCAAACTTGCACACCAGCAGACCTTGACATGCTCCCCAAGGGCACAGCCACTAACCTCCATAATATTTACCACATTGGCACTGTACTCAGCCAACCTTTGGAGCAGCGCAATTTGGGCACCACCCTTTACCAAATCGGTGTAGGAGCTGACCGGTGTGAACCAGACCCCGAGATCCGCGTCATTTCTTGTTCGGACGGTATTCGAATTATATATACTCCCTTTACCCTGGTGGATACACCGGCTGAAGTTTCCACCCGTGTACCTCACCGCGCTATATCAATGGAAGTACCCTAAGAGGACCTCATCCAAAATATGTCTATTTATGCTTCTTGTGTCGGGATCGCTGAGATTCTCCTGCTTTTGTGAACCATCGCTCCTTATAAGATTCAGAGTCTGATTATTCTTCGCCTGCAACTACTTCAGCTGCCATCTACTGTGAGGCCTGCTGTCCCCCACCCTTTAAGGGTTAGACGATGACTAAGGGCCAGATGTATCAAGATACCGTTTTGCGAATCCTAAATAGCGATTTTTTGCGAATCGCTATTTAGAATTCGCAAAACGGTATGTATGTACAAAATCGCTATTTTTTAGCGATTTCTTATTATTCATTATTTGCGAATTCGCAATTTGCGAATTCGCAAATAAAGATTAATTTCCAATGCATTCCTATGGGCCAGGAGGCCCATAGGAATGATAGTGCAATAATTCTCAAATTGCGAATTCGCAATTTGCTAATCGCAATTTGAGAATTATTTCAAGGGTGCAGGGGTGTCTCAAAGACACCCTGCTGCACCCCTGAAATCTACATGTGTGTGCATGTGGCACACATACATGCCCTATGGGCATGTATGTGTGTCACATGCCACCCTTACAAATGCCAATTAGGGCATTTTTAAAAGAAATCGCAAATTACCACCAACTACAAGTTGGTGGTAAATTGCGATTTCTTAACACAAATCCGCAAACCAAAAATGTGTCATACATATCATTTAAGGAATCACAAAATTTGCGATTCCTTAAATGCTATGGCAAAATAGGGAATCGCAAATAATTGCGATTCCTTAAATTGCGATTTTTTAATACATATCAAAAATCGCAAATCGGCCGTTTGCGAGTCGCAAAGGCCAAAATTCTGCGAATTTCGGCCTTTGCGAGTCACAAAAGCCTTGATACATCTGGCCCTAGGTCTTTCTTCTCCGATGCGCTGTGAATTGCTGCTGTTTGCCCAGAAACTATGAAATTGAACTGATTCTATCCTCTTGAAATTTCCGAGGACCTTTATGGCCGCATATATTTGAATGACTGGCGCCCTGATGAAGGAATTCCCCACTGTGGCATTTTTCCGAAACGCGCGTTGGCGCTTCTTTCTGTCTGGCTGTTGAGAGTGTGCTTTTAGTTGGTGGTATCTTGATGGATGTTTTGATTTTTGAGTGTGTTTGTGATTGATTGCATGAGTGATTTTCGTTTGAGAAATGTTTTTATTGCTTCTTGATGCTCTGGGCTGACGCTACATGAATTATTAATGTTGTTCAATTTACTGAAGTAATGATATATTTTTATAATTGACAATAAAATGATTTAATATAATCAGCTGTTCTGTGGGCAATTGTTTATATTGGAACCTATTGGTCCTTTAGATTATTGGGAACTTCCCTTTGCATGTTGTTATATATATTGACTCCCCTGGTGGGTTGTTCTCCCTTCCCGTATCCTATTTCTAGGTTCAGGGTCCCTCTTCTGTTTTTTTGTAACACCACCCTTTACATGTCATAATTATGGAATTATATATTCATATCTTTTTCATTTAGGAATATTTTTATTGCCATTTTATGCAAATCATCATACAGGATGCAAATAGGAAAAGAAGGGGGACATAACATCAAAAGAGTCCAAGTTATGCAACGCAAGAATATCAACAGTGATTCATTGGAACTCTCAGCGATCATAACCACTTTTGGTATAATAATACTGATATTTGGGTCGCCTGGCACCCAACTCAGCAACCATTGCACCATCACAGCAGCCTGAAAGGTTATTTACATCATTGAGTATTTGTTACATTCACCAGTGCTTGCTCCACTATTATAGCTATATTACATCTATTATGTGGGTAGCAGTCCAAAGTTGGTCTATCATATGTATATACTATTCAAATTCGTATTCATATCATACAACGAACGGAGTTCAAGCCATGGAAAGGAGAACACAAAATTAGGAAAAGAGAAGATGAAAAAAAAACGAAAAGGTAAATTGTGCAGAGGAGTGGTGTATATGTGTTAAAGCAGTAAAACACCAGGGGAGTGGCAGCAGACACGACCCATAGGCAGGTCTACGGGAAGGGGACCCCCACGATGGGCATCCCATCCACGTCTGGCTAACTAGCCCCAGGCAGGTTAAAACTCTTGCATAGCTCCCGCCTATCAGACCCCTGGAGTGCCGGGAGATCTTGAGAGAGGGTCTTGTGCAGTGGCACTAGGTGGGGATATGTGGTATAGCCCACCCTCCTAACCACTGGTGCCTACAGTTAATCCCAATCTGCCAGAGCTGCTCCCCACTGTTCGGCAAGTGGGCACTTTCTCGTTCGTCAAGCCTCCTCCCAAATTAATATTCTGTCCTCTGCCCCAGCCCATGCGTCCACATCCCTGCTCCAAGCTTTGAACTGGGGCCCCCTCGCAGACTTCCACTCCATCGCTATCCTACGCTTAGCGAGACCCAGTACAAGATCAATCAGCTGATTCACGACCATGCGCTTAGGCGGCCTGGGAAAGAGGCCCGGTAAACATGTCTGCATTGTAGGAGCCAACACCCTTCCCAGCACTTCCTTGATTTTATCCAACACTGCCTCCCAGAAAGGACGCAATCCTTGACATTCCCAGGTGATATGACCAAAATCAGCATCTGGATAAGCACACCTGGGGCATTGTCGCACTTCCCTTCTGAATGTCACGTTAAGCTGGTGGGGTGTCATGTAGGTCATGCGGGTATACTTGAATTGAATATATTTTAAACAGGTGTTCCGGGAGATCTTTTTAGGATATCGCGTCTTGCCCACAGCCCGTCTAGGGGGGTGATGGAAGCTTCTACTAATGTGGAATGTAGCCATTTTACCAAGTGACCCGTGGGACGAAGAGTGAACAGGGTGTGGAGGACCAGGCGTCGATCAGGCTCTTCCCTCCTGTTGGTCCATAACTGCGCAAAAGTGCGTGTCAGCGCCTCATATCGTAAGAACTGACGCGGGGGGAACATACAATTATCAACCAGCTCTGCAAATGGGATCAGTGTTTTGGCAAATAGCAGTCCCCAACATTGTTCAATCCAGCATCTGACCACTGCACCAGTTGGTTGCTTGTGAATATAGATTGTGGGTCACCATGCAGCAACCCCACTAGGGGTAGCATGGGAGAATACTTGGTGGGCTGCCACCCACCTCCATGACATCCTTTCCACATCTGGAAAGACATGCACTGCAGCAGGGAACAGTAAGGAGTAGGCATAGCCAGCAGCAATCGTTTCACCGTCACCAGTTTAGGGCTAGACGCCGGGTCTGACAGGCATGTTCCCCCTTCGTATACTCCCTCCACCCACTGTGCTAACCACTGCAGCTGGGCAGCCAATGTATAGAACTCGAAATGTGGGACCCCCTAGTCTACCCTCCAACATGGGGCATTGTGAAATTTTTAAAGACACCCCTGGGCGCCCATCTCCCCACACAGTTCCCACAAGAGGGCATTCAGGAGGCGGAACAAACTGCTCAGCATCAAAACCGGTATGTTTACGAAAGAATACAATAGCCGGGGCAGCATAACCATTTTGGACAGAGTGATCCGTGCCATGATGGGCAACTGTAATGTGCACCAGAAATATACGCAAGAGCAAAGTGAGAGTAGTGCCTCTGCCAGGTTCTTGTCCCTTAGGTCATCTAAATCCTGAAAAATGTAAATGCACAAGTATTTAAAGATGCACTGAGCCCAAAGGGTGTCGGTTGGCATTGTCGCTGGTCTGGGTAATTGCCCCGCTATCGGGAACAGGTATGTCTTGGCTTTATTGACCCAAAAGCCCAAGAGCTGAGCAAAGTCGTCAAGGATATGCAAAGCCTCAGCGGTACCCTGACTGCCTCTGACAGACATAGAAACAGATGGTATGCATATAGAGAGACATGGTGTCGCTGCCTGCTGAGGGACAGTCCCAGCCCCATCCCACCAAGACGGAACCTTTCTGCTAGAGGTTCAATGGCCAGGGCAAACAGGAGCGGGAAAAGGGGACAACCTTGCTGTGACCCCTGGATATCATTTACTACTTCGAAATAGTTTTACCCATCTTGACTCTTGCAGTAGGTGAGGCATAAAGAAGCCTCATCCACCGCACCCAGTCTTCCCCAGACCCATACGCAACATCACCTCAAATAAGTACTCCCAACCCATAGTACAGAAAGCCTTCTCCAAGTCCACCGACAGAATCGCCGCCCGTCAGTGGGTTAGAGCCTCCATGTGATTCAATATAGAGTAGAGTCTGCAGAGGTTATAAGAAGTGCTGCATGTTGGGATAAACCTGTTTTGGTCTGGGTGGATCAGGGACTTCATATGCGGGAGTAGCCTACCTGCCAGTACCCTGTTCAAGATCTTAAAATTTAAATTAAGCATTGAGAGAGGCTTGTAGTCCCTCACTCCAGCCTCTGGCTTCTTGGACTTTGAGAGAGAGATCACAAGCACCGTCTGGGTGGAGTTGGGTAACCTGCCCCCC
This sequence comes from Lissotriton vulgaris, assembly GCF_964263255.1. Classification (NCBI taxonomy): domain Eukaryota; kingdom Metazoa; phylum Chordata; class Amphibia; order Caudata; family Salamandridae; genus Lissotriton; species Lissotriton vulgaris. The sequence continues at coordinate 885,075,440 of NC_141699.1, read as the reverse complement.
ATACCGCTCTTCCAATATTGTAACAAGATGTGGGGCTAGTGTGTCAGCAAAACGCTGGTAGAACTCAGCCGGGAGGCAGTCAGGCCCCTGCGTCTTACCAGGTGCAAATGCCACGATGGTGGCCCTGACTTCCTGAAGGGTGATCGGGGCTCCCAGCTCCTCCCGAGACTCAGCCTCCAGTGTGTGGAGCTGTGGGGGGCCCAAGAAGAACATGGTACATTGCAACGCAATGTATTACATCGTGTGCTTTTACAACGCGGTTGTTACATTGACAGCATTGTTAGTGCGCAATACATTTACATTGCAAGTCATTACAATGACTTCCACTAGGGGGCACGCTGGACTTAGGAATAGTATTCATTTCTATTCCTACTCCAATTAGCACAACAGTAGGGAAGGTGTGGGAATTCATTTCCAATACCTCAGCGCCCCCTAGTGCAAGTCGCTGTAATGATTTGCGATGTAAATGCACCACTTACTAACAATGCGGTCGTTGAAACGACTGCGTTGTAATGGTACAGAGATGTAATGACAGCATTGTAAATGCTGTGTCCCACCAAGAAGTGTTGTATGTCCTGCAAAGGGGCCGCGGCTGGAGCATCGTACAACTTTTTGTAGAACATCAAGAAGGAATCATTAATTGCATCCAGATCATGTACCGATTCTTCAGAGTCTGAGCCAATTTGTGTGATGGGCACTTCCCCCAGCTCAGGTTTGATTAGCCTTGCAAGCAGTTGGCCCGCCCTCCCCTCTTCCCTCTGCACTCTGTCTAGGTAATCTTTGTAGTTGTAACACCTCAGTCTGCCCATCGAGTCATTGTAAAGTTCTCTTGTTTCCTGCAGGGCCACCCTGGCCACCTCTTGTAGATTATCAAGTCTGCGAACGTCCCCTCCAATTCCAGGAGGTTCCGGCATAGTTCCATATGTGCCCCACATGCTTGACCCCTACGACCACCTTGAATGCCTCCCTTTCCATCTGGGGCGAGGAGGCTGTAGTAGCATTAATAGGGAAGTATGTTTCAATTAGTGTAAGCAACAAGGCTCTGAAGGGGACATCATCGAGCAACAACAGATTCAATTTCCATTGGGGACTGGGGAACGCCTTCCCGATGGTTGATGTGATATTAGTATTGGGCTATGGTCTGACAGAGTACGCCCCAGATATTCAGAGTGGGAGATGGAAGTTTTAAAGGCCGAGGAACAGAAGAATGCATCAAGCCTAGAATGCACCTTGTGAACTGGTGAAAAAAAGGAATATTCCCTGTCCCTTGCATGCTGCAGTCTCCATGTATCTTCAAGACCCCAGTGGGACATCCAGGTACGGAAACCCACTGCTGTGTGGTGTGGCTGAGTCTCCGGTAGGAGGGGTGGGAGCGATCAACTGCAACATCTGCGATACTTAAAATCGCCCCCTAAGATAAGGTGACCATTCAAGTGGCGAGCCAATGAAGCAGAGAAAGACTCCAGGAAGCCAACCTGATCTTGGTTGGGTGCGTACACATTGCCTAGTGTGACCTCCTGCCCCGCTAGTCTCCCCGTAAGTAGGGCACACCGCCCCTCAAGCCAGGAGTGTTCAAGGGTAAATGGGACCCCAGGCTTCACCCAAATTAACACCCCCCAGAGCAAAGGCTGAAAAGGTGTTTGCAAAGATCTGACCCCTCCATCTCCTCTTCAACATCACAGCCTCCTCCGTATTAAGATGTGCGTCCTGGAGGAACGCGATGTGCACATCCCTAACCACAGATAGGAAGAAATGTTGTAGCATTAGGCCATTGTACCCATGCCCGCGGATGTTCCATGTAAAAGAAATTGTGTGACACCGCGACGACCCCTGAACATGCTTTGCACCTCGCATGCTGTTTCTGCCTATGCCCAGAGCCACTGTCCCTGCTGAAGCCTACCAAGTTTGTCTACCCTTACAGATATGTGATATGTGCCACTGCTAATTGTGGTGATAACTCCAGTTACACACCAGCATTTGGACTTGAATTAGATGTGTGGGTCAGATGGTCTATGTATAGGTACAGTATGGGTCCCCGGTAATGTCTTTATACCCTGGCAGGGAAACAAATCTATTAGCACCTTGCTTCTCCCCTGTAAGGTAACTACCTAACTGACTTTCCTTGATAGACATTATTATTTGTTTGGGTGGACACAAGTTGTGCTCTTGCTCTTTTGCAATTTGCAAATTTGCATTTGTTGTTTGTTGTTAGTATGCATTTGACTGTTAGTTATGACCCACCTCCTCTTTGGACTCTATCACTCATGTTACATAGTATCTACTCCATGCCCAAAAACTCACCCCTTTGTTGGCAGGGAGATAATATGAGGGGGATGGGCATCTTTATTTATTTATTTATTTATTTTTTTGTCCACATATATGCCACCAGTAGATGTTAGCTCTAAATGGGCGTACTTCAGGCCACTGACACAAACCAACCTTTCCTGCCCTTGAGTTTGTGGATAGCCGATGAAGATTGCCCAGAGGTAAGGTTGTTTCCAGTCCTACTCCCTCTCGCGATGTTACTTGCCACATAGGGAGGACGGGACCACTTAACCTCTGGCATAATCATTGGACTTTTGTTGTTATTTCTCACACCATGTTTTTAAGGCAGACCAAAGCTTTACAGACTTTACCCCTCCACACAGCATATCTAGTCTGCTCACCGCCATGATATTTCTAAGACAATCCACACATTTTGGAGGGTGTTCTGATTTCCACTCTTTACAAATTTCCCTTCTGGCGATGATAACCACATAAAAGATAAACTGTGATATACAACTGTTTATATCATAATCCGATGGAAAACCAAAGAAAACTAGTCTGGGAGTGCATATAATTGGTGATAGCAGTACCTCTTCCAGGAATCCGCACACCTGTCTCTAGTAGCTACCTATTTCAGGGCATTCAACGAACATATGACCATCATCTGCTGCTGGAAGCTTACATCTTGGACATGAGTACTGTGCTGTTGAAATTTTTGAAAGTTTCGCCGGAGTCCAATAGGCCCTATATGCTGTAAACAGGTGGTTTCTTCTCAAGTTCGATGGTTTAATAATTTTTTGAGAGATTATAAAAGAATCTGTCCAGACTTTTAATATATCACCTGAAATCTGCACTGTAGAAGTATCCCACAACTTGATTATTTCAGCCTCTAGGTTATCTTTGCTTCCCACTAAAATTCTATACCACTCAGCTACCTCGCCCTTCCATCTATTCTCCCTACTTATTAATTCGAACGGAAGACTCTCTTCTTCTGTGTTCCAATCCTGGCTTCCCCACCAAGCAGACAGCTGGTAAAACTTAAATCTTGTGATAGTTCCTTCCGTTAAGCTTGATAGGGTTTCCCAGCTTAATAGTGTCGAGCCATTACAAAGGTCCCCCCATTTCATAAGGCCTGCTTTCCTCAACGGGAGAGTTAATTGATCCATTAAGCATTCCGGAGTACCGGGGGAATCCCAGATTGGAGCCTGAGCGTGGTGGTAAGAGATGCCTAAGATTTTTCGTATCAATTGCCAGTTGTCTAGGGCTGTCCGTAGGAGTTTTAAACACATTTTTTTGAAGTACTTCTGGTCTCCAAACTTGAAAAGAAAGAAGTCTGAACTTTATGGAAGGTCTAATAGCATGGCCTGAAAGAGTCTGCCATGTGAGGTAGAGTCCAACTTGTTAGCTAAAAGTCTGAAGTTTTTAAACTGAAAGGCGTAGCAATAATGAAGTAGATCTGGGAGTGCCAACCCACCGAGTTTTAGTCCCCTCCTCAACTTCTTCCAGGCTATTCTGGGAGACTTAGTAGCCCAGATTAAAGAACCAATCCTCCCTTGCAAGTTAGAAATGTCTTTTTTATTAAAGATCAAAGGAATAGAATTAAATAAAAAGGTAACCTTTGGCAAGATTATCATTTTGACTAGGTTCACCCTACCATATATGTTTAAAGGTAGGGTGTTCCATCTAGTCAAAAGTTTTCTAACTTCCTTTACAACTATTAACCAACTGGTCTTAGGAGTTTCTTCCAAATTGTGGGTAAGATGGATCCCCAAATATCTGATTTTAGACATTGCTTCTGGGATAGGGACAGGATTATTCCAGCTCATTATGTCGGTTTTGTCTCTATTGATGCTGTACCCTGATATTCTACCAAAATCTTCGGCCAATTTAAATAATCTTGGTAGTGCCTCCTCTGGATTAGACGTATAAAGGAGGCGGTCGTCGGCATAAAGAGCTGTCTTGAGCACTAGGTCTCCTATTATGAATGGTTTAATTTCTAAGTCCTGTCTCAGGGAACAAACAAAGGGCTCAATATAGATATCAAATAAGAGGGGAGATAGGGGACACCCCGGCCTTGTTCCTCTGGAGATATTCAGCCATTCAGACAGATGCCGTTAACCAAATTTTTTTGCCCTGGGACCCCTATATAAAGTTTCAATTCCTTTAATAAAAATCTCTGGAAAGGGAGATAATATGAGGGGGATGGGCATCTTAACATATTACCCACATTACCCATGACACACTTTAACACAATCAAGTAGAATGTGCGGGGCATGCACACCCCGTCCCGTCGCTACTCTGTGTACACTTATTTGAAGGGGCACTCAATACATGTGACACTGTTGCAAGAAACACACCTTATATGAATTGAAGTTGATGGACTGCAGAGAAGGTGGAGGGGTCAGATTCTTGCCACTGCCTATTCAAGCTATGCTTGTGGAGCATTGGTTAAGCCTTGAACCCCATTTGCAGCAGAGAAATCAACCATAGATCCGAGGGCCATTGTGTATTGGTGCAAGGCCACCCTGTATTACTGGGATCCATCTATGCACTGAACCCAGCCCAGTCTTCCCTTTTTTCAAACGCTCTCAGGAACAATTTCCCACTGGAATGACCTACAGTGGTACTTGGACAAGACTTTAATAGTATACTCCTTTCCACTCCTTTCCTCCGCTACCTCACACACCTGCCACCTCTAACGCCTTCATGCTAACTGACCGGCTGCAACATTGGCACTTGGTAGGTGCATGGCGCCACCGCAACCCAGCGGTAAAGTTTTACTCCTTTTATTCTGCACCTCGCAAACTACATTTCCGCATCAATCGGCTGGCACCCACCCTCTCCCTACTCCCCTCCATAAATTAATTCGACTATTTAGGACATACACACTCTGATAATAACCCCCAACACCTAAGTCTACAAAGGAGACCGTGGCCCCCCACTTCTCCCACTTGGAGGTTTCAGCCAATGCTCTAGGTGAATGCTCCTTTTCTAGACTCATAGGGCTCAATGATTATTGACTATTTCCAATAAAATACAGGTACGGTTTCCAATATCATAATTGAATGAGATTCTTTCAATGTAATGCTATGGGGACATTGGGTACGCAGAGTAATATGAGAAGTAAACTCACACAGCATATCACTAATATAGAATGCAAACCCTTAGGTTTGGAGACTAGGGTAGTGGAGGGTTTGGACAAAGCGACTCGACTCGCTGACTCAAGATGTGAACATACTGCATAGTTAGAACACCTGTGCTGCCTCAATTATGCTGGCCATTCAGCACGCACGCATGTTACAGCCGATAAAGCAGGCGTTTGATGGCATGGATGATACGTCAAGACCAGCCACAGCGACTCATCACCGTACTGCAATCATGTGCGGGTTCCCTACTATACACCCGAATCGGCATACATGGTGAACTGACAAACCACTACATTAAAGTCTATCAATCGAACACTGACCCACACCCTGACAAATATAGATACTTTTTCACTGACCTTACTATGCGCAGTGTCCCTGACGATGTGCAACTGGAACTAGACAAGCCTATCACTTTGACTGAAGTTCGTAACACCATTAAAGCACTAGCCAATCGTGAAACTCTAGGACCGGATGGACTACCATATGACTTTTACAAGATATATAGCGCACAACTTTCCCCACACCTGTTAAAGAATATATGATGATGCCTTTAGCTTGGCACGCTGTTGAATTCCCTGTGAGTAGCTACCATATTATATTTACTCAAACCCAATAAGAACCCTGAACTCCCTGGCTCTTATCGACCTCTAGCGCTGCTTCATACTGACTACCAGCTATTAGCAAAAATTCTTGCTGAACGATTGGCGCTCTTGGTCCAGACACTGGTATGTCCCGACCAGAACAGATTTGTGCCCAGGCACAACACTTAGTTGAACTTCCACAGTTTTTATACTCTTGAAATGCGTCCCCACAACCAGACCTTGAGCTGGATGCCTGGTGTTGGACCTCGAGAAGGCCTTTGACTCACTAAAGTGGGATTATCTATTCATCACATTAACCCAATACGGTTTTGAGACTCGATTACTTAGACTGGTAAGGCTGCTATATGCTAACCTGCTGATTAGAGCAAAACAGGACCTTTATATCAGCAGATATCTCCATGCATAGAGACACGAGACAGGGATGCCCACTATCGCCACATTGTTTTCACTGACAATCGAACCACTGGTGTTACTACTACATTACCTGGGAGCTTCTTGGGGTGTCACGATGTGCGATGGACTACATGTTGTCTCTTTGTACACCGATGACATGCTGTAATATATACATGCCATACACAATGGCCCTACTGCAATTTACTGGACTGAGATGCAATTCACAGACATTTCCAGCCTGCGGGTTAACTGGGTGAAGTCTTGCGCCTTTCCTTTTCTTCTGAGTATAACTAATCCTGGCTTGAGGTTAGGATGGACGTAGCTGGACTGGCAGCAACACACTTTTAGGTATTTAGGCCTACAGGTCTATCACACCACATCAGATCTATTTGATGGCAACATTATCAGAGTGGTTACAGTGCTGCATGCACATATGGCATTTTGGCACACACTGCCGTTAGCGGTCATGGGAAGGGTGTCTCTGCTTGAAAATGGTGGTCTTACCTCATCTCCTTTACTTTTTCACCAATCTTCCCCTATACATTCCATCTGAATCATTTCGTAAATGCAGAGTTGTACTGGTGAAACTATGCACCCCCACGAACAATGGAGGCTTAGTGGTCATGCAGTTTGAGCATTATTATTTAGCTGCTCAAATTCAGTAGATTATGTATTGGCTATCAGGCCGGTATTTATTTGAATCATCCACGACCGGATCTTGATGGTCCTTGTTTGAAATAGTGCACCTATTCCATCCTTGCAAGTAAGCACAGCTGCCGGATCCCCTATTATTAGTGGCGGCACATAGATGCTACTGCAGGTGCTTAGGCATCAATAGGCATATCATCCATTATGCTCCAGGACTGGCACTACTGGGGACTCCCAGCGCTGCAGGACTGATCTCATCAACAGAATTGGCAGTATGGCAGGCGGCAGGCATAAACACACCCTAGGCGACCTCTACAGGGATGGTACATAGGCAATGTATGAGACACTTATGACCGACGTGGATTACCCTTGGGTAATTTCCTACTTTACAAGTCATTGATAGCCACCCTACGACATCACTGGGGGATACGAGTCTGGAACACCCAATACACCTCACAGTACAATATTTACAGGTAATGGAGGGTGGCAGACACCTCATGTGCTGGATCACTGACTGCCTGCACTGTACTATCACAGAACAGATGCTGCATGCCCACGTTGCCTATGTGCTGATGCAAACTTATTACACATGCTATGGGCTTGCCTGGTACTACACATATATTGGAGTGCTGTCACAACAGCCTTTTCTGATAGCACTGACCTACATCATTGGGAAATGTGCCTACTTGGCTTACTTTGCAGAAGCAAGAAACATAAGGTGGCCTCCCGTTTTCTAGACTTGGGATTCATTGTTGCCAATCATCTTGTAACTAAATGATGGCAATCCCCCATGCCCCAACATTTGTGACCTGGCAGCTCTCAATGAACAACCAGGGAACAAGCTCAAAGTGTGGGTTGATGTAGGGAGGACATGCCTGGGCTGTGGAATGAACCCATCATCACATATTGGGACACTATCCTCCTCGCCTTTCATGGCGCCCACACAGAAAAAGTGACCGGGATGGCTGACACCTTGACTACAGACCAGGTGTGATCATCTCTGAGAGGTACTGGGACCTCCCCCTAGCATGCTACCCCTGACCCCCCCACATGCCCACTGCTAGACCCTTCCACCACCACTACACACAGCCCATCACACAGTGTGTGAGGCACCCCTAACAGCACTGGAGTAACTAGACGTCGAGGTCTATAACATTTGGGTTTAATCATTTTTATGGTTCAATATTTAAATAAAAGCTGAATTCTGAGTATTGTTTTAAATGAGCAATACTCACATTGGGAACTGGCCTATGGAAGGACTAACAATAACAATTATAATTGCCCAATGCATAAATGTTTAGATTTCTCAATGTGTAACACCCTATTTTCTAGTTAAAGAAAACACCTCTCCGTAAGTTAGAGCATGTTGGAAACAGACAGTACATTGATCTCTCTCAATACCTATTGCAGTTGGGGTACCTTAAACTCCATGTCATGCTGTGTGTCATATAGCCTGACACAATGATATTCATTATATTGGAGGATTGCAAACTGTTTGTACTGTATGGAGAACAAAATTACCAACAACGAAATAAAATGTGAACTTAAAAAAAACACAAAGGGGTCCATTAGGATGACGGGCGGACTTTGCCCGCCCGTCATCCTATCATAAATCGGGACCACCCGCCATAAGGGCAGGGGTCCCGGGGGTGCCATTAGGATGTGCCCGCCACAGTGGCGGGCACATCCTGTATTCTGAGCATTGTGGAGGACGGTGCTCTCTGCACCGCCCGCCACAATGCTGAAAATGCACTTTCACATTTCCATTTGCAAAGCGGCAGGCACCGTGCGGTGCCTGCCGCTTTGCAAATGACAATGAAGGGGTGTACCACAGGTACCCCCCATGTGCACCCCCCCAACTGTACTTCACTCTGGTGGCCCACAGGGGGCCCCCAGAGTGAAGACCGCATGCCTTTCCGTGGCGGCATCGCCGCCACGGAAAGGCATTGTAAAATGCCTATGCTAATATGGCTGGCGGTGTCTGATAGACACCACCACCATGTTATCCCTTTTCCGCCCCGGCCGCAAGGCGACCGGGGCGGAAAACAGGCGGGCAGTGTTTCCCACCGCTGCGGTCCCCTCCGCCATTGTAATATGGCGGGGGAATGCAGGGAAGTATGTCGGGCGGATTGCCTCCGCCAGGGTGGCGGTGGCCACCGCTACCCTGGCGGAGGCAATCCGCCCGACATCCTAATGGACCCCAAAGTTGGGGAAAAAAAGAAATTGTTACCTAATAAACAGATTTATAAAAAATCAGCTGTCAGAATTCTGTGATGGAAGAACATTGAGGACAGAATATATCAAATAGACAAAAAACAGAAAGGAAAATGCGTAGAGGGAACAATAGATTTACTATTCCTAATTCCACATCTATCAACCACGGCATCATATACAACTCCTCCCTCACCATTAACAGACAGATCAGCGTTGTATCCTCCACATGCTTCAACACCTTCCGCATACTCTGCAAGACCTTCAAATGGATCCCCCAAAATCCAGGAAGACTGTCATCTGCACACTCATCGCCAGCAGGCTGGATCACGAAAACGCCCTCTACTCTGGAATCAACAAAATTTCTGCTCCACAAACTCCAGACCGTCCAGAATGCAGCAGCCAGATTTGTCCTCAGCATCCCATGACAAGACCACATCACCCAGCACCTAAGAGGCCTCCACTGGCTCCCCGTCGAAAAAAGAGTTACCTTCAAGCTGCTCACACATGCCTACAAAGCACTCCACAACACCAGAATCCAATACCTCAATAATAGAATCTCCTTCTACACACCGAAGAGAAACCTCCACTCCTCTGACCTTGCCCTGGCCAAAATACACCGAATCCAAAGGGACGGAACAGGCAGCAGATCCTTCTCTTACATTGCGGCCAAGACCTGGAAAGAACTCCCCCCAGCATCAGATGAAGCACCACACTGCAAGCATTCAGGAAGAGCCTCAAGACCTGGCTCTTCGAATGACAGGAGCTCCCTGAAATCCTACTCCCCCCAGCGCATTGAGATCCTCACTGGTGAGTAGTGTGCTCTACAATTCCCTGGTTGATTGATTGATTGATCTACCTTGAAGATATATGTATTGAGTTGGTACATGAATGTGACATTAGGCATTGAAAGTCTAGACTTACCTGCTAATATTTTTGTAAGTGTTTTAGTCTCAATATTTTGTCCCATTGATATTCGGTGTCAACATTCAGTGTGCACACCATTGACCATCACCTCTACTCCATCATTTTCCCATGTTCGGGTGATAGGTATGGTTATTTCATTTTTTTATAACCGCTCCCAATCTATTTTATTCTCATCTTTTGCCTCTGAATAACACCATGTTTGATATGTATCCCCTCAGGCCTTGCATTATCTCCATTGTTATTTAGTATCTACTTGAGGCACCCAGATGATAGTATCCACTCTCTCGGATTCTATATTTTCTTATGCTTTGACAATACACAAGTTATCATCATGTGTTGTCGTCTATTTAATATTAGACACTCATGTGGTGTAACTCTTGATCTTTCCTGTCTGGTATTCTCTGTTGCATTTAGTTGCACCTATCACATGTAACCCCTGATGTAAATTGGAACTTGATTAACTCAAAAACAAAAAAATGTGCAATTTTTGCATTAGTGGGTCTCTGCTTGGACATCACAAATTCGAATTTGGGACTAGACGACTGCCACAATGAGCTGTTGTCAAACAGTCTAAAATAAGGTGGTTTGTATGGTACTGAATACCAAAAATATTGCATTCTAAAAGTCTATTTCAGTATGTTTGGAAGGAACGCACTCCCAAAAGGCTTTGGACGCTCGAATGGGCATACAACTGCACCCCTCTTCAAGAGAGTGGCTATTAAGGAGACGGGATTTGGTCACAAGAACTGAGACCACTTCCACATAGAGCTCTAGAGATAATGTGCTTTCAGACATGACTATAGTACTGAGACCGTACCTTGAAGATCTATGCATCTCATAGGTGCATATATGTGGAGTGAGATATAGAAATCTAAACTTACCTGTCAATATTCTTTTTAGATGTTTTGTTCTTGATATTGTCTCTCATTGATATTCTGGGGTCAATATTCAGTAAGCATTAGCAACTTTTGGTACTCTTCTGCTGCCAGTCTGTCGGATAACCGAAGGAGTGCTTGCTAGGGGCCCTGTTGTAGCACAAAACACAGCAGCTCCCAACTCTGAGGTAGATAGTTGGATACATCACGGGCATGATGTCAGTGCACTGATGATTTTTCAGCATGCAAGGCCCCTCTGTGTCAGCGGAAATGCCTTCTCTGCTAATCTATTGGGATGCTCATCTTTTATATTAGAAAGCAGCCTTGCTATGTACGCATTGATTAGTGATGTTATGGATATATAGGTAGCGCTTTCGCCTGTTGTTGAAGATAGTGATGACATTTGTACGTAGTGTGAAACGAGACCTAGTACATCATCCTATATCTCTTTAGGTGAAAATAAGGCCACATCCATTTGTAAAAGCATGGATTTCAGTTTGCTTAGGGAATCAAATTTTATGTTGGAAACATTTATTGAAGGTCATAGCACTGCCTCGCTAACTGTGCCGGCAGGTGGCAACAGTATAATAATCCACATCTGTAAAGCGCGAACAATGAACCGTAAGGGTCTCTAGGCGCTGGGAGCTGGGAGCTGTCGGAAAGATTAAGCAAGCTTTTGCCCAGAGTCACATGGTGCTGGGCTGATCTGCCGTCAGCACCGGGGATCGAACCGCGATCCCCATATTCTGAAGTCAGTCGCCCTGGCAGCGGCGCCACACCTCTTCCCTTAGTATTTGTGTGGAACAAGTGACTATGGAATTAACTGTCACCAGATAAGCGATGCCCGGTTCCATTCTGCAGCAATATTGATCATTCGGCATCAAATAGCTCCCATTTGAGAGCAGCCGAATACAGGATAAATCACGGCAGCTGGGGAACCCTTCAGATAACAAGACAAGTTTGCTATTGAAGCATTGCATGCCCTGTGGAGAGAAATGTCCTTGCAAATCAAGGAACCACTAAAGGTGCCTTTACAGATGGAGCCACTAGAAAAAACTTCAGTGTCACATTCCTGCATCTAAATCTGAATGGTAATTCCCAATACTTGTTCACATATCCTTCCCCTAGTGCTTCATATCTGCCTACCTGTTGGTATTGGAGACAATTTTGGAATTGAAAGGTTGTGACTGGTAGGGTGATGTAACCATGGATTAGCCAGTCAGTGGATTGTGTCTCAGCCAAAGAGAAAGGTAATTGGTCTAATTTCTCAATGTGCAATATGGTATACGTCGCATCTCTACGCGCCATTGTTATCTGTCTTTCTGTTAGATCGTATACTGAAAACAGATTTGTACTGTTGATGTTACGCCATGGCATGTTGTAACGTCTAGCTCAGTATTACTATTGACTGTAATTGTGACTGTCCATGTTGTAATAAAGACACATCTTGCTGTATTATGTCACTTGCTGAAGACACTATGTTGCCCAGTAAATACATTCTGGATGATAAAATGGTCATACCATTGTCAACCACAGCCAAAGGTTTTTCCAAATTAACCCTATTAATCTCAGGCAATCTCTCAGCAGCTTCCTGTTGAGAAATCTTCCACAGCTTGTTGTATATTCCGTACAAAGTGCGCTTTTGATGTGGATTCCAGGGACCTAGTAAAAAATCCCTGAGATCCATGTCATCAGAAAGAAGGGACAAGTGTTGTTTCACCCGGGAGAGTATTGAGGTCTTTATCTAATCTAGGCATCACTTCTCAACACTATATGATGTCAACACCTGAATGTTCTGTTTGTATGTATCATTGACATGGCCTATTGATCCTAAACCCTTTGGAATTACCCAGGAATCTAGATTGACAACCATTTGTGTCCACAGGCCAAACCAACCAACCCTACCAATTGGGGTCTAATGAATTGAAAGAACAATTATGTATCATGTTTTCAAGTTTATCCTCACTAAAGTGTGTAAAGTACTGCCAATTCTTGAAATATGGCAATGCGGGAAAGTGTGGTGCATTCAAATCCTTTGTGTTCTCTGTACCCAGACATTAAGTTTGCTGCACTGTCTTGTTCTGGAAAATGATTTGATGTGGTAAGAGGCGTGCTCTAAATAAGGCCTCCATCCCCTCACCTCCCAATCCTTTGTCCCCCAAATACACTTTGTCTCTATTGTCTCTTACCAAAAGTCGAAACCCTGTATAGACAGATAGGAAATAAAGGAAGCAGAGTATATCAGCTTGGTGTTTGTTAACATATTATTCTTTTCAGGTGTAGGTGCAAACCTACAGTAATAAGAGGCAGGGTTTGATGTTTCAAAACCTGAAAAATAAGCAAACATCTGTGCAAAAGTCTTTGAACTACCTTCAGCGGTGTTGGGTAGTGTTCCTATTGTGTGTTGTGTGTAAATGTAAACATGTGTGGGATACTAGCATTATGTAAAAATGGTGACCATAATGCTGGTAACAGAACATGTCTCCAAAATTATTACTCGTACCATGTGAGAGCCTAGCCTGGTATATGCTATCCACTAATGTAAGAGGGCACCCTGCACCAGTCCAGCCAACTCGTATGGTGATTTAAGAGGACTCAGACAACCTTAGAAAGCTATCCAAGTGGTAGCTGTGGTCAGAGCAGCCTTCGGGCTTAGTCTTGAGGGAGTGTAAAGCAGCTTGTTTTACCAGAATGCAATCTTATTGTATAGATTAAATGAAAAGAGAACGACACAATAGTTATAAAAATATGTATTTATTATATAACACTATCTAGCATGTTAAAGTATCTCCTACATGGACATAGACACAAAGCACAGGATGCTTAAGCAAAGAAACAACAGTAAATAGCACTAATACACAGTGGGTCCCAGGGGGGACCAAACCATATAATAAGAAAGTGGTATACGAACCACGACTCGAGTCAGGACGATGTCGAGAGGATGTAGAATCGCCGGGACCCCAAGGAACCACCCAAAGGTGAGTAGATAGGGACCCCACGGAGGACGGGTGCAGTGTGGGAACACAACTGCATGCTTTGCACAACTCTATGTAAAAGTCACTGGTGGAGTTTTGAAAATTAATGACCCTTCCAAGTAGACTACAATGAAACCCCGTGGAAGATAGAAGGTTGGATAGCCACCCCACCCGTGGAGACTGAATGACCCAAGTTACCTAACCTAGGGGAGCCTGGTGCATAGGTGTGAAGGGGTGTCAGAAACCGCAGTCGAAACCAATGGAGGACTTTGAAGAAGAGCTGCTGCTGGAAGGTAGAAGAATGTCAGTTGGAATCCAAAGTGGATTCTAGTCAAAGAGTACCTGAAAACAAAAAGGACAGAGTCTGGGTCACTTCAGGGTTACCAGGGGCTAAGTAGACGAATGCCCACGAGGTCGGATGCTTCAGGATAGTTGACTTGGACCTTAGCTCTGCAGCGGCTGAGACCAGGCAATGTCAAGGGCAGCCAGGAGCCAGATACGAACTGTCCCACAAAGGATGTTGAGTGCTGAGGGGTCAGTGTCCGGCGGGAGCACCAACAAGCCTTTTCCGTCAGCAACCCAAGCAAAAGGTCAAGGAAACGCACGGCTTGGACCAGCAAGGTCCACGAGACTCACCGCACACAGGGGAGTCAGGGCAAGCCTGGAACAACCAGGGGGATCCCAAGAAAAGCAAAGTTGACCCTCAAATGAACCCACAGGCCCGAGGCACAGAAGTCGCCAGAGGACCTTGAGCACCTTCACAAAACAACAGGCCAAGGAGCACATGGTATGAGGTGGTTGAAGATCTTTTTAGGAAGTGGTGCCAGAGTTAGGGGCTACTCGGATCCCAATGCACTTGCTAAGGAATTGCCAACAAGCACATGCACTTGCAAAAGTACGCTGTACACAGAGGTTCGGGCATTGCAGCCCCCATGAGGGTTCTGACCTCAAACCTGTTGAGAGGGCAGCTCAAACCTCAGGGGACGTAGAAACCTACATCCTGTGTTACTGAGCCTTTTGAAGTCCATAGGGGTGGGTGATCTGCAGACCGGTAAGCAGTGTTTGCGGTGCCTGCGAATGCAGAGGAGTGACTCCTTCACTCCAAGGGAGATTATCTTCAGGTGTCCTGCAAAACTCCTGTATGGTGCTCCTGCACAGATGATGCAGCAGACTGAGAGGGAGATGGAGTCGGGCTCAAATGAAGTCCAGCGAGGTCCAGAGTGCCCAGACGGTCGAAGTGCAGTGGTTTCAGGTTAGAATCTTATCAACAATAAATCTTAGGTCCTACAGCCAGGTAATCCCTTAAGTACCCACCAGAGAGGGTTGGAACGATTCAAGGGACCATCCCAGGGGAGGGTCTGGACAGGGGTGAGGTTACTCCCATGTCCTATGTCCAGTTTCGCGCCAGAGCGTGAGCCCATGGCTGCCAGGACTGGTTTAAACTGGACTATGCACAGGGACACCAAATGTGCCCCTTATGCAGGCTTTCAGTCGCTGGCAAGCACACCCACCGAGCCCTAATATACTAAATCCTGTCTGGGAGGTGATTACACCTCCCTGTGACAAGATGCCTATTGTTCTGTCTTCCCCTGCTAGAGCTTGGCTCTGTAGCAGGAGAACAGAAATGTGTTTGTGCCAGCAGCAACCATTTTGTGCTGTCCGGACTGAGATGGCTGGTACCGGATCACCAGGGACCCCACAAAACTCGCTTGTAAGATTTCAACATGTTTGACACCAAACACAATAGGGTTTGTTGCAGCCATTTTAGAGTGGGTCATTACCCGGTCGCGTAATGCCCCTCTATATGTTGTATATAGCTGATGCACTGATAAACCGGGAGAATGGACTCCATTGGCTGCAGGAGTGTCCTGCTCATGCAGTGTCACACTCACACTTAGAACCAAGCACCCTGCTTTCAGGATTGTAAAGGCCTTCTATAGGGGTGACTTATAGGTTTTAAGTGCAGTGACTCTTAGCTATAGTAAACCTATATCTTTAAGTAAGTGGTGCATGCACCTACTTACAAAGGCTGCTATGGCAGGCCTCTAGTTCCATTTTGCATGGCCTCTCATGGGTGGCATAATACATGGTTCAGCCCATGGGAGGTCTCAGCAGTACCTATGCCCTGGGTACATCTGTATCATATACTAGGGGCTGACAAGGGTACCCCAGTATCCAATCTGGAGTGCACCTAAGTACATAACATAACAGTTTAGCGAGAAAGCAGATAGACTGGGGTCCTGATTAGCAGAATCCCAGTCAGACTAGTCAAAAACAGTGTGACATCAAGCAAAAAGTGTGGGTAACCATAAGAAGCAGACCCTACTTTCCTACATACCGTCATACAATTCATCATTAGAAAATGCTGCTGATTGCTCTAAATCTCTAAGCAAATTATGCACAGTTTCAATCCCCAATCATTAGAGAAAGTACTAGAGGTGGTGATGTAATTTAAAGAAATGTTAAACAAATATGGAATTTTCAAAAGTTTAGTAGGACTATATACATCACATGATACCCTGCCCCATACAATTTGTTTAGGAACTGGAACCGCTGTAATGTTCACCAGGGACAAGTCTCTAAGGGCCAGATGTACGACCCTTCGAATTTGTGAGTCGCAAATTGTGTAGTTTTGCGACTCACATATTGAAATTTGCAACAGTGCCTCAGACACTGTTTGCGATTCCTAATGGGGTTGCAAATTGCCTGCCTCATTAATATTCATAAGGCAGGTGCAATTTGCAGCCCCATTGGGAATGGTTAGCACTCCCAGAGATGGTGGCCTGCTGGGGTCAGCAGGCTACCATGTCTGTGACTGATTTTTAAATGCAGCATTTTTTTTTATGCTGCCCGTTTTCCTTAAAGGACATAGGATACATATAAAAAAGAAAAATTTAAAGTTACTGTTTCATTTTTTAAGAGTAGGCAGTGGTATGTGGGACCTCTGCCTGCTCTTAAAAAATATTTTCAATTCCTATCACAAAAGGGATGGGGTCTCCTGGGGACTCCTATCTATTTGCACATTGCTTATCAACCATTTGAAAGGGGTCGGAAACTGTGAGTGCTTTGTGGCCACAATTGCGGCCGCAAAACAATCCTACATTGAAATGTGAGTCGCTATTAGGAAAGGTCGCCCTTGGCACGCCCCTTCCTAACAGCAAGTTGCAAACCCTATTTTGTGAGTCGGTAATAGGTTACCGACTTGCAAAACAGGGTTTTTAAATAGGGCAGACCTATTTTGCAGTCGCAAATGTGTCAATTTCCCGTTTGCGACAGCAAAAAACGGTCGTACATCTGGCCCTTAGTTCACGGTGTGATGATGCATGTGGTTTAAAAACCAAGGTCACGAGTTGTACTGCAGAGCGTTCTGGGAGAAACTGTCCATTCAGAATAGGAAAAAGACTCTAATGTCACCTCTCTTCGATCTCCCATCATTTCTCATACCCGTTCTATTCTTCAGCCATATTTGATATCCACTTATCCCTCCGCTTCTTCTATTTCTTCCCAACCTATTTGGCATAACAAACTTCTTAAAATTCATAATCGTTCAATCTATTGGAAATCTTGGCACTCCCGTGGTTTAAAATGGATATCTCAACTCATCTCTGACTCCTCCCCTCTCTCCTTCCACTTACTCCAAACCCAATTTTCGTTGCCTTCCTCCTCTCGCAAACAATATACATCTCTTCTTCCCTCCCTTACCCAGTATCTTTCCTCTCTCCCTGCCACCAACACTATTCCTCAACCTCATTTTTCCATTTCCAATGCACTCGACCAACCCCTTCCGCATCTTTTCTTTATAAGTCCCTTCAAATACCTATTGATCGCACTAAATCCAAAGTTGAGTTGGCATGGGAGAATGATTTGTCTCAAAGTTGGCTCCCTAGTCTTTGGGATAAAGTTTGGTCTAAAATTCAGAGTACATCTAGAGCTGCCAATACTACCCAAACCTTATTTTTTATCTATAACCGTACATTATACACTCCCGTAATTTTATCCTCTTTCTCTCCAGACACATCCCCCTCTTGTTGGTCCTGTCCCTGCCCTTTGGCTGATCTGAAACACATGCTCTTTGAATGCCCTCCCATTCTCCATTTCTGGCACCTAGTTTGGTCTCAAATACAAAAACTTTTTCATCTCACTATCCCCTATTCTGTCCTTCAGGTTTTCCTAGGCTCCCTTTCCCCTGACCTTTCTGGATCCCAACATAAACACAAGTTACTTGATCTCCTGATAGCCATCGCTTTCCATCATATTACAACACATTGGAAACAGGCTAAAGATGTTTCTTTCTCTGCATGGTGGAACGCAGTATGTTTCAATCACCGCCTGGACACTAATTTTGTCTCCCCTATTTCTTTAGCAATTAAACGTGACCTTTTATGGCTTCCCCTCACCGAATATTTATCTAGAATTGCCAGACCTCCCCCCCTTTCTCCACCACGTTCTGTTGAAGTTCAAAAACCACCATGAATTGTTTTATCTTAGTATTTGTAAATTTATTAACGCATCCTAATTTCTTTTTCTTGGTTATCACTTCTATGATGTGTGCCTCTCTTGTTTTCTCCCCCACCCTCAATATTTCTGCAAATTTAAATTCCATTGTTTTTGTTTCACATCCTTTTTTGATCAAATATTATTCTGATGTAAGAAAGCTTTATTGTTTTTTATAACATCTGATTGTCTCTTCATGCCCTGTTTTTTCCTTTTTATGCTTTAATAAACTTCAAACTTAAAAAAAAAAAAAGAATAGGAAAAAGACAGTTACTATACCAATCCAAAGTACCTGGAAAAGTAATCCAATTGTAATTCATAGATGTATCCTGGGAACAACTAAGTAAGTCTTTTTCAGCCAAAGATAGAAAGCATAAACTTGAAGCTTGAAAGGGAGAGGCAGTGTTGGCAGCTCAGGTTCACTTGGATCCAATGAGACATAATCATAATGCACGAAGTAGCCAGACGCTGTCCGGTCTATTCTTGGCAGTTTAGTAGGTTTTGTAGAACTGGTAGATGACTCCATCTATGACATGTTTACATAGACATCATCAATAATTTCAAATTGAAATTTCGGTTGATTTTACAGTTGTAGTTGTTTTAACAGGGAGAAGCATAATTTAATTGTCGTTCATAGCTTCTCTTTGGAAGGTGGATTCTACGGTCCTTATTAAAGCTTCCATCTGAACTTCCTGTAAGGTAGTGAGAGGAGTGCATTGGCTACCCAGGAGCCCACGTGGCTCACTGTTGAGAATCAGCCACATAGTGTGATTTGATCAATAGAGTCGGAGATTGGAGCAGTGCACATTTTTCTAAAAATTGTGCTACCACACTTTTGTCTTCACTTGACAACTCATACCCTAAAAATAGGACACTGAGGTGGGCACTTTTTGATTTTTATTTTATTAAATTTGTATCCCAGGTGAGAGAACCCAAGAAATATGTGGTTCACCCTTGACAAGTGTTTCATTAATTCATCATCAGTTGGATAGATAGATGTCATCTACATAGGACAATTCCTCCTCATCAAAATGTTGAAGGTACTCTGCTACCCTGGCTAAAAACAACCCAGGGATATTCTCATACCTCCTAGGGTAATCAACAAAATCGGCATTGAGAGCCTTGTGCCAAGAATGCTATCAAATATCTGCTCCCAGGCACTACATTTTGCCTGAAAAGTCCATTTGAGATGTCTAGTGTTGTTTTGTATTTTTTCCATGCGATGGTATTCATCAGTGAGGCACTGTGTGTATTCTGTATTGCAAATGCGCTTGTAGATACGTTTAAGTGTCTAGAATCCAAAACTAGACGATATGAATTATTGGGTTTCATTATGGGAAACAAGGGATTATTCATTAGTAAGATACAATTCACTAGCACACCCTGGTATTCAAGTTGATCTAGGATCTCCCTGAATTGTTTCTTTGTCTCATGCTTTATTGGGTATCGTCTCTGTAAAGTTATTTTGTGAAGATGTGACTCATCATCCCACCCAAAATGATTGCAGTAAAGTGCAGGAGCTAACACTAATGCCCACTCCTGCGTGTATGAATTTTTAACTGATTCTGGTACGAGGTCAGAGTACCAGGTGAAATAACTTCTTCTCTAATAGGGCAATCCATTATAAACTCAGGTGGCCAAACCATTTCAGCCAAAAGAATATTGTAACAATAGGTCAGGTTCTCCCAAAACAGACCCTTTACCTTTCAGGGTATGTCCCCCTTCATTTTGAACATCATTTTGTATAAACAATGTGAGACACTTACCCTTGTTAAACAACGAGAGGTACGCGTCAGGTTCTGGTGAGCTATTGTGACTTCTTCCACACTATACAGCATTGTCACTGCCCATTCTCTGTTTAGATGCAGAGTCCTCAGTAGCCTGAGCATAGCTAATTTTAATACCGGCTACCTTCTTTTTAAATTGAGGTTTTGAAGTATTTTATTTCTCTTCCTGTTTAATGATGTAGTACGAAGAACAATGTGTCTCCCTTTCCTGCTTGACTCAATCTTCCAATCTGTACTCTGACTCTCCATCTCTCTCCAAATGCTTCTGGATGTCTACTGAAAGGTTAGAGATGAACGTGTATCAGTATCCTGATAACTGTGAGGTGTTCCAATATTGTCACAGTTTCTCAGATTGTATTTCAGTTCGGTGTGTTCCTGTTCAGTAGAGCCACCCTGTGATTGTGTTTTATTTCGGTTATTTATTTTGTTTAATGTCCCATTTCTTCTTTGAAGAATCAGGTGCTGAATAACTGTGGGCATAAGCACATTGGTTTGGGTTGTGACTTCCTCTAAGAATTCCTGGATCTTAAGGAGAGTTGGGGCAAGTTTGGCACAGGTTGCAAAGATATGGACAGAGTCGGCCCCAAATTCGGAGCATCGGGCCATAATGTGCCTCTACCGGTACCCAATTTGGAAATTTGGCTGGGTGTGATATATAAGAAAAAGATGGTTTTGAAGTGTTGTGCCTGCAGTTTTGCTGACAGCAAGATGTTTTGAGAGAGTGCTAGAGAGTAGAAGAAAGTGTTATGGAGGGATTCAAGTGTTGAAAGCCATTTCTCAGCTATTTTAGGCAGGTCGTCTGGAGTTTGTTTAACAAGCTGTATAGAAGGCCTATTCGAGGAATAGCAATGTTGTGCAGGGTGTTAACAAATTCCACTTCAGAGAACCCTGAAATGCCCCTGGCTTTTCTAGAGAGGAAGTCATGTATGGAGAGGTACTTGAAGGCATCTTGGCTTTTCAAGTCGTGTTTGGATTGTAAGTATGCGAAGGACTTAGGGCCATATGTATCAAGATACCAATTAGCGATTCTGTAATAGCGATTTTTAAGAAATCGCTATTTCAGAAATGGTAATTGGTATGTATCAAGAAAATCGAAATTTTTTAGCGATTTCTTGATATTCCTTAATTTCGAATTCGCAAATTGCGAATTCGCAATTAAGGAATACTTTCCCATTCATTTCTATGGGTCTCCTGGACCATAGGAAGGAATGGGAATTTATTCTCAATTTGCAATTCGCAATTTGCTAATCGCAAATTGAGAATAATTTCAAGGGTGCAGGGGTGTCCAAAGGACACCCTGTTGCACCCCTGAAATCAGTATGGGTGAACATGTGGTGCACATACATGCCCTAAGGGCATGTATGTGCGTCACATGGCACTTAGAAAAATGCAAAAATGGGCATCTTTCAAGAAATTCGCAAATTACCACCAACTTGAAGTTGGTGGTAATTTGCGATTCCTTAGGGACAATTAGCATTTTTTTTTTAGCTTCATACATTGCATTTAAGGAATCGCAAAATTTGCGATTCCTTAAATGCAATTGCAAAATAAGGAATCGCAAATTTTGCGATTCCTTATTTTGCACCGGATTTTCATTCATACATCCCATTTAGCAAATACGCATTCGCAAAGGCCATACATATGGCCCTTAATTCCGTCGCAGGTAATGAGGTCCCACAATTTCGTGATGCCTGCCTTGTACCAGTCTGAGAGATAGGCCCTACCAAAGATAGCGGGGAGGTTATTATTTGTCGTAATTGGAGAGTAGAAGTTAAATCTACCCAGCCCCACTAACCTGCGGATATTGCGGAAGACCTTGAAGGAGTTCATTAATGTCTTGAATCTCACACGCTTGAAGTATCCAAATGAGGTCTGGCGAAGGAGACAGACCCGATGTTCAGTGCCCAGTAAAAGCTCGAAGGGTGAAGCCAGCCCGTAAGGAGGTGAGGGGAGAAGTTCCTTCACCAGTTCAGTGCTGTATTGCATGACTGAGGCCCAATAATATAGAGAGATGTTGGGAAAGGCCTACCCACTCCGCTCTCTGGGAAGAGACAGTTTCCTTTAAAGCCCGCCTAGGTCGTGAGTAGGCCCAGATGAACTGCGTGAATATTTGCTGGAATTTCGGCAAGTGGGTTTTGCTAAATTCCAGGGGTATGGTGCGGAAAAAATAAAGAAGTTTGGGAAAATAGGTCATTTTAATTGTGTTACATCTGCCCACCAGGGTCAGGTGGAGGTTGTCAATTTGTTTAAGAGCTTTCTTGGTGTCAGCTGCAAGAGGGATTAGATTCTCTGTGACTATTTCTTCTATGTTGGCAGATATGAGAACCCCAGGTATTTAGCTTTTGGCACTACCCTAGCATCTACCCAAGTGATTTCCCTGTTTATGATAATCTGTGTTTTTTTGTTGTTCAGGGCGAAGCCCGATAATCTCCCAAATGTTTGTGCCTCTATCTCCAGGGCCAGTATAGCACTCTCTGGGTCAGGGGAGGTTATGGCCAGGTCGTCGGCGTAAGCCATAATCTTGGTGTTACTACCATGGGTGTTGATGGCGATATTGGCAGGGTTCCTTTCGATTTGTTTATTGAATGGATCGATGTAAAGGGCGAAGGGCAAGGGGGATCAGGGGCAGCCCTGCCGAGAGATGTCAATTTTGTCAGTGAGCCACCCGTTGATGGAGACACTGGCCTTGGGTTTTAGGTATAAGGCCCGTACTGCCTGGATGTGTCTTGGCCCAAACCCCATCTTACTCATTACTGCCCACAGGAACCGCCAGGAGACCCGGTCGAATGCTTTTTCGGGGTCTAGTAGTGTTAATGACATCGGGTCTCCTGTTACTTGCGCAGCATCGAATAGGGTAATGGCCTGCCTGACATGCTCCCTGGGGCCTTTTTTGGGACTGAAGCCATGCTGCCATTCTGAGACTAGGGACTCGACCACAGTGGATATTCTGGTAGCAAGGATTTTAGAGAAGAACTTGGAGTCGCAGTTGATGAGAGTGATGGGTTTGTACAAGCTCATTTCTAGAGATGACTTGCCCTTTTTAGGAAAAATAGATATTCTCGCGTTGGACCAGGAGGCAGGGGGGAAGCGCCATCAAAGATAGAGGTTACCAGATCAATGAGGATTGATTTATTTTGAGGGGCAAAGATCTTGTAAAATTCCACAGGGATACAGTCCATTCCTGCGGCCTTTCCATCGGGTAAACTAGATAGAGCTTTAGAGATCTCATCCCAGGTTGGGGTGAGGTCTAAAAGTTTGCTATTGTCAAGGGAAAGCTGTTTAAGATCCACTTCACCTAGGTAGCAATCTGTGTTGCTTTCCAAGATGTCAACTGTGCTGTTATTGTCTTCAGTGTACAGCTCAGTATAGAATTCCTGGAACCCCTTCAGTATTAGGTTGGGATCTTTGGTCTCGGTCCCTGTGGCCAGTTTGATTGAGTGTATTTCGCTGCTTTTGGACTGTTGCCTGGTCCTAACAGCAAGGTGGTGCCCGATGAGATCGCTACACTCGTAGTTTTTTTCCTGAAGGTTTGCCCATCTGGCTGCAGTTTTATTGGAAAATACTGCCCCTATTTAGGCTTTCGCAAAGACTACTTCTTTTTGGGCATCCTTGGTGCCCTGACCTGACCTGAACCTATGAACCAATTTAATTTCTGCTCTCTTACGTTTTCCCTGTAAATCACTAATTAGTAGCTTCTCCTTCCTGTTCTTCCTAGCCGAAAAACTCAGAGTTTCCCCCCTAACACCCGCTTTTAGTGTTTCCCATACAATGGTTGTAGAGGCAGTTCCAATATTAATTTCCAGAAACTCCTGGATCCAGTTTCGCATTTGAAAAAGTTACCCAGGGTCTTGAAGGAGAGCCTTCTCAAAGCTCCACCTTGGAGCCTCGTTCCGGCTCCCTAGTCCCGTGATATTTAGTATGAGAGGATTGTAGTCTGACATAAAGCGAGGTGCGATGTCAATGGTGCAATTGTTAAGTAGTGAAGATGAGATAACAAAATAGTCAAGTCTGGTGAAAGTGTCGTGCGGAGCTGAAAAGTAGGTGTACCCAGGTATTGCGGGGTTCAGGCAAGCCCAGGTGTCACTTACACCATGAAGGTGAGCTAGGTTGGAAAGTGCTTGAAAGACAAAGGGTTTTCTGCCTGTGTACCTCCAATTGCTCCCTGGATTCCAGTCACAAGGCAAATGTATGTTGAGGTCGCCACATAGGATAATTGGGGTGGGCCAGTGGGCGAGCTCCCCGGAGACCAAGTTAATGGACCCCGGATCGTCTGAGTTGCTGCCGTAGAGGGAGCAAACAGTAAAGGAAGGGTTAGGAGGAAAATGGCATTCGGTTATTACCCATCTGCCCAGTGGGTCTAATTTAGTACAGGAGTTTTGGAGAGGGAATCTTCTGTCTGCTAAGATGCCTACCCCTTTGATTTTAGCGCCTTGTGTTGTAGCCCCTAGGACTTTGAACCAGAGTGTGTCCAGTAGGTGTTTCTCTGAGCCCTCCATATGGGTTTCCTGGAGGCAGATGATGTTGCCCCCTAGAGAGCGTAGGCCTTGAGCGACATTCTGTATTTTTGAGGCGTCATTCAGCACGCAGATATTGACAGAGACATACATTAGTAAATCCACCTTGGCCATATGGGTGTAGAGAGGTAGTGTGGTGCAAGCAAAACCTGAGCCCTGGAATGCGTTGCCCTTACAATGATTTTTCCCGCTATCACCCGAAGTCTAAACAAACGAATACGTGTATGTGCTGTAATAAAAAAGTGCCCTTGGTTCTTCTGTGAAGTAGTCGGTGTCTGCCGCCCCCCCCCATCTTCTGAGCAATCAGGAATGACCTGAGTTATGGTAGTCAGACATGAGTCCCGGCTGACGACCACGCCTAAGAAAGAAAAGTCAGGTTTGTACGGCTAGAAACCCCCCTATAGCATCCTATAGCATCAAAAAGAGCGAGAAAGCAAAAAGAGAGCGAAAGATGCTAAAGAATGGAGCGAGGGGCTATCTTCATGATCGAGTAGTCTGGTTCAAGTGGAGCCTGAGCTGTTGTTCAAGTTTGAAAGGTCTGTGGGGACTAAGACAAGAGCAGGGACAGGATAGCAAGGACCAGAGAGTGAGCTTTTCATCTAAGATTTTTCTTGGATTTCAGCTCATTCAAGTATTCGCTAGCCTTGATTTCGGAAAGGAAAACTCTGGTACTCCCGCTGAAGATTACTTTAAGCCTGGCTGGGTTCATTAGGTAGACTTCGGCCCCCAGCTGCTGGAAGGGGGAAATCAGTTGTCTTAACCACCATCTCCTCTCAACAGTCTGGTGACAAAAGTCTGGTTTGGCGAAAAAAGTTACACCGTTTGCCCCTTTCTTGGAGTTATGGCGGGCCTGATCGTAGATTAGCTGCCTGAGGATAAAATTGCCAAAGTGAACCGGGAATACCCTTGGCTGTCCCCCGCTGGCATTGCCGCCGCTGCGCTGGGGTCTCGGGTTGAAGGGAAAGCGGTGGGCCCTCTGTACTTCGCGGTCCCAATCCCAGCTCGATTGGTCAGGGAAAGAGTCCTGCAAAAGTCTCACAATGAAGCGCCTTGGGTCATCCCCTTCCTTGCCCTCCGGGATACCCAGCAGGCGGAGGTTGTTCCTGCGTTGGAGGTTTTCCTGTTCCTCCATCTTGGACATTAGGTCTACCAAGCAGGCTGAATTAAACTCGCTCTGTTGTTTGACTGTGGAGGCTTCACTCTCCAAGTGCTCGGTTCGTGCCTCCACCATGGACACACGGTCGCTTATATCAGTGCAGGTTTTGTTCAGACGCCTTAAACCTCCTTGTAGTTTCTTGGCCGCTCCTTTGGCAGCTCGAATGTCCGCTTGTACCTCCTCCTGGAATTCTTTGATGGAGGCTGGGATGGAAGCTAAGGAGGGCTCGGTATTGTCTGCGGGTGGATTTTTGGCTTTCCCCACTGCACTGTGCTGGGGTCGTCCTCTTCCAGAGGATAAGACATTTGGGAGTCGGAGTAGTCCCATTTCAGCTGGCTGCGCCGCTTGCCTTTGCTTCTCGGTGTCTTTGGCCGCAGGATCGTACCAGTGTCTTTGTTTAAGGTCTCAATTTCACCCTCGCTTGTCTCTGACCCTGACCCTCCCTCTCCCAATGAGGTAGATGCGCCGTCTAATACTGAGTAGAAATTTACGGGTCCAGTCTCTGGAGTCCAGGGAACTTGTGACCCAGAGGGGGTTTCCAGGCTCTGGATAAAGTTGGCAATACCGGTCATCTTGTCTTCCCGGACGGAGAGAGCTGATAGAGGGGTGCTAGGGTTAATGTTGGAATCGGTGATGTCGGTGCCACCGAGAAGTTCTGCAGTCAGGATATGGAGTGTTGTTCAGTCCCCTCGCTCGAGTGCTCTGTGGTGGAAATGATTCTGTGGGAATCTCGGTGCTTGGTCGAGGTATCGACATCATCTATAGTTAAGTGGGGCACTTCCCCTGAGGGAGTAGTAGCTGGAAGAGTGTCCTGGGAGTTCTCCTGGTTAGGAGTTGGACTGACTGCTGTCAATGAGCTTGGTGCGGGGGCTGGTAAACACGGTGGTACCAGAGGGGTGGTCTCCGGGAGAGGTATGTGTTCAGGGGGCAGGTGGTTGTTAGCCTGGGTTTGAGCTTTAGTGTCGAGTAACAGACTTGCTAGGGGCGGCTGCATGGTTGAGTCTTTAAGGTTTCTGGGGTTCTTTGGGTCTTTAGGCGGTCCGCCCTCCCCCGCTTTACCGAGCAGCTTTTTGCAGGTACTAACCTCTTGCTTGGGTTTAGGGCCCCCCTCAGTCGCAGTGGTGTCTCTGAGCTCCCTCGGTTTGGGCTCGGCAGCGGTTTTTGCCTTGGCGCCTTTCCTGGCACCCCTGCTGCGCATGATGTAAGCGTCAAAACCCCCGGAGTGCAGCCGTCGTCATCGCGTCCCAACAAGTCTGCGAGTTGATGCAGGCACCGGAGAGTAGAAATCCGGGTAAAAGCCAATCCTGTGGGTTCTTGGCGCGTTCCTTGCGAGGAAAAAGATAATCCGACCCCAGGTGAATAATCCGCTATGGTCCGCCGAGGGACGGCAAGGAGAAGAAAACGGCGAAACAGAGGTAGCACAGTGTCGCATATGTACCATTAATAATCTCAGGCAATTCTTGCTTCTCCTGTGCAGTAGTGAATTCCCTCAGGCGTTAGCATATAGCAACTGCTGCTGCCTACCCTTTTATGTTACTAAACATAATGGCTTATACCTGGGCAAAATTAACAATTAGTTTAATCCCTAGCCTAGGGCAGGATCTGCTCTGAACTCGTTCTGTTTTTGCTTCAGTACATCTGGTATGAAAGCTGTCAAAGTTGTACCACGTGCTCTGGTATATATAGCAGCGAACATTGTACTCCAAGTGACATAATGTTCTAATGGGAGAGCCGTCCCCATTGGCAAGCAAATTGGCAGTATTCTGCATTTTTCCTGCGGGCACATCTGGGGAAAAACTGCTTCGAGCTGTGCTGTTTTTTTGTGCTATCCAGAACAAGAGTTGCTCCCGGCTGGTAGGAACCTTTCCCAAAATGGCATTTAGTGTTTGTGGGCTTGTTTGGTGGACAAGGCCCTTCAGGTTGGACTGTAAATTGTGTCATTGCGTATTGAGTAATATTTCTGTAAAATGTTACTACTTCTCTGTATGGTTGGCTCATTCCTGCTGCTGTTAAGGCGGTAAGGTCCACTCTGGATGCGTTGTGTATGATGCTAACACCGGCCAAGGCGCTCCTTCTCTGCTGAGCGGACCTAGTCTCACATGTTCTTCGGCACGGGTGAGGGTGCCTTTAAACCAATTGTGCCCTTTTAAGGTAAAGGGACTTCCAAGTCCACATATGGGAAATACTCATCAGGTGGTTCATCTTCAAGGTATTAATGAAAAACAGCATCTCTGTGTGTGTCTGCAGGAAGAAACTTAACCCAGGAATAAAATACCTCTGTCTGAATGCTTCATGTGCATGTTCATGAGGAACAGGGTCAAGACTGATTTGCAAATGGCTGGGTTTGAACTGGGTTGACAAAGTGAGCTAAAAAACGATGATTGATTCAACCCAGATCTGTGACTGGGGGTGAGTGTCTGAAAAGTTTCGGCACTCAATCCAGCATCTCTTTGTGTTTTCACTTGCAAATATATAACATTGATATGGTTGCTAGGTCCACAGGGATTACTGTATGATTCTATCAGGGCCAGGTGAGCCTTTTATTTAACCAGACATTTCCCTTGCTTTGGTGGGCAGTTTTGAAAACTCATGGCCTAGTGCCACTGCCTCTTTCCCCAGCTTCCTGAAGTTAATTGCAGCAGACAGAGGGATGCTTAAAGAGAGAGAGAGAAAAAGAGAGAGAGGGAGTAGGAACGTAGAGAGAAAGTGATCAGAGAGAGAGAGGAGAGGAAAAAGATAGCATGTATGGATGGAAATAGAGCGATTGCACGAGGAGACAAAGGGAGAGGAGCTAATGTGGTGTTCTGTAACTAACCTGAAATAGTGTGTGTGGCATCCAGGTAGGGATGCTTAGAAAGTAAAATTTGGAGGGTTGCCTAGGGAGGTTAGCCTGTGGGGACAGACAGCAGTTGTATGTGGCTGATGGGGTCTCTGCTTCACGAAGTCTACAATATATACTCACTTAAACCAACAGGAATTGTGCTTCTTCTTTTACATGGGAGACAAGGATGCCATAGCAACTTTGAGCATTTTTTCCAAGGCTGCTTGTGATTCTTCAGTCCAGCCCTAGATTCTATAGCAAACCAGAGAATGAGGCAAAGGACAAGAAGCCTGGTTTCCTGGAGTCATTGTTTTCTCTAACTCAAGGAGTGGCTTTCACCCCACCTATAAAATTCTAGCTGGTCCGCGGGCTCTGGATGTGCAGAACCAACATAGATTAATCTAAGAGCCATAACTGTCTGCTTTCTTCACCAGATAGGTGATATTTGCTGCCAGGAAAATGAGACTAATCAGTGCATGTAGCCGTAGACTTCTCCTTTGACACAAACCTCAGACTGAAGTACGGTGACCTCGTCTGGACAATTGCAACTTTAAATTTATTTCCCAAGCCTGTAAACTATGCTCATAACCATGGATGGGAAATGGAAAGGATATAAAGTCTCAGATGGGCTTATACACTTGTTCGACCAGTTAAAAGCAAAAATATACCTACTTCCTACCACTCTGGAAGGTGACCCAATACTGTACAATACTGGTTTACAGATAGGCGGTAAATACTTCCACTGGCCAGAGTGGCTAGAAGCAGGTATGGTTACACTTGATCACAAAAGGGAAAGGGAGCACACTGCCTGGCATACCAGCACACAATGCAATTCACCAGAGGCAATGTGGTAAATGTAGTGCATAATAACACTAATTTAGTTGAAAGTCTTTTTATTCACTATCGTTGGTGCAACCATTGCTGGGTATCTCTAAAAACATATTTTAGGGAATTTGTCCATATTCAGCAGAGATTGACATCTTAAGTTTGGGGGTCTCAGCAATGCTGATCACAGTCTTCTCAGGTTTCTGCACCACACCCAGAGCACACTTGCAGACCCATTGTGCTTGTCAGCCCAACAACTCAAATAGCCATTTACAAACAGGGGAGGGGGCACCCTGCCAAGCATATCAGTGAACAATTCACACATATTGCTAGACCTGGCATCTTTAGTGCTGGTTTCCCCTGTATTTTTTGCCTTTGCCTCCTGTGTTTTTGCTGTTTGTTGGACTTCGTTTTGCTGGTCTAGATGCTTTGGGATCTTTGCCACTGCTGT
This sequence comes from Lissotriton vulgaris, assembly GCF_964263255.1. NCBI lineage: Eukaryota > Metazoa > Chordata > Amphibia > Caudata > Salamandridae > Lissotriton > Lissotriton vulgaris. The sequence continues at coordinate 885,045,350 of NC_141699.1, read as the reverse complement.
TCAGTGCCAAAGTGCAAGTGCTCCCTTTGTAAAATATTGTTATGGATTGGTGTTTCCATAATTGGCTTATTTTATTTACTAGTCAGTCCCCAGTACAGTGCACTGTGTATGCTCAGGGCCTGTATATCAAATGCTGCTAGTGCGCCCGCAGCCCTGATTGTGCCACCCACCCAAGCAGCCAGCAAACGGAACTCAGATCTGCCACTGCATTATCTGTGTGCAGTTTGGAACTGTCATGTCAACTTGGCAAGTGCACCAACTTGCCAGGACCTACACTTCTCTTTTCTTGCATATTAGTCACCCCTAAGGTAGGCCCCAGGTACCCCTGTGAGCAGAGTGCAGTGTATGTGAAAGGTAGGACATGCCCTGTTGTGTGTGGCATGTCCTGATAGTGAAATACTGCCAATTTTATTTTGTCACTGATGCACAGCTATCTGTTCCCCTAGGATAGCATGGGGACTTTGCTTAATACATCTTATAAGCATAACCACCCCTGGGAACCAGGAAGGAAAATAAAGTTTAGTATGTCTGAACTCAGCATGTTAAGACGCATCTTTTAGTGAGGGTGATTTTTACATTCTGTGTTTGAAAATACCACTTTTAGTAAGTGGGAATTTTCTTTGCTTAGTCATTCAGTGTGCCTCAGCTAGGTTGTGTATTGACTGTCTGGTTTTGGAGTGACAGGGGCTGGGGATGTGCATTCTATTCAGACAGCCACTGGGGTGGTTAGGTGTGTCCTGCCTTTCCCCAGTGAATCAGGGCTGGGCTGAATAGACCGACCTGGGCTGCATTTAGAGTAGGGGGAGGAGATTTCCTTTCACCTGAATGGGCCTAGCCTGCCTTTCACAATGCTGTCTCCACCTCCTGCCAGGAAGCTGCACCAGAGAGGATAGAACTGGTTTTGTCTGGGTACAGGTCTTCTCTGCCACCAGAGATCATAGGATTTTGCTGTATAAATATTGGGGTCTGCACCCCAGAGCTTTAGATCACTTTTGGACTTAAAGAGGAACCTTCGCCCGGGAGAAGTGCTGGAGAAACGGGAGGAGGAGTATTGCCCCTTTCCTGTGTGCTGTCTGGGGTTGACCTGCAGTGGCTATTTCTGCCAAGGAGAGGAAGTGTGTGTGGATCTTGCTAGAGAAAGTATTTCCAAGGGGCTGAAGTGCAGCTAGCCCCCTGTTCAAGAGGTCTCAGGAGCAGCAAAGACTTCACCATCCTTCTGGGCACTGTATCTGGTTCCGCTGGTTTCAGTCGTCGCAGATGAAAAGAGCAGCCAACTCCGTCACCAAGTCCATCACAGACTCAATATCCTGAAGGCACCTCAGAGAGCACCGCTTCGCTTCACAATGCAACCCTGGTCTCACCGACTCCGTCAACGAGCCAATGCTTGCACCACGTCCTGTGGCACCGCACTCCGCAACGCTTCACTACACACTGCGCAGACACCACCGACTCTGTAGATGACCGACTCAAACATCAAGCAGCTCCTTCGCTACACCATGACCTGCCAGCACAACATCGAGCACCATCTCACACTGCAATGCAAGCCTGGGTTTCACCTACTCCGTCAACAATCCACTGCCTGCACGAGCCGTGAGGACAACGCACGCAGCAATGCTTCCATCTCACATCGCAACCGAACGGTTGCCCGACCAACTTGCTTTGCTGTGTTGGCCTCAACAGGAAAGGTACTGTCTCCGAGTCTGTCGATGCTTTAACTGACCCATACCAATGCCGTTGGCGGAAATTGTCAGACTCTGTCGTGTTCAGAATAGCAGTAGCCCTGAATGGAGCCACTGAGTCTGAGGAACTGTGTTTTCACGTTATTCATGCAATTTAAAGGTTATCTTGCAAAGTAACTATTTTTACAGTATTGTATTGTGGATTTTTGTAGTTTTTGGTTTTGTGTGGTTTAGATAAAGTTATAATTATTTTTCTAAACTGGTGTGGTGTCCATTTGTAGTGTTTTCACTGTGTTACTGTATGCGTGCACAAATACTTTACACACTGCCTCTGAGATACGCCTGTCTGCTCGTGCTAAGCTACCAAGGGGGTGGGCAGGAGTTATTTAAGAAGTGTATCTGCCCTTACCCTGACTAGGAAGAAGGGTTTCTTCTTGGACAAAGGTACCTACGTCTGCCAATTAGAGACCCCATTTCTAACACATATGCTGTATGGCAAATGCAGTGCATGAGAACACTCACTTTAGTGAAAAGTGTTTAGTATTCACCATTGTTGGTGCAGCCAGTGCTGAATATTTCTAGACGCATATTTCAGGATATTTGTGCTTCTCCAGTAGAGAGTAAAGTCTTTAATTTGGGGGTGCTGGCAATTATTTTCACAGTCTTCTCATGTTTCTGAATTACTTCCATAGTGCAGGTGCATTCCAATGAGCTTGTCAGCCTAATACCTCAAAAGAACCAATCAAAAAAGTGAATATGGAGCAAACTGCCTGGCACACAGGCACACATTTCACCCAGATGCATTGTGGTAAATGTAATGCATGATAAAACTTACTTCAGTGGAAAGTCTTTAGTATTCACCACTGTTGGTGCAGCCAGCACTGGGTATATCTAGACACCTTTTTCAGGATTGATGTCCTTCTTCTGTAGAGAGTAACATATCAAACTATGGGGGTGCTGGCAATGCTGCTACAGTCTTCTCAAGTTTCTGTACCACTCCCACGGTGCAGTTGCATCCCAATGAGCTCGTTAGCCTATTAACTCAAAAGAGCCTATCACAAAAGGGGGAGAAAGCACTCTGCTTAACATACTCAAACACACAATTCACCCAGATGCATTGTGGTAAATGCACCGCATTATAATCCTTACTTTAGTGAAAAGTCTTTGCACCACTGTTGGTGATGGCTATATCTAAACATGTGTACTTAAGCTTGATTAGCTGCTTACGGTGAATAATTTTAAAATATTTAGCAACTTGCAAACTGAATACAGGATTGGTCCATTGTTGAATTGGTGCTAGGGACACCTCTAACACGATGTCTTTCATATTGAAGGTGACTCCCTGCACCGGTACAGTTAGGTTGCCACTTCCCTGGTTGTGATCAAGGTGTTCATCTCCAAACAATAGAGAACCCATGTGTTCTCTAAGCAAATAGAAGTCACAGCTGAAGACGCTGACCTCCAATGAAAATTATGTACTGAAAAGGAGACCAGATGCCCACAGTTGATTGCCTGGTGGGCTCCTTCGTGTGCTCCTGATCAATATTCTCTTTAATGTGCCAACCACACTGTCTTCTTGTTATTATAGGTAGTTGGTGCTTGTGCTACAGAAGTTCTTTCCCTCCTTCTTACTATGAAATAGAGCCCCAGAAGTACTCGTGCTAAAATGCTCTCATAGTCCACGCATAACACTTCTCTTTATTGCCCAGACACTTTATATAATGTAGGAAAACTTGCTTTTACCTTCACCTGCTTCTCACATTGATCTTCCGATCTCTCTGTGTTGTTCATTTCTCCTACACTGCATCTTCCAAGGGACATACGTTCCACCTTTACCTCCAACTCTTGTTACCCTCTCCATGTACATTGAGATGTACCCTTCTTACTTTAGCAAAACTGTAAACTGGAAAGGTAGGCTGTTAGATAGATCGCTTATGGATTCCTGATATTTTCCATTATTCCTTGTATATTAAAAAGGTGCGAAACTGAAATATGTGAATATTGTCCTCTATAAGCAGGCTGGTGGGACTGACAGGTACTTTATTATGAAGCTGTTATATTTTGTCAATAAATAGCAATATAATACGGATCCCAAAGCTCTAAAAAGTAAGTAAAATCTTCAAAACAAGTATTGACAAGGCCTTTAAAATGAGATTGCTTGTCTAATGGATTCACCAATATTGGTTGCATTGGTGCTCCTGGGGACTTTAGCATTAATTTTACTTTACCATTCTAAAGTGACCTACAGTTCTAAAATGAATGTTTGCAATGTTGTAAGGGAAAATAAAAAACAGTCAAAATGGCTGTGGTTGGTCAAGAGACATATGCAGCATGTGAACAAATAGTGGTCAGCTTGTGATGGGTTTTTTAAATAAAAAACATTCAAAGGGGGCCACTATGTGTGCACATTTGTAGGCATTTGTCGGCATGCATTGCGATGCCCAGAGGGCAATTTTGGATTTTTTAGGTCAAGCATTCGAGACCCCTTGTGTACACTTAAGTATATACTCATATGTGTATGTAGTTAGTGGGCTGTGGAGAGAAGGACTTGTCTGCTTTCGTTTCTGGACTTTTTTTCCATTCAACTGCCTCTATATAACTGTCTTGATAGAAAACTACCAGTAGAGATCAGTAAAATACCAGAATTGCTTTCTGCTGAGGGACTTTCTTTTTAAAAAAATTCTGTCAATTGCCTCTATTTAACTTTCTTAATTGAAAACGACCAGCAAAGGTCAGTAAAATACCAGAATCACTTTACCATTCTCCAGATTCAATCAATCAATCAAAGACATTTATAGAGCGCACTACCTACCCGTAGGGTCTCAAGGCGCTGGGGGGAGGGGGGTGCCGTTACTGCTCGAACAGCCAGGTCTTCAGCTTCTTCCTGAAGGAGAGGTGGTCTTGGGTCAGGCGCAGATCGGTCGGGAGGGAGTTCCAGGTCTTGGCGGCCAGGTAGGAGAAGGACCTTCCTCCTGTTGTCGCTCTTCGGATGCGGGGGACGGCGGCGAGGGCGTGGTTGGCTGAGCGGAGGTGGCGTTTGGGAGCGTAGAAGTTGACTCGGTTGTTGAGGTAGCTCGGGCCTTGGTCGTGTAGGGCTTTGTGTGCGTGGGTGAGGAGGCGGAAGGTGATTCTTTTGTTGACGGGGAGCCAATGCAGGTCTCTGAGATGTCCGGAGATGTGGCTGGTTCGTGGGATGTCGAGGATGAGTCTGGCTGAGGCGTTCTGGATCCGCTGGAGTCTTTTCTGGAGCTTGGCGGTGGTGCCGGCGTAGAGGGCGTTGCCGTAGTCCAGTCGACTGGTGACGAGGGCCTGGGTGACGGTCTTCCTGGTCTCGGTGGGGATCCACCAGAAGATCTTCCGTAGCATGCGTAGGATGTTGAAGCACGCCGAGGAGACGGTGTTGACTTGCCTGGTCATGGAGAGGGAGGAGTCCAGGATGAAGCCCAGGTTGCGTGCGTGGTCTGTTGGTTTGGGTGCGGTGCCCAGGGCGGGAGGCCACCAGGAGTCGTCCCAGGCGGAGGGCGAAGAGCCTAGGATGAGGACCTCCGTCTTGTCTGAGTTCAGTTTCAGGCGGCTGGTCGTCATCCACTCGGCTACCTCTTTCATCCCTTCGTGCAGGTTGGCTCTGGCGGCGGCGGGGTCGTTGGTCAGGGAGAGGATCAGCTGGGTGTCGTCGGCGTAGGAGATTATGTTGAGGTTGTGTTGGCGTGCGATGGCCGCGAGGGGGCTCATGTAGACGTTGAAGAGGGTGGGGCTCAGTGAGGATCCTTGAGGGACGCCGCAGATGACTTCGGTGGCCTCTGACTTGTACGGTGGTAGGCGGACTCTCTGTGTTCTTCCGTCGAGGAAGGAGATGATCCATTCCAGAGCCTTCTCCTGGATTCCGACGTTGCTGAGGCGCTGTATTAGGGTGCGGTGGCAGACAGTGTCGAATGCCGCGGAGAGGTCTAGGAGGATGAGGGCCGCTGTTTCTCCGTTGTCCATCAGGGCTCGGATGTCATCGGTGGCGGCGATGAGGGCGGTCTCGGTGCTGTGGTTGGCTCGGAAGCCAGACTGTGAGGGGTCGAGGGCTCCATTCGTCTCAAGGAAGGCGGCCAGCTGTTTGTTGACGGTCTTCTCGATGACTTTGGCTGGAAACGGGAGGAGCGAGATGGGGCGGTAATTCTTGAGTTCGGTGGGATCCGCTGTGGGTTTCTTGAGTAGAGCGCTGAGTTCGGCGTGTTTCCAGCTCTCAGGGAAGATGGCGGTGTCGAAGGATGTGTTGATGATGTCTCGCAGGTGGGGTGCGATGACAGCGTCGGCCTTGTTGAAGACGTGGTGGGGGCAGGGGTCGGTCGGAGATCCTGAGTGGATGGAGTTCATTGTGCGGATGGTGTCTTCGGTGCTGATCGGAGTCCAGGCGCGGAGGGTGGTGGTGGGGGGCGGTGGTTCGGTCTTGGCGTTCGTTGGTTGAGTGCTGAAGCTGTTGTGTATGTCCGCGATCTTGTTGTGGAAGTATGAGGCGAGGGAGTTGCAGAGGTCTTGCGATGGGGTGATGTCGTTGTTTCCTGCGCTGGGGTTGGAGAGCTCTTTCACGATGTTGAAGAGTTCCTTGCAGTTGTGTGCATTGTTGTCCAGCCGGTCCTTGAATGCAGTTTTCTTGGCGGCGCGGATCAGCTGGTGGTGCTTCCGGGTGGCAAGCTTGAAGGTGGTCCTGTTGTCCGGTGTTGGTTCCCTTCTCCAGACTTTCTCGAGGGCTCGGCAGTTCTTCTTGGAGCTCTTGAGTTCGTCGGAGAACCATGGGGCTTTCTTGCTGCCGGGTCTGCTGGGCGGGGTCCTCAGTGGGGCGAGCTCGTCCGCGCAGTTGCTGATCCACTTCGTGAGGTTGTCTGCGGCCTGGCTGGGGTTCGCTGAGCTGGCAGGAGGGTGCTGGCTCAAGGAGATGGCGAGTTGGTCGGCTGTGATCTTGTTCCAGCTTCTGCGGGCAGCCTGTTGCTGGTGGTGGTGGGTCGTCGTTCTTTTGAAGGTGAAGTGGACACAGCTGTGGTCCGTCCATTGAAGCTCTGTGGCGTGGCTGAAGGCGATGTCTGTGCTGGATGAGAAGACTGCGTCGAGTGTGTGTCCGGCGAGGTGGGTGGGGGTGGACACCAGCTGCTTGAGTCCAAGATTGGCGAGGTTGTCGAGCAGGGTGCTGGTGTTGCGTCGTTGATTCCAATTGAAGAAAAACAGAAGCAGGTAGTAGTGTTCCCCAACAAGGAAATGTCTGCACATTTATTCAATAATCAACATTTATCTTTAAATCTGTCAATATGAAGAGGTGTGGAAATACACAAGTTGATCTCAGAATATTAGACTTGGTGCTTAATTACCCTAAACACCCACTACCTTGAGGTGTTAATAGCACACATAGATGTGCCACAGATGTAACCAGAAAGGACTAGGGTTTTTCTACAGCACACCAAATATCATGCATTTAGTCATTAACAAGTGTATCTCATCTGTGGGTATGAATAACCCCAATTACTCTACTGATGGACTATATCAACACTAGTGATCCAGGAATTGGAATCCATAACAGTCAGTCTTCTTGTTTCTCAGTAGCCTTTATTTCAAAATTTCAATTAATTCATATAAAACTCCCAGCACACGACTTGCCGACACGTGTTTCGTCTTTTTCAAAGACTTTTTCAAGGCTGGAATGTCAAGACATACACCAATAAATACACTATGTACATGTAAACATGATAACAGGGCAAAAAATAATACCATATACATGTTGTGTTAATAAACAATGATAAAGGGAGAAACAGACATAAATATCGTTTGGATAAACCACATAACAACACATAAAAATGTCACATACTGTTACATTAGATTCCCTAAATATCAATATACAAAAAATATTTTAAAAAGGAAAAATAGGAAAAAAAAACTTAACAAGACACCACAGAAAAACACACAGACAATGTGAAAGTCCTTTGAGGAGCCCAGTTAAAATTCCTCAAATTTTGAGGAGACGTGCATAGATTCTTAACTAAGTGATTGAGGAAATGGAAACGACATACACCCAAATGGACCCAAAGTAGGAAACATCCCAGAAATGATACGGGTATCTAAAAAGAGTCAGATAACCTACCATACATGTAGGTATCATAAATGTCAGGACCATGAAGAGACCGAGACCGGTCAAGATTGTATTCAGAATGTTTGGGATCACCGACTCGTTACTAACGATCTCACAGGTCAGTTCTAAAAAATATATATGAAATAGCAATAGTAAAAATACACATATATCAAACAATGCCAGATGATGCTTCATTAGCATATAGCCACAACACAAGCCTCATTTCCCACTAGTTTCAATATCCTAATGGAAAGTCCATTTAAAGTTCAGCCTCATTAACTGATAATTATCAGATCTGCTAAACACAGTGGCAATCTCGAATATTAATATTGTATACTGCCAGTGTGGACCAACGTATCACACCCACTTAAAGTCCGCCCAGTTATAGTCAGATCAAATGACTCGTATACCCTTCATGAGATTCCCTTGGCGGCAGTAGATGCCGCCAAGGCGTTTGATCAGGTAGACTGGCTATATTTATGGAGGGTTTTGTCTGCTTTTGGCTTTCCAAGTAACTTCGTAACCACTATGAGATCTCTATATTGCTCCCCTCGGGCAAAGATATTAATCAATGGCCTCTTAACTAAGTGGGTACCAATTGCCTGCAGGACTAGGCAGGGCTGTCCATTGTCTCCTTTGTTGTTTGATTTGTATATAGAGCCTTTCATTTGTTTACTTAGATCTGATTTAGCATTTAAACCCTTTAAGATTTTTGATTTAGAATTGAAATTCGCATTATATGTGGATGATCTTCTTATGTACACCTCAAACCCGGGGGTCGCCCTGCCTAGAATGGTATCTTTAGCTGAAGAATTTGGTGAGGTTTCCGGTTACTCCATAAACAAAGATAAAACCGAGATTATGGAGTGGAACCAAGAGGTGAGCACAGCGGGAGCTAAGTTAAAAATGAGGTACTTGGGGGTCTTGCTGGCCCATAAAATTGAAGATATTACTAAAATCAACCTGGATAAGGTATCCAAGGTGTTTGCGCCCTTCTGCAAAGATGGTCATCCCTCCCTTTAAACATCTTTGGGAGGGTTAATCTTATTAAGATGATCATCCTTCCTAAACTCACTTTCTTATTTAATTCCATTGCCTTATCTTTTCATGCTTTATCGATTAAAAAACTGCAAGGGAAACTAGGTTCCTTTATCTGGAATTCAAAAGCGCCAAGGGCATCCTGGAAAAAGCTCAAGAGGACTTTAAAAACAGGAGGTCTGGCCTTCCCCGATTTACTTGTGTACTGTCACGCGTTTCATTTTAAAAACTTTAGATTTCTGGCAGGTAAGATAGAGGCAACGTCTTTAGGCTTGTTATTTATAGCGCTGTTGCAGGAGGTACCACAGGGCCAATCACACTTCCTTTTTAAGTACGGGGACCCGAAATAAAAAAAAAATAAGACTTAAGATTCTAGGGACAGCTATAAGAAATTGGATCTTTGTGAGGCAGAAACTTGATATTCCTTATTATGCAGAGCAGGCTCTGATCTGGGAATCACCTGGAACTCCGGCTTGCCTCCAAGACCAATTATCTCGTCCCCTTAGGACAGCTGAGCTGGAGTGTTGTGGGATCTCCAGGAAGATTCACAGCTTCTCAGCTGGGAGGCACTATATAGTCTGACCAGGGGAACCCTCACGAGGTTTAAATATCATCAGCTGTCCAGATGGTGGTTAACTAAACCCTGGAATCTTAATAAACCCAACCCTAAATTTGATTTAATATTCAGAAGAGATAGGTGGAAAAATCAAATTTCGTACTGGTATATAGCTATGCTAGAAGTTGAGAACATCTCCGAACCTGAGATACAAAAACTGTGGAACAATACACCAACACTAGATAATGAAATCTCTATGGGTTTATGGACTGATTCATTCACCATCTTGCAGGCTGTGGTAAAGCCGGCCACTCTAAAACGGAACCATTTATACACTATGTATAGGGCATATATATCTCTGAAAAAACTCATGAAATTCTCCAATCTAGAATATTATTGCCCGAGATGTAGATTTTTGGCCGCAGATGATCTGCATATGCTGGCTGTTTGCCCAGAAATAAGAAACTATTGGAATCTGGCTCAGGGTTTTCTGGAAGATGTTCTCCAAATATCGATAGTGATAACTACTAGTACTATTCTTTTTGGTTTGGGAGCTGCCTACAACATAAACGATGTTAATACAAGGTTTATTTTCTATGTTATACTTCTTGCAAGGCGCGAAATATGCAGAGCCTGGAAGGATCCAATATCTCCTTCTTTTTCTAATTGCCTTAAATACGTTATTCTCACCAGTAAATCGGATATGGCATGCGATCCCACAAGTATTGATAAGATCTGGAAGCCCTTTGTGGCATTGCAAGACAGGTAAACGGTAATTTGGTTTCCTATGATTCATCCTGGGCCCTGCAGGTTCCTATATCTCCTATGTTACGCAGGGTGCCAGTTACGGCGTGAACAGGAGCGGATTGGGGAAGCAGTGGCAACTTGAGGGATCGGGCATTGCTACTTCTGAATTTGGTCATTTAACATCAGGGCCGAACAGGTTTGACCTCTTTCTGTTTGAGCTGCCTAAGTCCCCTTCAAGAATTCCATAATGGTATATGAGGAAACCAAAAAAAAAAAAATCTTTATGTGAACATACCATCCATAATACGAGTTCAGTGGGCTGAGATGGACAGTTGAGGCAACTAGACGAGAGTAGTTAGTATGATGAGAACCAAAGTAGTTAGTAAGTGAAAAATAGACATCGTTGATTTTCCTTCAGAATGACCAACCCCAATACTGTTAGATACAATGCTACTGCAATGCTGGTATGTGCATTGCTATCGCAGCACACAGTTAAGAAGCATCATTTTAAGATACAGCTTCATACATTAAGGAAAACAAATTGCTAAATCATTCACTCCTGTAGAAAAACATGTAGGTCTGTCAGTATTTAGACCCTTATCCACAGCTCTCAATTTTCAATTGTTAAAGTGAGTCCAGGCACCTAATTTCTCTCTGCATGCGTGGTCTGAGTAAGGAGACTTACCAGAGATATATTATCGAAGCAAAACAATAGTAGCTATGGCAAGTTTTGAGGATGACAGGGATAAAGTCTTCAATGACATCATTTCAGATAAGGGGACCCAAACTAAAAAAGCAGTAAATAAGGATGATAAACCACAGGGTCTAAAGCAACTGTTAAGTCAAGTCAAAGATGCTTTATTCGGTATGTAAAGATACAACCATATAGCAACAGACATAATAAGCAAAACAACATACATATGTATCAGTTTTTTGAAGCATACTGCCACTAAAATATGTACAAAATGTGTCAAAGTAAAACGTAAAACATTATACAATTTTTTCTGTGTACAATATACAAATAGCAGCATTTATCCGTTATTAATATATGTGCAAATTGGCCTGATAAAGTGCAAAGTATCAATACCATCCTTCCTAAAGTGCGATATGCATTTAGCAGCACAAAACCGAATACTTTAAAGGTCTAACTATGTCAAAGTAAAGTGCAAGTGCTATACCAGTCTTTCAGTGCACAATATACAATAGCAGCAATTATACAGCGTTCATATATGTGCAAATTGGCATGATAAAGTGCAAAGTGTCAGAACCATCCTTCCCAAAGTACAAAATGCATTTAGCAGCACAAATCCGAAAACTTGAAGGATCTAACTCTCTACATGCAACTAACCATAAATAGTATAAGTGGTAAAGGTATTCATTTCGACATAATAATGAAAATTTAAAAAGTTTAAAAAAAAGAGAAGGATCATTGAATGAATTCATATAATAATTGATTTTCTTACAGAAATACATTTTAAAATATAAGTGGCCACATGAAAACATACATCTGGGGTCTCTAGATTAAACATCAGTTGCATCGCTGTTTGTATACCACGCGTGTTATATTTTAAAAAGATGGGTTTCAAATAAAAATTTTTAAAAGAAGTATAAAAATTACAGAATAGCTTAAAGTGACAGGTGCTCTGTTTGGATTTATCATCACAGGGACACGGACAGGTGCCAGGTTTCTTAACCGCGGGAAAGGCCACTAAGTGGTGCACAATTCCCAAGTGGAGACGGGTCAATACAAAACGATGGGAATTAATACTAACAACAGTAAGATAAGTTTGGAAGCCTTCATTAATATTATATTCCAGGTAGAGATTGAACGTACTTTGTTTTACATATCTTTCCGTTCTAATCCCAGCTGTATATTTAAGGAGTGAAACTTTAAGCTCCCGCTTCGATAGTGTAGAACCTATTGTTAGATCTTTAAAAATGTTTAGACCATACAGTGTCTTATACCAATGTTGTATATGGCTCAGCCAGGGGATATTTGATCGGCGGTCAAGTTTAATACAATCAGTAATTACATCCTGGGTAAACTTTGTCCCCTCCTTTGCCCAAATTGAGCGCCATAGGGACAGAGGACGTAAAACAATTAAATCATTAACATGATTCATGTCAAGTTCCCTATGTATTATCTCAGTTGAAGCTGTAGCCGGGGCACTGATTAATCGTTTTAAAAACACATTTTCCTCGCTCTGGATCAGTTTAGCACTCAGGGCATCGTGCCCCCAAACCCCGGCCCCATATATGGCTGAAGATATACATCTTGCATTAAATATGGATAACATTTCATAAATTCTACGACCCCCTAATTTGGCTGTGAATCTAAAAATACAACTTGTATTCCTAATCATTTTAAAAAGGACACTTTTTTGTTCATTGACCCATCTCCCATCTCCTGAAAAAGTAATGCCTAAATAACAGAAACTACTGACAGATTATAATCTCTCCCCGTCTAAAAAGAAGGGCTTGCATTTTCTTGGTTTCTTACCACATATCATTGTGACCGTCTTCCCTTTGTTAATTTTCAACTTCCTACTTTCAGTAAATACGTGGAATTGATTGATTAGATGTTGCAGTCCATTATGAGTCCTGGAAAAGAGGACCACGTCATCCGCGTTTAAGAGGATTGGGATTGGGTTACCATTAATGATAGGTGCATCTGCATTAGTCTGTCTTAAAATTTGATCAACCTGATTTATAAAGCAACTGTTTATCAAACTGGAGAGACTCCGCAAATCGGAGTTATCCAGATGGTGGGACCTCACCACTTTAAAGAAATACATAGAAATCTAACAAATACCTAGGGGACTTAGAGTTATAATCTTGCCTACATTCGAAGATCTTGGCCCCGGATTTACTTGGGGAGTGGGAGAATTTAATATCAGGATCTTCTTTTGGAATGATGGATATACTTATCCGACATGCTGAACGGAAAAGAGCGAAACTGCTCATGGAGATAGAAGCAGTTGAGGATGAGATTAGTTGCTTAGATATGACTAAGACAACAGAGAAGAACTTTAAAATACTAAAGGAAGTACTAAGCTCACACCAAAATTATATCAGAGACAAAAAAATAAGGAAACTCAAGAGAGACGAAACAGATTACAAAAATGACAGAGTATTTACGTTTGCCAAGCAATTTGATGAAATCAAACCGAGGATGAGAGTGGCTGCCCTGAAAGACACGAGAACTGATACCGTGGTATCAGTCAGCAAATCTGATCTCTCAAGTGGAATGAGTGAGATGAGTGACAGGAGAAGTGACGCTTCCTTCATTGCAGGACCAAGTGAACCTAATGTCACTGGTTCATCTTTTTTATTAGAACTAGAACGTTACCGCAAAAGGACGAAACTGGGTTTTATGGATGGAAGAACTGCCAATGACAATAGTGTACATGAGGATGTTTCTATTGTCAACCTATCTCAAATTGCCCTAACAGAATGTGGAGAAATTGTGTCAAAGAAAGTGTGGTCGGGGCACCCTCAACAGGCTATCTCACCTCTTCCCCTCTAATATTGAATTAGTCCAAGGCTATGAGTGGTACGTTTGCTAGGTTTTATTTTTAGTTGGGTTGTTCAGCAGAATAGTTTCTAAACAGTACAACACAGTTAGAATGGCTTTAAAGAAACATATAGTTCGCCTTAACAGGGGTGGGTCCTTCAGAATTGGTTTCTTGCTCTTCTCCTAGCTTCTTCCTAGGTCAGGCGGACTTGTACCCCAAAAAAAAGAAACAAACAAAAAATAGGCTCACGCTACCATTTCCTGTTCTTAAACACTCGAAATGAGGGAAGGGAGCGTGCACCACCAGCAGCCCTACAGTGTTGTACTAGTGTGGGAAAACACATTGGTGGTTCAGTAGTGCCCAATAATGTGCCCCGAGAGCCCAAGTACAAGCTCCGAGCATGCACCCGGTACTTGCCTGCTCCCACGACCCTCCTGGGCCGTGGTGTAGGGAGACCCAGCCTCCTCGCCGTCGGGGAGTACAGATGTCCTGGGGGCAGTGCTCCTTGAGTGGTTCCCTGGTTCTAGCTCCTGTTTGCAGCTGTGTGACTCCCGCACAGCTCCTTCCTCGAAGGTCCTCTTGGCGTTCAGTGTCTCGTTCTGGGGGCCGATTCCGCGGTCCTTCTCCCTGGTTCCTGGAGCTGGGTCCTCCTCCCCGTCTTGCTGCCCAACGTGCGACGCCGCTTCCGGACGCCAGCCGTCCTTTTCACTCGTCCAGCTCGCTGGTCTCCTTTCGGCGGCTAGAACACCAACATCATTTCTGGCTTCTTCGTCTACGGTGGCCATATTGGGTTGGTTGGCGCCGTCGGCGAGATGATCACAGAAAGGATTAAGCTTTTGTCCCATGTCCAAACCAGACTTTACTTTGTTACACATTGACCTGTATAAATTTGTCCGAAGATTAATAATAATAATAATAATCCACATTTGTAAAGCGCACAATCACCCGTAAGGGTCTCTAGGCGCTGGGGGCCGTCGGGAAGATTAAGCAAGCTATTGCCCAGAGTCACATGGTGCTGGGCTAATCTGCCGCCGGCCCTGGGGATCGAACCGTGGGGATCGAACCGTGATCCCCAGATTCCGGAGTCAGTCACCCTGGCCGCGGCGCCACATGAAACTTAAAAAGGTTTTTGATGCTAATGAAAAACTGCCCAATACCTGTGTATACTGTTGTTAAGAGGGGACAAACAATCAAAGAAATACAAGATGTGCAAATGTTGTTGGGACTGAATGACAGTTTGGAACAGGTGCCTAGCATAGCAGAGATCATGCAGGACCTTGACATTGAGACTACCCTACAAACTAATAGTGGGTTGAGGATGAAATCTACATTCTTTCCGCCATCTGTGTCTGACAACCTAATAGTTACCAATGATTTGTACAAGCTTGAGGACAAAATACATGGCACACACCTAGGACATATGGACAATTTAAGAACAGAAGAGAGAACAGCTCTTAAAAAACTCTCTAGCCACAGGAATGTGGTAGTAAAAGAGGCGGACAAGGGGGGCAACATTGTCCTTATGGACAATGTAGATTATATTTCTGAAATTGATCACCAACTAGCAGATAAGGACTCATATACACACATTTTGTGCAATCCGTTAGTTGATGTGAATCAGTGACTAGAAAAGATCCTTAAATACTGGCATAGTGCTGGTCTACTATCTGACTTGGAACTGAAATATCTGTCCATTCCAAACCCCAGGGGGGCATACATATATACTTTGCCGAAGATACACAAGAGCATGACAACCCTTCCTGGAAGGCCAATAATATCTGGAATAGGGGGGCCTACGGAACGCATCTCGGAATACCTAGATATATCATTACAACCGATAGTCCGGAATCTCCCCTCATTTATTGAGGATACCAAGGACCTCCTCAACAAACTTGAAGAGTGTGGATGGATGACTTCACCTTGGTAACTCTAGATGTCTGTGCTCTTTACACCAGCCTTCCAATAGACAAGGGTATGGAAGCGCTAACATACTTTTTATCAAAACGCGATGCCACCTTGTATGAGCACACGCAGATGCTGATTGACTTAACATTAGATAACAACTTTTTTAAACATAATGAGTGGCAATGGGTGCTAAGTTGTCACCCTGTTCTGTGAACATATATATGGGCTTCTTTGAGGAGCACCATATTTGGAAACTTTGCCCACCCGAATTAACAAACCATATCATCTACTGGTGTTGATTTATCAACATTTTTATGGTGTGGGTAATGACTCTGAACTGAGAGTATTCTTGGAATACATCAACCAGAATCGTTCTTAGGTTTACATCCAAGGCGAGCCACAACTGTGTGGACTTTTTAGATGTTACTCTGTTTATTGAGAATGGCAAACTAGAGGGCAAACTTTACAGAAAGGACGCCGCATGTAACGCTGTCTTGCATGCCAGTAGTGCTCATCCTTCCTCCCAGATCCACGCCATCCCATTTGTTGAGATGACCAGACTGAGATGCAACTGCAGCACAGAAAGTAAATTCAAAGAAGAGATGGTCAAGTTAAAGGATAGATTCCTAGCTAGGGGATATGAAAAATCATTGCTAGACAAAGCACATACTAGGATTAATAAGACCTCTCGAACTGACTTACTGAAACGTAGATGCAAAAAATTCTAACAATGATAAGGTTGCCTTTATTACTCAGTACAACTCTCAGAGCAACCAGGTGTTTAAAACTATGAGGAAACATTGGCAATTACTCAAATTAGACCATGACTTAGATCTGTATGTGTCCAACAAACCTCGAATGGTATATAAGAGAGGCAAAACCTTGAAAAACATGTTGAGCCCTTCAATTATTTCAAGTCCAATGACCACTAACACCAACATGTGGCTACCGGAAAAACCAAACTTTTACAAATGCACCATGTGCAACGTATGCCAGTTTGCGGAAGATAAGAACAAATCTTTCTGCTATAACAGCAAGCAGACACATTACATACAGGAATTCATGAACTGTAATACTAAATATACAGTCTATTGCATTGTATGTCAATGTAATTTACTTTACATTGGCAGTACAATAAGACCTCACAAGAGCATGTCAGAGCAATTAGGAATCACAATGTCAACTACCAGCTAGCAGTCCACTATAATGAGGTTCATGCTAACTCAGAGATTATGTCATTGAAATTTAATGGAGTTGCCATAGTAGGGCCTAACCCCAGAGGGGGCGATAGAACTGCTGCCCTAAGGAAGTTAGAATCTTAGTGGCTCATTAAATTGAGAGCAGTGGATAAGGGTCTGAATACTGACCGGGAGCTACAAGTTTTTCTACAGGAGTGAATGATTTAGCAATCTGTTTTCCTTAATGTATGAAGCTGTATCTTATAATGATGCTTCTTAACTGTGTGCTGCGATAGCAATGCACATAACAGCAATACCCTAGCTTTGTATCTAACAGTATTGGAGGTGGTCATTCTGAAGGAAGATCAATGATGTCTATTTTTCACTCAATAACTACTTTGGTTCTTAGCATACTAACTACTCTCGTCTAGTGGCCTCGACTCTCCATTTCAGCCCACTGAACTCGTACTCTGGGTGGTATGTTCACATAACGAATTGAGAAAGGGAGGGTTTCGTGTCTATCTCTCTCGAGTGGCAACACTGTGTTATGACTGAGAGCAGAATTTTGCTGTCAGATTGGAAAGGCTGTTAGTTTGGCTTCTTGGCTCTGTTGACATAGTGGCTATAGTGTGACTAGAATAGGTGTGATTGATTGAAATCGACCCATCACATTTTGTACCGTGATTGTTTGCCAGCTTCACAGAAGTGCTTTCAGTGTGCTCATACTGTATCCCTATGGGTACATGGGGAGACCAATATGGCCGCCAATAAAATATGGGTTATAAGAACGGTCCAATTGGTCCATTCGATCGCTTCAAACCACTGAGCTTTAATTAGTATTCTAATTGTGTCTATATTTTTTTTCATTTTTCCAAGTGACACTTGTCATGATGACAATAGTTTTTAATGTTAGCGTCCTCTGTATGTTTTTCGTTTTTCGCATTCCTTGTTGAGGCACATAAAACGATATTGTCCATACACCACAAATGCCTAGGTGTTAAGGTCGTACGATGGACCGGTTCATTTTTATTTACGCTGAAATACGTTTTCTCATGATATAACTATGGCAGTGTGGGAAAACCAATATGGCCGCTAGGTTAGACGCGGCGGTGGAGATGCCTTTGGTCCACCTATGACTAACGAGTCATGTGACCACTGGAGGCGGGAGTTTGTTGTGTATTTAAACTACACTATGGCGTCCGTTCTTGGTACATGGTACGGAAGGGACGATACACGTTTCCATTTTCAGCGACGCTTGATTGAAGGTGAGCCAATAATAGATGAATAAGGGATTGGTCCGTTATATTGAAACAGAACCTCAGTCTGTGTGAACGTATTTTAGAGACTCATTTTGGGCTATGTGTCTATTATTAACTTTCAGGTCTCAACTTACCAGGGTTGGACCACGGATGGTGTAGGACACAGGGCAGGGGATATTTCAGAGCCTGCATATCAGTTATTAACTTTACACGGTGAGTGGAACAATCGAGTGGGCCGGTGCTTATGTTTAAATACTCTTGTGGCAGGTTGTGGTTGTGATCTGTTGTTATATTTTGATTGATTCAGGTGACAGTATTATCGCCACATTGAAATAGGAGAAGGTGATGCATTCATTTTTTTACACGGATCGCAAAATTGAAATGGAGTTGTCTTGCATATAGAACTATATATCAATTTCAGGGGTGAGTATAGTATGATCTATGGGTTTACACTAGTATGAATGTGGCCAACATTTAGAATATTACTTTGATACCAGGGTCTTATAATGACTTTTTAGGCAACCAAATCACACCAGTTACTATCAGACTGCGCTGAGATTGCTGGGTATTACTTATCAAGAACAGAGTTGTATATATCCTTTGGGTAAGTTTATTGTGCTTACTTAGTTCCCACAACAATTTTACTCGTGAAAGGGAATCTCAGGAATGGTATATGAGTCATTTGATCTGACTATAGCTGGGCGGACTTTAAGTGGGTGTGATACGTTGGTCCATACTAGCAGTATACAATATTAATATTCCAGATTACCACTGTTTTTAGCAGATCTGATAATTATCAGTTAATGAGACTGAACTTTAAATGGACTTTCCATTATGATATTGAAACTAGCGGGAAATGAGGCTTGTGTTGTGGCTATATGCTAAGGAAGTATCATCTGGCATTGTTTGATATATGTGTGTTTTTACTATTGCTATTTCATATATATTTTTTAGAGCTGACCTGTGAGATCGATAGTAACGAGTCGGTGTTCCTGAACATTCTGAATACAATCTTGACCGCCCTTGGTCTCTTCATGGTCCTGACATTTATGATACCTACGTGTATTGTAGGTTATTTGCCTCTTATCAGATACCCGTACCACTTCGGGGGTGTTTCCTACTTTGGGTCCGTTTGGGTGTATGCCGTTTCCATTTCCTGAATCACTTAGTTAAGAATCTATGCACATCTCCTTGAAATTTGAGGAATTTTCACTGGGCTCCTCTCAGGACTTACACATTGTCTGTGTGTTTTTCCATGGTGTCCTGTTAAGGTTTTCTTTCCCTATTTTTCCCTTTTAAAATATTTTTTATATATTGATATTTAGGGAATCTAATGTACCAGCATGTGACATTTTTAGGTGTTGTTATGTGGTTTATCCAAATGATGTTTATGTCTGTTTGTACCTATATCATTGTTTATTAACACAACATGTATATGGTATTATTTGTTGTCCTGTTATCATGTTTACATGTACCTAGCGTATTTTTTGGTGTATGTCTTGACATTCCAGCCTTGAAAAAGTCTTTAAAAAAGATGAAACACGTGTCGGCAAGTCGTGTGCTGGGAGTTTTATATGAACTAATTGAAATTTGGAAATAAAGGCTACTGAGAAACAAGAAGACTGACTGTTTTGGATTCCAATTCCTGGATCACTAGTTTTGATATTGTTCATCAGTAGAGTATTTGGTGTTATATATACCCACAGATGAGATATACTTGTTAATGACTAAATGCATGATAATTATTGTGCTGTAGAAAAACCCTAGACCTTTCTGGTTTCTCTAGATTCCAGTCCATGGAAACTGTCGTCTAGTAGCATCAGTAGACAATATTATTTTTTACAAATCTTGTACTTTCAGCGATAATACCATCCAAGGCCTTGATTTTGTATTAAAAACAGAGCTTTGGAATATACCATTTCCTGCTCAAAAGCAATATTTCTCTCCATGGGTACCCATACTTGGTACGTCACGCAGTTTGGTGCTTACTTTCCCTCCATGTTAAAGAACAGTAGATGTTTCAGCACCCAGGCTAATGCACTGCATAGCTAAAAACATATAAGGTCCCAAATGTGAGAGCGATTGAATTGCAAATGCTTGTTTACTTTGCCACCCAACATGGCTGGTGACCATTTTAGATTGATAAAATTAAAATTAAAAATAAAATTTGTGGGAAAGCCAAAAAGAGAAGTGAGTGAGTTTCCCGGTTGCCCTTTAAAACAAAATAATATATTTTTATTTCAAGTGTACCAAATATCGAATTGTTACTTGTTTACAATGAAGCACCGAGCGAACAATAAAGATAGCTATTTAAAACAGCTAGATTTTACGTAGATAGACAAAAATTTGGCAAAGAAAGCAAGTTGTTTATAGGCTCATGATAATATTATACAAATCACCAAAGGTATTTCCAATACAACCATACCCTATAATAAAGCACACTAGTACAAAAGCTTTAAAAAAATGACTAAGCACAAATATACTACTGTTATTTTATTCCAAAGTGCAAAGCAGTCATATATAGTGTAAAAACGCAAACCTAGTGCTACCGTCCAAATCTACTACTTGTTAACAAGGAGAAGCTGTCCCTGTGCAAATACGCAGAGAAAAAAAGTGAAATTGAATACAGCAAAAAAAATGGAAACAATGTGCTATGTTCCCTGTGCAAAGTTCCAATTTGTAAAGTGCAATAGCAAACAAAGTAGATAAAGATATAACCTAAAGTGCCAATGACTAAACTTCCCGCTCACCTAGGCAACGCTGCTGATCTCGTTCAGTGGGAAAAAAATGCTGCAGCTGTTCAAAGTCCCTCAATTGATTGTTCTTTTTGTCATAAGTATATTTCAGCTGCCATACCCTCCTCATTTTAGCTGGACGTTGAGTAAATAAAGGGCACCTTCTTGATTTCCAAAATTGTAGAATAAGAAGTGTACAACTGAAACAGCTGAAAAACATGCACTTCTGTATACTCTGCTAAAAAAAACTGATTACTATCCAACAGCCGAAAAAGGACTAATAGTGAATCTGGTTTCCCCTTTTTTACTGGCTGTTGGCTTATAAACAGAAATATCTGTAACAAAAAGGGTTGAAAAACTGGGTAAGTAAAAAACATATTAGACCAATCTCCTGCCAATGTAGAAAATCGAAAACAATTATTAGGGTCAGTCCGTCAAAAACGTTATTTCTGTCGCGAACATAAAAGTGCAAGTGCATACAGTACAGAAATTCGATGTTACATGCGCAACGATAATTCAATGAGTACATGGAAACAAATGTCAATTCGACTTGCGCCGGCTAGTTGTAAAAGTTTAAGACAACAGTTAAAAGGGTAAAACAAACATGGTGTCAATGGATTAAGCCTCAAATATTTTGTGCAGAAAGACCCACTTTACATTCACAATGGTAAAAAGTTTAGCTTAATATTAAAATATTAAACAAATTTTTTTTACCCAATAACTGACTTAAAAGATGATAAAAATTCAAGGGGTGCGCCTTATCACTTCTTTGTTGCATGCCTTCTAATGATCCACATTATCCCAAGAAACTTAGCAACAGCACAGACAACTAAAGCCCTGGAATCTGATTTAAGAATACGCAGCGCTTCTTGGTGACATCGAGTTCCCACCAGCCTACAGGCAGGGGCTAGCTATTTGATTCTCAGGGATTTATACATCGGACAAGCGAAGAAAATGTGGCTAATTGACTCAACAGAATCGGGACAACCTGGGCAAAACTGTGTTGCAGAGGAAGGCCAATGCCATGCTGCTGTAAAGGAGTTCACAGGGAGGGAGCTGAATCTAAATTGGATGTAATGCTTCCTATCCTGCGGAATCGTGATAACCTCCAAATACTGTTCATATGCACTTGACAGCCTTAGTGGAAGGAGCGGGGTACTCTGAGGAAGCGAACAAATGGATCTTAAAAAACTGTTCTCAGTGGTTAGGAGGCCCTCCAATTTGTCAGATCCCCAAAGTTCAGCCCCATACAAAGCAGAGCCTACTACCTTGTGGTCATATATCTCGAGTGGAGCTGCAATGGGTCTGATCTAGGTGACCCTATGCTCCGTAATCAGAGCCTCTGTGATTTTCTTCTGCTGTAGGATTCGCATTGTGATATGGTACTTCCAGGCTAATTCCTCCGAGAGTGGCACGCCCAGATTGTCAAATGTGGCCATTCTCTCCAGTTGGGCCCACCAAAAGCAGCATTTTGCCTTTGAATGGTTTGTGGGGGTTCATCAACAGGAGCTTAGATGTCGAGGTATTGAACTCCAAGCCTCTCATTCCACAGAAGGCCTCAAAGCGATCAAGAAGCCTTTGAAGACCAGTGGGGGTCTTAGAGACCAATAGTGTGCTGTCCGCGAATAGTACAGTTGTTACTTTGACTGTCCCCAATGTGGAGGTCGGCGGCGGGGACTTCCGCTAAGTGTTGGACCACTCCATTGAGGAATAGTGAAAACATGGTGAGAGCCAACACACCGCCCTGTCAGTCCCCCCTATCGACTTTAATCAAGTCTGTCAGTTGCCCCTTTGTCCCCCCAGTGAACCCTCGCATAGTTGCCCTCATGTAGACGGACCACCAATGCAAGGATCTCGGGAGGAAGCCCCAATTCCTTCAGGACATGCCATAGTTCGAGCCTGGGGATGAGGTTAAACGCCGACTTTAAATCAATGAATGCAATAAAGAGACTGCCCTGTTCGATGGTCACTGATTTTCAGGCCAGTAAGGAGAAACTAAAACCTGATCGATGGTGCTAACTTTCTGTCTAAACCCGGCTTGGAAGGGGGAAAGAATGTTATTCTCCTCCATCCATTTATTAGGGTCATTAGGAAAACATGTGTGCAGGAATTGAGGGGGTGTAATAGAGCACCCATCTAGCAAAAACTAAATTCTTATAAAGTTTGCTGTTCTGAACAGCTTGTGACAAAAAGAGAAAATATCTACCAAATAGTTCGGGAAAATAATACAAGATATTTTACAGAGAAGTTATTTCCTCCTGAATAATCTAATGCAGCATCTCTTTTACCAATTACCAATCCCTAACAAATTGTTAAAAAAAAAGTAGTTTTAGAAGATGAAAAGTGAAATCTCCTACATCAGGGTTTTAATCACTCAAAAACTGAAGATTTGTGCAAAACTAAGACATACTTTAGTTGTACCTCAGTCCTAACAGTCTTCCATCTGTTGTTTATTATAAAATTAAGTAATATAGTAAACTCATGTCTTTCCTAAAGCTTTACTAGATGTTCCGGCATCTTTAACTCCAACGGCTAGAGTCGTGCAATGAAAAAAAGGATGGCAATTAAATATCTTATATTTTGGACTAATGGTACTTTTTTACAAAAGCATTTTTTTTAAATTTCTATTTAGTTTTTTGGGGACATTTCGTGTTTTTAGAAAAAATGAAGCCCCAACTAGTTTACTATTGTTCTTAAATAAATTATTACAAGAAATTTTATCAACCCACAAACGAGAATAAGAATCCATAACAGTAGCCCTTTAGTATAGATTGAACTCTGGCTAGGCCAAGCACTCCTGCTCTTTACTTAATTGAATATTAATCAGTTTAATACATTAATCAGATGCTTCGATAAAAACCTCCTGATTAGGTTATCAATATCATTAAAAAGGTGCAGAGCAGGAATATCGACGTAGAAATATTGAGGGACATATATATCGCCACAAAAATATAGTGGGGAGGAAATATCGACAACAAAAATATCGTGGACAGGAATATCGACTGACAGGTAAGTAATATCGATTTCAAATACATCGACGTCTTAAATATTGGTTACAAAAATATAGGTGACAAAAATATCAAATTATTAATAATGTTATGTATTTTAGTGTTTTTTAATAAGGATTGTTTGTCATTTTATTATATGTTTTAACATTTTACTAGTTATTCATTTATTTTAAGTTTAATTTTGTGTTTTTAGTTCCGTAGCGGGTTGTGGGTTTATAGGGGAATAGGTTTGGAAGTATTTTAATTATATAGATTTAAATAATAATTTATAGTAGTTAATATTTTAAATTTTATTTGAATTTTGCATTTTTAGTTCCGTAGTGGGTTGTGAGTTTATAGGTGAATAGGGTGGGAAATAATTTCATTATATAAAATGTATTGATTAATTAATGTGTTAATTGATTAATTACTAATTGTTTATTAATTAATAGTTCATTCATTTTAGGTGTATGTTGTGCTGTTTATATGTATAAATGGTGTGAAGGGCGGTAAGTAATTAATTTTTTATTGATCAATTATTACATATTTTAAATTAATTTCTGTTATTTAATTATTAATTATTAATTGTAATTGTGTATTTAATTTTAGGTGTGTGTTGTGGTGTTTATATGTGTAAATGGTGTGAAGAGTGGTAAGTAATTAATTTTATATTTATTAAGTATTAAATATTTTTAAAATAATTTCCATTAATTAATTAATTAGTAATTAGTAATTGTAATTGTGTAATACATTTTAGGTGTGTGTTGTGGATATTACAGTGTTAATTAATGTGTAATCAATCATTTTTCTTATCTTTGTTAATAATATATATTTACATGTATGCATTAATTATGTTAATATTGGAAATTCAATTTCATAAAAATGTTGATATTTTTGTTTTTTATTGTTTTGGGATCCAGCACTTTCCCTACTGTTGCACTAACTAAAGTAGGAAAAGTAATTTTTACCCGTCCACTATCCAGCGATTTCCCTACTGTTGCACTCACTGGAGTAGGTATAGTAATTTTTACTCCTTCACTATCCAATGCTTTCCCTACTGTTGCACTCACTGGAGTGGGAATAGTAATTTTAACTCCTCCGCTATTCAGCGCTTTCCTTACTGTTGCACTCACTGGAGTGGGAATAGTAATTTTTACCCCTCCGCTATCCAGCGGTTTCCCTACTGTTGTACTCACTGAAGTGGGAATAGTAATTTTTACCCCTTCGCTATCCAACGCTTTCTCTACCGTTGCACTCACTGGAGTGGGAATAGTAATTTTTACCCCTCTGCTATTCAGTGCTTTCGCTATTGCTGCACTCACTGGAGTGGGAATAGTAATTTTTACCCCTACTATATCCAGCACTTTCCCTACTGTTGCACTAACTAAAGCAGGAAAAGTAATTTTTACCCCTCCGCTCTCCAGCGATTGCCCTACTGTTGCACTCACTGGAGTGGGTATAGTAATTTTTACCCCTCCGCTATCCAGCGCTTTCCCTACTATTGCACTCACTGGAGTCGGAATAGTAATTTTTACCCCAACGCTATCCAATGCTTTTCCTACTGTTGTACTCACTGGAGTGGGAATAGTAATTTTTACCCCTCCGCTATCCAGTGCTTTCCCTACTGTTGCACTCACTGGAGTGGGAATAGTAATTTTTACCCCAGCGCCATCCAACTTTTTCACTGATATTGTGTTTATTTTATTAATAAATGTATGTTTTATTTTATTTTTTAATAGTTTAGTGTGTTAATTGAATATAGAATATTTTCTTTAATTTTAAATTAATGATATATGTGTATATTTTTTTTTATATAATTTAAAAAGTTTATAAATAAATAAAGATAATAGTTAATAAAATGTATCTAAGTACATATGTGTATATGTACACATTTTTTGTGTTTATATTTATTAAATTAAGTTTATTTGTTATAATTAGTTAACATATATATTTAATTTATTTTGTTAATAATATTAATATTATTTAATTAATTTTATTTAAGTTATGTAATTTTTTTAAGTCGATATTATTTACTTCCATAGTTTATTACATCAATATTTTTGTGTTGATATTATTGTACTTACCTGTTTACATGAAGGGAGTCATTTTTACCCCCTCGCTATCCAACGTTTTTACTGTAATTGTGTTTATTTCGTTATTAAATGTATGTTTTATTCTCTTTTTATTAGTTTAATGTGTTAACTAAATATAGAATATTTTATTTAATTTTAAATTATTTATATATGTGTATATTTTATTTGTATATAATTGAAAAGGTTTATAAATTAAATACAGATACTAGTTAATAAAATGTATTTCAGTAAATATTTGTATATGTACACATTTTTGTGTTTATATTTATTAAATTAATTTTATTTTTTATAATTAGTTAAAATATATATCAAATGTAATTAATTTTGTTAATAATATTAATATTATTTAATTCATCATCATCATCATCATCATATATCTTTTATTCGGTTACCATAATTTTTTAGGAACCACAAAAAGTACATATAACAATCAACATACAATTGTAAAAGGAGAGCGTGATTAGTTATAAAATCCTTATAAGGAATCTGAAACATCATATGTTAAAATGCAGACTGTACATAAGTCAGTAAAGTGCTAGGGTTTAAAAAAAACAGTTTAGTCAAAATTACAGCGATATTTTATACACATTTTAAGAAAACAGGCGATACATTTAGCACTAAATTCGGAATCTAAATATTGTAGAGCAAGAAAAGCGGGGCAACAGCTTCTCAAGCCCTTAGATAGCAATAGTGGAACAATCCAACGCTTACGTGGCGAATCATAGAATCTACAAAATAGCGTTACATGAATTGTGGACTGTTCCAAAATGTCATCACAAGGGCACCTAATAAGCGTTTTTGACCAATCTTGCTTCTTCGGAAAGGTGACAGGGTTGAAAAATATGTTGAAACGGAACCGGGTCAACAGGTGTTTTTCGTAAGAGTTCAGATAATATGTGAGATACGGTTGAATACCTGGTACAGTTTGGACAGATAGAATCTGGCAATTTGTGATTTTATTGATTTCTTGTGATAGACGCAACTCCTTTAGATGAGATAGGCATAACATTTTTAGCTTTTTTCTTGAGATGGTTACCATAGTTAAAGGCTCAAGAAAGTAGGGAAAAAGGTCTAGGTCCTTCAGGAAGTTGCTCACATATGTCAGCCACGGTATTTTTATCCAGTTTGCTAGGCCCAAGCAGTCCTTGATTAAGGAACGAGTCAGTTTGCACTGTTCAGTCGTCCAAACACGGTGCCACAAAAGAATGGGCTGGATTTTTATGTTATCCATTATATAGTCCATACCCAGTTCGATGTGGCAGCCGTATGTCGGAGAGCTCTGCGGAACTGCCAACATATATCTGATGAAACCATTCTCTACCCTCTGAAGAGCATCTACGGCAACGTGGCCCCCGACCCCTGCACCATATACTGCTACGCTATGGCATTTTGCAAAATATATTTTCATCAATTCTTCAGGAGGAGGCTTCCCTAGTTTTTGAGCAAAAGCGACCAGGGCAGTCAAAGCTCTTAAAAATAATAGTTTCCTGCTGCAAATGGCCTGTTTCCAACATAGATTATTGTCAAATAAAATGCCTAAATACGGGTACGTATTTTTACATTCCAGCTTAGTATCTGCTATAAAAATAGGTTTAGGCTTCTTTATCCTTTTACCACAGTGCATAACAAAAGTCTTTTTAATATTCACCATAAGGTCCAAAGATGCAATGAATTTACAATAGCTATTAAGGAGGTACTGCAGTTGAATGGGAGTTCTCGCCATGATCACCGCATCATCCGCATAAAGTAATGCGGGGATGGGGCGGTGATCAATAGCCGGTCTCCCTTCCAGCATGACCAATTTGAGACCATTGGTGTAAAGATTAAAAAGAAAGGGAGCCAGGACGCAACCCTGTCTGACTCCCTTGGTGACGGCGAATGGGATGGTAAGTTCACCATTCACCCCATATCTGACTCTGGCCGAAGCATCTGAGTATAATTCACGGAGAAATAGAACCAAAGGAGGATCAACACCCAGTTCCGTGAGAATTGACCACAGTCTTGAGTGTGAAACGCAGTCAAAGGCTGCGGTCAAGTCCACGTAAACTAAGTGCAGATTACCATTCTTTGCCCCAGCGTATTTTCCGATTATAAGGGAGAGGTTTAAGGCGTGCTCAACAGTTCCCAAACCCTCCCGGAACCCATATTGCAATTCGGTCAAAATGTTGCTTGCTTCGGCCCAATCCTGCAAGCGTTCGAGTACTAGCCGACCAGCGACTTTGCCAAGGGACTCCAGTAGGGATATGGGCCTGTAACATGCGGGGTTGTTACGATCTCCCTTTTTAAAGATAGTAAGCAAGGTTGATGTTGACCATGATTTAATAAGCCCTTGCGATGTGGTAGCTTCAAGAACACGGGTTAAAATCGGTGACCATAACTCCTGATTGTGGGTAAAAATATCCAGGGGAACCCCGTCCGGACCAGGCGCTTTGCCAGACTTAGAAGTTGATAGGGCATTGATTACTTCATTATGGCCAAATACTAGTTGAATGGGATAAGTTTGAGGTTTGGAGGGTATGCCCTCCCCGTCTTTCCCACTATCATTCTGGGTTATGTTTTCTCCAGCAAAATTTTTCGAAACATGATTAACCCAGCCCTCTGCAGTTACTGCCACTTCGATTCGAGGAACAGAGTTTGAATCCGAGAGGGAAGGAGTTTTAACCACTCGCCAAAAGGTGGAGCTATCCTTTTTACTACAGTTCTCGTGGAGCTGTTCCCACAGACCTTTTTTAATTTCCTGTTTACATTTCTTTATGGCCAGGTTATAAACCTTTCTCAGCTTTCTGACTTCGGCTTGATCTCTGTTGGTTTTACGTAAAGCCGCCTTTAAAGACGTGAGGGCCTTTCGACATTCAGGGTTAAACCAGCCTTTATCAAGAATATTGTTACGCTTCTGCTTACGGAATAGCTCCTCTCTGATTATATTAGTGATGTTAATAAAACTAGTTAGAATCAGCTCCCTTGCTGACTCCAGGTTTAAACAGATTTCCAAAAAGGGAAGAGCTCTTTTTATTACCTTAGCTGTTAAAGCATCAGGGTCTACTTTGGACCATTTGACCGAATATCCATTCGACTTGACTATTCTCAGGGCTTTTTGATTTAATAGACTGAGTATACCAGTTTTCCTAGTTGCAATCTGGAATGAAACGGTACAACTATTGGGGAAATCGTCACTACTAATATCGTCTCCGTTTTGAATTAAGACAGCTGATCCTTCATATTATGTGATATCAGCATGTAATCAATAATACTAGAACAACCCCTTCCAAAAACTGTGGGAGAAAAATCAGTGGGTGGATCTACTAATTCATTTGCGAAACCCAACTCTAGGGAAAAAAGGTTTTTGTTAAGACAATTCCCATTCATCTAAGATACCACAATTGACATTTTTGTAGTCTTTACATAGTGAAATGTTAAAATCACCACCCCAAATCAAGTTAAAAGGGGTAGTGGAGTGTCTAATCCGCTGCTCCATTAAAAAAGACGAGATTTCATTTAAAACATAAACAGAGTCCGATTGTGACAGGTTATTATAAAAATTAACCAAAAAATAAGTAGACCCTTAGGGGTCCATTAGGATGTCGGGCGAATTGCCTCCGCCAGGGTAGCGGTGGCCACCGCCACCCTGGCGGAGGCAATCCGCCCGACATCCTTCCCTGCATTCCCCTGCGGGCCCCCAGAGTGAAGTACAGATGGGGGGGTGCATATGGGGGGTACCTGTGGTACCCCCCTTCATTGTCATTTGCAAAGCGCCAGGCACCGCACAGTGCCTGCCGCTTTGCAAATGAAAATGTGAAAGTGCATTTTCAGCATTGTGGCGGGCGGTGCAGAGAGCACCGCCCCCCACAATGCTGAAAATACAGGATGTGCCCGCCACTGTGGCGGGCACATCCTAATGGCACGCCCGGGACCCCCGCCCTTATGGTGGGCGGTCCCGATTTACGATAGGATGACGGGCGGGCAAAGTCCGCCCGTCATCCTAATGGACCCCATAGTTCACTAAAATTTTAAGGATTTGATAGTTCTCGTTTATTTTTATTTCAGATATCTCCTTAAATGGGAGCTCATTCGATATATATATTGTTAGTCCTCCTTTGGGTCTGCCAAAACAAGTAGGGCATGCGCATGAATTATACGATTTGTAACCCTGAAGATGGATGGGGGAGGTCAACCATGTTTCCTGGAGACATACTATATTATGTTTTCTAATTGTTTCTAGCCAGGAATACTGATCAATTTTAGTACGTAAACCTGCTACATTCCAGTATATTGTATTGAGGTTTAAACAACGGACTGGTTGAACAGTTGGGGGGCGGTGAGCTTGGGGTGAGTACATTGTAACAGGAAGAACTTGGTCAAAAGAGGGAATATTTGACATTGGATTCAGAAACCCGTCACCCACTAAATAACCTTCTGGTCTCAAGGTTAGTGAGTTATAGGCTATGAGAGTTTTGCATGAATGAGCTTCCGAGATAAGTTCTTTATGTGGGTTAATCATCTTGATGGATATGGGGAAAGTAGAATCACCCAATTGGATAGAATTGTAGGTTAGTCATTCTATATCATCCAACCCTGACAGGATGTTAAATCTATTCTGGGTGGAGATCAATAAGGGTTGGGAATAGTTCTTTGGTTGAATCTTCGTTCGTGGTTATTCACATTTTGCCACACCGGGGGATAAAAATAGCCCAATGGCAAGATGTTAATCCCATACTGATCCAGAAAATCGTTCACCCCAGCTCTCAGAATTTAGCTAACTACAAGTGGAGAAACAAAAAGTCATGACTATACAGTCACCGCTAAGTGGGGATACCATGGAGCCCACCCATTTTACACGCCTCACCATCTTAAATTCCTGAAAAAGGAACTTATTCATGTCTACCCTAGAACCTAGCCAATGTAGTGACTTGTTTTTTAAGGAGGTCCAATTTTCGCCAGCAGGATTATCTAGCTGGGGGACATTAGCCACTACTATTGTGTATGGAGTGGCTTCAGGGGGCAAATCGGAATATTGGTCACTTGGGGCTAAATTACGTGCTCTTAAGGAGTCCGAAGGATGGTAGCGAGCTGAGCCCAGATCTCTCAGTATTTTAGCGGCCTGGCTGGGGCCAGCATTTTGCATTCTTCTGAAAGGTGCGGCCTCTTTTATTTCCAACTGCTTGCTCAGTTGACTGGGTAATGGGGGAATTATGGACTTAGCCGTGGAACTAGATGTGGAGACCTGAGTACATGGATTTGTTCTAGTGTGGGGGTAAGAAGCAGGTACACTAGTGCAATTGGCAGTCGTGGGTTCAGAGTTACCTTTTAATTTGTCGCTAGTCTTGTTCACTTTTGAACTGTTTCCAGTAAGTAGTTCTTCTATGGATGTTAGTCATGAAGTTAAATGATCAAGTCTTACCCTAACATAGAGATCAAGGTGTTCTACACACGAGACCAAAGACTTCATGTCCTTTTGTAAACTGTCGTTGGATCTTGGTTGGGGTTTATGCGGACCTGAGCGAGGCTTGTTTTTAGGTGGCAATTTAACTACTCTGGAGCTTTTTAGATTGGGGTGAACAGAGGCTAGAGAGGCATTTTTGCCTGCCTCTAACGGCGGGCTAATTATTGTGGTAGGGTTTTTTAACCTCTTTTGAGGAGGTTGAGATACAGAATCGTTTTCCAAAGAGATAATCTCACCCGGGCAGTGGACAATACAACCATTTAGAGGGAGGTCACCAGTTGATGTGGAGGAGTTTTGACTTAATCTGGAGGACGTACCCTCAATAGACTCCTCAACTGAAAGAATGTGTTTGTCGAGTACACCCACCGCCCCGGACAGATAATTCAATAAAGTCTGCTGAGTATTAAGAGTGGTAACCCTCTGCACTTTAGGTCGTTTAGGGCTTATAAGTTTCCGTTTCCCCATAGTTGGAACTTAGTTTAGGTATAACAGGACGGGATATTTTACAGAGTTAGACGATGGAAGGGAGAAGTAAGCAGACACTGTACCTTTTTAAAAATACACAGTATTACAAATACGAATACAGGCACGATTACGAAAAAGGCACTATGCAAATGGTAAATTACCACGAAATAGCGTTCCACCAAGGCCTCTGGCCCTGCCCGGCCTCCTCTGGCCTCTGAGGGCCTAAGAGGGCCCGCCCCTGACCCGGGCTTAACCCGGCTGCGCCCGCACGCGTCCCGTGATGCGGGACCTCTAGCCTCCTTTACAGGCGCCACCTGGCGGGAAATCCTGCGTTGGACCGGGTCAAGCGCAGGGAATGCTGGTGATTGTGGTCTCCCCCCTCGGCGGCTGCGCACAGGTGTCAAAGTGCAGCGGCGGTGGGGGAGACCTGTGGGGGACTGGTAGATGACTGGCCGTGCCCCTCCTGCAGCCTCAGCCTCACGGGTGGACCGGAGAAATCCAGCGGAGAATCACGGGTCAAGGTGTGAGCAGGCAAAGTCCGAAATTAAATATTGTCAAAGGAGCACCCTGAAATATTGTCAAAGGAGCATTTTATTTAAGTTATGTAATTTTTTAAGTCAATATTTTTTACTTCTGTATTGTTTACATCAATATTTTTGTGTTGATATTATTGTACTTACCTGTTTATGTAAAGAGAGTCGATATTTTTGTTATCGATATTTTTACATCGATATTTTTTTCATCAATATTTTTCATATCAATATTTTAACATGGAACCCATTAAAATAGCCCTTACTAACCTTAATCAAAACATTGAAAAATAAAAATATGAATAGGGGTTAAATTAACATTTAATTTTAAGTGCCATTTATCTAACAATTTCTTAACTTTGACCAGCTTTGCCCAATAATTTAACTCATATAATAATAATAATAATAATAATACAGAAATTTATTGAGCGCGAACAGCTACCTCTGGGGAGGTGTCCCGGCGCTAGCGAGTCCCACAACAAGAGTAAGTAGTCAGGAAGGGGGGCAGGATTATTGCGTAAAAAGCCAGGTTTTTAGGAGTTTCCTAAAGCTTGCTTCTGACGTGGCGGATTGGATGGCAGGAGGCAGGGTATTCCAAAGTTTCGCCGTGCCGGCCGAAAAGGACCTGCCTCCAAGTCTCGCTTTCCTTATGTGCGGTACAGTTAGCTTGAGTAGGGAGTTTGAGCGTAGCTCACGTTTTTGGTGGTAGCGGGGAAGTCGGAGTTTCAGATAATTTGGACATGTGCCTTTTAGCGCTCTGAAAGCCAGGGTTAACACTTTGAACTTAATTCTGCTTGCCACTGGTAGCCAGTGCAGCTCGTGCAGATGCGGAGAGATATGCTGCCTAAAAGGGACCCGTTTTATTAATCTCGCAGCCGCATTCTGCACGATTTGTAAGCGTTGCACCGCATATTTAGGTAGACCAAGATAGAGGCCATTAGAGTAATCGAGTCGAGAAGTGATTGTTGCGTGAACAACCGTTTTCCGGCACTCGACTGGTAGCAAAGGCAGAAATTTCCGCAAATTTTTGAGTTTATGCAGGCAGCCCGTGGTGAGCTGTTGTATATGCGGCAAGAAACACAACTTCTCATCCCATTTTACTCCTAGATTTTTTGCATGGGGGCTGGGAGATGGGGCAGGGCCCATTTCCGTTGGCCACCACAGATCCGGAGGGGGATGTTTGGGGTTACCAAAGAATAGCACCTCCGTTTTGCTCGCGTTCATTTTAAGTTTGTTTGTGTTCATCCACTTGGCCACGTCTTGCAGACAGCCCCTGATTTTGCTAAATGCTGCCTCGGACGTGTCTGTGTATGGGAAGACTAATTGCGTGTCGTCCGCGTAGGATATTGCCTTGACCCCCAATTTGGCAATCAAGGTGAAGAGTGGGGCCAAGTATACATTAAACAGCAGGGGGCTGAGTGCCGACCCTTGTGGTCTCTACATAGGCATTTGAAGTTAAATACACACCAAGGAATCTAATTCTAATGGGGAGATCCTCTCTCGAGATGCACTTTGCAGCTGCCAGGCCAAAGAAAAAATATAGGGTGATATATAGCTCTATAGCAAGAGCAGAGGGGAAAGGGCCATAATGTCATAAAAGGAATTCAGTCAGTCAGTAACCTTATTCGTTTTTGACAACCATAAAAGCAACACAAAAATACAGTGTTTTCTGGCTCCTTCTCTTCTCCTTCATTCCTGGTCTCATCATCAACATCAGAGTTTTTTTCCTCTTTGGCCTTTTTCTGGAGGGCACTGGCTGCTTAGGCTTTCATTGTCGGCAGCACCGTGGCTACAGGTATGGGTCACCCCTATCTAGGCCAAACCAGGATTTACATGAACCCAAAGCCAGGAACCGTCCCACTGCCTTAAGACTGGTAAGAAAGACCCTAAAAGTGACAGATTGCAACACCCAAAAACCTGCATAGATACTTCACAGTCCTCTCCTACCGAAGGGTTGGTAGAAACAACACAGGCATTAGTGCAGACGGTTCAACAAAAGCCCAAGAACCACAACAGCTACAAGAAGAAAACATAGTCTTACGTCACGTGTTGACAACCAAGACATCTGATGTACCCATGGTCTCTGCCTCTACTCCTCGTTATTCTGGAGATCCCAGCACGCTGACGGAATTCTTGGATTCCTTGACTGTGTTTTTTGCATTTGTCTAGCCCAGTTTTCCTTGGATAGAAATAAAGTTGGGTACCTGATCAGTGCCTTGTCTGGCCCGGCCCTAGCATGGGCAACACACTTGGTAGCCACAGAAGACCCATGACTGTCTAATTATGCGTCTTTTCTTGAGTCATTTGAATGGATGTTTGAAAGACCTGGGCTGGAAAAATCAGCGGAAGAAGTCTCATGTGACATTCAACAAGGAAGTCAGGACATCTTGCTGTACATCACACGTTTCAGGCAATTGTCGGCAGAAGCTACTTGGGTGGAACAAACACTGGTAACTCTTTTTCAAAGAGGGCTGCGAGAGGAAATAAAATAAGATGAATTGGTAAATTCTCCTTGTGCTGAGACTATGACTGAATTAATGGACTGAATAGTATCAGTTGAACATTATCTCAATGAACGTCATTTGGAGAGATGAAAGTCATGACTCCAATAGCATACAGGAGTAACCCCACCTATTGTATGCAGATAGGCTTAACTAGCAGACCCCTGTCTGGGGCCGAACGTGAACACAGAAGAAAACAAGGACTGTGTCGGTATTGTGGCGACTCAGGGCACATAATTCGCAATTGTCCCACTCGTCCTTCTAGACAGTCAGAAAATGCTTGCTTTTTCTTTGGAAGGAAAACATGCAGTCTCCATGGACCGCTTTGAAGAGTGTATGCGCCAAACTGCAAACTGGCTGCAGAGGAACTCTCTGCAGTTCAACGGAGGCAAGACGGAGGTGTTGTACTGTGCACCGGGGAGACTGTCCTCATTTGTTTTGACGGAGTTTAGGTTAACCCCCGAGGAGGACCCACTAATTCCGGCCAATACTGTGCGAGAACTTGGGGTTCTAATAGATAAGAACCTCCAGATGGAGTCCCAGGCAATTAAGTCAGCTAGGTTGTGCTTCGGCCCGCTCCATTTGCTACGCCGGATACTACCAGTTCTACCAAAGGACTTACGCTCCTTGGTAGTAAGCAGCACAGTGATGAGCAGGCTGGACTATTGCAACTCTTTGTATTTAGGGGCTCCTCAGTACATTCACAGGGGCTGCAAAGAGTCCAGTCTGCTGCGGCAAAACTAGTGCTGAATTTGCGACGTAGCGCTTCATCTACGAGTGCTCTGAGAGAGCTCCACTGGCTACCAGTTAAGGAAAGGGTCTCTTTTAAATCACTCTTTCAAGTGTACAGAGAGGCACACGGGACAGGCCCAATCCCTCTACAAGAAAGGTTTTCCTGGTACCTTCCGCAGAGACAGCTTCGGTCCTCTGGTACTAGCCTCTTAGCAACCACGAAATTGAAATGCTCACGGTTGGGAGGGAGGGCCTTCAGTGTGGTAGGAGCTCAGCTGTGGAACGAGTTGCCGCAGAGGATTAGACAGGCTACCTCTCTGGTCGATTTCAGGAGGAGCCTGAAAACTTGGCTTTTCCTGAAAGTCTGATCAGTATGCTACTGTCCCTGACTAGCACGCTCCGCGTCCTACTCTTCATCATGCTGATTGGATGTTATCATATCTGAGAGCCAGGATACCCGTAGGGTGGCAGCCGCGCTGTATAAGTACAGATACAATACAATACTACAAAACGCCAAATCCCGTCATCTGTGAGAAGGGAGAGGATGGGATGGTCTGGAATCCCTTCAATCTATACCTTGAATGAAACTTCCACCTCTCTCTTTCTTCTGCCTATGCTTGTAAGGCTGCCACATGGAGTAGAAGAGAATATTCTAGCATTGTTGGATAGTGGTGCCAGCGGGATGTACTTGGATGAAGCATGGGCTAATGAGAGGCAAATTAGTTGTGTACCTAAAGAGTTTCCAGAACAAGTCCATTCTGTGGACAGAACTCCTCTGATTTCAGGTCAAGTCAATGACATGACACCGTTATTACAACTTAAATTTAGAAAACACCAAGAACACTTGTCTTTTGACCTGATCGCCTCACACAGCCACGTCATGATCTTAGGTATACCTTGGCAAAACAGACATAACCCACATATCAACTGGGAGACAAGAACCACTTCCCTGTCATCTCATTTCTGTCAACAATTCTGTTACTGCACAGAAGAATACTGGTCTCCTACAGTAATGCCTATGATAAGAAAGGAAGCCTGTATCTCTGTTAACTCCATCCAAGGTATACCAAGTCACTATCATACATACGCTGACATCTTTCCGAGGCCTACGAACGTGACATTACCTCCTCACAGGGAGTTTGACTCTGCTATTCCATTGGAACCTTTAGAGCAACAGTGCCCTTTGGAAAAGTATAGTCTCTCACTGAACCTGAGAAAGAGACTCTCAGACAATATCTTGAGGTAAATCTCCAGAGTGGCCTCATCGTTCGATCCTCATCACCTGCCGGGGTGCCCCTCTTCTTCGTCCCCAAGAAGACCAAAGATCTCTGACCATGTATTGACTACAGAGGCTTTAATAAAGTCACCAGCAAAGACCGCTATCCATTGCTTCCAGCGTGTGGCGCTATTGTGGTAGCGCGTGTGTGGTAGCAGCTCCGCTGCTTTTAAACTTCCCGTTTTTGGCTATTTAATTTAAAGTTTATTTTGGGCACTTTACCCTTGTTCTTAAAAGCCTGGCTCACATACCCCCACCTCTGCCATCCTTTACTTGCACTCTAATAGGTAAACTCACCGCGCTTTGCGGGTCCTTCGCCCTGTCTCGAGGCGGCCATCTTTGGTGAGTGGGAGCAGTGTGTTAGTAGTCCTTTGTTTATTTTGCTCGCTGACTACTTAAGCAGGCAAGTTTGGCAGCGCGTTCCTTCCAGCGTGTGGCGCTATTGTGGTAGCGCGTGTGTGGTAGCAGCTCCGCTGCTTTTAAACTTCCCGTTTTTGGCTATTTAATTTAAAGTTTATTTTGGGCACTTTACCCTTGTTCTTAAAAGCCTGGCCCACATACCCCACCTCTGCCATCCTTTACTTGCACTCTAATAGGTAAACTCACCCCGCTTTGCGGGTCCTTCGCCCTGTCTCGAGGCGGCCATCTTTGGTGAGTGGGAGCAGTGTGTTAGTAGTCCTTTGTTTATTTTGCTCGCTGACTACTTAAGCAGGCAAGTTTGGCAGCGCGTTCCTTCTAGCGTGTGGCGCTATTGTGGTAGCGCGTGTGTGGTAGCAGCTCCGCTGCTTTTAAACTTCCCGTTTTTGGCTATTTAATTTAAAGTTTATTTTGGGCACTTTACCCTTGTTCTTAAAAGCCTGGCCCACATACCCCCACCTCTGCCATCCTTTACTTGCACTCTAATAGGTAAACTCACCGCGCTTTGCGGGTCCTTCGCCCTGTCTCGAGGCGGCCATCTTTGGTGAGTGGGAGCAGTGTGTTAGTAGTCCTTTGTTTATTTTGCTCGCTGACTACTTAAGCAGGCAAGTTTGGCAGCGCGTTCCTTCCAGCGTGTGGCGCTATTGTGGTAGCGCGTGTGTGGTAGCAGCTCCGCTGTTTTTAAACCTTCCGTTTTTGGCTATTTAATTTAAAGTTTATTTTGTGCACTTTACCCTTGTTCTTAAAAGCCTGGCCCACATACCCCCACCTCTGCCATCCTTTACTTGCACTCTAATAGGTAAACTCACCGCGCTTTGCGGGTCCTTCGCCCTGTCTCGAGGCGGCCATCTTTAGTGAGTGGGAGCA
Source organism: Lissotriton vulgaris (assembly GCF_964263255.1). Taxonomy (NCBI): domain Eukaryota; kingdom Metazoa; phylum Chordata; class Amphibia; order Caudata; family Salamandridae; genus Lissotriton; species Lissotriton vulgaris. The sequence continues at coordinate 885,007,327 of NC_141699.1, read as the reverse complement.
GTGTGTTAGTAGTCCTTTGTTTATTTTGCTCGCTGACTACTTAAGCAGGCAAGTTTGGCAGCGCGTTCCTTCCAGCGTGTGGCGCTATTGTGGTAGCGCGTGTGTGGTAGCAGCTCCGCTGCTTTTAAACTTCCCGTTTTTGGCTATTTAATTTAAAGTTTATTTTGGGCACTTTACCCTTGTTCTTAAAAGCCTGGCCCACATACCCCACCTCTGCCATCCTTTACTTGCACTCTAATAGGTAAACTCACCGCGCTTTGCGGGTCCTTCGCCCTGTCTCGAGGCGGCCATCTTTAGTGAGTGGGAGCAGTGTGTTAGTAGTCCTTTGTTTATTTTGCTCGCTGACTACTTAAGCAGCCATGCTGACGCGCAGCGGTCACGCGCAGCGGGGACGCCGTAATGACGCCGGAGTTACGCCAGAGTTCAGCCCGTCTGTGCCCGTCCGGGCCCAGACGGGCTCAGGGCCTGTCACCATGCCCGACTCTTTGGCGCCGTCTACTACCAGGTTCCGATATGGGAGGGATGCCCTCATCGCCTTACGTCCGCCCCACCCTACTATCTGTAGCTTTGCACAGGTGGGAACCACTCCATTTTTACCGTGTAGAGCCTGTTCTTCCGGCCATAATTCAGTGGCTGTGAAATCCGTTCTTTCCATGGCTTTACTAAATTGCCGGTCCTTGCCGAGCCATGCCATTGAAATTAACTCACTTATCCTGGACCATGAGCTCGATTTGCTGTTTCTTACTGAGACCTGGCTCTCCCCCAGCTCTGGCCCTGACATGGTCAGAGCACTCCCTCCGGGCTTTCATATACTCCACCTTGATAGACCTAAAGGTAGGGTAGGAGGAATTGCTGTTCTTTACAGAGACACGCTCGCCTGTAAGATTCAGAATGGAGGGGTGACTGATTGTGAGAGCTTACAGTTCTCCCTTCGGTTGTCACCTACAGTGTCTTTGGTAGGCTTGTTGATTTACCGCCCTCCTGGACCCCTGGGTAGCTTCCCTAACTCTCTCTTAGAAATTACTGCACTTCTTGCCTCTTCGACTGCCAACTTTGTTGTTCTCGGGGATTTTAATATCCATCTTGATGACCCTACCAATGCCGCGGGAGTCGATCTGCTCGATGATCTCAATTCGTTTGGAATCAACTTGGTCAACTCGGGCGTGACCCATGAGAAGGGCCACCTGCTCGATCCTATACTCTCTAACTTGGACCATCTTATTCCATCTCCGGCTCTTGCCCTGCCTTGGACAGACCATTTTTTGGTGTCCGCGACTTGGCAATTTGACAGTCCAGCTGCGGTGGTCCCAAGGGTTCACACCCTGGAGAGAGCCTGGTCGAGGCTCCCAGTCGACACTTGGGCGGCACACCTGGAGGCTACGCAGCCCCCTCAGGGAGTTAACCCGATAGTCGCTGATGCGAATCTACATACCTGGCTCGTGGATTCTCTGGACACTCTCCTACCCAAAAAGAAACAACTTACGAGGGGGAAGAGAATAGGCTCCGCACCTTGGTATTCGTCGGAATTGAGAACCCTGAGGAAGGGATGCAAGAGGCTAGAGCGGTCCTGGAGGAGAGACTGGAGTGAGGCGAGTCGTAAAGAATATCGTGTGGCTCTGAGCAGGTATAAATCCGCTATTCGGGTGGCAAAATCAGGATTCTTTGAAGAGCGGATAGGCTCTGCGGCCAACTCTTCCAAAGAGTCATTCAGGGTCATTAAGGAGCTACTGAATGCCCCCGAACCTCAGGTTTTCCACGAGGACCCTCGAAAAAAATGCACAGAACTGGCCTCTTTTTTCAAAAGCAAAATTGACAACATATTGGCTTCCCTTCCCCGGCTAGGCGAGGTCTCCTCCTTGGATGACAATTCCAGCTCTCAACTTAAGATGCAATCGGTGGAGCTGGCCTCCCTTGGTCCGGTCACTATGGAGGAAGTTCTGGTGGTTCTGAGGTCTATGAAGAGTGGCTCCCCGAAAGACCCAGCACCAATTAAATATCTCAAACAGGTGTCCTCTACAATTGGCGGCCCTGTGACGGACTTGATAAACCTGTCCCTCGCCCAAGGGGTAGTCCCCCCCAGTTGGAAAGGGGCGGTGGTTAAGGCCCTTTTGAAAAAGCCTAACCTCGATCCCGCCAACCTCGCCAACTTTCGGCCTATCTCCTTGCTGCCGGGTATCAGTAAGGTGGCTGAGAAGCTGGTGAACAGCCGCCTTTCGGACTTCTTGGTAGCCAATTCCCTCCTGGGCGACTCCCAAACGGGTTTTAGTCCCGGTCAGGGGACTGACACCGCCCTGCTGGCGGTCGTGGAGAATGCAAGGAGCATGCTGGATTCGGGGGGATCAGTGGCAGTGATCCTCCTGGACCTCAGTGCTGCTTTTGACACCGTGGACCATCGGGTGCTTCTCCAACGGCTGTCGGGGGTGGGGGTCACAGGTCTGGCCCTCAAATGGTTCACTTCCTTCTTGGAAGGTCGTACATTTGAGGTGTGGGAAGTCCATGAAAAATCATCTTCAACCCCTCTCCAGTGTGGTGTGCCACAGGGCTCTTCATTGAGCCCTACCCTATTCAACGTTTATATGGCCCCCCTGGAGAGTGTGGTACTGCCGCTGGGTATTAAAATCATCAGTTATGCTGATGACACTCAGCTGGTGGTAGGCCTCTCCCAGTCGGCGCACCATCCCGACCGGCTGCACACGTGTCTTGAGAAGATCTACACGTGGATGTGCAGCTCAGCCCTAAAGTTAAATGGCTCCAAGACGGAATTGATGCTGCTGGGGAACTCTTCTCCATCTTTGTCCCCCAGCAGCTGGCCAGACTGTCTGGGACCGGTACCCCCCCCCAAGCAGGAGATCAAGAGCCTGGGGGTGTGGCTGGAGCAGGACCTATCATTTAAAACTCATGCCAAAAAGACTGCTGGCGTGTGCTTTGGCCTGCTCCGCTCAGCCCAGAAGATTCTGCCTCTGCTCCCAGTGGCCACTCGAAGGCTTCTCATCCAGGGACTTATCATCTCGCGGCTGGATTTCAGCAATGCGTTATTCCTGGGCGCACCCGAATCTACCCTGAACAAACTGCAGCAAGTGCAGAACGCGGCTGCCAGGCTTTTGACGGGTCTTCCCAGGCGTCAATCTGCTCGCCCGGCGTTGAGAGCACTGCACTGGCTCCCTGTGAGGGACAGGGTGAAATTCAAGTCACTTTGTATCGCCCACAAAGTTCTTCACGGGGTAGGTCCACCTATTCTGGAGGAAATGGTCCAGCCTTACAAGGCCCCTCGTTCTCTTCGCTCTGACCATCAACATCTCCTTCAGGTTGGCAGGGTGAAAAAGGCAAGAACGGGTGGCAGAAGGTTTTCAATAAATGTGGCCTCCTTGTGGAACTCATTGCCCCTACAACTGCGCTCGGAAGCTAGTCTTCTTCGGTTCCGTAAACTTTTAAAAACTTTTTTGTTCTCCGTTTAATCCCTTCATTCTTTCAGTAGTGTTATGTTCTGGTAAGCGCGGGGATGCCTATTGGTAACCAGGCGCTATACAAAACTCAGAATAATAATAATAATAATAATAATAATTGCCATGATTAAGGATATCCTTGAGTCGGTAGGGTCTAAAATGTTCACCAAGTTGGATGTCAGGGGTGCCTATCATCTCCTTCGAATAAAAAAAGGGGATAAGTGGAAAACTGCATTTCAAACTCCGTTAGGGCATTTCGAATTCCGAGTTATGCCTTTTGGGCTGACTAACGCCCTTTCCATCTTTCAAAGGTTTATGGGCAACATCTTCTCGGATCTCCTAAACCAGATAGTTGTTATATACCTAGTCAACATATTGATCTACTCTACATCTCCTGAGTTACAACGTATGCATGTTATGCAAGTCCTGGAAAGACTACGCCCAAATAGTATCTTCTGTAAGCCTTAAAAATGTGAATTTGACTAATCTAAGGTGGAATATTTGGGTTACCGAATCAACAAGACAGGAATAGCCATGGATCCTCAAAAGGTACAGGCTATTCTGGATTGGCCATCACCTTCGACTATTAAACAAACACAGTGTTTCCTAGGTCTGGCAAACTTTTACAGTCAATTCATTGACAACTTTGCTCACCAAACCAGCTTCATATCCCAAACATAAAAAAGGAATATCTCTGACAAGGGTTTAAGTGGACCAAAGCTGCCAAACAGGCTTTCCATTCCCTAAAAAAGGCCTTCACGTAAGCACCCATTTTATGACACCCTGACACAACAAAGACATTTTTCATGGAGACAGACACGTGGGACAGAGCTATTGGTGCCGTCCTCCTCCAACAACAAGAAGACGATGGACAAGAACATCCTGTGTTTTGCCTGTCAAATGTCCTGTCAGACTCTGAAAGAAACTACTTTGTTCTAGAATGGGAACTATTTGCCATGAAGCTGGCCTGCCATGAATGGAGGTAGTTCTTAATGGAAACTAAGGCATCATTTGAAATCAGAACAGACCAAAGAAACCTCCAATGTCTCCGTAACATTTAATGCCAAAATAGCTGTCAAGCTGGGTGGACTTACTTTTTTTAGCCAGCATGACTTTGTTGTCGCCTATATACCAGGGTCTCAGACCACTTTGGCAGATGCCTTGTCTCATCGTATTCCAGAAAGACCTATGCACCAACAATTGAATATAATCGAGCCACAAAGGATTGTTGGCATGGTTCAATCCACAACAGAATATAATCGAGCCATAAAGGATTGTTGGCATGGTTCAATTCTTCCTACACAGGGTTCATTCTGAATACAAATTCATGAACCAAGAAGAATGGAAGAAGCTAGTCGGTCTGGTTAAGCAACATGACACACACTACTACCATGGTAGGGCTTTATTTCTTCCCACACAAAAGGTGCAGCTAGTAGCCCTCCAAATGTGTCACAATTTTCCTGTGGCCGGTCATCGTGGTTTCAAGACTACCCTAGAACTGATACTTCACTCTTTCAGGTGGCCGTCAATAAGAAAAGATGCCAAAGTCTATGTGTCATCATGTCCTGTCTGTGCCAAAGCCAAAACATTGCATACTAAACCGATGGGATTGCATCACCTCCTACCTGTTCCACCAGCTCCATGGCATACCATATCCACCAACTTTATTTCCTCTCTGCCTCCATCTGCCGGTAACAGGGTTATAATGGAGACAATAGATTAATTCCCAAAGATGGCTAATTTCTCCGCCCTTAAAAAACTACCTACTGCAAGTGAACTCAGAAGCATCTTCATACAAGCGATATACCGCCTCCATGGCCTGCCACGGGTGATTGTATCGGATCAAGACCCTCAGTATGTATCACGGTTCTGGAAACATTTTTGTAAAGCTCTTTATAATGAGGTGGCCTTGTCCTCCGGGTTTCATCCCCAGACCAATGGCCAAACGGAACGCTTAAATCAAGGGCTAGAGCAATACCTCCGCTGTTATTGCAATACAACTCAGAGTGACGGGTCCTCCTACCTACCATTGGCAGAATACTCCTACAACAACTCAATCCATAGTGCATGCAAGGCTACCCCATTCTTTTGTTAGATGCTGTTTCCATCCTCGGACCTTTCCTTCAGTTCTGCAAGACAGCCCTTCTGTTCCAGAGGCAGCCTCCTTTATTCGCCACCTCCAAGCCATACGATCTAAAGTTCATGTCCATCTACAAGAAGCTAAGGAGAAAATGAAGGACATTGCTTACATCCATCACCCCCAATCTCCATTATACCAAGTCAACGAGAAAGTCTGGCTGTCCTCGAAGTTTCTACCTTTTCAGTTATCACGTAGTAAAAGTCCTTTCGACTTCAACGTGCTTGGAGGATACATCATATTTTTCATACCTCTCAGTTGAAACCTATGTCTCGGATCCCTATACAAGGGTTTTTTCTCGTCCACCTCCTGTTTTGGTCAATGAGGTACCTGAGTAAGAGTTCCAAGCTATCTGTGACTCTCGGTTTTTTAGGGGCAGTTTGCAGTTCCTTGTCCATTGGAAAGGCTATCCCCTCAGTGATAATACTTGGGATGATGCTGACTGTCCACGCTCCTGTTCTTGTCCAATGGTTTTTTTCTGCTTTTTCCTGGCAAGCCCAGGGCTTCGGAGGGTGACCTATTGTTACGCCACGGGCTGATTAGCGATCTGCAGCGCTACCTGTTTCCCCTTTGCCAGCCGTGGTTCAATCCGTGGCGCCCCTCCCTCCTCTCCGGGGGCTCTGCCGTGCAGCAGCACAGCCTGCTGTGGCCATTTCAATGGCAGTGCGGAAAGCACTCACGACGCATGTTGGTTTTCGGGCATGCCGCATACTTGTGTGGCATCCCATCAGCTTCCTGAGGCACCTTGAGACATTACACTCACCTGGTGTGGGCGTCTGGTGATCCCCCTTCCTTTAGGCCATATTGTTTGTCCTCCTTTTCACCTTGCTCCATAGGGCAGTATCTGAGGGTGTCTTACCTTTCCAACATGGTGATCTTTCTGTAATGCATTACACTCTTTTCCCCATCCAAGATGGTAACACCTCTCCTTCCTATTTTGTCACTTCCTGTTCCTGTATGTCACTCTCTGTTCCTGTACATCACTTCCTGTTTTTTCTGTATATAAGAGATCAGAACCTTTCTGCTCTTGCGTTGCAACACTCTTTGTTCCTGCTGATGTCCTCGCTCCTGTTGGTTCCGTGGCTCCTCTTTTGGGGATTGCTTCCTTCCGTTGGCGCTTTTTATCCCCTTGCGCCTTCTGCTCCAGCTTGTCTTCCAGTCTTTTCCTGGTTCCTTTTGGGCTCCTTGTCTTCCAGTGTTTTCTGGCTCCTTGTCTTCTCCTTCATTCCTGGAGTTTCATTATCAACATCAGAGGTTTTTTCCCTACGGGGTTTTCTTCTTGGGACTCCTTCTGGAAGGCAGTGGCTGCTTAGGCTTTCCTTGTCTGCAGCACTGCTGCTACCGGACGGGGTCGGCCCTATCTCGGCCAACCCAGAACTTACAAGAACCGAAGCTGGAAACCATCCCAAAACCTCAAGACTGGTAAGAAAGACCCTAAAACCGGCAAACGAAAAATAAAAAGAGTTCCCCCCTAAGTCAACAGTAGAAGGATACTACTCATCCAATCAGAAGCAGTACAAAACAGAAATGTTTCATGGGCTGGGATAAGCCTAAGAATAGAGGGGAAAGCCTTCGCAAAAGAGAATTCAAATAGATAAGAAGCAAAGAAATCATACGCAAAGCACTTACCGAAAGCCTACTTTATCTGTTGCGTTATTGACAATACAATTTCAACATCAAAGAGCTGAAAATAAAATCTATACGTATTTAGCAGATACTATGAATACTTTGTCAGAGGATGCTGCATTATGTCCAGAGATGCTGGCTTTGGATCAGGGGCTGAAGTACGAATCCAGGCACCAGCTAAATCAATATCTTTATTTTGGCCTAAAAGCCATAAAAGAGCTCAATGTCCTGTGACTCTGGGCATATCAATTAATCTCCTGTTGTATTAAAAAATGAATCTGACCTTGTGTAATGTAACTTGGGTTCATGTAAAGTGCTTCAATGCCCTTAAAAATACAACTGAATAAAGAAATTTTAAAAAGTGTTTGGCTAAACAGTAAAAATGTTAAAACCAGGGTCATTCCACACGGCCCTTACCCCTAGATCATAATTGAGAAACCCCTTAGTTGTGCATAATGGAAAGCGGGGAGACACTGAAGCTACCACTGGTTTGAACCACTAAATACAACACAGATGTGCAGGAATAAAACTGTATATGACCAGTATTACCAATTTTTGGCTCCCTTGGAAAGACCCTGGACTATGAGCGGAGAAGATGTGAAACACGTGTTGGCTGTCTTTTCTGTTTTGCTCTGGTATAATTGTTCTAGGCTACTAGAAAAATAAACAAACGATCTTAGATTACTTTGGAACTACTTACCCATTTCGGAAATACAACAAACAAGATGGTTTAATTATCCAGCTTTGTCCTTCACCCTATTCATGTCCTTGGATAATGTAGCATTTTCCCAGCAGGGTTTCTGCCAATGACTACACCCCACACAAAGCTTAGTAATGCACATCTTTATTCTTTTGCATGTAACGGCGAACTTAAGATTCTAAAGCAGCCTTCACTGCAATGCACTGTTCATTATGTCATAGCGCTGTGGAGTTCATCAGGAGCCAAAAGGGTTTCTTCATTGTTAATTCATAAGACACAACATCTCTCCCTCTGTTAAATGAAAACTTGCCACTTTTTCAAAAGATACACAAATATATACATTTAAATTTCTTCAATTAATCTCTTTTGCACAGTCATGGTTTGACCTGTGAAGTTGAGACCGGCCACCATTATGATCCAAGATCTGATGGGATGGTAAAAAGGCAGCAGCAGTCATTGGTGGTCCTTCACCTCAGAGATCTGGTGAACTATGAATCAAATACCAAAAGTGAGAAGAGGTTCTGGTAATAGACTCCAAAGGTGCTGGGCAGTCACCATGTGTCCTTCTTTTGACACTATGTGGAAAGGTTATGCATCAAAAGGAGACAGATTTTCTTTTCCGCATCTGCCATGCGAGCACTCCGTCTCCTCTCTGGAAGACGATATTTTTTGCATGTCATCTTCAATCAGCATATGTTTGCATCTTTTGTTTCTGAACCAAGTCCCTGATATCAATGAGATTCTCATCTCTTTCTCTCTGATTGGTCCACTGGGGTATCTTGGTTGCCATTGCTCTCCCGAACATCAATGCTGCCAGACTTACTCTGGTGATCGAGTGAGATGTTGCTTGCAAAGTAGAGTTTTACGCACCGATTCTTTAGCATACTCATAAACCTCTCAAACAGTCCATTGGCCTGTGGCCACAGAAAAGTGCTGTTTTGATGCTTTATACTCAGATGCAAGATTCTCAACCCTCTCAATATTACTCCCTCTTGAGATATGGACAGTTAATATTTGACATTTCTGTATTTTTGATATTCACTCTCACTGGTAAGAGCTTGAGTGTGCTGGTTCCACGACTTACGTGTAAATATATATTTCAACTTTAGCATGTCAATGTCATGGCTTGTGACAGTAATTGTCTGGTCTAACAAATTGGCAGCTAGGGTGTTTAATTTTACTATAAAGTTGATATAAACTTCAGGTGACATGGATGGAATGCCTTGACCTTGAATGGCCACTCTGGAAAAGTAGCTAACAGGGTTCTGACCCTTTCCTGGTTGATGCACCCTGTTATATTTGTACTGTTTTAGCCTTAATCCCCAGCGTTCAATGCGAGAAGGCATCTTAGCCTTTGGATTCACAAATATTATTTATAAGCATGTTGATCCATCACCAGTGTAGAAGGCATCCATTCAGGAATACAAGGAAGTGCTCACAAGCCCACACCACAGCTAAACTTTCTTTCTCAGGTTGTTACTAAACACATACTGGTTGGGACATACTCCTGTTTGCATATGTCACAATATGCCTTGAAGCATTTGGTTACCCACGGTTCTGTGCAAGCATAGTACCTTACCCAACTGGGCTAGCGTCAACTACAACCTCTGTGTGACGTTTTCGATTAAATAAGTCATCTCATTTGCATGCTCAATTGCTTCTTTTATTTTCTTCAAACTGTTCTCACATTCATGTGACCACAGGAATAAACCATTCTTTTTCATCAACTCTCTCAATGGAGCACTTACAGTGGCAAAGTCTTGTACATATCTAATACAGTAGATTCCCATGCCAAGAAATGAATGCATCATAGAAACATCTTGTAGGGGATTAAACATTTGACAGCACTTGTACTTTAGCATGATCTGGCTCAGGGTCAGAAAAGATATGGCCAAAGACTTTTAGGTTTGTCTTATTGAACTGACATTTGTCTGCATTCAAAGACAAACCTGCTTTGGTCGGAAGTGAATGACTTCTTGTGTAAGAGCTTCATCGTGTTCTGTTTGTGTAGCTCCAAAAACCAATATGTTATTGCTGCAACTGAACACATTCTTGACTGGCTGTATGCTATGTCAAATAACATCTTGACACAGTTCTGCAGCAGATGACACAAGGTTGTAAAGTACCTGAAATCTTCTTTGAGTTCCAACCTTTATTTAAATCAAGGCGAGAGAAGATCTTTGCACCATTTAGTTGTGATATCATGTCAGCAATGTGTGGACCTGGATGTTGTTCTTGTTCACTGTCCTTTTTGGGCACTACCACAATAGAAGAAACCCATGGCATTGGACAAGTAGAACACTCAATTATATCATGCTTAAATAACTATTTAATTACTTTTTCAACAGCATCTTGTAAATGAAAAGTAATTCACTTATGTCTCTGAGCAACTTTACTTTCATGGTCTTAAGCTTTCCCAAACTATTAACAATGAAGGGAACTGCCTTACTATTTCAAGGTGAGCATTCATGTTGTAGCTCACAGGACACAGTCCCATATCTGCAGTTGTGCTGAAACTGAGTAGAGAGGCACTTGACACCCTTCCCTTGAAGCACATGGAGGAATTATTGCACCTTGTGTTTCATCACTACAAATAAGCATTGACTTTTTAAGGGTGTTGATGCAGCCCATGTATACACTTTGGTTTTCTACTGCATAAGTTGTGGCAAGCCCTTCAATTAATTTCATTTCTCCTCAGGCATAATGTTTATCGATGCACTACTGTTGATGATGAAAGGTATGGAACACTATTTACTTTCAGTGTAATTTTCGGACAATGTTTGAATGACTTTGGTGCTTTGGAGTGTTGACTGTTCATTGACTGACAGTTTTCTTCACGTGCAGCCAGTCTGACATGTGCATGCTTTTCTGAAGTAAACATCAACGTGGTACAACCATCTTCTTTACTTGCATTTGATACTGATAGAGATTAACTGTTTGACGATGATTTAGATGACAATCAACTCTGTTCAATGTCGATTTGTCACACCTCATGCCCACACTGGGCATTGTGGGTATGTGTCGAACGTTGCTTCTGGAACATTCCTGTGGCCATATTATCTTCACGCCATGACACACTTACTTTTCTGTTTGCTTTGCACACTGTCATGAAATTATTCTCTTTCCCACACCCGTAACATCTCTGCCCAATGGCAGGACAGTTGTCTTTGTATGGAAATGAAATCCACATCTAAACATAACTACTTTTAACGTTTAGCCATCATCTTTTGTCCTTCAATATTTTGCTTCAACTTGATTTTCCCCCTACAGCTGATTTATTCTGGGCACCTCCAGGCTCCATATCAGCAGGTTGTTGATTGGCATGCTTTTAAACTCTAGCAGCCATCAACACTTGTTCCAGACTCAGGGTTTCTCTCAGCATTTGTCATCTGAGAGAATCAGACAATGACCCTGAGATGTATTGCCTCTTCAAAATTAAATTAATTGAACTTACAGTGTTTGATGAGTGTGTTAAGCTCTTCTATAAATTTGTTGATGGTTTCGTCAACTTTCTGTTGCTCTTGACTGAAAACATATTTTTCATAGTCAACATTTGGCATTGGATTGAACTTGAGATTCAAGGATTTTGTAATCTGATGGTATGTGATTTCATCGTCAGTAGGTATCATTTTCTTTACTTCCTTTACACTATCACAAGATTTTTTAGGTATTTACTAATGGTTTTTGGGTTACATCTCTCTAAGTAGTCTATCGGTTGCCAATAGTTTGCTTTTTGGCTGTATCAAATGTTGATGGTGGTTTCAAGAAGGCAGCAGCATTGTAGCCATTTGTGGGAGTGACTGACACTTATGGTGGAGTTCTCTCTGACACTGTCTGCGGTCCATTATGAACCGTGTCATCTGTACAATCTCTGATGTCCTGTGATGTGCTTGTCTCTGGGTCATCATGGACAATCTGTAGAATGGTTATCTCTCTTTTCAACTGCTCACAGTGGCACAAAATGAGCTTTGACTCCACTTGCATTCAGCATTGATTATGTACTTCGACAATGGCACGTGTGGCAAACATAAGCAGTTTGTTTGGACTATGGCACACTCTCTGAGAGAGCACCGCCAATCTTCAGGTTACTTAACCCCTATCTCGTCACCATTTGTACCCTCTTCCCAGCCCAGATAGCCACCAATGACTATGCCGCACAGGAAGCTTAGTAATACACGTCTTCATTCTTCTGCATACAAAAGCAAATACAACTTTCTAAAGCAACCTTCACTACAATACACTCTATTCATTATGTCATAGCTCAGTGGAGCATCAGTTCATTCATTGTTAATTCACCAGAAACTACAGATAAGAACAGCAATTGAGCTGCTGAGATAAAGGCGTTCATTTCCTCCTGGAGTACGTGTTTCCAGTGGTAGAAGGAAGAATAGTAAATCTGCAAGGTCTGACATTGCCAGTATTGTGATCTTGTGCAATGTCTTCTTGTGGATGCTCCTTAGATGGGCACAAGATGTCCTGTGCATCTTCCATTGTGTGTATTGCATACGACTTGGAGTCAATCTGGAACCAGCGAGCAAATGTGAAGTATCTGAGGTATCGGAGTTGTCTACGCAGATTGGTTGTCACTGGTACAAGTGCACAACTCTTGTTCAAGGTGGACTAGGAGAAGTCCTGAAAGAGATCAATGTTCTGGCCCTGGTAGGTGGGCTGGTTAAGTTTCCTGGCCTCTCATATTACGCTGTGATGTCTCTGGCGATCATCTAGGGGCCCCTACCCTGTGAGTATGGATGATCAGTATGTCAATAATGAGCCCTCTTTGAGAACAAAGCAGAAGAGTTTCTTGTAAAACTGGATCACGGCATCCACAAGGGACCGTGAATCCAACAGATCTCCTGCATATATCTGATTGGTGGCCACCACTTCAACCAGAAAGTAGTGACAGCCTTCTAAGGACTTTGGACTAAGCAGAAAACACACATAGGGGCAGGATAGGAATACCCTGACCCCCTAGGCCTGGTGGTGGTGTCCCACAGGGACACTGCCTGGGGGCCAAAAGCTTTTTAAAAAATAAATTGCCATGAAGTTGCAGAGGATCCACAAATCTGTGGCAACATTTAAAAAAAAAAACAAGCACGGTCTTCTACTTGTTTCCTGTTATATGTTAAATTTAGCCATTGTGAAACGTTAGCCTTTGTTTACATGTTGAAGGGTTGAATGGAAAAGTAAAATGTAATTTACTTGCTGCTTAGAGCCTTTGATGCCTTAAATGATAAAAGCGGAGCAAGTTTGATGTTTTATTTTAAAAAGTATTAGACTGTGCTACAGTTTGCATAATAAAATAGCTTATTTTCTCAATGAAGTCATTGTGCCACATTTTTCCTAGCAGGTAATTCTGTAGAACAAAACGCTGGACAAAAGATCAGATCTCTTCTGAAAGCACGCTCATCCTGTTCAGTAATGGGTAATTCCTTTCAACATGATCTACTACAGCAGCGATTCAGCACATGAAAAGAAAATTGCACAGCACAAAGGACTGATATGCAGGTTCTTGTAAAAAAGGCAGTGACCTTTATAGAGGATAATACAATAGCATGAACAGTATTATATTTACTGAATGTCCTGTTCATTTGGCAGTAGGGAGCTGAGGAATTTTCACTCTTCACGATTCTTGTCCCATGTTTACAATGTTCCGCCCACTGGGACCAAACAGCCTGGCTTAACAATTCTTCTTTATTTCCTAACACGCTTAAAGGTGAGTTTTATTTCGTGTAATAAAAAAATTGACTGTATGGAAATGCGATATTAGTCAGAGCAGCTTCACTTGCATGATAATAGTACTCACACTCTTCAATGATCTTGATATTGGTGGCAGTAGGCCCAAGTTTAAAGTGTATGACCTTCAAACGTTAGGGAAAGATAAGCATGCCTCATATAGTTTTCATTTTCAAGGAAAGTTAAGGGTTGGCAAGAATGGACCTGTTCTGAGCCATACTAAGCGATGCAGATAATGTCTTTATGTTCCATTCTGTCTTCGCCTGTGCGAAATTTAAGGGACACAATATTGTAATGTGGGTGATTGGTCCAAAACACACTTTACTGGCCCTGGTGATTGTGGGACATTTGGTCCATCCACTTGATACATGGCAAGCTTGTGAGGCATTATGAAATAGTGAATGCCTTTACCTTCTGTTCTTTCCGATGTGCAAAAGCATTTCACTGGAAAAACCAAAGGGACGTTACAGTTAGGGTAAGATTTTGCTCATACAAAACCAGTGAAATTCAGCAGTTATGATTAGCTGATCTTTTGTTAAGAATTCAAATGTGGAATATGATTGATTATTGGTCCAGAATGCATGATTCGAGGTATAGACTGTAGGGGCTTAAGCCGATACATGACTATATTAAGACTCAAACGGCTGCCATGATTTACCGATTATCAGCTTTATATTTAACTAAGATGGACAATATACGTTCCAACATGGCGCCGAAAATTGAATGTGAAATGATGGTCCCTCGTTGGTTTCAATGTTAAATGCATCATGTGACTAACTGTTTAGTTTTTTAAACATCTGCCGCTTTTTGGCACGCAACAAGAAAACATTAGATTAAGGCGTAAACCGAAACGTGTCATGTTGACTGATGTACGAGTTAAAGTAATCTGAAGAGGCAAAGACCCCTGTGAGTGCTTTTCTCGAAACCGCCAAGGAAAGGGAAGTGAGCGTGTATATATATATATATATATATTTTTTTTTTCAATAGTGCTCGCTTCAGCCACCAACTCCAAAAGGGTCAGAAAAGAAAACGAGGCAGACCCTTCTCGGTGCTATTTCAGTTTATTTCACACACCAGTCCTCACGACGCGTTTCGGCAGATCCCTGCCTTGATCACATGACAACACGTCAGTGAAGCACATCCCTTTTTAAAGTGCAAGTGCCCATTATTAAACATAGAAGAGGTATTGATACATATACATAACGGTAGTCTGTCTTTCTACAGTCTTTTTTTAAAACAAACATTTTTCAGTTTGTGCAATTATACGTAAAATACATTTGTGCAATATGGGTAATTCATGGTTATTTATATCCACAATAGACTTTAACATACCATAATGGCCTCCAATAATACTTGTAAAATACAGTATTCACTTTACGCTTCTGCTGCAATGATTTGTATAAATGCATATATGAGCCTGTATATTACTAAGAATAACCATGATTGCGTGATTGTATCTTTTCTCATTTATCAAAAGTATATCTAAACTTATACTCTTGTTACCTCTCTTATTTGATTCATAATGTTGTGCTTCCCTAGGAACAACCCTTAGTTTGCCTATTTAGGGGTCGATTAGGATCGCGGACGGACTTGCGTCCGTCCGCGACCCCAGAGCAGGAGGGAACCTCCGCATGGCATGCGGAGTTCCCTCCTGTGCAATTAGGATGTGACCGCCACCCTGGCGGTCACATCCTCTATTTTTAACATTGCCGCGGGTGCAGCTTCAAGCTGCACCCGCGGCAATGTTAAAAATGCACGCATTGCATTTGCATGCAGAAAGAGGCAGGCACCGCGCGGTGCCTGCCGCTTTCTCCATGTGCACCCCCCACCCCTCCTTCACCTAGGGGGCCCGCAACGGGCCCCCGCAGTGAAGTTCCGTATGCTTTTCCACGGCAGAAAACCCGCTGCGGAAAAGCATACTTTACTGGCCATCCTAATATGGTGGACGGTGTCTGGAAGACACCGTCACCATATTAGAGCTTTTCCGCCGCGGTTGTAATACGACCGTGGCGGAAAAGCTGCGGACGGAAACCAGGACCCACCAGCCATCCTAATCTGGCGGTGGGTCTTTGGTCAGTCCGCTGCGGATTTTCCGCATCCTCGGGGCCGGGGGTGGCTTCCGCCGGCCCCGAGGATGCGGAAAATCCGCAATCATAATGACCCCCATAGTGTTTTACACCAAAAAGTGCTTTGTGAGTGCTTATAAATAATAAAGTGCTAATTAGTGCAGTCATTTCATATGTGCGGTTTATATCTACATTCTTATATTTTGATGACGGTCGGCAATCTTCACACCAATTGGGACTACAGGTTAAATGGACTATCATTTTGCTGGGCTTATAAAACATGATTCCCACAATTAATTTCTATAAAATATTTCAATAAAATCTCTTAAAAATCAATTTCATGTTTAAATAGCTAAAATTTCCAATCCATTTAAGATCATAAAACTCAACATTTAATTACTCTTCGTAAAAAAATATATGGTTTCAACAGTTGACATTCCCAATGGGTTAAAATGATTATCAAATAATTGCATAAAATTACAATATTTACAGATCTACTTCATACAACGAGTTCTAGTTTTCTTTCTCATTTTGACTTGATCCTTATTATTCTCTTGTTCAGTCAACCTTCCTCAATTTGTAGACTATTGTATTGGCAGTATGGTGTATTGGTCTCTGTTTAATCCAAGTAGGTGTACAGATCTTCCCCCATATTCAACCCATTTGGTTGTTTGCTATCTAGTAGCAGTATGTAATGGGTCTCAAGGTGTCGTAGTGCCCCTTCCCTATTACCTCCCCTTCTTTGTACTGGCACATTGTCTATGAGGTAATATTTCAGATCTTTGGGTTTTCCACCATGGTATTCTTTGAAGTGGCGGGTTACTGGATAGCTAGGGTCACTGTTAGTTATTGCCCTGATATGTTGCAATACTCTCTGATATCCAGGAAGTGTTGTACTCCCTACGTACCTGAGACCACAACTACATTCTAGAACGTACACCACATATTCATTTCTGCAAGTTAGATGTTGTCTGATCATATATGGTTTGGGACTGAAGGCTGTCATATACGACGTTGTGTTTTTTCCATATGTACAGGCTTTACAGCTGATACATTTGAAAAATCCCTTTCTGGTACTGAGCCAGTCTGTGGTATTTTCACATTCAGGGCTACTCTTGACTAAGATATCTGCCATTGAAGTTGATTTTCTAAACGTTATAATGGGCTGTTCTGATAATGATTTCCCAATAATAGGGTCATCCTTGACTATGTGCCAATTGTTCTTAAGTATCTGGCGCAGGGACTTATGCTGACGATTATATGTTAATATAAGTCTTGGATTTCCCTCCATTTCTACTGTATTGGATTTGCGGGATTCCAAGTCCTTGTTACTGTTTGACAGTAAGTCCTCCCTTGGTCTAGTTCTAGATTTTTTAATTGCGCTCTTGATAGATTTGGCACTATAGCCCCTTTCAATAAATCTCAATTTGCTTGCCTGCTGATTCTTAAACAGTTTTGCATCACTACTACATATCCTACGTAGTCTAAGCATTTCCCCGTAGGGGATGCTTTGGATAAGATGAACAGGGTGAGCACTTGTTGCGTGCAAAAGTGTGTTTCCAGATGTTTCTTTCCTGTATAGTGTAGTGTTTATTGTCTGATTATCTATTTTAATCAGAACATCTAGGAACGGTATTTGTTCCTTACTTATATGAGAAGTGAAATTGAGATTAATCTCATTATCGTTCAGCTCTTCAATGAATTTCTCTGCCTCCTCCTTTGTCCTGTTCCATATGATCATCAGATCATCTATATATCGTAGCCACGATATAACTTTGTCTTTATAGGTGTTGTTATGTTGTCTCCTTAGGACCAGCTCCTCCCACCAACCCATAAACAAACAGGCATATGTGGGGGAGAAGCTGGCCCCCATTGCTACATACACCCTGCACTTGTCTGAACATTTGTTTTTTGAAGAGAAAGAAATTGTGCTCTAAGCAAAAGACTAAGAGATCCATCAGCATTTTGCTATGACCAGTATATTCAATGGGTCTCCTTGCCAAAAAGTATTCTACTGCCTTTATGCCATCAATATTTCTTATGCAAGTATATAATGACGTTACATCTAAAGTAATCAGCATGTATCCTTCTTCCCATTTGACTTTTCCTATTTTACCCAAGAAATCTCCAGTGTCTCTCACATAGGAGTCTAAACCTTGTACATGTTCTTGGAGGAAAAAATCAATATATCTTGATACATTTTCAAGGGGTCCATCACAGGCTGCAATGATGGGGCGTCCTGGTGGATGATCTTTACTCTTATGGATTTTCGGGATGAAATAGATTACCGGGGTTTTTGGAAAATCCTTCTTTAAGAATTTGAATTCCTCCAAACTTGGTAATCCTTTGCTCTTCCACGCAAGTAATTTACTCCAGAGTTCGTCTTGCATCTGCTTGTATTTGAGGGGCGTGCTGTGGTGGTAACATTGTGTATCATTTAATTGTCTCTCTGCTTCAGATAGATAGTCTTTGAGGGGCCACAGCACTATATTCCCCCCTCTCTCTGAATTCCTTATCACAATGTCTTTTTGCTTTTTTAATTTATCCATTAGAGCCCCATAGTTTCTTTCCTGAGTGGTAAGTTTCCTTTTTGTGTTTATTATTTTCATGTTTAATTTTTTTATTTGTGAAACAACCACATCACTGAAAACACCGATGGCATCTTTCGTCATTATTAGCACAAATTTAGACTTCTTCTTAAATGGGGTTTCAGGTTTTTTGTTTCCCATATTGTCTATGTCTTGGGTGTTCAAGATTGGAAATTCCCCCTGACTTACTTGACTTCCTTGAGGGGTACTACAAGTCTGAGTTCCTGGTGTGGTATTTACAATGGATTGAACATCCCTTAGCAATTCAAAGTCACCAGCTAATAAGTTAGGCATGGCCGCTGTGTCCAATGGTGGATTGTTGGACTTTGCTTTATTATTCGCTTGTTTATGGTATTTGCACAGTTTTAATTTTCTTATATATTGGTACACGTCGGCCCTAGTTTTCGTGTACTGGAAATTGGATTCCGGGCAATATGACAGGCCCAGCGATAAAAGCTGTTTTTCTGCAATTGTTAGATCAATTCCTGCCAGATTGATAATAGTATTGGCATTACAAGGGGTGGTTGTAGTTTCCATTATTTTGTCTTCTTGTTTATCCATGACCCCCTGCCTCTGCCTCCTCTCTTTGTTGCGTTGTTTGTTTGCGATCCTCCTCGCCCTTCTCCTCTTTGTGCGCCGTTTTTTGCCGATTGTACGGTGCTTGAGCGTAGAGTTTCTCGCCGGCTTTGCCTTACATATTCCAATTCCTCCGCCATGGTTAATTTGGTGATATCATCCAGGCCCTCTGAGTCTAAATTGCTTTCCACTATCCCGCTGCCATCCGACAACGATGAGATTTCAGGCTCTGATTCTTCCACATGTGCAGGTGGTTTATTGCCACTTTGTATACCCTTCTTGGCTTTCTTTGCTGCTGTCTTTCGCATTGCATCAAATTTTCTCGCAAAAGTGAAGATTTTTCCATCTTCATAATCCTGTTTATCTCGTCTAAATTTATACTGTTTTCTTGCTTTGATTTTTTCCTCTTCCTTTTCAAGTTTTTGTTCCATTTCCTCGTTGTACTTAGTTTTCTGTTCTTGTGGGTCACTCATGGCTTCTATTTCTTTCCTTAGATTCTCAATCTGAGGCACTAGTTCCTCTCTGTCGCTTTCGGCGTATTTAACTAGTAACTCCACCAGTTTTCGTGAGGAATCTAGGTTACATTGTGCCCATTCTGCCATTAATCGCGGGTTTGGGGTATCGTAACTTGGGGCAATCATTATTCGTAGCCCCCTCGGTATACGACCCACATCCAAGTATCTTCTGAGCGATTTGGACTCCCACCATTTTGCTGTCTCCCTGCGAATGAGTTTTTCCAGCTGTTTATATTTGTCCCATAATCCTGCTCCCACATTGGTGTTACTTGTGCCGGCAGTCTTATTAACATTCGCTGATTGCGGTGTCTCGTCCGAGAACACGTCAGCCGCCGCACTCTCCCTGTTCCTTAGTGTTGTCGCGGACATGGTGTTAAATGTTTTTATATTGCTGCTCGCCCACTACTGCAGTAAAACGCACAGTGCTCTGCTTTTTACACGCTTCGCGTTACCGCCAGTCTAGGCTTAGCACTCCTCCTCACCTGCCGGTTATCTTGGATTTCGTCCTTTGCCAGCGTCGTCCGGTTTTCCCGCCACCGAGGCTCCCTCGTCCCAGCTCCTCCGAACTGCACTTGGAAACCTGTGGGAGTGTCACCTTCCGTTTTGCTCAGCTGGGCGTTTTCCTTCCAATGCGGCAGAGGGCTCCGTGTTTTACTCCGTCTCCGGTTTGTTTTGCAGCTGGCACCTTCCCGAAATATATATATATATATATAAAAATTATATATATATTACCTACTGGCGGTCGCCAGTAGGTAGTTATAGTTAGGATTATTTTGAATAGGGAAATCGCAACATTCTATTGTGAATAACTTTGGCGCCGGTTGTGGAATCTGCCTGAAAATTACCTCAAATTTGCTCATCTACGCTTCGCTCCTTCCCTGAAATTCTGGGGGGGATTCATCAAGCGGGGGCTGAGATAAAAGGGGGGTCCCAAAACGTGTTTTCCCCATGTTAATTTCCATAGGGCGGTCAACCTCACTTTTAGCCCAAACGGCTGAATGGATTTCCACCAAACTTGGCCAAATTGTAGGGACTGGTAGCCCGATGTGCCTTTGCTATGTCTCAAGATATGTGCTCCAGTGAATTTTGAGTAATGTAGGTTAAAAAAAATATAAGCGCGCCCCGGTACGCGCACTGGGCGCGCTACGCGACTTGCGCGCAGAAAGCTGATTGTCTCTCGGGTGTCTGTGAACATTCCAAACAGTCCGGAGTGGCCGCCATCTTGTGTCTCGGTAGGATCGAGACACAAGAGGTGGCAAAAACAAAGGGGGAAATTACCATAAGGGGGCAGAGTAGACCCCCCCTGACCCCTTAGGTTTGATGTGGGGGCCATAAAAGGGCCCCGCGGGGCAAAAAAATATTTTTATTTTTTTCGATTTGCGCGGGGGAAGCGCCCGGTACGCGCACGGGGGAGCGTACCGGGGAGCGTACCATGGGGAAAAAAGAATGACAGATTTTATTAAAAATGTAGCATTTTTTTATAAATTGGAGGTAGTTCTAAAAAGAACTGTTTTTTTTATTCTTTTTGTTGTTTTATATTTTTTTATTGGTTTTTGGAACATTTTGTACTTTTTTTGGCTTTTTTGAACAATTTTATATTTTTTTGGGAATTTTTATGGGGACAAACAAAAAACAGGGAATTGTAAACGGCTCAACTGAAGCAAAAAAAAATCAGAAAAAAATTAGAGTTTCTTCGGGCACTTGTGGTTATCACCAGCAACGTTGATGAGGGTAATACTCTACTCACCATAAGTAATTGTTTTGCCACAATATATGCAAACGATTTTGTATCCACCAAACTTAGTTTGTATGTTGGGAACCATCTGCCTTGCTTCTGGACCCCATGGAGTGGGTTCTTGGGTTGTTTATTTGCATGTGTGAGTATGTGTGTGAGTAACTTTTGGATGACTGTCGGTGTGTAACAGGATGTATTGGTGTATCACTACATATGATGAGTGAGTATATGTATGAGTGACTATATAGAACTGTTGGTGAATGAGTGGATGTGTATATAGATGGTGGAATTACTGAATTGGTTTTTGTAACTGGTATGGGTATCTCCATTTTTTTGAAAATGTTAGTTTCTATTTTTGAATATGTGTTTCAAGGGTTACATTACACTGAAAGGAGGTCTGTCACTCTATCACAAGGAAGGTGTCATCAGTGATGTCATGAGTGATGTCACTGACCATGTCATGAGTGATGTAATATGTGACGTCATCAGCAGTGCATTGCAGGCGCGCTTGTTATAGTGAGTCCAACTAACTATAACGTTGGAATTTGAATGGTTTTATGTCAGTAAAATTTCCAGCTAACTATAACTGGTGTGAAACCTATGGTTTTTTCAGGGAATATATATATATATATATATATATATATATATATATATATATATATATATATATATATATATATATATATATATATATATATATATATATATATATATATATATATATAGTTATAGTTAGGATTGGCTACATAGGAAATTCTGAACATTCTATTGGGAATAACTTTAGCGCCGATTGAGGGATCTGCCTGTAATTTTCCCTAAAATGGTCTTGCTCCGCTCCGCTCCTTCCCTGAAAGTTTTGGGGGGATTCGTCAAGCGGGGGCCGAGAAAAAAGGGTGGTCCCAAAACGTGTTTTCTCCATGTTAATTTCCATAGGACGGTCTGACAAGTCTACAGCCTGAACCGCTGAACGGAATTACGCCAATTTTGGCAAAATAGTAGGGACTGGTACGCAGATGTGCCTTTGCTATGTTTGGTGAAAATTGCTCCAGTGGTTTTTTATGAAAATTAAGTTCAAAAACACATATATATCTGTAGGCGCGCTCCAAGCGCTCTCCGGTGCGCGTACCGGGGAGCGCACCCGGCGCGCTACGGGAGTGCGCAAGCGGAAAGCTGATTGGTTGTCGGGTGTCTCTCAACATTCTAAACAGTCCGGAGAGTCCGCCATCTTGTGTCTCGGTAGAATCGAGACACAAGAGGTGAAAAAAGAAAGGGGGATATAATTAAAAGGGGGCAGAGTAGACACCCCCTGACCCCCTAGGTTTTCTGAGGGGGGCCTAGAAGGACCATGAAGGGCTAAAAAACGTTTTTTTTTGTTGAAATTTTCGCGGGGTGAGCGCTGGCGGCGCTCCCCGGTACGCTCTCCGGTACACGGACCCTGAGTGCACCACGGGGAAAAAGAGTGTAAAAAAAATAGAGAAAAAAAAAATGTTGAGTGTTTAGAGGAAAGTGATGCATTGCTGGAGTCTGACAAAAAAATGATGCAACTCCAGCAATGCATCCTTTCAAATGGGGCCGGGCCTATGTGAAAGGGCCTGCATCAGTCTTACGCCTGCTGTGAAACAGGCGCAAGATTTGGACGCAACAGCGTCATAAAAGTGACGCAGTGATATCTCATAGATTTCACTGCGTCACCTCTACAACCCTTTCTTGCGTCAATGCGTCCCTTTTGCATACATAACACCTGACGTACGTATAATGTGGCGCAGGGGTTTACAAAGTGACGCATCTACCTAGATGCGTCACTTTGTAAATATGACTCAATAAGGTGCATTTTTAACAGCACTGGTGCGTCACAAAAAGTGACATACCGGTGCCGTAAAAGTGACGCATGGTCTCATAAATGAGGCCTTCAGTGTTCTACTTATGCGTCATATTAAATATATGAAGTATTATGTTGCAAGTACTTACAGATACGTCAGTATTTCAGACGTATCTGTAAGCGCAAAAGTGATGCATTGCTGGAGTGTGTCACAAAAATGATGCAACTCCAGCAATGCATCCTTTCACATGGGGCCAGGCCCATGTGAAAGGGCCTGCATCAGTCTTACGCCTGTTGTGAAACAGGGGCAAGATTTGGACGCAACAGCGTCATAAAAGTGACGTAGTGATATCTCATAGATTTCACTGCGTCACCTCTACGGCCCTTTCTTGTGTCAATACGTCCCTTTTGCATACATTACACCTGACTTAGGTATAATGTGGCGCAGGGGTTTACAAAGTGACGCATCTACCTAGATGTGTCACTTTGTAAATATGACTCAATAAGGTGCATTTTTTACAGCACTGGTGCATCACAAAAAGTGACGCACTGGTGGCGTAAAAGTGACGCATGGTCTCATAAATGAGGCCTTCAGTCTTCTACTCATGCGTCATATTTAATATATGACGCATTATGTCGCAAGTACTTACAGATACGTCAGTATTTCAGACGTATCTGTAAGCGCAAAAGTGATGCATTGCTAGAGTGTGTCACAAAAATGATACAACTCCAGCAATGCATCTTTTCTTACCCTTCCACACCCCCGTTCCTTTTCTACATTTTCTTTGAATATCCACATTCCCCATGTTCAATCTCTTTCTCCTTACTTTCCTTCCACACACTCACCTTCTTTCAGTCCCCCTACTTCACTTTCTTTCTCCTCTCATACCTTTCCGTTCTTTCTTACTCATTTTTCTCTCCTTTATCAATGCACTCCACTTCACTTACTCTTTTTAATTTTTTTAAGAATATAGCTCTTTGATGAGAATTGGAGGTAGTTCTGAAAATAACTATTTTTTTCTTCTTTTTTCTTTTTTAGAACAAAAACAAAAACAGGGAATGGAAACTGCTCAACAGGAGCAAAAAAAATAAAATAAATTAGGACTGGGAATGGCAGCGATGGTTCTCCAATGCTCGAACCATGAGTAGAACACTTTGCTTCCCATAGCAAAGTAGCTGATCACAGTCTCTGCATTTAAGGACGCCTTTGTTAAATGTAGGCTGTATGTTCGGAACCAGCTCTTACGATCTCCCCCTCACCGATGTTGTTGGTCCTCCGGTTGATGTAGAGGCCCCATCACTGGGAACCTCTTGTGCCAGAGCCCTAACACTTTACCGAGCAAAATTCTGGGGGTGCCTCCTCTCCACATGACGAATCATTGTGGAGTTCCCAAAAGAATATTTTTTAGTGGGGTCACCCCATGACAGGACTGTGTGACAGATCCTGCACTCCACTTTTGGAGCATTTACTTTCTTCTGGTCCTCAGGAATTGAAAAAAACTTCCAGATGAAATGTTCTTTCACCTTCGGCTGAGGAGGCTCTTAATTGATGAATTCATTGGTGTCATCTTCACTGCAGGATGGTCTGGCAGCCATGATAATCCAAGATATCCAACAAAGAACCGAGAGCAAAAAGGCAGGTCTTGCAGTCACAAAAGTGAAAGAAGAAGTGAAGGAAATGGGTGGGGATTTCATTCTTTGTAAAAAAAACTGTTAGCAACCAATGAAAAGTGTTATTTTAAGGTCACATGACTTGACGCGCTTACGCTGCGCGCACTGAAGCGCTTCCGGGGGCGCTTACGCGGCGCGAACGTAGGTGCTTCCGGGGGCGCATACGTGGCACGTCCGTAGGCGCTTCCGGGGGCGCTTCCGCGGCGCGCCTAAGTGACGTTTCGATAGTTTCACGGAAATGCAAAATTATTTTCATTTCGTAAATCAAAAATACTGCTTTTATATGTATGGTACTAAATGTTTTGCGTTATTATTTACTTTTCATTCATATTTTTTTACACGAACGCAGAAGTAGCGCTCTGGGTGCGCTCTCCGGATTCTTACCGGTACGCGCACCCAGAGCGCCCCAGGAAAAAATGATTAAAAAAAAACATTTAAAAAATATTATTTGAAAAAAAAATTAATAATTAATACTTACACAAAACAGCAAATAAAAAAAAAAAAACGTAGGTTACAAACTTGATATAGAAAAGAATTAGCTTTGAAAAAACCTTTGAAATTCACTGAAAAAACCATAGGTTTCACACCAGTTATAGTTAGCTGAACAGTTTACTCATACAAAACCATTGAAATTCCCACGTTATAGTTAGTTGGACTCACTATAACTCGCGTGCCCGCAATCCACTGCTGATGATGTCGCATATTACATCATTCATGACATGGTCAGTGACATCAATGATGACATCACTGATGACATCTCAAATGACATCACTGATGACATCACTGATGACATCATACAGTGTCTGTGTGTTTCTGTAAAGTTAAAATACAATTAAGTTATAAAGACTGATGCAAGCTCTTTCACATAAGGCTGGCCCCATGTGAAAGGATGCATTGCTGGAGTTGCGTCACTTTTGTGACACACTCCAGCAATGCATCACTTTTGCGCTTGCAGATATGTCAGAAATACTGACGTATCTGTAACTCCTTGCGACATAATGCGTCATACATTAAATATGACGCATGAGTAGAAGACTGAAGGCATCATTTATGAGGCCATCCGTCACTTTCATGCCACCGGTGAGTCCGTTTTTGTGATGCACCAGTGGTGTAAAAAATGCACCTTGTTGAGTCATATTTGCAAAGTGATGCATCTAGGTAAATGCGTCACTTTGTAAACCCCTGCGCCACATTATACCTGCGCCAGGTGTAATGTATGCAAAAGGGACGTATTGACACAAGAAAGGGTCGTAGAGGTGACGCAGTGAAATCTATGAGATTTCACTGCGTCACTTTTAGGACACTGTTGCCTCAAAATCTTGCGCCTGCCTCACAGCAGGTGTAAGACTGACGCAATCCCTTTCACATGAGGCTGGCCCCATGTGAAAGGATGCATTGCTGGAGTTGCGTATATGGACAGAGTCACACACCTCCCAGCCACCCCCACACACACTCACCCTCACATACAAATACTTGAACAACATATCAATAACCCATATAGCCACACATATAGCTACTGATCAAAACATGCAGCAGCTTACACAGCAACAGACATACTGAAGCACATATTCAGACAGTTTAGTCACTAACCAATGCATTCAGTAAGACACATTTAATCACTCACTTATACAGTCAGTAACGCACCTACTAAATCTTTCATCCAGACACTCATACATACACTCATTCTTCGATATGTAAATTATTAACTTTAACTTAATTGTATTTTAACTTTACAGAAACACACAGACCCTGGATGATGTCATCAGTGATGTCATCAGTGATGTCATTTGAGATGTCATCAGTGATGTCATCATTGATGTCACTGACCATGTCATGAATTTTGTAATATGTGACATCATCAGCAGTGGATTGCGGGCGCGCGAGTTATAGTGAGTCCAACTAACTATAACGTGGGAATTTCAATGGTTTTGTATGAGTAAACTGTTCAGCTAATTATAACTGGTGTGAAACCTATGGTTTTTTCAGTGAATATATATATATATATATATATATATATATATATATATATATATATATATATATATATATATATATATATATATATATATTCAATGAAAAAACCATAGGTTATAGACCATATATAGTTAGGGATTAGCATTTAAAAAACCTTATTTTATTTGCACAAAACCATTGAAATTCCATATATAGTTAGTTGCACTAACTATATATCGCGGACCCGCAATCCACTGCTAATGATGTCACATATTACATCATTCATGACATGGTCAGTGACATCACTGATGACATCACTGATGACATCTCAAATGACATCACTGATGACATCACTGATGACATCTCAAATGACATCACTGACTTCTCATTTGACATTACTGATTACATCACTGATGATATCATTTATGTGATAATACATCTTCAGACTCTAATATAACCTTAGATACACTCAGTGTAAACAGGCACTCACAGACTGTCACACATCCATGGAGTTACTCACACACCTAGTCAGTCATGCAAAGAATCAATCACACCTCCATTTCCTCAAATATACAGTTATACACACCTTACGTATTCAAACATATACTAACAAATATTTACTCTCTTATACAATCCTTGATACAAGTTCACAATGATTCATACAGCCACTCTCACATTCACTGGCTCTTATGTTCAGTTATTTATATATGTCAACTCTCACATGGACTGTGTTTTACATATGTACTTACTTTGACATGTAGAACTGAGATATCCATTCACTCACCAATATACTCATGCACACAGTCAACTGTCCATACAGCTGTTTCTACATGCACTTTTGAACCCATACACCTAGGGAATCAACTGCTCACACATCTATGCACAGTTATATACCTCCCAGCCACCCACACACATACTCAGTCTCCCATACAAATACTTAGGCAACCATTCAATAACCCATATAGTTACTGATATAGCTACTGATTTAAACATGCAGCAGTTTACAGAAGAACATAAATAATGATTGCCAAATTAAGACACTTTAATCACTAACCCATGCACTCAGTGAGACACATTTAATCATTCTCTCATACAGTCAGTCATGCACCTACTAAATCCTTCATCCAGACACTTATAGATCCACTCATTCTTCAATATGTAAGACATATTTTAACTTTACAGAAACATACAGTCACTGGGTGTTGTCATCAGTGATGTCATCAGTGATGTCATTTGAGATGTCATCAGTGATGTCATCAGTGATGTCACTGACCATGTCATGAATGATGTAATATGTGACATCATTAGCAGTGGATTGCGGGTCCGCGATATATAGTTAGTGCAACTAACTATATATGGAATTTCAATG
This sequence comes from Lissotriton vulgaris, assembly GCF_964263255.1. Taxonomy (NCBI): domain Eukaryota; kingdom Metazoa; phylum Chordata; class Amphibia; order Caudata; family Salamandridae; genus Lissotriton; species Lissotriton vulgaris. Next base: position 884,979,396 of record NC_141699.1, on the reverse strand, counting down.
GTTTTGTGCAAATAAAATAAGGTTTTTTAAATGCTAATCCCTAACTATATATGGTCTATAACCTATGGTTTTTTCATTGAATTTCAATGGTTTTTTAAATGCAAATTTCTAACTATATATGGTCTATAACCTATGGTTTTTTCTGTGAATTTCATTGGTTTTTTAAAAGCTAACATCTGTAGCTGTAAAATGTATTCTTCTTTAAATCCCAAAATATATTTAGATGTTTATTGATAATTTTTTTTTTAATTTTTTTTTTCTTCGCTTCTAGTTCGCGAACCGGGAAGCTTTCCGTTAGCTCATCTCGATGCCGCGATCTAGTCCGCGAACCGGTCAACGTTACGTTAGCGGAACTGTGACGCGTCGCGGAAGCGCGACGTATCACGTTATCGCGTAATGCGTCTAATGACGCGCCGCGTTAGCGCTCCCGGAAGTGGTCGGGACCGCGAACCGGAAGCGATCTGGGACGCGGCGCGCGCCGCGTAACGTAAGCGGAACAGGTCATGTGACTTGTTTATCAAACTTTTCATTGGTTCATTTCACTTTTGGTTTCCAAATGATGTATGACTAGGTCATGTGACCTAAAAATAACACTTTTCATTGGTTCAGAACTTTTGCTCTCCCCAATTCATGTAAACCCCTCCTTATTTCCTCACTCTGACTTTCATCTTGGTGAGAGAAAGACCATTTTGCTTGATCTGAAGAATGGCTTCTGTACTGGCTGCAGCTGGTGGAACCCCACCACCACCTCCACCTCCTCATAAGAAGAGAGGACCACCTAGCCAATTCATCACTAACAGAGAGGAGGAAGAGGAGGAAGAAGAAGAAGAGGACAGAGAAGAACAACAATTTGTCGAAGAGTTGCCCCGGGTTTCAAAACGAAAAAACAGTTTCATCTGGCAGTTTTTCTCCATCCCTCCTGGATCAAAGAAGGTTAATGCTAAGCATGCCACCTGCCTCATCTGTGATTACAGATTGTCGAGAGGCACAGATAAGAAATACAGTATGGGCAACTATACGATGCACCGACACATGAGCAGGTGGCACCCCTTAAACTACAGCAGGGCTGAGTTAAGGGATCTTCAAGACAATCCCACGTCAACTCCTGTGGCCAGATCGACCTCCACAATGTCATTGACGGGAAGAGAGGCACAAGAAACTGTGCCAAACATTCAACCCAACTTCCAGCATATGAAGTTAAGTTGTATATACTGTGGTGCTATGCTGTCATATGGCAACATGAGCGTCAACCTCATGAACATGGCGTACGAAAATCATAAATGCCCTAATGCACCCAAGAAATAATTTTTTTTTTTTGCTCCAGTTGAGCCGTTTTCAATGCCTGTTTTTTGTTGTCTCCCCTCTATAAAAAAACACAAAAAAAACATAAAACAGTTCTAAAAATACAAAAAAATCAAAAAATGTTCAAAAAAAAAAAAAAAAATAAAACAACAAAAACAAAAAAAAACAGTTCTTTTCAGAACTACCTCCCCTTTCAATCAAAATTGCTAGAATGTTTATCACTCTGGCAAGCTCTATTTCTTTTGGTTCGCTTCAAGTTCGCTGACCGGTTCGCGAACTTTAAGCGAACTAAAAAAATATTTTTTTAAAAAAAAGAAGAGTTAGTATAAGGGAAGTAAACAGAGAATAGAGAAGGAAACACAGCCATTTTGACTACTACTTCTTGTTGTACCTCCTATTTCAATAGCTTCAAAAAACTTCAACTTCTTTGTGAAGGTAAGTTATAATTTAATATATTGTGCACTATGACTTAATATAGTAGACTTTTTCTGCTAGATATACACTATCCCTCTGTAGTAGTAATGTATTTAGATAGACTTCTCTGTTATAGTTATCAATGGAGTAAGGCTTGTCTTGGTTAAATCACATACACTTTTTTATAGTCCTATTTCCACTCTCATACTATACACTGCCAAAAGATAAATTCACTGATAAAAACTGCCTATCTAAAATTAATCCCAACAGTGCCCTATCTCTACTAATATATATTTTTTTAATCCAAATTTCAGGCAAAATGGAAGGCGAGCAGCAAGTTTCTTTTGAGATGGACCTGCAAGAGAGCAGCCAGGAATTAATTGAACCAATTGACATGGAATTTATGGATGAAAGCTTGGATAATGAACTGCTGCAATGTGTCCAAGCAGTAGATGTCCTCCTTGCAAATGAGGACATTTTGCAACCTCACAGATTGCAAACAATATTTCAAGAAAATAATGACATTTCAGACACTGAAATGTTAGAAAGTTTAATAAATTATGAAAAAGAATCAAAATAAAAAAAACACTTTAAAAAAAAGAAAACAAAAAAAAACAAGAAAAACAACAAACAATTAACATACAGTATTAGAAAAGTCTTTCATTCTTTTATCCATAAAGTTCGCTGCCCAGAAAGCTATCCGGTTCGCGAACTTGGCGCTTACCACGCAAAAATATTTTTTTTTTTTTCGACCCTCCTAGGCCCTTTTAAAACCTCCACATAAAACCTAGGGGGTCAACGAGGATCTACTATGCCCCCTTATGGTAATTTCCCCCTTTGTTTTGGCCTCCTCTTGTCTCTCGATCCTACCGAGAGACAAGATGGCGGCCGCTCCGGACTGTTTAGAATGTTGACAGACACCGGAGGGCCAATCAGCTTCTCATCGCAAAGTTCCGTTACGCGAAAGGTTCGCTAACCGGATAGCTGCCCGGAGCGCTGTTACAGATATATATCTTGATTTAAACGTTAATTTCTCAAAATCCACTGAAGCACATATATTGAGACCTAGCAAAGGCACATCAGGCTAACAGTCCCTACAATTTTGCCAAGTTTCGTGAAAATCCATTCAGCCGTTCGGGCTAAAAGTGAGTCCAACCGCCCTATGGAAATTAACATGGGAAAAAGGCGTTTTGGGACCCCCCTTTTTTCTCGGCCCCCCCTCCACAAAACTCCCCCAAATTTTCAAGGGCTGCTCAGAAACAAAATGTGCCATTTTCCTGAAAATTTCAGCCAATTCCGTCCACAAACGCAAAAGTTATTAGGCATAGAATTTTCAGAAATCCCATAGGGAAAAAATCCTAACTATATATACCTACTGGCGACCGCCAGTAGGTAATATATATATATATATATATATATATATATATATATATATGGCGGGCGGAGTGAAGATTGATGCACAGACCATGCCACCTGTCTGCATGTTAGCTGTCACCATTAAAGAAATCGAGAATTCTATGTTGCTGTTGGCTGTTTCTCTATGGGGCTTACCTTTTTGTTGGATTGTTAGCAGCTGTGGCCCAACTGCGAGAAACAGCCCACCGCATGGAAGCGGGCCCGTTATGGAACTATCCAAGTTTCATCAGTACGACGGGAGTAACGTTCAAGATGCCAGCTTCTAATCACAGCAGATCAAGTAACATGCTGCTGCATTACCCCACTTGAGTTTTATTTCAATAATGAGTTTGCACAGGGAAACAGACTTACAGGAGTCCTCATAACATTACGTGCACTACCGGGACCAGAAGGCTACGTTAGTGGCCACGCCCACTGAGGCATCCAATGAAATAAAAGTGCTGTAAAGACTGTTTGGTGTTCAATCACGAACATGTGCCCTAGAAGAAGAGAACCGGTGTTCCCGAAACGCATCTGGCTGGCGGAGTGAAGATTTATGCACGGACCATGCCACCTGTCTGCATGTTAGCTGTCCCCATTAAAGAAATTGCGAATTCTACGTTGCTGTTGGCTGTTTCTCTTTGGGGCTTACCTTTTTATTGGATATATATATATATATATATATATATATATATATATATATATATATATATATATATATTACCTACTGGCGGTCGCCAGTAGGTATATATAGTTAGGATTTTTTCCCTATGGGATTTCTGAAAATTCTATGCCTAATAACTTTGGCGTTTGTGGACGGAATTGGCTGAAATTTTCAGGAAAATGGAACATTTTGTTTCTGAGCAGCCCTTGAAAATTTGGGGGGGTTTTGTGGAGGGGGGGCCGAGAAAAAAGGGGGGTCCCAAAACGCCTTTTTCCCATGTTAATTTCCATAGGGCGGTTGGACTCACTTTTAGCCCGAACGGCTGAATGGATTTTCACGAAACTTGGCAAAATTGTAGGGACTGTTAGCCCGATGTGCCTTTGCTAGGTCTCAATATATGTGCTCCAGTGGATTTTGAGAAATTAACGTTTGAATCAAGATATATATCTGTAACAGCGCTCCGGGCAGCGATCCGGTTAGCGAACCTTTCGCGTATCGGAACTTTGCGATGCGAAGCTGATTGGCCCTCCGGTGTCTGTCAACATTCTAAACAGTCCGGAGCGGCCGCCATCTTGTCTCTCGGTAGGATCGAGAGACAAGAGGAGGCCAAAACAAAGGGGGAAATTGCCATAAGGGGGCATAGTAGATCCTCGTTGACCCCCTAGGTTTTATGTGGAGGTTTTAAAAGGGCCTAGGAGGGTCCCAAAAAAAAAAATTAAAAATTTTTTTTTTGCGTGGTAAGCGCCAAGTTCGCGAACCGGAAAGCGTTCTGGGCAGCGAACTTTATGGATAAAAGAATGAAAGACTTTTCTAATACTGTATGTTAATTATTTGTTGGTTTTGTTGATTTTTTTTTAATATTTTTATTTTTTCAGCAATTTTTTATTGTTGTGATTGTGTTTCAAAATTTAGTAACATTTCTTACATTTAACTACTTTATGAATTACATATAAAAATGATTAAAGACTCAAACAATTTTTTAATATTACATATAATTTTATTTTTCGGATTGTTTTTCGAAATTTACTAGAACGTCTAGCATTTCACTGTCTGATATGTGTTCTTGTTCAGTGAACATAAGTTCAAACATTTGACCGTCATCATAATGAAGTAAATGATCCACTGATTCCACACATTGAACTAATTCATGGTCCCGTGATTGATCCATGAAATCAGAGTCATCATTGTCCTCAATTTCTTTTTCTGTGTTGGTCTCCAGAACAATTTCGAAGGAAACATTCTGCTCACCTTCCATTTTATTGCTGTAATTTGCATAAAAAATAAATATATCAGTAGAGATAGGGCACTGTTGGGTTTAAGTTCAGACAGGCATTTGTGAGTTTATACCAGAGAAGTAATCTATGGGCACTGTATGGTTTCAGGCGTGAAGTAGTACTATTAAAAAGTGCCTGTGAAGAAGCCTAAGTAAATTCATAATTATACCACAGAAACCTAAATCAGTCCATAATTATAATAAAGAAGCCTTTCTCAATGTCTAACTCTTACAGAGGGATAGTATATAACTATCTGAAAAAGTTTACCATATTTACTTATAGTGCACAATATACTTCAGTTTTAAAAATAACAACTTACCTTTAGAAACAAGTTGATGTTATTATTGATATTCTAAATGATATATACAACAACAAGTAGTAGTCAAAATGGCTGTGTTTCCTTCTCTCCCTTTATATATATACAGGTATATAACCAATCAAATGTCAGGTAATAAAAGTAGAAAATGAAAGTAACATTTTCATTGGTTGTCAATTCCAACACTTCAGATGTGTTTTGTGAAGTAATTTACCTCACGGTATTTGGAGAGGTCTACAGGCTAAATGGCTAAATGAAATTTCAATGAAATTTGTGAGAATGGAAGGGATTGTTATGTAGTATGAGCTAATGTATATTTGGTGAGAGTGTCTCTAGTCGTTTTTCTGTAAATTACTTTCCCACCTTTTTTTTGGACCGCTTTCCGGGAAGCGGCCCGGTTAGCGAACCTTAAGCGTCACGGGAATCCACCATTTTGTGTTTCGGTCGCATTAAGATACAAGATGGAGGGCAAATAATGTTTAGAATGGGTAGAAGGGGTCATGGTAGACTTATCTTGACCCCCTAGGTTTTCTGAGCATGGCTGAGGAGGCTTATATGTGCGGAAAAAAACACTTTTTTTTAAAAAATTCCGCGAGGTTAGCTTTCGGTTAGCGAACCGGGTAGCGCTCCGGGGAGCGAATTTTGTGGAAAATTAGTGAAAAAAGTTAGAGAAAAATAATAATTGTGAGTGATCAGATGTAGGGTAGCTCTGAGAAGAGCTTTTGGGTTTATGGTACATTTAGGTACTTATAAGTAGGTACCAATGCACAGTCTTAAATTCAGAATGAAAATTCTGTTGCCCTCATCTGAGAAGTGAACTCCATCTCCTCTGTAGATATCTTGCATGTAGTAACGCAAGTTATTGTTGTAAAGAGAGCCCATTCCATGGTCTCTCATGTAAGCTGAAACAGATTTGTTTACATGCTTCCTCGCTTTCTCAATTTGTGGACAAAATTGGTTGGACCACCTCCATTTCTGTCTTTGGCATATATTGGAATATACCAAGGCAGTTTTAGGAAAAAGTGCCATTAATTGCTCAAAGGTGTCCTTTAAAAGCATTTCCAGACCTACCCCTGTCAAAGTGCCCAAATCATTACCTCCACAGTGCACTATTAACAGGTCAGGTTTTGGCAAATGCATAAAGGTTTTCACCAATGGTATCAATTGGTGACATTTTAATCCTCTTTGGCCCAACCACTTAATTTCCACATCTTGTAAATTGAGGTTATGTAAATTTCTGCTCTCAGCATACCTTTGAGCCCAGTGGATGTAACTATGTCCAAGAATCCAGACCTTAAACATGGTGGGTGAAGGTTGGGCTGCAGTCAGATGAAGTGTGGTAATGAAAGGGCAGTTGAAACAGTAGGAGTTTCTAAAGAAAAAAAATTGTGGATTTACAATGCTAATGATTCATTAGCAGTGATTGGTGCATTTCCATTTCTGAAAACAGAAAGTTAGGGTGCATGGATGTGTTCCTTGAAAGATGTAATTTGAATGGTCAAGGAAGAAACATTTAATGAAAGATTGCACTGGATACGCAGGTGCACTGAGAGTTCAGAGTTCAATTGAAACATTGTTGTGTGAATTTGCAAACATGAGAGGTCTTCCAGGAGGTGGTTGCTATGGAAACAAGACAGACAGGGCAGAGGGGGGAAGGGTTTTGATTTGAAAAAAGTGAGGGAAGAGGAATGATTGGCTAATATGAGAGATATGTGAAAAGAATATCTGTATTTCTGTGCTTTCAATAGCTGCAGCCTTTGGAGTGCATCCTTTTTCTTCTGCTGAAGACAATTTGGTGTATTTCTGAGACTGTTTTCAAAACTCAAAAAATATTTGCTAAGGTGAGAAAAGATTTATTTAATTTAGATAGAGAATAGTATGATTTAAGGAGAAAATGATGAAAAAAGCTGTGTTTACAAAATGTGGTTTTGTCTCTAGTGATATACTAATAGAATTAGTTTCATAGAGGAATTGTAATTGCATATTTGGTGTAAAATTCTGGCATGCAGTAACACAAGATATTGTGATACATGGAGCCCATTTCATGGTCTGTTATGTAAGCTGAAACAGATATGTTGCATTTAAAAACGATTTAAGAAATCAATTACATTTCTGGATATGTACTGCTAGAGCTTCATAGGTTGTTTTGGGCCATATTTATAAGGTATTTGAGTGTCTAAGATGTTATGTTCGCCTTTTAAAATGTAAAGTGTTCCTCATGGGGCAAGTGTCTTGTAAATACGCTCCCACTTGTGCTTTGCAAATTTAGATTTTGATTATGGGAGTTACCTAGCCATATTAATAGTGTCCCAAAAATGGTGCTAGGGAATTGCAGAAAACACTTTCATGTGTCTCAAGGACATTTTTAGTCATTTCTTCATGAATGCAGGTATACAATTGATTTATATGCTGTGTTTAAAAACGAATTTTGAAATGAATTAAATTTCAGGATATGTACTGTTAGAGCTTCATAGGTTGTTTGGGGTCATATTTAGAAGGCATTTTAGTGTCTTTGATGTTATTTTTCCCTTTTTAAATGGAAAGCGTTCCTCATGGGGCCCTGAGCAGTTCTTAGCCATGTTATTTAATTGGAAGTGGATAACATGGCTAAGAGCATTTGCTGGAAAATGCATGAATATCGCTGACTTTTCTGTTATATTCATGCATTGCGGCAGTTTTTTTTCACATTGCTTCATGGGTTGTTTGGGTTCATATTTAGAAGGCATTTTAGTGTCTTTGATGTTATTTTTCCCTTTTTAAATGGAAAGCGTTCCTCATGGGGCCCTGAGTAGTTCTTAGCCATGTTATTTAATAGGAAGTGGATAACATGGCTAAGAGCATTTGCTGGAAAATGCATGAATATCGCTGATTTTTCTGCTATATTCATGCATTGTGGCCGTTTTTTTTCACATTGCTTCATAGGTTGTTTGGGTTCATATTTAGAAGGCATTTTAGTGTCTTTGATGTTATTTTTCCATTTTTAAATGGAAAGCGTTCCTCATGGGGCCCTGAGCAGTTCTTAGCCATGTTATTTTATTGGAAGTGGATAACATGGCTAAGAGCATTTGCTGGAAAATGCATGAATATCGCTGACTTTTCTGCTATATTCATGCATTGTGGCAGTTTTTTTTCACATTGCTTCATGGGTTGTTTGGGTTCATATTTAGAAGGCATTTTAGTGTCTTTGATGTTATTTTTCCCTTTTTAAATGGAAAGCGTTCCTCATGGGGCCCTGAGCAGTTCTTAGCCATGTTATTTAATAGGAAGTGGATAACATGGCTAAGAGCATTTGCTGGAAAATGCATGAATATCGCTGACTTTTCTGCGATATTCATGCATTGCGGCCTTTTTTTATCACATTTGCAAGCACTTCCTAGCCATGTTATCCAATGGGAGGTGGATAACATGGCTAAAAGCATTTGCTTCAAAGGTTGTTTGGGGTTATACACCATTTTTGGGAAATTATTAACATGCCTATCTAACTCCCATAATCAAAATCTAAATTTGCCAACCGCAGGTGGGAGTGTATTTACAATAAATTTGCACCATGAAGAACATAAAATAGCATACTAGATACTCAAATAACTTATAAATGTGGCCCAAAACATCTTATGAAGCACTAGTAGTGCATATTTCTAGAAATGTATTGGTTTTCATTTAATGATTTACTTCATTGGTAGGTCTTCACATGTTTTTTTACCTTGGTTTTTTTCAGTGAAAATCTTATCTGCAACCATGTGTTGGCCTCACCTCAAATAAACAAAACAGGTGATGGACTGAATGTGGATCAATGACACACATTCACCCCAGTCTAAAGATCAGGGCCTAAACAAATCTTTAGATAGGCTACATCTTATCGTCATCCTGAATTAATGATCTAAAATATTAGGGAGTGATTTATGAGTGTTGTATGCCTGTTTTGTACCATTGAGTGTCATTTTTGTGATGCAGTGCTGGTGGAAAATATTTGCTATGTTAAATAATTAGTACGGCATTAAGTTTTAGATGACTGTTATTTATTTACTGTTTGGTAATAGTGGTTAATAACATTTTATATTATATTTTTCCACAGGTTCAACTGCAGATTCTTTCATAGTTTGGTAAATGCCTTCCAGAAGTCGAATACGAAAGGCTAGAAAACGTCAAAGACAGCAGGATGATGTTTTATTGCAGCAGTCCTCTTCCCCAAATACTTGTCAAAACACCAAGAAAGGTCCGGGTAAGAGCACGAAATCATTCTTAAGAAATATTTGTAGTAAAAAAAATTTTGCTCAAAAAAATGTTTCAGTTCACAAAAAGAAAAATAATTTAAATGGAAAGGAGAGACCCATCACAAATGTTACTGGTAGAGGAAGAGATAACTCTGTGCATGATAGTAGAAGGAAACAACAGTTTAGGGACATTCGAACTCGGATGTTCCGTAATAGGATATTAGTTAATTTATTGAAAAATATTAAAAAGAAAGGCCAACAGAAAGCGGCATTTTATAGGAAGAAGAAAAATGTAGAGAAAATTATTGATCATGCTTTTGAAATTAAGCGAAAGTTGTTTATTTTGGTAATCAATAGAATTAGGAAACTAAGCAAGGTAATTTCTGATTTCAAAACAAAAAGTAGATGGAAGAGAGTAGTAAATCGTACTAACTTTTGTGAAGTTTTTTCCGGAGAATGGATGCATAGTTCAAGTTCTGAGGCATTTTTTAATGAGGAGACTTATTTTCAGGATAATGATTTGGTGCATGCAGTTGACATCAGTGGTCGAGCTTATGAAGTGAAGGATGGTTGTCCAGTTGAAAAAGAACAACTTGTGACAACAGAGACAGAAGAGGCGCTAAGTGATGAGGTTTTAGGAAGACGTCCTAAGGGTCCTGTGTACATTTGGAAGTGTAGTTCTATTTGCAGTGTGCGACAGGTTTCCATCAATTTGCTTTGTGATTTTATACGGACATTTAATAAGAAAAGTTTGAAGCAGAAAATGAAGTTGTTGCAAGATTTAGATCCTTGCAGAGTGAGACAAATGACAGGTTTCCGTGGTCATTCGCTGGCTTGTCTTTCCAGGAGAGTATGCCAGAGTGTTTTTCATCATTTCAGGATGCTAGCAGTGCATCATAATAAAGTGAGAAAATTAGTGAGAATGTTGTATTATGCTAAGAGTCCAGCAATTATGCTTAAACAGTTATGTGCTGCTCTTTTGCATGGTTCTGAAATAGATGTGAAGAATCTTTGTGAAGAAATTGAGTTTTGTTACTTTGGTAGTAAAGATGAGAATGTTCAAATTGACCCTGAAGTAGAGGGTAATGTGGAAGATAATGTACAGGTTTCCAGTACAGATAATTTTCAGAAGGAAATTGCCACGTTTCAGATGAAATCAAGTGAGAGGCCTAATTTCACTTGTGTATGTTGTCGACGCACTTATTATAAGAATCAGACTAAGGTAGTTGATTTATATGCAAAAAGTGAAAGGGAAAATAATAGTGAATGGAAGGATTTAGCCACATACTTGATGGTAGAAAATTATTTTGATTTGGGATCGGATCAACGTGTGTGTACTTATTGTTGTAATAAATTAAACCAAAACCAGATGCCTGCTAGGGCAGTTCATAATAATCTGGAATTGGTTGAGATTCCTTCTGAATTGAAGGATTTAAATACTTATGAATCTATTTTGATTCAAAGTATCCATCCCTTTCAGGCTATTGTAAGAATGGAGCCAAAGACAGGGAAGTTGCCTCCAGCAGATTTACAGAGAGGATTAAAGGGAAGAGTTGTTTATTTGCCTCTAGATTTGAAGAAAAACATTAACACAATTGGAATAGAAAAAGTGGAAGAGGAACCTCTGGTTATCTTGGTTAATGGGGTTCCGACAAAGAATAAGAAAATATGGCAAGATTTAGTGGATGTTAGGAAAGTCAAAAAGGCAACAGTGTATTTGAAGAAAAATAATAAGTACTATAAGAATGTATATGTTGCAGAAGAGGAAGTAAGTGATGAAGAGGATAGCGATTTGTGTGTAGGCCAAATTGAGAAAGTAGAGGCCTCTAAAAGTGAAGAAATATATGAACATTATAGTGTTCATCCTTTGCATTCCAAGGAAGTCATGGGGAATGCAATTGAGTTGTTTCAAATGAAACAAGCCAAAGGGAGTCCCATTAGTGTTTGGGAGGAAAGTTTGGAAGCTCGGTGTTTCCCACAGCTATTTCCCACAGGTCAAGGAGGAAGATATGATGAGCGACCTCATCAAATTCCTGCGTCTGAATACCGGACTTTACGATTGTATGCAGAAGATCCTAGGTTTCGGCAATGCATTCCCTATTTGTTTCATCTCCTGTTTGAAAGCGATCTGTCTGGACTGTCATATGCAGTGAACCACATCTTAAAAAGTGGTATACACATGCGAAACATCTCAGCAAGTGACTTTATGCATAAAGTCAATGTCCAAGACAGTATTTTGGATTCTCACTTAATTAATCTCATGGCGTGTCAGCGTGGTACTAATGAGTACTGGTACCGTCGTCATGGTGATTTAAAATGTATGCTGAGGAACTTAGGAACTCCAACATGGTTCCTCACTCTGAGCTGTGCCGAGTATGGCTGGGAAGACTTACTTGAATTTCTACGAGAGGCAAATGGAAATATTGAAAACATTGAATTCAAGACACCTGGAGAACTGTGTTCTTTGGATCCTGTGAATGTATGCAGGTACTTCAATCATAGATTTGAAGCTATGATGTCTTTCATCACAAATAAAAAGAATCCACCTCTTGGAGAGGTGTTGGATTTCTTCTGGAGAAAGGAGTACCAAGCAAGAGGTGCCCCTCATATACATATGTTGCTGTGGATCAAGGATGCACCTAAATTTGGAACAGATCCGGATGACTTAGTGATGAATTTCATCGAACAGTATTCTACGTGTGCTGTTCCAAACGCAACGGAGAAGAAAAGTCTAAGAGAACAAGTTCTACGTTTCCAAAGCCATCGTTGTGGAAAGTACTGTCGTCGTAAATTCAGAAACAAGGACAAGTTTTACACCAAATGTCGTTTCAACTTTCCACGACCGGTGATTTCTAAAGGAAGAGTGAACAGTTTGATGTCTTCGCTGCGACATAATGTGACGAGGAAATCACCCAAGAATACATACAATTTGAAAAGGAATGAAGAGTCCAAGTATATCAATGACTACAACCCAGTGATTTTGTCCATGTGGAATGCCAACATGGATATACAGTTTGTGGCTGACAACTGTATGGCTGTGGCTCGGTATGTGACATCTTACATCACCAAAAAAGAAAAGACCGAACTGAAGGATATGTGGGAGGACATTTCCCATGAAAAGAGCCTCAGCAAGAAGTTGTACAGTTTCAGTCTGAAGATGTTGTCGCATCGAGAAATCGGAGCTTACGAATGTTCTGATCGATTGTCTTCAGCAAGTCTCTATGCCAAATCCAGGAGTCTCGTTTGGGCGAGTCTTGGTCTTGCTGCAACGCGAAATCGAGTTCTAAAACCTGTTCGGGAAATTGAGTATTTGGCAGAAAAGGAACCAAACAGTACCGACATTTTGAAGACCAACATGTTGGATACATATTATCCAAATCGAAGCAGTCACCTTGAGAATGTTTGTCTATATGAGGTTCTCCAAAATTATATATTCAAGAGGAACATCAAAGAAGATATTGAGAAAGGAGTGTATGCTGTAATTGGAAGTGAGGGATGCCTGGTCAAGCAAAGAAAATGCCAATTAGTAAACCATCGAAAATTGAGTGGCGAATCTCCAGAAAAAAAGGAGTTTTTCTATTTAGCACTTTTGCAACTTTTCAAGCCTTGGCGTGCAGAAGAGGAACTGCTTGGAGATTTCCTCTGTTACGAAGACTCTTTCAATGCAGCCAAGGAGTCCATAGAATGTCCTGCTTTTTCTAGATATCAAGAAATGCTAACTTTGGAAATTGAGCAGGAAGCAACGATTGCAGCCGAGATTGCCAGAGACAGTTCTCAGGACAGTCAGAGTTCTGTTTCATTGAGTCAAGATCCACTTGGAGGACCTATTATCGAAAATGAAGCTGCCACTGCTATGAATGAAGTAGAAAGAGCCATGGCACATGCTCAGGAGGATTCAGTTAACTTACAAGACTTGGAAAAACAACTCAACGTTGAGCAGAGGAAAATATATGATGAAGTTACCAAGGAAATTGAGCACGGATTAAGTCATGAGAAGAAAGAGTGCTCATGTACATCGTTGAAGCCTGTCCGACTGTACGTGAGTGGAGAAGCGGGAACTGGAAAAAGTTTCCTCATTAAAGCAATCTCTTGTTATTTGCAGGAAAGGACTGAGTCATCGCTGTCTTGTGTTGTCACCGCTCCTACTGGACTGGCAGCACATAATATTAAAGGTATTACTTTGCATCGTCTACTGATGCTGCCGGTGGAGCATGACAACAAATTACAATACAACAAGTTATCTGGAGATGCTTGCTGTGAAGTTTCAAGAGTCTTGAGGAAAATGAAACTACTTATCATTGACGAAGTAAGCATGGTTTCCAATGTCATGCTTGCCTTTGTGCATTTGAGAATGCAAGAAGTACTTAAAACTGAATATGATGTCTTATTTGGTGGGAAACACATCATTGTTTTCGGAGATCTTCTACAGCTGACACCAGTAAAAGGTCAACCTGTGTTCAAAATACTCACGCATGAAGATACCAGGAAGTGCCTAGGGAGCATTGGCAACGTCAATATATGGTTAAACTTCAATTATGCAGAACTGCATCAAAATATGCGTCAGGCAAAGGATGAAGATTACAAGAATATTCTACAAGATATTAGAATTGGAAAAGTGACCGAGCATGGGAAAGAAGCTTTAAATGCACGATTACTGTCAAATTTATATCCCAAACAAGAGATTGTGCCTGAGAATATTTTTCAGAAAATTACTGCGAAGAAATCCGGGATATGTCTCATGCCAACTCTTGCAGAATGTGCCATCTTCAACAACAAAATGTTGAATTTAGAAAAGCAAGAGATTGTGAAACTTGAAGCTATCGACAAATTAGAGCATATGGGATCAACTATTATTTTGTCAGACAATTTGAAATCAAAATTGGATTCATTAGAGAAGACTATATCTAAGACAGCGGGTTTTGAAAAGACTCTGAATGTGTGTTTAAATTGCCGAATCATTTTGAGACGGAATTTACATGTAGAAAGAGGTCTGGTAAATGGATCAATGGGTAATGTTGTTGATTTTGAGAAATACAGAAATAGAGATGGAATAGAATTCTTAAGAATTAAATTTGATGGCATTGAGGAAGTACAGAGAATTGCTCGTTGTTCTGCTAGGTTTTTGCTTGTTAAAGACTTATATGTTCGCCGTAAACAGTTTCCTGTTTGCTTGGCATATGCGGTGACAATCCATAAATCGCAAGGTTTAAGTGTAGACTGTGCATTGGTGAATATTGGCAGTTCTGTGTTCAAGGAGGGTATGGCATATGTGGCATTGTCACGAGTTAGAACTTTATCGGGATTGTACTTAATTGACTGTGATGTCACAAATATTTGTGCGGATCTAGATTGTGTTAAGGAATACAATAGGTTAAGAAGAGAGTATGCGCCACATTTGCCTCAATATCCTTTGTTTGAGAAACGTGTGTTAGGCCGGAAACGTAGAAATAGCAGTAATAGTAGGGAGGTTGTTGCAAAAAGACTAAAAGTCAATGAACCGAAAATTGTTAGCAGAAAGAAAGTGGATTCTGTTGAAGATGTTGTCGGTTTTCAATTTGAAAACAGTTCTGGTGTCAACTGCTATGCAAATGTAGTGGTTAATGTTCTCTTTTCACTAGAGAGTTTAAAAGAACAGATTGTGTTCAATTCAGAACAAAGTTTATGCTGCTTGTTGAATTCTGTGTTAGAGAAATGTAGCACTGATCGAAGAAAAGTAGAAAGTGTGTCTGAAGTTCGTTATCTGTTAGATGAATGTTCAGGTCAAACAGACTTCTCTGAAAATAATCAGCAAGATTGTCAGGAGTTTTTAATGTATATGCTTGATATATTGCAAGATGAGGGTGTAGATGTAGATCAACTGTTTGGGCTTTCTTATCAATGGCAGCATGACTGCGAGAACTGTATGGTATCAAGTACTACTAGTGTAGACTCAGAAAGATTTATATATTTAACTTTGCCAGACAGTAAATCAGTGTCCTTTAATAAGCTAGTAAATGCAGCGGATCACAACATGGAGTGTAGCCAATGTAAATGTGATATGATGTCAACATTATTTATACGTAGATATGGCCAGTATGTCATTTTAATGATGCAACGATGTAGGCCTGATGGATCAAAATTGTCAACTTTAATAAAAAAAATTGTGGCTTCTCAACTGTCAATATCAGGGAGGACTTTTGTTACTGTAGCAATTATCTATCACGATGGTCCATCAACAACATCAGGACATTATACAGCTTACTTAAAGTCTGGAAATGGCTGGTCATTCTGTAATGATTCTGTTGTAACTTTCAAAAAAAAATTGCCGTTTGACCTTAAAAATTCTTACCTGGTGTTTTTAAAACCAAAATTTTAAGTAGAGGGAATGTAAGTCTGCAATGCTGTCTCGATTAAAAATCCAACTATATAAACCTGATGCAAGTAAGTCTGCTTCATAGTAAGCAGTATCAGTGTCATAGGAAAAGGAGAACATGAGTGACAAAGAAGAGTAAGATATTAGTAGTCCAGGATTGTGAAAATAATCTCAAATATTTTATTTTTGAAAGTTGCGAAAATAGAAAATGTCGGGATTTGATTGGAAGAATTACAAGACTTGCGAATCGCGGCAACATGATTTGGCCTAGTGGAAACATGTGATATAATGAGAGAAGTTTTTTTTCTATGTAACATATTTCACGTATCGATGGAGGTTTTCTTTCAGAAAGTGGCGGGCTGAAAATATTTAAAGCACAACAGAGTGGATGCTGTTCATAGGAGATCGTTCGACGTCATTGAAAGTAAGTTAATTTTAAGGAGTTTTGAAATCAGATTTCTTAGGTTGTATGGGTTTTTTAAACACAGTCATTTTGATTGTGTTTTTTTTTCCCCGCTGTTGCATGATGAATACCTTCAAGTCACTGATTTAAGTGAAATTTGATACATTCTGAGAACAGCAAAAATAAACCATTTAACATGTATAATTAATGTTATGCTTTTTGTACTTATGATATACATTTAGAAATGTGTGGTACATATGGGTAAGCTGAGTTCTGTAAATATCAATTTTAATGCTTAGAGTGCTGTACTTCTGAGTAGTGTTTTTTTTTTAAAAAAAAAGAGGCCTCACCTCAAAGAAAGCTCTTGAAAGCACACATCTTATTTGCATCCTAAAACAATCATTTACAATGTTAGACACAATTTCATGATGGCTTTACATCTTTTTTGCGCTGCTATTGCATCACTACTGTGAGGCATTAGCAGTGCAAGAAAAACATCATGTTCCAAAATAGGCTCCAGTTCAGCAACATCAAGATACAGTTTCTTTCGAATATATATCTTTAGGATTGTGTAGGGGACGTAGAGAAGCAGAGACTTCTGTAAATGTCAAAGTTGTTGAAAAACTGTTTGTTTTTGAACCTTTTCCCTTGTCTTTTCTAATTTTTAAAAACATGTTTTAATATTTTTTGAAATGTTTGTTCTTTGTTTTACAGATTGAAAGTATTAAAAAATATTTTAAAAAGGTAACAAGAATTATAAGGTAAATGTTTTCCACTCTTTTTACCTGCAATGCACTGCTGATGATGTCATTGACACTATCTCTCATTTACTCTCTCTAGCTGTCTTTCTTTTTACATTATTCTCTGTTTACTTCCCTTATACTAACTCTTCTTTTTTTTAAAAAAATATTTTTTTAGTTCGCTTAAGGTTCGCGAACCGGTCAGCGAACTTGAAGCGAACCAAAAGAAATAGAGCTTGCCAGAGTGATAAACATTCTAGCAATTTTGTTTGAAAGGGGAGGTAGTTCTGAAAAGAACTGTTTTTTTTTGTTTTTCTTGTTTTATATTTTTTTTTTATTTTTTGAACATTTTTTGATTTTTTTGTATTTTTAGAACTGTTTTATGTTTTTTTTGTGTTTTTTATGGAGGGGAGACAACAAAAAACAGGCTTTCAAAACGGCTCAACTGGAGCAAAAAAAAAAAATTACTTTTTGGGTGCTTTAGGGCATTTATGATTTTCAAATGCAATGTTCATCAGGTTGACACTCATGTTGCCATATGACAACATAGCACCACAGTAAATGCAAGTTAACTTCATGTGCTGGAAGTTGGGTTGGATGTTTGGCACAGTCTCTTGTGCCTCTCTTCCCGTCAAAGACAATGTGGATGTAGATCTTGCCACAGGAGTTGCCGTCGGATTGTCTTCAAGATCCCTTAATTCAGCCCGGCTGTAGTTATTGGGATGCCACCTGCTCATGTGACGATGCATTGTATAGTTCCCCATACTGTACTTCTTTTCTGTGCCTCTCGACAATCTGTAGTCACAGATGAGGCAGGTGGCATATTTTGCATTTACTTTCTTAGATCCAGGAGGGATGCTGAAAAACTGCCAGATGAAACTGGTTTTTCGTTTAGAAACCCGGGGCAACTCTTCGACAAATTGTGGTTCCTCTCTGTCCTCTTCTTCTTGCTCATCTTCCTCTTCTCTGTTAGTCAAAATTTGACTAGGTGGTCCTCTCTTCTTATGAGGAGGTGGAGGTGGTGGTGGGGGTGCACCAGCTGCAGCAAGAATGGAAGCCATTGTGGAACTTCAGATAAATGGTCTTTCTCTCACCAAGATGAAAGTCAGAGTGAGGAAATAAGGAGGGGTTTACATGATTTTTGGAAAACAAAAGTTCTGAGCCAATGAAAAGTGTTATTTTTAGGTCACATGACCTAGTCATACATCATTTGGAAACCAAAAGTGAAATGAACCAATGAGAAGTTTGATAAACAAGTCACATGACCTGTTCCGCTTACGTTACGCGGCGCGCGCCGCGTCCCAGATCGCTTCCGGTTCGCGGTCCGGAGCACTTCCGGGAGCGCTAACGCGACGCGTCATTAGACGCATTACGCGATAACGTGATACGTCGCGCTTCCGCGACGCGTCACTGTTCCGCTAACGTAACGTTGACCGGTTCGCGGACTAGATCGCGGCATCAAGATGAGCTAACGGAAAGCTTCCCGGTTCGCGAACTAGAAGCGAAGAAAAAAATATTTAAAAAAAAATTATCAATAAACATCTAAATATATTTTGGGATTTAAAGAATAATACATTTTACAGCTACAGATGTTAGCTTTTAAAAAACCAATGAAATTCACCGAAAAAACCATAGGTTATAGACCATATATAGTTAGAAATTTGCATTTAAAAAACCATTGAAATTCAATGAAAAAACCATAGGTTATAGACCATATATAGTTAGGGATTAGCATTTACAAAACCTTATTTTACTCACACAAAACCATTGAAATTCCATATATAGTTAGTTGCACTAACTATATATCGCGCACCCGCAATCCACTGCTGATGATGTCACATATTACATCATTCATGACATGGTCAGTGACATCACTGATGACATCACTGATGACATCTCAAATGACATCACTGATGACATCACTGATGACATCTCATTTGACATTACTGATCACATCACTGATGATATCATTCATGTGATAATACGATGAACCTCTTCAGACTCTAATATAACCTTAGATACAATCAGTGTAAACAGACACTCACAGACTGTCACTCATCCATGGAGTTACTCACACACCTAGTGAGTCATGCAAAGAATCAATCACACCTCCATTTCCTCAACTATACAGTTATACAAACTTTACTTATTCAAACATATACTAACACATATTTACTCTCTTATACAATCCCTGATACAAGTTCACAATGATCCATACAGCCACTCACACATTCACTGGCTCTTATGCACAGTTATTTATATATGTCAACTCTCACATGTACTGTGTTTTACATATGTACTTACTTTGACATGTAGCACTGAGATATCCATTCACTCACCAATACACTCATGCACACAGTCAACCGCCCATACAGCTGTTTCCACATGCACTTTTGAAACCATACATCTAGTGAATCAACTGCTCACACATCTATGCACAGAGTCACACACCTCCCAGCCACCCACACACACACTCAGTCTCCCATACAAATATTTGGGCAACCAATCAATAACCCATATAGTTACTCATATAGCTACTTATCAACACATGCAGCAGTTTACAGAACAACAGACATAATGATGCACAAATTAAGACAGTTTAGTCACTAACCCATGCACTCAGTGAAACACATTTAATCACTCACTCATACAGTCAGTCATGCACCTACTAAATCCTTCATCCAGACACTTATACATCCACTCATTCTTCAATATGTAAGACATATTTTAACTTTACAGAAACATACAGTCACTGGATGTTGTCATCAGTGATGTCATCAGTGATGTCACTGACCATGTCATGAATGATGTAATATGTGACATCATCAGCAGTGGATTGCGGGTGCGCGATATATAGTTAGTGCAACTAACTATATATGGAATTTCAATGGTTTTGTGTGAGTAAAATAAGGTTTTGTAAATGCTAATCCCTAACTATATATGGTCTATAACCTATGGTTTTTTCATTGAATATATATATATATACATATACTTCCCACATACATCAGAAAGCACTGACATTGTAAAACATAGACACAGTGATCAGTATTACAGATGAAAAAAGTGCAGATCTGTCTTCTTTTTTCATCAGAGGTCGAGTATTTGGAGATGTTAGAAATAAACCTGCAGGCCTTTCAGTGGCTGCACTTTAAATAAAGTTTTACTCAGCCATGTATCCTTCCTAGGAGCCATAGTGTAGTAACTATGAGTCAGGGTGTCCCCCAGTCCTCTGTCCTTCCTATAAGTGATTGAAGGTTTCTCTGGTAAACCTTAGCCAATTATAAGATCTTTTTTCACTATGTTCCAATGTTTACATATTAGTTTTCTAACTTATAGGAGGAGGAGTTGAAGGTCATAATGAATCTCGTGATATTCTTTTGCTTTTTAGTTTTTTCATTGGGATACAATAGCTGGTCTCTTTTTAAAAGTTCTGCCTTTTTGCAGCTATAATTAAAGTTCTAGACATGTATCCTCTTGCTTGGAACTTCTTTCTCGTTAGTGTCGTCTGTTTTTCCTACTCCTCTGCTTTACTGCAAATCTTTTTAAGTCTCAATGTTTCGCCATAAGGAAAACTTTTTACTAAGTTCCTAGGGTGTTGACTAGTAACGTGCAGTGTGCTATTACCTGCCTTCGTTTTACTGAGGTATGATTCTCGTCTTTTTGCACCTGTAAAAGTATATCCAAGAATGTAATTTCCTTGGAGCTCTCACTAAGGTCCCCATTAGGATGGCGGGCGGACTGCCCCCGCCGGGCTGGCGGTAGCCACCACCGGCCCGGCGGGGGCAACCCGCCTGCCATCCTCACTGAAATGAACCCCGCCACATTAGGATGGCTGGGGGGTCCGCGGCGGACAGGAAGACCGTCTGCCGCTTTTCTGCCGGTCGCAAAAGTGCGTACATATGGTGGCGGTGTCAGCAAGACACCGCCAACCATATTACAATGCCTGCGGTCCTATGCCTTTCCACGGTGGCAATGCCGGTCACGCATGGTGGGCATGTGCTAATGATGGCGGGACCCGTCATGACCACTCCCGCGATCGGAATGTCCAGCACTGCGGCGGGATTTGCGTCGCAGTGAAGAGGATAAAAATGAGTCACAGGCTTTCACTCCAAATTCATGATCAACAAATATATACAAGCTCACTACGTCATTAGTAATCATCAAATAAATGTCAATCTATGCAATATTGTCAATCTTAGTTAGGAAATCCCCGCTATACATATATATATATTCACAGAAAACACAGGGACCGTACAGTTATTTTGACGTTTTAACCACACAAAATCATAGAAATTCAGCAGTTACAGTTATACTTATAATTATACTTACGTTAAGAAACCACAACATGCGGTCTAACGTTAGTTAACGGCACAAATGATAGTTTCTTCAAATTACCATACCTTTAAGTATACCTATATCTTCTGAATTTCTTTGGTTTCTATGGTTTTGTGTGTTTTAAAACCTGAATCTAACTGTAACGTTCCTGTAACCTTTGGGTTTTTCAGTGAATGTCTATGGCTTTTTTTACACAAAGTAATATTTAATTACTATACATTTAATACAACACCTGCAGTGACGGGCCAAAGGGCACAGCTGGGGTGAGTCGCAGGGCCAAGCCTGGGGACAGGCCCTGAGGCCAACCCCACCACACACATTACACCCAGCCTGCACACAGCCTTTGGCCGAGAGTAGTGTGGGTATGGTATATGAGTGGGTGAGGTTTTTTTTAGAATGGGCTCCGGAACCCGGGGTACTTGCGGATGACCCGTGGGTGCCAGCAGTATCAACAGCTGCCCAAGGATCCTCAATTTGTGTCCCAAAAATATTTGGGGCAATATGTTGCCCAGGAGAGGTCCCTCAGGGACCCCTTCATGTGTCCTATAGAGTTGGAATACCTGTATCCTGACCCAGTATGTGTTTTGACACTTTATTTTTCCCTCCATAGGGCCAAGCGACAAACAAAATGAGTGCCTCAACTTTCCTTTCAGGTTTCGGCCAGCCAATCAGGTATATAGCTTTTCCCCAGGACCCGGGGGTACCTGCAGGTACCCACGAGTCCCCAGCAGGTGGATCCCTATAGGATCAGCATCCCTTGATAATAATACATTTCTTTCTTTAATAACTCCCAAACTACTGAACAAATGTACACCAAATTACAACAAGCATTTGCATTGCAATAGGTTTTACATTACTGAAAGTTTAAGCATTTGGTGTTGCATTATTATTTGCAATGCTAAGAGGTTAAACTTTCAGTAATGCAAGACCTATTGTATTGGAAATGCTTGTTTAAAGTTGATCTAACCTCCGGGATCCCATGACGTTCTTCAACAGCAGGCCAGTGGCCTGTTGTAAAAAGCCTACATTTTCCTTTCCAGATAACAACATGGATGGTGGTTCACTCGATGCACATGGTGAGGGTGTGGAGAAAGAAATGCTGCATTTGTGCTCGGAGGGTGGAAGGGGAGCTAAAAGGGAACTGGGACGGTGAGAGGGTGAGCGAACGGGGAGAGTGAGCGTGTGAGCGAACAGGGAGAGTGAAAGCAATAAAGCATACCATGAACACAGCTAAACCTTGACACTCCCACGTGGGCTGCCAATACAAGCAAACAAATGTGGTGGCTGTAAAGAGCTCGTGTTGTATGACAAGCCTGCCATGCTGCTTAAAACAAAATGAGAATAATGTAAAAATAGAGTTGGGTGAGCTGCACGCCTCTGTTGTATAAAATTAAGGGTGGCATGCCGCCTCCTTAAAAAAAAAATATAGAATATAAAAAAATAGAATTTGGCGAGGCGTGCGCAAGAAAGTAAAGGTCAGGCCACTGTTGTTAAATATTATGGGTTGTGTGCAGCACCACTGAGCAGTTAAACTGCAGGGTGGGTTGCAGAAGCCTACTTGAAACAGCAGTTACGAGAAAATCTTTAATAAAATAGCGCTCAGAATCTGTAAATACAACATACTGAGTAACAACACATTTAACAGGGGCAGTCCTCATGGGAGGTTACAACAGGAGAAAAGGAGATACTAAGGAGGGACTACTAAGCCTAT
This sequence comes from Lissotriton vulgaris, assembly GCF_964263255.1. Classification (NCBI taxonomy): domain Eukaryota; kingdom Metazoa; phylum Chordata; class Amphibia; order Caudata; family Salamandridae; genus Lissotriton; species Lissotriton vulgaris. The sequence continues at coordinate 884,956,279 of NC_141699.1, read as the reverse complement.
TAACGAATAAAAAGCAACCATTTACAAAGAACAGCAATTGAAAAGATAGGCGGAAAATGGAACAAGCTTGAAGTCCATACTTGGATACTGCATGTTTCGAAGAGACAGCGAAAGCTCTGCCTAGACGAGATCTAAAAAGGTCATTTTCTGGACAAAGATCTACCATTCTGCAAACTTTGGTGTAATTCCGTTCAGCAGCTCGGTCTGTAGCCGTGTCTAGAAATTGCAAAATTCCCATAGACATTGTATGGGTAAAACGTGTTTTGTGACTCCTCTTTTTTCTTGGCCCCTGCTAGATAAATCACCCTGAATCTATCCAGGCAGCAGCTTAACTAACTTGTTTGCTGGTTTTGAAAATGTCATGAAGATTCTTCAAACAGTGTCAAAATTATTAGGAAAATAACAAATGCCTCATCCATGAGAAAAGTTGGCCCTAATTGATTTAATTTCCTCTGTTCTGCCGAAGATGTCATTCAGCCGCTGCAGGAGTGGCATGTGTTGTTGGGTGCGGCAAAGAGAACACAAGCACTCAAAATAGGTGGATAATTATTTATTCACAATTTCCAGCCCCTACTATGCCTTTCGGCTATTCAGCTTTATTCCTGCATAGGGTGGCTATGTTACCATACTCCATATATGACTGTGAACAGTGAACAACAAAGTAAAACTAGTCAGTTCAGCATTTAATAATTACACAAAACTAAGCCGCCATCTTGGACTGTTGTATAAGTTAAAAGGAAAATAATGCATATCCGACTGATGATGCAAATGTATGCATATAAGTACATCAAAGTCAAGAAAATATCCGACCAATGTTTTTTAAATTAATTTCATACTTGTAAAGTCATAAAGCATGTCAGAGTGCCACATGCATATTAAACAAGTAGTTTGCATAGTTATATGAAAGTGAAGAAAAATATTCAACAATTGTATATTTTAATTAAATTCATACAGGTAAAGTAATACTTATCAGGGAGCCACATGCATTTTGAACAAGTCGTACTCTGACTTACTGTGTACGTCATTCCTGCGAGTCTAAGCGGTATCGTGCCCAACTAATAAGTGACTCACAAGGAGTGGTTGGTCTGAGGTCTAAATTGTTGACGCTACAGATGTGGACGTTGACTCATGTTGACAGGGTGAGCCAGACAAGTGTCAACACCAGCCATAGGTTACACAGCCTCATAAGGGAATTACAGTATGTGGCTAACACAGACTTAAATATAGGGTTAGAAGTAAGCCCCAGTAGGCAGCAAGATAGTCATATGAAAGAATCAAGGAACCCTTGTCCTGTAGAGTGAAATGAGGAAAAGTGTCCTTCTTGTCAGCATTTATTTTGCATCAGGACTCCATTATTTTTGCATTGCCATTTCGTGTCAAACACCTCAGCACGACCCTCCTGGTCGTTTCTGCTGATGTCTGATGAAATTCTAACTGTCACGACCACCCTGCCCTTCCTGCTCCTTGTGGTTGAGACAATTTCGAAAAAGGGAACAAAGAATTGGCCTTACCACCCTCGGACTGAACTCCTGCACACATCCATCCTGTTTTGCAAGACTTGGTCATGCCACCGTCCCAGAACTTGTTTCTTTCACATATTCTGTTGTTCAAGATCTGTCTTTTCTCTCACGTACATATCCTATTTTGCAGGACCTGTCCGTAATCTTTTGTACTATCAGTTGCAGCCCCCGTCCTGCCTGAACAAAGCATGGTGTAACTGCATTTTGACTCGGGGCGCCAGGCCCCCACCCAAACTGGTTTCTTAAGGTGGAAAATGTGCATATAAGGTCTGTAAGCTGCGGAGTGAAGCAGCAGCCTCCTCTGTCTTGTCTCCGACGAGCTTGGGACTCTGTTCCATAGCCCGGGCTATTCGAATAAAACTTGGTTCTTCCGGCAGACGAAGGCTCCTGTGTCTCCTTTTTCTTTATAAGGAGGGTATGGAAGACTTGGGCGGCTCCCCCGCCGCCGAGACCCAGTAAGTGGGTAAAAATGGTTCTTCAAATGGCGCCTGAATAGGGACTCCACAAGCACGAAGGTCAGGCCCGGTGGACGCGAGAAGGTGCATGGAGAGACTCCAACGGAGGTATATTACCCGAAGCATTCTTGCAGTCCGGTAGCCGAACGACTCGCCCGCTGTTCCTTCCCACCCGGTCTGGGCCACATGACTGCGTCCTCGCTGGAGTCCCCTAACAAAGTGATTTCTGGAACAGGACACAGCCCTATGTCTGCAGAAGAGAACTACCCTTGTCAGGTAAGGGTGGACTTATCATCCACCGAGTCTGTATGATTCTGCTGTTATTGACTTTTGCAAAAGCGAGGCCGGCGAGGTGAGTTTTTTAAACCCGCTGTTGTCTGTTATCTGTTTACAAGCATGCCAGCCAGTAGTAAGTTTAAGAAATGATGTTGTTGTATGTGTGCGCATGACTCCCAGCTGGAGGCAGCCTGTCCGCTTCCCCTAGAGGGGACCCCTGGTTACACCATGTATACTAAACATGGTCCTTCTGCTATTATGTTTTCCCCTTTTTTGACCAAATACACTAAACGAAGTAACTCAGAATTACAATGGCCGCCTTATGGGTCTTTTGACAAGCAAGTTCTGGCAAATCTAGAGAATCAGCTATTAAAATTGAAGATTCGTCCCTCGATGTTTGATTCTGTCAGGATGTGGAGGAAGGAAATTGAGCAGAGAGCAAAGAAGGAAAAGGCACTAGAAAGGAAGAGAGAGCAGATGTTAATGGCTTACCATGCTAGGGAGCACTTACAGGATCAAATGGAAAGATCTGTAGAGATAGCTGATAGGGAACATAGGGCGCAGGTGCAGAAGTGCTACCCGGCCCAGGAAGAGAAAGGAAAAGGCTTTATTGAAGTGGGAGAAGAGGGTGACTCCCTGCTCGATACCATGTTGGAAAGTTCTCCTGCTTATGCCCCCATCTACCCTGCGCTGACACTCGCATGCAGCTGCACCAGCCGTGCTGCACACTCCTGCCCCTCCTACTGTTCCCACCATCACACCAACCCCCCCTATTTTGACGCCTATGACACCGACTGCGCACACTACCCCTGTCCTCCCCACGGGAATGACAACGAGTCCCCATCAACCCAATCCCTGCAGCTTTACCCCTGTCCGCCCCTTCCCTTCTCCCCCGTGGTCCACGGTTAAGCAGGATTTATATAGATTATTGAATTCCCCCCGACTGGCTTCCTTGCGCTTTGCAGTCAGCTTTTTGCGCCTTGGAGGAGATGACCTGCAAAAGCAACAGTGTGAATGTTGGATAAATAGCGGGAATATTTATCCATTTAAAGAAATATGGTCCACCTTTTCCCAATGGACGATTATGAAACAGACCATCTGGGCTGAATACATATGTACCTTGGTTATGCAGAGATTCGAGAATTCGTTTATGCAGATACCCGTCAGATTAGTGGACCTCAGGTCACAAATAAAAAGAGGCAATGTGCAGGGAGAGGGGATGTTTTGATAGCTTTGATTGGTTACCGTAATATGACCGCCTTCCCCAAATCCCCTCTAGAGACAGCTATGCCAAGAAGAGAGGCGGCCCCTGTCTTTATTAACGCACTCACCGATGCCCAAAATAATGGCCAAGGGCCTTTTAAAGCCCACTGGCGTAGGCTATGGGTTCATTTCCCTTGAAAAAGGTCAGAGGTAATGCAGTTGAAAGGGCAGTTACCAGATCCTCGAAAAAATCTGGCTGCCTTTTACAAAGAATTAGGCCAGATAATATCTGCAGGTACACTTATTCTTGAAGATATCGACTTGCTCTTTGGTACGGTCGTTCCTACTGAAATTTGGCATAAGGTTCGACATACTGACCATGAAGTAGAGCTGGGATGTAAATGGGTTAATCTGGAAGCTATGGAAGACGCAAGGGCAGGGGAGACTAAGCCAGAATCTGCCATCTTGACTTTTCCCGGTAAAACAATAACGCTTATAAAAACATTTTGGCCAGAAAAAGTCATTAACTGGGATAATATAAATGCCTGTAGGCAGCGATAAAGATGAAAGTGTGGCTGACTTCTTTACCTGTTTTGAAACAGAATACAAGGGACATAGTGGCTTGGACCCCCGGATCCCAGGCTCTAGCCCAGTATTTGTCAATAAGTTTGTCAGCAACTTGCTTCCTGAGATATCCGCCAGGCTCAAGAAGGTTGAGAGTACATGGTCTGCCTAGACTATGACTGGTATCTTGGCTATGGCACAGTATCAGGAGAATAGGGTGAATGAAGATAGAGAAAAGGAAAGTAAAAGGGCTAGGGATCTTAAGACTAAGGTACTTCTACAGCATGCTTACCCTCCCCGAGGTCCCGATGCCTGTGGGAATTTCAGACCACAGCCAGTCTACCCCCTCAGGCCCTCAACGCACGGGAGCCCTCCAAACAGATCAGTGTGCATATTGTAAAGGGTACAGCCATTGGATAGATGAGTGCCCCGTATTTGCTGAAAACATCCGAACAGGGAAGACTCTGCCTCGTGCTCCTAGGGAGGGGAGGCCAACTAGGGACCATGGCCCGCCCCGTCCGCAGGACAAACAGCATAGATCCAGGGATGACGCCCCTATCCGTCAACGCCCGGCCAATAGGTTTGATGGATACGAAGCAACACGCACTTATTACAATGATGATTATGATGAAGTTGATGAGACAGGGTTCTATCACGCATAGGACAGCAAGGAAAGGGGTATTACACCCGTGACCAGCCCTGTCTCTGAACACATCCCTCTCGATATTGGCCCCACGCATGTTGACGCTCCCTTGGTCCTCACTACAGGTGGAAGTGAAAACTTATTAGGCCTGGATTTACTGAAAGCTCTGTATGCGACCATATCATGTATCCCTAACAATTTCCCCCACCACATCCTCCTATATGTATCTGTCCTGTCCCCTCCCACCAGAGTTGCAGTCTTTACCTTCCTTCCTCTGGGCATCATCAGACACTGATGTCGGCTGTCTCAAAATACCCCCTCATGTGGTACGTATTCAGCCCGGCGCCATCCTTCACCTGCCTTTGACAGTATTGACTGCCCGCGGAAGGAGAAGCAGCGCTTTTAACAATAATATCTGAATTGATGGACAAGGGCGTAGTGGAGGAGGCCCGTGGTAATATCTGTAACTGTCCCATTATTCCGGTTCTTAAAAAGACCAATGGAGATGCTCCCTCCCCTCAAATATACAGATTTGTGATTGACCTGAGAGCCCTTAGCAAAATACCGATCTCCCAATACCCTGTTGTCCCCGACATTACAGCCCTGTTGACGATGGTCCCTTCTGACGCCACGCACTTTTCTGTCATAGACCTGAAGAATGCCTTTTTCAGTATTCCTATACATCCTGACAGCAGATATTTTTTTGGTTTCTCCCTTGGTGGGTGGAGCTTTAGATTTTGCCGCGCCCCTCAAGGCTTCACCGAAAGCCCCAGTATCTATAGTCAGGTACTCAAAGTCAACTAGATTCCTTTGAACTCCCTGATAATTCCACACTGCTGTAGTATGTTGATGACCTCCTCATTACTGCAAATTCCGCCTCGGCATGTAAAGAGGCTACTCTCTGTTTGTTACGCCACCTTGCCCTCCATAACCACAAGGTCTCTTTAAAAAAGCTTCAGTTTTGTCAAGAGAAGGTGACCTATTTAGGCCATCTTCTCTTGAAGGAGGGAAGGCAGCTCACCACTGATCGTGTAGCCATTATCAATGCTATGGCGACCCCACGGACACAAAAGCAGATGCGAGCCTTCATAGGTCTAACCTCATATTGCAGACAGTGGATTTCCAATTTTTCGGCCATGGTCAAACCTCTTCTTACCCTCACCACTAAAGACATATCAGACAGTTCCACATGGACTAGAACGCATACGCAGGCCTTCCAGGATTTAAAAAGAGCTCTGTGTACTGCTCCAGTCCTAGGTACTCCTGATTATAACAAAAAAAATTATTTTTGTACATGAGACAGACGGCTGTGCATGCGCTGTCTTGACCCAGATATTCGGAGGTCACCATCGGCCATGTGCCTATTTTTAAGCCACCTTAGATCCTGTTGCGAGGGTTCTCCCAGGATGCCTACGGGCGACAGCTGCGGCCACACTCATGGTCTGTCAGAGTGCGGGGATCGGCATGAACTCCCCCTTGGTTCTGATGGTTCCCCATTCTGTGGATACCCTCCTTAATAACACCAAGACACAGTACCTCACTAGCGCACGACTCACAGGATATGAATTGACACTCTTTTCCAGCCACATTAACATCAAGAGATGCACTGTACTGAATCCCGCCACCTTACTCCCACTGGACACTCAGGATGCTTGTTTAGATCCACATGATTGTATATTGAGGACAGAGGAGGAGACAAAGGGACGGGTTGACTTTCAGGATACCCCGATAGCAGACCCAGAAGGTACACTGTATGTGGACAGATCATGTCTCAGAGGGCCAGATGGTAACATATCAGCCGCCTACGCCCTCACGACATTGGAGCAAGTAGTAGAAACAGCTCACATTCGGCAGTGTTCTGCTCAGGCTGCAGAATCAGTGGCCCTCACTAGAGCCTGTGAGTTAAGCAAAGAAATAACGGTTAATATCTACACTGACAGTCAGTATGCCTTTGGGGTGGCTCAAAACTTTGGGAGACTGTGGAAAGAAAGGAGTTTCCTTACTTCACATGGGAAGAAAATTCAACATGGCCCCCTAATTCACTGATTATTAGACTCCCTAACATTTCCCAGAAAGGTAGCTATTATAAAATGTGAAGCGCATAAGAAAGTGACGGATGATGTTGGAAAAGGCAATGCCCTGGCTGACCAGACAGCCAGACAGACAGCTCTTAAGAAAAAGGAAGGAATGTATGTGGGAGGTTCCACCAGGTGGGTGGCAGAGGGGGGCATGGTTGAAGATACAGTACAGAGTGTGATCGATACTCAGTCCCATGCTACCCCTGAGGAGCTGAGGATGTGGACAGAGCATTTAGCGGTGAAGGAAATAGATGGTTGTTGGGCCCGTATCACTAAGGAGAGACAATGGATGTTGCCCGACAGTCATGTGCTACCGGTAGTAACGATGGCCCATGGCCCTGCTCACATTAGTGCGAAAGGGATATGTAAGTTGCTGGAACCCACCTGGTATAACTCAAAGATACCAGCATATGCTGAGAGGATGGTCAAAACATGCATGATTTGCCTTATGTACAACCCGGGAAAAGGTACAGTGACCCCTGGAGGAGGATTCTCCCCCCTACCTTTCCTTTCGAAGCCCTCCAGATGGACAGATGTAACAATTTAAAGTATGTCCTGGTGGTGGTCTGTACCTTCAGCCGATGGGTGGAGGCCTACCCTGTGAAAGACTGCATGGCTATCACTACCGCCAAAATACTATTGAAAGAATACTTCCCACGATTTGGTTTGCCCCGCTTGGTCTGGAGTGACAACGGGACACACTTCACGGCTCAAATAATGGAGTATGTCTGTTCAGCATTGGATGTGAAACAAACATTTCATGCAGCTAACCACCCCCAGTCAGCAGGTCTAGTGGAGGTTTACAATGACATCCTAAAAACTAAAATGGCCAAGATTGCAGCAGAGACAGGTGTTACTTGACTTGGGTTGATGCTCTGCCCCTGGCTCGGCTGTCTGTCAGGACAATAGCCCATACCAGGATAGGACTATCTCCTCATGAAATTGTGTTCGGGAGGCCTGTCAGTGTGTGGGGTGTTCCACGGCCCCAGAAACTGTGTGATGTTGAATACCCTGTGTTGACTGATTATCTGTACAGTTTGACTAACACCTTTCGTACTCTTTACCACCAGATGCATGAGGCCATACCTGACAAAAGCGAGGGCCCAGGACACGTTATCCAACCTGGCGACTGGGTTCTGATTTGCAACTTTCAACGTACTAAGAGCCTCGAGCCCCGCTGGACACAGCCACGTCAGGTGTTATTGGCCACCGGCACTGCCGTGACAGTTGAAGGTTGGAAGAACTGGACCCACGCGACGCACTGCCGACAAGTGCCTCTACCTCTCCCCTATGATCAGTGGGTGAGAGAAGGACGAGGAGACTCAGAGACATAAATAGTCCAGACGTTTGTTCCATTCAGCAACGCAAGATTACATTTCACATCTACGGAAGCAGAGAGTGACAGTATACTAAAGGGAAAGGTGGAACACTCTCCTCACTCTGCACAGCATCAGGAACAATTATTCCCTGACCATACTGATCCTACTTCTACACGATATAACTTGCATTCCAGAAGGAAGGCTTACCCTTGACTTAGCTCAGGTACCTACAGGCTGTAGGGCTGTGATCTCCTGGCTAAGAACGGTGCTGGTATGTCAGACTAAGGTACGCCCGTAGGGCTCTTGGCACCTGCATCCAGTGAAGCAACCACCAATCACAGACAACCGCTAGTGGTCCCTGGCTTAGTACAATGGCAGCCGTCCAATACACCCAAGTCCAGAAACGATATGTCAATCTCCTACATGGTAAGTGCTTCGTGGACCCCGTGGTGACGCTTTTTGTCTCAATCATCTTGTCTATCATCGGTTGGATGTTACTGATCTACTATCCTGTTACCCCACAAACTCCTACCCCGACTCCTGCAGAGCATCAGTATTTCACATTACCCGCCCACGAATTACCCCGCCATGCAGAATTTTTCAATAACACCTTTGTCCAGATGTTACATCATCATCAGCTGATCATAAATACTGCCAACTGTTGGGTATGTGGACTGATGCCGCATGCTATGACACAACCTGTTCCATTCTTTCCTAATCTTTTTTCCATTTCTGGGTCCTGTCTTGCATGGTTGGTGTTGATGCAGGAGGCCTATACTATCAATGGTACTGCCAATTCTGTCCTTGGAACATTTCGAGATGACTTCTGGCGAAACAGGTCTGGCAATACCAACACCCCTTTTTGCCCGACCGGCTCATCAACATTGCTATTACCAACGGATGAACTCGGTGAGATGGTGGTATTTAACTCAACTTCTCGACAAACATTTACCAAATTTTGCGCCAGAAGGCTACTACCTGATGTGCAAAACACTCTTAATGTTATAAATGTGCGGGGCAGTGTCTGCATCCATGGCTCGGGAACTAAGAAATTTGGTACTGGTATCTGTGACATCATTAAAATTTTAAACTCTGGGGGCATATTACCAAGCAATAGCGATAATTATCGCTATTGCTTGGTTAGAGACAAAAATTTACCGCAGCGCTGCGGCGATTTTTACCGCAAATAAACCTTGGTATTACCAAGGTTTAACGCAAATGCGGTAAAAATCGCTGCAAAGCATGAATATCGCTGAAAAGTCAGCGGTATTCATGCATTAGCGAGCTAATGCTCTTAGCCATGTTATCCACCTCCCATTGGATAACATGGCTAAGAACTGCTCAGGGCAGGTGTTAGCTTTTGGAGATATTCCCGCTTAGCGCGAATATCTCCAAAAGTTGGTAATAGGAGATAGCGATGTTAGCGACTGTTTCCAGTCGCTAACATCTTGGCACGCCCACTTTGCATCTCATTAGTGATAAATATCAGTGACATGCAAAGTGGGGCCCAAGATGGTCGCTATCTCCTACTAGCTGTCGCTAACTGGTGTTAGCGGCAGCTAGGTAATAGGGAGATAATTTTATCTCCGCTTTCTTGGCTTTTAAAGCCAAAAAAGCGGAGATAAACCCCCTTGATAATATGCCCCTACGTCTCCTCCAAAGTTGGTGGTGTCCCCCAACACTTATTTTGTTTGTGGCACAGCAGCCTACATTTGGCTCCCTGGTAACTGGTCTGGTACCTTCTATCTGGCCTTCCTCCTTCCACCAACGTATTTTACCCATGGAGATTACCACCTGTTGATGAAGGGCATTTTGCGCTGCTCAAGTAGGGGGTGTCATATCCGCTGAGGATACAGTAGGCCAGGAAGCTGGGACTTCTTTAAGGGTTTCCTCCCATTCTGGGGCCCCATGGCAAACAGTCGGGCTATACGAGGACTGACCAGAGTCCTTGAGGCACCATCATAGAAACAGCTGGGGCCCTCTCCAACATCACTGAAGAGCTCCAGGCAAACCACCTTGTAACACTTCTGCATCACCTTTCCTCTGAAATTCATCAGGATGAAGGCAACTGGTCCCTCACAGTCTGGATCTGGGGCCTCCTTTCCCAATGGGGCTGGAGGGTACTCATCTTCCATGCCTTGGGAGTGGCTGCCCTAGTCTCCTGCTGTTTGTGCATTCAGTGCCTGCCAATGCTCTGTGCAACGTGTGTTCAGGCTCTCAAGCCTCAACCCTCTAACATTCACGACACCAATATGAAGATGATGCTCCAATATGAAATAGATGATCTCATGAATATCGGCGTTTCCTATGTTATTGCCACTCAATGGCAAAAGGAGGGTCTGAGGAAAAGTGTCCTTCTTGTCGGCATTTATTTTGTGTCAGGACTCCATTATTTTTGCATTGCAATTTCGTGTCAAACACCTCTGCACGACCCTCCTGGTCATTTCTGCTGATGTCTGATGAAATTCTATCTGTCACGACCACCCTGCCCTTCCTGTTCCTTATGGTTGAGCCAATTTCGAAAAAGGGAACGAAGAATTGGCCTCACCACCCTCGGACTGAACTCCTGCACACATCCATCCTGTTTCGCAAGACTAGGTCACGCCACCGTCCCAGAACTTGTTTCTTTCACATATCCTGTTGTTCAAGATCTGTCTGTTCTCTCATGTACGTATCCTGTATTGCAAGACCTGTCCAATCTTTTGTACCATCAGTTGCAGTCCCCGTCCGGCCTGAACAAAGAATGGTGTAACTGCATTTTGACTCGGGGGCGCCAGGCCCCCACCCAAACTGGTTTCTTAAGGTGGGAAATGTGTATATAAGGCCTGTAAGCTGCGAAGTGAAGCAGCAGCCTCCTCTGTCTTGTCTCCGATGAGCTTGGGACTCTGTTCCATAGCCCAGGCTATTCAAATAAAACTTGGTTCCTCCTGCAGACGAAGGCTCCTTTGTCTCCTTTTTCTACATAAGGAGGGTATGGAAGACTTGGGCGGATCCCCCACAGCCGAGACCCAGTAAGTGGGTACAAACGGTTCTTCAGAAACTCTAAAAGGCTGTTGCAGCCTGAATGGTCTGCTGTATTGCATTTCATGGCAGAAATAAACCAGTTATACCTTGCATGGCCAACCATAGCTACAGAGGATACAGCCCAAGAGGGCAACTTCAAAAAGATCAGTTGTACCTTTCAGTGGATGACTAAACCTGTTTTACTGTATTATATTGTTAGATTTTCTTTATTGGAAATGTTTGTGATCAAATTCGTTTTTTAGCCTAAATTTTGCAGATTGTGTGTAAGCTGAAAATCGTTTTTGTGTAAACATTGATAAATGTGCTGTCTGAAAAGTGCTTTTCTGCTCCAAAAAACCTTTCCTGGCATGTACCATGTTTTCTTGCTTCTTCAAAGGTGGTCACCTCTATTGCTAAAATGTCTTTGTGAAGAAATGTTTCCAGCCTGAGCACTGCTGTTTCAGGATATAGCCACTAAACTGTCTTGTGATTGGTTAGCGTGACTCATCCGAGTATGTCTTGTGACAATGTTGTAGCTCTTTTCTTCACTTTGCAAGTGGCATCCTGTGGTTACGTGAGTTTGATGCAAAGTGCGAGTCTCTGCAGCTACTCCCCTCATTAGGCCTGTTGGAGCAGGGATAGGCCTTGGGTCAGAATCAAAGCTTCGATAATACAAAGTCACACCACTGAAAGCAAATAATGCAAATCATCTTCAATACAGAAACAATCCTTACATAGTCACCCAGAAAGTGCCTTGGTACTATTCAACATTTTAACAATAAACATATCTGTTTTACAATGGGCATTTAACTAGAGACGTATCTAGTGCAGAGCATGCACTGTGCCTCTTTCACATCTTGGCGGACCCCATTGGCATTTATCTGGCTTTCTGTAACCAGCGCATGCCACAGGACGTAGTTCAGACCCTCCTGGGGGATCCTATGGGCAATTAGCTGGCTGCCTGTAGTCAGGACACTACATGTGCTAATACTGTCTCTCCAGGTGGCAATATTTGGCTTTTAAGCAATGTATCCAATGGGAGATTCCTTTGTTGCTCCTCGGTGGGACCTGGCATGCAAATTCTGAAATCTCCCTGATGCTACTAACTCTTGATGATAAAGGAGTTGATGACATTTACAAGATGCGCCACAGCTTGTAGCCTCGACTACCCTTTCACCCTGAATGCCATCATGTCTCCTCTTACTACCTCACTTACTACTACCTCTGCTACTGCTCACTAAGGGGCTGATTATGATGGCGGTCAGATGAGCGTCTGACCACCATTGGGTTGGGAAAGGGACTGACCGACAGTGAGTCGACAGTCCCGCCAGGCAAATTATGGCTTGTGCTGCGGCCCAAAAAAGTACTGCAGCATAAGCCTCACTGCTAAAAGGCATGTTTGTAAACATCCCTGCACCTTGTGGCAGGCACCATGTGGTGCCTGACACATGGCGCAGGGATGTGATTTGATTTGCTTTATTCGAGAATGAACTCCTAAAAGCTTTACAGACAACATTAAAAAGCTGTTATAAAACATTTAAGTTGCTTAAAAAAGAGTTTTAGAAAAGTAATAAAAAATGTATCACATACATTGTCACATAAAATTTACAGATAAAATATGTACACTCTGATTAATGACCTCCTCTTAATTCATTTATCTAAAAACCTTTGTCTAATGGACCATGACCAGCCGAGAAATTTAGAAGTGGCTAGTAGTATAAATAATGAAGAACTAGTACAGATAATTCTTAGCGCCACTACACTGCTGGTTGTACCTAAGTTCTTACACATGGGAGTAAGCCAGATGCGTCTGGGCTCTACATAGGATTTGCATGCAAATAAAAAGTGACCGATTGTTTCGTCATGTGCTCCACAGGATGGGCAAGAACTGTTTGAAGGGCCACCCCACCTGCCCATTAGGGATTTAAGAGGGAGAGAACCTGCTCTAGTCTGGAAAAGCAACTTCCTATCCCTTGGGCTAGTGATAGTGTCCCAGTATGGTTCTAGGCTGGGGAGGAACTTTGCTTGCAGAAATTTTCCAGCCATAGTCTCTTGGTTGATTTCATTCCAAGTCAGTTCTGCCACCATCTCCCAATAGATCTCTTTAAGGTTAGTCTTTGTAGGAAAAGAGGCCACCTCCGGATTTTTCCATAACATGTAGAGGCCTAGTTTGCCCAGCATTTTCCTTAGTTCATTTAACCATCCTATTTTGTGGAACTCGTCTGCATTGATTATATCCTTAAATCCCTCCGCATAGTGTAAGAGTTCAGGTGTAGTCCAAAGTCTACGCCAATACATAATAGGTCTTAATCTTGCTAAGTCAATTAATGCCTTCCTGCCTAGATCATACCTTAATGGTAGCAGGGGGGTGCTCTTGGGAAGACTTGTAATAAGTCAAAAGAACTTATTTACCGAAGTTTGTAGTTTTCCCAAGGCTCCTAAGGCTACTCTAGTCTGCCTACACTCAGCATTATACCACTTCGCTGGTTTGGCGTGTCTTATATCCCCTTTCTTTGCTGGTTTCTGGAAATAGTCCTTAATAGCTATGAAGAGGTTCTCATGGATTTTGGTTGATTTATCACTCCCTGAATATTTAGAATTTGATTGTTCAAGAAGTGTTACCGCTTCATCAACCTGGGAATTAATGCTTTTTATAGTTTGCTGATTAGCCTTAACATGCAACCATTTCAGCCTGTGCATATCATTGGATGGGACAATCAAAGGAGCGTTAACTTTAATTTAATTTAATTTAAAAGAATTTGTAAAGCGCACGTATGCCATGCGGCTTCATGGCGCTGGTAAACACTAAAACCAGAAACAGGGGAGCAAGAAGATTTTTAGGCTGGGAAAGCTTTCAGGAAGAGAAAGGTTTTAAGTGATTTTCGGAACTCCATATAGGAGGCAGCTGAACGTAAGGCCAGCGGGAGGGAGTTCCAAAAGGAAGTGGCCAGGACAGAAAATTTCAGGCCCCCCATCCAGCTCTTCTTGAAGCGGGGAACTGTCAGAAGGCACATAGAGGAGGAGCGAAACTCCCTAGTTGGCTGGTAGGCTTGGATTGCCGAGGAAATATAGGCAGGCGCCGTTGCCGCTCGGGCTTGGAAGGTGGTACAACCTAGTTTAAATAAAGCCCGCTCCTTAATCGGCAGCCAGTGAAGGGACTTTAATAAGGGTGAGGCATGGTGAAATTTGGGCAGCCCGAAAATCAGTCGGGCCGCCTGGTTCTGAACTGACTGAAGGCGCTGGAGGGCATAGGCGGGAGCACCGTTATACACGATATTCCCGTAATCTAGCCGAGAAAAAACCATCGCCATCAGAATCAGTTTGAGGGTAGGGACAGAAAAGAAATGGGAAATTTTCCGAATGGTTCGGAGCATAAAAAAACAGGAAGACACAACAGAACTAATCTGGGAGTGAAGGGTAAGTTGATGGTTGATGGTGATACCAAGGGTTTTGACAGAAGGAGAGGGTAAAGGGGGGGGGCCTAGAGACGGGGGACAAAAAATGGGGGACCAGGGACTGCCACTGCCGCCGGTCAAAACTAACTCAGTTTTATCTGGGTTGAGTTTCAGATGGTTGTGATTCATCCAATCCCGGATAAATAGCATGACCGACTGAAAGGAGTGAACACCAGATTGGGAAGGGGAAAGATTAAAGATCAGCTGGAGGTCATCGGCGTAATTATACACCGTGACCTCCATCTGTTGCAAAGCAAACACAAGGGGGAGAATGTACAGATTAAATAATAAGGGAGAAAGGGAGGACCCTTGAGGAACACCACACTGGACTTCTCGCGGAGGAGCTGAAAAGTCGGCTAGATGGACAGCCTGGGTGCAGCCGTTGAGGAAGGAGCTAATCCAGGCCAGAATCGAACCCCCCATACCCGCCGCCCTGACACGGGATAATAAGATGGAGTGATCAACCGTGTTAAAGGCGGCGGATAGGTCGAGGAGGACGAGGGCCTGGGGGGTGTTAGTGTCTAGTCCTTCCCTAAGCTGGTCCATAACCGAAATGACCACCTTCTCGGTCGAGTGTCGGGGACGGAAGCCAGACTGGCAGGGAGCCAGATAGCCGCTGTCCTCCACGAAGGAGCTCAATGTCTGGGTGACATGGGTCTCGAGGACCTTACCCAAAAAAGGGAGGAGCGAGATCGGATGGTAGTTAGCAGGGGAAGCAGGGTCAGCCTCTGGTTTTTTCAAGATAGGGATAATGGCGGCTGCCTTATGGAGAGCAGGCACTGTGCCTTTACATAGGGACTCGTTCAAAAAAGTCAGAGGTGGCAGATAAGAGTCAGAGAAAAATTTTCGCAGGACATGGGCCGGACAGACGTCGGCTGGGGATCCTGACTTAACTCGGGCCAAGAGGGGAAGGAGAGACTCCTTGGTTAAAGGGGGTGTGATGTTAATTGTCGGCCTATTGAGCGGGGGCTGGGGATCAGAGACAGAGGGGGGGGAGGGATGCTGGATTTAATCAGAGCGACCTTGTTGATGAAATATTTATTGAGCGAATCGCACAACAACTGAGAAGGAAGAATTTTGGGAGATGTCCTGTCAGAGGAAGCCAGCTCGCGCACTGTGTCAAAGATTTCCCTGGGCTGGCTCTCAGCGGCAAGGATTTTCTCTGAAAAGTAGTCAGTCTTGGCCTGTAAAATTGCGTTTTTATATTCCTTACATACAGTTTTGTAGCGGGCTTTGCGGGATGGTCAGTAAGCAAGCCTCCAAACGCGTTCCCCTTGGCGCACCTCCAGCTTTTTGTCTTGAGGAGGGGGGAGAACCATTTATTTGCCTCATGAGCGCGCCTAACAGTGACACGTCTCAGAGGGGCATCTTGATCACAAGCTCTCGAAGGCCAGCCATTGAGCATGGCTACTTGGGACAATGAGGGGGCGCCCATTAGGTCAGGGCAGGAGGATGACAACGTAGCTCAAAGAGCGGGAATGTCTACCTTGCTCCAGTTCCTAGCCCAGGAATTTCTCGGGGAAAAGGGTGTCTTAGCCAAGTTAAGGTCTAAATGAAAAGAAATCAAAAAGTGGTCAGACCACAGACAGGGAATAACAGTAGGCGTAGAAATTGGGACGTTTAACGTCCAGATTTGATCCAGAATATGGCTACAGGAATGGGTAGGGGAATGGACATGGGAGACAAAATTAAGACTAAAAAGGAGTTGAGAGAAATCTCTTGATGGGGCCTTTTAACTACCTCACGTGCCTCACCCATACTATGTGGAGCCCACCATTTATGTTTAACACATAACGGATTGTGATCGCTTTCTATTCTAGTTTTGACCTCCATATCGATCACATGTCTCCAAAGCTTTAGACTACATAAAACGTAGTCTATTCGGCTACTGTATCTCCCGTTGTCAAAAGTGCAAGCCCCTGACCTGTCACTTCGGGTCCTTCCATTTAGTGCCCTCAGGCTATTTTCATAGGATATTGCATTTAAGGCAATAATATCCTCAGTCCATCGGGTGACAGGTTTCAGATTTAATTTGGGGACACCCCATTGCCTATCCTCCTCATCTCCAGCCCAGTCGTCTTGAATAGCCAGGGGTTCAAAAGTTGTATTTAAATCACCCGCTACCACGATTCTGTTGTCAAGCAAGTGAGTTTCTAGGAGGGAAACCAGAGCTGCACAAACTTCTGACCTTCCTCCCCTGTTACCCCTGGCATAGACATTATAGATGTCAAGGCAACCCTTAGGACCAGAATCGATTCTAATAAGTTGAAAGTATCTACTTTTAGTGTCAATTACTTTAACAGTAAGCGCTAATCATTGGCGTACCCAAATAGTAAGTTCACCCATTGGACGCCCCTTGACACCTTTTATTGCTGGGATGTAATAGTTCAGGAAGCCTTGTTTAAAGCATGGCTCACAGAGCCAGGTCTCCTGGAAGATACACACATCATATAAGTTTACAAAACTTCTCCATTCCTGTGAGTCATGCTTGGAGCCTTACCCCGCTATATTCCAGGAGACTAGCGTGCCATTTTCTCCCCATATGTCTTCTGAAATTCCATTAACGCAAGATACAACCGGGATTGCAGACAAACCCAGCTCTTCTACATTGACAGGTCTTACTGTTGGACTAGTCTCAGAAGTATCCCCGAAGATTACACTCAGCTCTCTATTAGGTTTTTGGGGGTAATCTGCACTCACTTCAGTGATGTTCTCTGTTTCTAAGGTCCCTATTATTTCTATTTGGTCCACGAGCTCCTCAGTGATCCCAATCCCGTCAGATGGGTGTATTTGATGTCAATCATTGCAATCCAGTCCTGAGCAACTTCTCTCGTGAACTCCACCCATGACTCGAGAGGAGAGCTCTTGGAGCTGGGGGCAAGATTTTCTTAGCTGGTTCTTAGATTGTGCAGGGGGACTAGTCCTGAATTCTAGGGCAAAGAGGTTTTCAGCAAGGGAGGCATGCTTCATTGTAAGTTCTATGGAGTCATATTTATGATTAGGGGCGCTAATCCGTTTTGCCTGCAGGATATCTTCCCTTATCACTGACCGACAACCTCTCACGTGACGCTACCAATGAATGGCTTTGTTTGTGGGAGAGTCGGGAAACTCCCTATTGTCTTTAGCAAGTTTGGGGACACTGGTCATGTAGATTTTATTTGGAGGGTGTCCTTTGTTAGTATCGCTAGTCCCTCTTTTCCCCTGGATGCTAGCACCTGGTGTTTTATTCTTTTCACAGACTCTAGCCATTATGGTTGTTCCTTCTTTCATATTTCTTAACTTCTGTTGGGTATTTTGGGCATTCGCTTTGACTCTAGGAGCATTAGATATGAGTGCTTCTTGTGGTCTTGTCTGTATGGCAGGTCTACTCTTACTCGGGTCAATCGGGTGTGGTACAATTAAGTCACTACCATTACCCTTAGCTGAGGCTTGATTGCTTTTACGTTTCAGGGGGAAGTTATCCTGCAAACTTTTTATTACGTTAGCTTGGGTTTTTCTTCCTCCCTCACCCTCACCCCTTACTAATATGCTTAAGTTCTTCACTAGTGATTTTAGTGACTCTATTTCATCTCGGAAAAGGATGACAAGATTTGTTAAGTTGGATACTTCTTCGCTCACAGCTACTCCCTTTCTGCTGCTGTGATTAAAGACAGTGTCCAAAATAGCTGTCTCGCCTTCCGCTGGGGTGGTATCTGTTACTAGTGGCATTGATTGATGGGCAGGGGGCACGTTATGAATGTCAGCCAGTACTGTAAACCTACTATGACAGGGTATTAGAGGGACAACAACCGCTGGTAAAATATCACTGGTCGCGCCTTCCTGTTGATTCTTGGCTGCATGTTCCTGGTCGTTATTTTGTATGATCACACAGTCCCTATTTTCAATGTCATTATCGGCCAATGTTTTAGGTTTTCTTTTGGCCTGGAACATTGCTGGTAATATTGGTAGAATGTTGTTGGCTTCTTGTGATTCTTGTGTGTCCCCCTTCTCGCTTGGGACCTCCCCGCTACACTCACGCTGATCGGAGTCTATGATCTCCCTACACTCATCGACAAGAACGTTGATTCGCTCCAGAACATCCTCGGATGCATGGCTGGCCGCTTTTCTAGATTTATTTCCCTTCCTTTTTTTAGGGGGTTTGCCGTCTCCTCCCCCGGCTTCCATAGACTTTCGTTTCCCCATAGCCCAGGTATACGTGCACCTATAGTCAATGTAGTCCAGCACACAAAACTTATATTTAGGTCTATCTTACCGTGGGCGTAAAGGTGGCGATGTTAAAGATGTGGCCCTGCCCTGCCTCGGTCTGCCCCGGACGGCCACGGACGGGAGGCGTTCCGCTCTTTCTTGGCGCCTCCGGGCGCTGCGTGTGACGTCCCAGGTGCGCCTCTGCCACTGGGGCACCTGGGAAATGTAGTCTTTCGCTGGCCGTTCCCCTCACGACGGACTGCTGCACAGATGGTATCCGGGTGCTGGGCTATGCCGTTGCCGTCACGGCGGTGAGTCTGACTGCAAACGCCCCTACAGAGCGCTCGGCGCTCCGCTCTTTGTTGGCGCCTCCGGGCGCTGCGTGTGACATCCCAGGTGCGCCTCTGCCACTGGGGCACCTGGGAAATGTAGTATTTCGCTGGCCGTTCCCCTCACGGCAGACTGCTGCACAGATGCTATCCGGGTGCTGGGCTATGTCGTTGCCGTCACGGCCGTGAGATGTTTAGGGGGGCACCATAGGTGACCCCAGACCCCATAGTGGAGGGCCAGTGGCAAGGGGGGCCCGCTAGGAGCCCCCAAAGTCACTTTGTGTCTGCCTTTTCATGGCATGTGGGCCGTCATGAAAGGGCAAGCAGAAAGGGACATTGTAATCCTTACAGCGGTGCCTGAGCAGGCACTGCCCCTGTTGTAGGGTTTACTGTTCCTCCGATGGTCTGACAGGCTCCTTGAGCCCGTCTGATGCTTGGCAGACGGTTCCTCCATCAGATGCCTCCACCCGCCACATCGTAATGGGGCAGGTGGACCTGTAGTGGCCAATGTCAGTGGGACTGCCTCTGACTGCCTGATGGTGATTATCCCACTGCCATCGTAATCAGGCTCTAAATTACTCCCTCACTGTCTCATTACGTAACATGGCATATTCTTCCTAACT
Source organism: Lissotriton vulgaris (assembly GCF_964263255.1). NCBI lineage: Eukaryota > Metazoa > Chordata > Amphibia > Caudata > Salamandridae > Lissotriton > Lissotriton vulgaris. Next base: position 884,936,626 of record NC_141699.1, on the reverse strand, counting down.
TACTTAGGGCCTTTTTTATTTCTTGAGGGTCAGGGTCCTGCTGTCACTTTTTTGATGGATTCACCACCTTCTGACTTGTTTGAATGCCTGCCTCATTTAGATGTAGGTGGGTCCATGGGCGGAACTCTGCCACAGTCCCACTGCCCCTGCCAGGAATCATTGCCCACATCGAAGGTGCCATAGGCAAGAGCCTCGATAAGCTGATTTCGATATGCCTTTACATAGAGGCAACTGTGGTGAGAATCCCCCCTTCTTTGAATTGATGCAATCAAAGGAAATGATGTAAAAACTTACGTTTTTTCCTGCTTTCCATTTCTGTTCCCTTCTTGTACCCCATTGTCCAGGTCCCTCCTTTGCTGTTCCAACTCCACCATGACACCAAACGACCTCGTTGTTACCAAGATCTAAGATAAGCTACTTGTACAATCGTCCTATGTATTGTGTGTTGACAATTGTGTAGCCTTATGCATTTCTGCATTGCTCTTACATGCAATAATTTTGTTAGACATAATGCAGTAGAGTTCATTTTCCTCATTATCAAGGTAAATTGAACACCTGTGTTGACACTTAAAAATGTTTTATGTTGTTGAGGTATTTGGGAGTATTGCTGTGGTGGTACCTGTGGATGGGCATTCAATAGTGTGCATATGTTGTGTGAGTGGCATGTAATATGTAACACAGAGGTACATTACACATTGACTACATATGTTTTTCATGCAAATATGACACATGTGAATTAACACATTAATGAGTTGTAGTTACCACTCTGCTCTTCACCAGGAACTCACTCCGCCAGCAAACAGCTGCCAGCACATCGCCAGCACAACGGGAACATCTAAATCGGCTCGGCACAAACCCGCCGCCACAGCTGTCTACTGTCTATTGCCGAACATCTAAATATGGCAGGTGGACTGCCGGTAGCTTGACAGAGTACTTGGAACCTCTGCTACGGTGGGACGGCGGTAGTCCTGCCAAGAACTAAATCAGGCCCAAAGACTCCAAACTATTGATTGCTTCCCTCTCCTTTCTTTCTATCAAAATACTTTACCTTCCATCCTTTGCTTTCCTCTTCTATCTGAATGTAGCCTACTCTAAATTGACAACTCTCTGACTTTTTTTCTAGTTGTCTCTGCAAATTTCCCACACCTCATTTTAGCGATCACAATCTCTCCATCTTTGAAACCATATCCCTGCAACTTAACAATGCCTTATCTTCCCTAGCCTACCTCTTTATCTCACCAACCATTAGCATAAACTCACATAACCTACACTAATATTCACACTTAACTCCTCTTAATGAAATCTTCCACAAAGAAAGAGGAGTAAATAGATTAAATGGTTTCATTGAGAGAACAAGATTAATCCAAATAACCAACAAAAACACTAATCCTGGGTTCCGGTGTAACGTAACTCCTTTGAAAGAGCTTCAATGCCATGTCAGAAGTAGTAATGTAGAAATGCACATATATTTTTAAACAATATAATACTAGATATCCTCTGAGCCGACTCTCACTTCTACCTATTGATGTAATAATTTTCAGGTTAACACACATATCTACTAAAATAGTGGAATTTTCTCAAGTGACCAGACTTCATGGTATATCATGGTGGCTTGCCGTTATTCCAGGGAATAGCACTAAAAGCCATTTAATATCAGATCTCCTTATGGTGTGAAGTATCCCATATAACTCAAAACACAACTTTACCACAATATATAAGTAACTGCACAATAAATTTGAATCAGATGCATACTGCAAAATGCATGACATGGGATGAAAGCAGCATGAAAGCAGAATGACAATCTAATCCTTATGGATAGCTAGGGGCGAGAAGTACAACCATTTGCGACTGCTAAAATGGCTTTTGCAATGTACTCACCCTATTTTGCTAGTTGGTAACCTACTACCGATTCAATAATTGGGTTTGTGAGACCCTATAAGGAAGGGGATTTCAAGGGCGTGGCTTCTTAATAGCGAGTCGCAGAGGCATGTAAGAAAATGTTGCCACCGGTATGCGGTTGCAACAAAATCATATTTTGCCAACTCCATGAAGGAGGTGGTGACCCATTCACAACCTGGAAAGGGCCTCCATAGGACACCTTTCCCTTTGTGAATGTTGGCACCAAGATTTTTTAAGAGCTGGCAGTAGTTCCACAGACTACTTGCCTACTCATAAATAATGCAAAGGAAACTTTAAATGTTTCTTTTTTAAATGCATCCCATCTTCCTTGAAGAAAAACGGGCTGTATTATGGGAAAAAAATTGCTTCATTTTACAATCAATCACAGACATGGTGGTCTCCTGACCCCAACAGGTGGCCATCCCTGTGATTAAACGCCATTCCTAATGGGTTGCAAATTGTGATTACGTGATGAATATTAATGAGGTAGGTCATTTGAGACCCCATATGGATTCTCTAAATGTGTCAGACACATAAGTAAATTTCATTTTGCGACTAGGTAATTGAGAGTCGCTAAAAATCTTAATGAACGAGTCACTAAATGAAATGGTTGTAGATCTGGCCCTACATCACTAACTTTGAGCTCTCCTGAGTCCTACCCATCCACAAAGTGCTTCTGTGCCTCATCAGTAGTAACCACTATAAAAATAATCATACCATACAATAGAAATTGAATTGTTTTACAGAATGTACCATCCCAGAAGAGGTGTCACCCAACAACTGGATGATGTTCCTTCTCAAAAAAAACTTAAAGGCATTTTCCTGTTTCTAATTGTGTTGGAGAATGCAACACATTTGTAAAGAGGAACAAACTAGGAGAAATAAAGATAGTTCTCTTCATCTCACCTCTATCGGGAGGGTGTAGAAATCTGATGCATTCCCAGGCTTACTGTTTTGGCAAATCTGGAAAAGTGCCAAAATACATGAGTGGATGTGTGAGGACACCAATTCACCACAAATATAATGCCTTCCAGGTACAGAGTAACTCAAGGCTGCGACTTGCATTACTTCATAGTTACCAAGCAACTGAGGGCTGTGCAAGGTGGCCTTGCTTGGGTTGGTAAACTTGACTTAGGTTTTGTGTTGCCCTTGCCTCACCCTGTGTGACACAAGGGCAACACACTCCTGTGAGGGTACTGGGGAGCAGACAACACTTACCCGGAGGCCTGAGCTCGGCGTTCCTTCCTCCCGCCCTGGTCCGACGCGGTAGCCAGTACCGTTGCGCGGAGGGCGGGCAGGTAGAGCCAGGCACTTCCGGTTGCAGAGATTAGCGCTCTAGTTGTTGGGAGCACTTTAGGTTAAAGGAGCCATGCCCCAGCAAACTCGCAGCGGACGCGCCATCTTCACGCCGAAGACGCGCCAAAGACAAGCCCGTCTGCGCCCGTCCGCGGCCGACCGGGGCTAGGGGCCGGACACCTGGCCGATACCCCTGTCACTTTGACATACAGTGCCAATCAACTCAAGGCACTAAGGCAGGGAGTGGAGGAGGATTGTAGACATAGTATTGCATTGGTCTCTAAACAAGAGCGATGTAAAGACTGTCCCTTCACGCTGGCTCAGCAGCGATATGTGGCGAGTGCTGGGAAGAGAATGAAACTGTCCCTTATTAACTGTCGCTCCCTGGGGAAGCACAAAATAGAGGTCCATGATCTATTAATAGATGGACAGTTGGATGCCTTGTTCTTAACAGAAACGTGGCTTAATGAAGATTCTGCACCAGACATAATAGATGCATTACCACCAGGGTATGATATTAAGAGGATTGACAGACCCTTGGGGCGCGGAGGTGGACTAGCTATAATCACTAAAGTAGAAATACATTGCACCCTGGATCCAGTGGATATTAAATAAAGCGAAGCAGGTTTTTTTTCTATCGTAGGTCAAGATAGTCAGATCCTGAAAGGATTTCTGATCTATAGGCCCCCAGGTCCAGGGACCAGATTTATGGAAAGCCTGATAGAACAACTGATACAACCTGCCTTAAAATATGAGAGGCTGCTGCTTTTAGGGGATCTAAATTTTCATTTTAATGATCCCACTAATAAAGAAACCCGGGAGTTTCGCTATGAGCTTGCAGCTATGCAAATTACGCTTAAATCTGAACTCCCTACCCATGATCGTGGGCATTTATTGGATCCGATTTTTTCCAACTGGGAACTGTTGAGCATAGATACTCCAGTTCCTGTGGTATGGTCGGACCATTACCTGATCCCCTTTCAGATCGTGGTACGAAAAGGGAAAGCATACAAGACCGATGACATAACTAAACGCAGGAAGTGGGTAGGTTTTTCCAGACCTAAATTTAATGACCTTATGAAACAGGGTGGACCCCCAGCAGGTCAAGAGATAGGGGCAGCCTGCGAAATACTGGACAATCGCATCCTGCAAGCTCTTGATTACACAGCCCCTTGGACAAATAATAGACCATAGAGGCAATCTTAATCAGCACCTTGGTTTGGGCCCGAGCTTGTCAAGGAAAAGGCTGCTTGTAAACAGCTCGAGAGACGTTGGAGGAAAGGTTATTCGGTGGTAGACAGGCAGGCCTATAAAACTAAGCTTAAGGGCTATCATGCTTCAATTAGGAAGCACCGGATGGCATACTACAAAGATAGGATAGAGGGTGCGGAGAACTCAACTAAAGAACTGTTTGCGGTATTCAAGGAAGTGGGTTCCCTTTCAAGCAGCGCTGGTCCATTGGATTGCTCGGCGGAATCCTGCGACCGAGTGGCCCAATATTTCGCTGATAAAGTGGGGAAAATCCATTCCTCATTCCCAGTGGAAGCTAGAACAAAGCTTAGGACAGAAGATGCCACCAGCTACTGTGAAGGAACTGAGTTACTAGTATCCTTCAGTACTCCCCAAGAGGACATTCTAATTGACATAGCCTCCAAAATTAAATCAGGCTCCCCTAAGGATCCAGCACCTGCCAAAATACTTAGAGAAAGTATTAACATACTGGAACCTCACATACGCCACCTGCTGGATCTGTCTTTTGGCTCAGGGAGTGTTCCGTCAGTATGGAAAGAGGCAGTGGTAATTCCGCTAAAAAACAAAACAACATCAGTGCGGAGCAATTAGACAATCTACGACCAATCTCCCTCCTCCCTTATTTCTCTAAGATCACAGAGAAAGTTGTCAATAAACAACTGACAGAGCACATTGAAACCTGTAAACTTTTACATCCCACCCAATCAGGTTTTCGGGCGTCTTACTCGACTGAATCTGCCCTACTCCTGTCCACTGAAACCATACGTAAGTTGGTGGACGAAGGCCATACCACAGCGCTGATCCTGTTAGACCTGAGCGCGGCCTTCGACACTGTAGCACATCACATCTTGCTGCAGTGTCTGAAAAAAGGAGGAGTAAGGGGCAGAGCTTTGGAGTGGCTAGAATCGTTCCTACGGGATCGGAGCTTTCAAGTCGCCCAAGGCCCTCATCGGTCTAGGAGTATTATGCTTAATCAGGGAGTGCCCCAAGGGTCTAGCTTGAGCCCCACCCTCTTCAATCTCTATGTATCACCTATAGCAGAGATCACAGAGAGGTTTGGGGTTCAAGTAGTAACCTATGCAGATGACACCCAATTGGTGGTGTCTCTTGCACAGTCAGACGGGGCAGCAGCCAACAACTTCTCAATGTGCCTTCAAGCCACAGCAGTTTGGATGGCTAATAACTGCTTGAAATTAAATGGCAGTAAGACAGAGGTGCTGGCGGTGGGACAGGCACCAGCAGTGTGGACATCTGCATGGTGGCCGCAAGAGCTGGGGCCTTTACCCTCACCTAGTGAACAAGTGAAGAACTTGGGTATCTGGATAGATATCAAGATCTCCTTCGAGCAGCATACCACTCGGGTGGCCGGCCAATGCTTCGGCATTTTGAGAACTATGCGGAAAACATTGGGCCTACTCCCCACAACAGCCAGGAAGGCCATAGTCCATGCTCTGGTTATCTCGAGATTGGACTATGGGAGTGTCCTGCACTTAGGAGCCAACAACAGATGTATCACTAGGCTTCAGCGGATACAGAATATGCGGGCCCGCATGATCCTGAAATTACCCAGAAGAGCATCATCTAAGAAAGCCCTGGAATCCCTCCTTTGGCTTCCGATTAAAGAACGGGTGCTTTATAAGACCTTACTGTTCAGCCATCGTATCATGCAGGGAAAGGGGCCATCTTACCTGCTGGATCTATTGAATCCGTATATCCCGGGCCGGGACCTGAGATCTTCCGGGAAAGGGCTGGTGAAGGTCCCTAGGTTCAGAAGAGCTCGGATGGGTGGACGCTCCTTCCGAGTACAAGCTGCTCAACATTGGAATAAACTCCCATACGCAATGCGATCAGAAGTCTCGGAACGTATCTTCCGGAAACAACTTAAAACCTACCTCTTCCCTCTGGCTAGAGACTGAGGAGGTTAATAGGGGAGAACAGGGTGGGGATGATCCGTCTGTTGCCTAGGTCAGTCACTCTTAGCGCGGGGACACACTGCTCCCAGTGTAACCAAGCGCTTTATAAAATGTATTATTATTATTATTATTATTATTATGATAAATAGGGGTCTAGGCATGGGTTTAAAAGCACCTGCTGCAGAGTTCCTTGTGTGCCCAACATTTTTCAGGCGACAATAAAAATGCGAAGATAACTCTGGTGATTAATGTTCCTGTTTGGGAGGGATCATAGTTTTATCTAGCCGGAATTTTGATTCATCAAAAAGAAGCACAGAAGGTTAATATACCTGTTGCAAAGAACATGCACCATGCAGATCACAGAATTGTGATTTAGTGGATACATGAGCTCACTGGGTTACTGTTTTTGTCACAGAGATCCCTTTGTTATAAGCTACAACTAATGCTGCATAATGACCTATAAACTGTCGTCAAAGAGCTGCATG